>NC_092879.1:90793740-91538740 GCF_028372415.1 Notamacropus eugenii | reverse complement strand
TTGTACACTGTGGTTGTTACTGTGTACAATGTTCTCCTGGTTCTGCTCCTTTCACTCAGCATCAGTTCATATAAGTCCTTCCAGGCCTCTCTGAAGTCTTCCTGTTCATCATTTCATCACAATAGTATTCCATAGTATTCCATTACATTCGTGTGCCACAATTTATTCAGCCACTCCCCAATTGATGGGCATCCCCTTGATTTTCAGGTTTTGGCCACCACAAAGAGAGATGCTATAAATATTTTTGTACATGTGGGACCCTTTCCCATTTTTATGATCTCTTTGGAATACAGTCCTAGAAGCAATATTGCTGGATCAAAGGGTATGCACATTTTTGTAGCCCTTTGAGCACAGTTCCAAATTGCTCTCCAGAATGGTTGGATCAGCTCACAGCTCCATCAACAATGAATTAATGTTCCAACACTCCCACATTTTCTCCAACGTTCATCATCTTCCTGTTTTGTCATGTTAGCCAATCTGATAGGTGTGATGTGGTACCTCAGAGTTGTTTTGATTTGCATCTCTCTAATCAATGGTGATTGAGAGCATTTTTTCATATGACTATAAATAGCTTTAATTTCTTCCTCTAAGAAGTGCCTGTTCATATCCTTTGACCATTTATCAGTTGGGGAATGACTTGTATTCTTGTAATTTGAGTCAGTTCTCTATATATTTTAGAAATGAGGCCTTTATCACAGACACTAGTTGCAAAAATTCTTTCCCAGTTTTCTTATTCCCTCTTAATCTTGGTTGCATTGGATTTGTGCAAAAAGTTTAAAATTTCATGTAATCAAAATTATCCATTTTGTATTTCATAATGTTGTCTATCTCTTGTTTAGTCAAGAATTTCTCCATTCTCCATAAATCTGATAAATACACTATTCCTTGCTCCACTAATTTGTTTATAGTGTCAATCTTTATACCTAGATCTTGTACCCATTTGGACTTTATTCTTGTGTACGGCATCAGGCATTGGTCTATGCCTAGCTTCCACCACCCTGTTATCCAGTTTTCCCAGCAATTTTTGTTAGAGAGTGAGTTTTTATCCCAGAAGCTGGGGTCCTTGGGTTTATCCAACAGTAGATTGCTATATTCATTGACTACTGTGTCTTGAGTACCTTATATCTAATTACATAACTTATTCCACTGGTCTGCCCCTCTATTTCTTAGCCAGTACCAAGTGGTTTTGATGATTGCTATTTTGTAATACAATTTGAGATGTGGTAGGGCTAGGCCACCTTTCCTAGCATTTCTTTTTATTAGTTCCCTCGATATTCTGGACCTTGTGTTCTTCCAGATGAATTTTGATATTATTTTTTAGCTTTAGAAAATAATTATCTGGTAGTTTGACTGGTATGGCACTGAATAAGTAAGTTAATTTAGGTAGAATTGTCATTTTTATTATTTTAGCTCAGCCTACCCACAGTGTTTCTCCACTTACTTAGATTTTACTTTATTTATGCGAAGTGTTTTGTAATTGTGTTCGTGTAGTTCCTGGGTTTGTTTTGGCAGGCAGACTCCCAGATATTTTATGGTGTCTACCAGATGTATTAATTTTTGTAAATGTCCTAAAGCAGTTAAAGCTGAATCTGGGGCTTTTCTTGGAGGAGGCTGATCAGTGGTCATTCTTCTTTCTCCATTGTTTCCCTTCTGCCTTTCCCCACTCCACCAAGCACTTGCAGAGAAGTCTCTTCTAAAATAGTGGACTTGAGGGTAGTGACCAGAGAGTAAATCACACTCAGTTTAAGGAGAAAAAGAGTGTCCAGACCAGGCCAGTAATGACCACATTCTAGGGCTGGGGGCAAGAAGAGGGAGTGGATCCCCTTCTCTTTCATTTGCACCTTCAACTTCCAAACCCCATCAATCCAAAGGTTGCATATAAAATGGAAGCAATGACATGAAATCGCAGAACCTTAGCCTGGAAGGGACCTCTAAGACCAAGTAGTCCAGTTCATTCTGAAATGAGAATCTGCTCTCCCTCAGGCCCAGTGAGCACTCCTTTAGGCTTCACTTGACTCCTTTCAGGAAGTAGAAAGATCTTCTATCCAACCTGGAGACAGCTCTAATCAGTAAGAAAATGATTTTCCTTATGTTAGATCTACAGAACCTACTTACAGGGTTTTTGTGAGGAACAGATGAGCTGTCATCTTTATTATTTTCAGGGTCCCTAGTCTGCTCTTATTGTTTACATATTCATCAGAAGTTTATAGAGTCTTCTTAAGCAAACAGGATACAGTTTCCAGACTCCATTGCCTCTGCTAATAATAGAGAAATCCAAATATTAGATAGCATGGTTTTGCACTATCTGTAGCATGGTATAGTAGAAAGAGTACCAGAGGTGAAGGCAGTAGAATGGTGTTGGATTCTGCCTCTGACATCATTGGGGTCACCTGGTCTAGTCACTTTAGCTTTTGGAGCACCTAGGATGCATTGATGGATAGCACAGACAAGAGGCTGCTCTCAGAAGCTATTCAAACAAGATGTTTCACCTCCCCTTTCCAAGTTTCTTTGGTTTCCTTCAAGACTCAGTGCAATGGTCTAAGGATGTGAACAGACAGTTTTCAGACAAAGTAATCAAAGCTATGTTTAATTACATGAAAAAATGACTCAATCATTGTTGATTAAAGAAATGAAAATTAAAACAACTCTGAGCTACTGCTCTACACCTTTCAAATTGGCTAATATTACAGGAAAGGAAAATGACAAATGTTAGAATAGATGTGGGAAAACTGAGACTTTGATGCCCTGTTGGTGGACTTGTATCTTGATTCAGCCATTCTGTAAAGCAATTTGGAACTGTGTTGCAAAGGGCTATAAAACCATGCATACACTTTGACCAATACCATCACTTGGCCTGTATCCCAAAGAGGAAAAAAAAGGCCTATATGTACAAAAATAATTTATAGCAGCTTTTTTTAATGCTGGCAAAGAATTGGAAATCAAAGGGATGCCCATAAGTTAAGGAATGGCTGAACAAGCTGTTGTATATTGTGATTGTGATGGAAAACTATTGTGCTGTAAGAAATGATGAAGAGGATGCTCTCAGAAAAACTTGGAAAGACTTATATGACTTGATGCAAAGTGAAATGAGCGGAACCAGGAGAACAGTGTACACAGTAAAAGCAATATTGTACAATGGACAACTGTGAATGACTTAGCTATTCTCAGCATATGCTGATTCAAGACAATTCCAAAGGGACTCATGATGAAAAATGCTATCCATTTCCAGAGGAAGAAATGATGTGGTCTGAACACAGATCGGAGCAGACTTTTTCTTTACTTTATTTTTCTTGTTTTTGTTTGTTTTCTTTCACAATACGACTAATATGTAAATATGTTTTGCATGACTGCATGCATAAAACTTATATTAAATTGTTTGCCTTGTCAGTGAAAGGAGAAGGGGTGGGAGACAATTTGGAGCTCAAACCTAAAAAAAAGTTAAAAATTGTTTTTATGTGTAATTAGGAAAAAAACAAAATATTAAATCATTCAAAAAAAAAAACAATTTAGCTGAAATCTCACCTTCCGTAGGGAATTTCTCTCCCCACCCCCCACCTCTCCCTCCCCCACTAGTGCTTAACTTCTGAGATTATTGTATAGATCATGTATGTACCTAGGCTTGTCTCCACTTTTAGAATATGATGTCCAGAGCTGGGATGGTGATTTTGATTAGTACTTATTTTTATTTTCATTGGTGCCTGTTACATGGTAAAAGCTTAATACTTGCTTTTTGACTGAGAGACAAGACTTCAGTAGTAATTCATTTTCTAAGCATTCATTAAGCACCTATGGTAGACCAGGAACTGTACTGTGTGCTTGCCCTCTTGGAGTTTGCATTCTAGTGGGGAAGAGCATGAACATAATTATATCAATATAAAATATATAAAAAAGAAGCCTTAGGGCAGATCCCCTTCCCCCAACGTGCAGGAGCTGAGCCTGTAAGGGCTTCTACTGAAGGTAGAAGTGAAAAAGGGAGAACATTCCAAACACAGGCTCAGTCTGTGCAAACACAAAGGAGGGAAAGTGGATTTTATGTCCAAGGGGCAGCATAAAGTATATGAGAGTGTTTGTATGCAGGGTGTAATCAGCCTGGAAACCAGATTGTGAGGGGTTTGTCTGTCATCTCACAGGCCACTTGGAGACATCAAAGCTTCTGATGCAGAGGAGGGATGTGGTAAGCCTTGGTCTTTGTTGGCTGTGTGGAGGGTGGGTTAGAGGGGGATCACATGGAATGAGGGAGACCAACTGGAGGTTACTCCCAGTGAGAGCTGGTTTGAGCCCGCATTATGTTGACTGTGTTGTGAGTGGAGAGAAGAGAAGGCAAGGGAGACAAACTGTGGGGCTGGAGCTGCTAAGATTTGGCAACTGATTGCTTTGGGCTGGATGAGAATGAAGAGTTGGGGATGACTGCTAGATGGTGATCCTGGGGGCAGTAGGAGAATGGTGGCAGCTTTGACAGAAATAGAGGAATACTAAGTGTAAGAGAAAAAATAAGGTGTTCTGTTTTGAACATGTGGAGTTGGAGATGTCCTGAAGGTAGTGGGGATGTGGGATTGGAGCTCAGGAGAGAGACTGCAGCTGGATATGCAGATCTGGGAATCATCTGCATAAAGATGATCAGAGAGAGAAAAGGTACATAGATAGGGAGAGGAGGGACCAGGACTAAACTGGGTTACACACATAGATAAAAGGTGAGGCCTGGATAATGATCCTGCAAGGAGACTGAGGAGGAACAGTGAGATGGAGCAGAGTCAATGAAAGAGTCCCCAGGAAGTGGGGCTGTCAGGACCTTCAGCTGCTGTGGAGAGGTCAGGAAGGATTCAGTTTGAGAAAAGAGCATTTGGATTAAGCAGTAGGTTTGAGGGAATACTGTGGCTTATATTCAGACCATGCTGTGTGTTTCAGCTATTTATTGACACATACAGAGAAAAAAATTCATTTCTCCTCATTTGTTGATAGACAATGAATTTTTCTGTCATCAGGTGAGTAGATGCCAAAGGAGTTAGCTGTATAGTGCAGCATCAGGGTACTGAAGGGAACTGCTGTCCTGTACCCATTCAGGTTATTGAAATAGCTGGATAGATGAGACAGGGAAATATGCATGGTGATCCAGGTCAAATTCTTCTCTGTCTGCATATTCATCAAGTGCATAAGATCTTAATTGTGTACTCATTTCTTTTATAGTCTTGTCTCCCCTTCCAAGGGGAATGTAAAAACAAAACAACCCCCCAAACCCCAAATGTAATAGCCAGTATATTAATCCTCTTCCAAGCAGTCCCTCCAGTGCTGCAAAACCATACATCAAAAGCTAGCTACTGATGCTCAAAGAATCAAGCTAAGTTCATATGGATTTCAGATGTGAGAAAGGCAAGAGTCTGGACAAAGCCAGCTGCTAACTGCATTATCATTTCACAGCCCAAGTTATATATATGTGGCCCTATCTTCAGAAGACAGATTCCCTCATCTCCCCACTTATCAAAGTTCATAGTTAAGTATTTTATTTAATTTCCAAAATGTCCATACATGCATCACTGAAGAACCGTGGTTAACTCACATTCTGTGTAGGAATATAATCCAATCAGCTACACTCAAGTACCATACAGAATATCCATTTTCTTGAATTGATCTTTTTATTTTAATCATATCTGTCCTTCATATTTCGGTTTCAAAACTCCTTCTCATCTCCCTCCCCCCACCCCCACCCCCACCCCCATCCACTGCAAACAGAGATGAATCGTCACCCAGCTAACTCCCGCAGCCTGGTTGGAGCTCCCCAAGCTCATAACATGTCCACTTGAACAGGGGGGGAGGGAGGGAGTCCATCAGAACTGGCCCAGTGTTCATCTATCAGCTGGCCTCTGAACATTTGTGGGGGATGAAGCTTCCATGAGGGGTTACATACTGGGAGAGTCCGCTTGCCCCCGCCCCCATCTGCTCAGCTTTTGGGGGCGTTATGTGGATTAGTGGGGAGAAGGCCTCCCCGAGTGACCTTGGCCGAGTCAGCTGGCCCCTGCGCGTCATTTGGGGCCTGCCGTCTCAGTCGCCGCCCCCCGCCCACCTCGTCTGCTCCCTTCCCCGATGCCCCCTGCTCCCTTTCCTTTGCTCTGCTTTTCCCCTCCCCATCCCGTGGCCCCGAGCCTCTCCTCGTGCTCCCCCAGCCCCCGTTTCTCTCCCTCTCCTTCCTGCCCCTCCTTTCTCTCCCCTTCTCTTTCTTTCTGCGGTCTCGCCCCCCTCGGGCCCCCTCTCACGGGCTCCTTTCCACACTCGTCTCCCTCTCCCGCCCACCTCCCCTTCCTTTCGTCCTGCTCCCTCCCGCGGCCCCTCCCCGGCCCCTCCCCGGCCCTCCCTCCCCCTCCCGCTCGGGCTCCGCTCCGGCTCCCCCCACCTCCGCTCTGGCCTCTCTCGCGCGCACGCGCAAAGCATTTCTGGGAGCCGCATGTGGGTGACGCAGCAGCAGCAGCAGCAGCAGCAGCAGCAACAACCCCAGCAGCAGCAGCAGCAGCAGCAGCAGCCGCAGCCGCAGCAGCAGCAGCCGCGGCACTAGAGCAATACCGTTTGCTCGCTCGGCTCTCATCAGCACGGGAAGGAAGGGCCCCGGGAAGGAGCGCGCTTCCTGCCCGCCCGGCCGCCCGGCCTCCCGGCCGCCCGGCCTGCCTCCGGGCCGCTCGGCCGCCCGGCCGCCCGGCCTGCCTCCCGGCCGCCCGGCCGCCCTGCCTGCCTGCCTGCCTGCCCGCCCGGCCGCCCGGCCGCCCGCCCGCCGCGCGCCCGCCCGCCCGCCGCCCGCCGCCCGCCCGCCGCCCGCTGCTCTTTTCAGGCGCGCCCCGGGCCTCCGGAGCAGCTTTGCCTGGCCTGGCCGAGGCGCCTTGGGGACGTCCACGCTTGTTCAGTACATTCGAAGTTACGGAGAGGTAGGAGATCCAACTCGCCCAGCCTAACTTCCAGCCCCCCTCCCCCAAGCGAGCAGAGGCTCCGGGGACACTTGAACCGAGAGCCCCCGCAGCCCGGGAGGGACCAGCAGCCCGAGGTCCAGGCAGAGTGGGCAGAGCCTTTCAGATACTGGTGGAAGGGCTGGCCAGCAGTGCTCCCCCCCCCCAGTTGGCCCCCACCAGGGTCCTTAGCTCAGGGGCTCCCGAGGGACCGGCTTAGCTTTCCCACCAGGCCCCAGCTGCTCCCGCCAAGCCTCCCTCTGCCATGAAGCGCTCCCCTAGGCTGCCACCGCCCGTGAGGCCCACTCCCTCGCCCCCAGTCTCAGGAGCCCGTAGGAGGCGGGTTCGATGCCGCAAATGTGAGGCCTGCGTGCAGGGAGAGTGTGGTGTGTGTCGCTACTGCCGGGACATGAAGAAGTTTGGGGGGCCCGGCCGCATGAAGCAGTCCTGCGTCCTCCGCCAGTGTTTGGCCCCCCGACTGCCCTACTCCGTCACCTGCTCCCTCTGTGGCGAGGTGGATCAGAACGAGGAGACTCAGGACTTTGAGAAGAAACTGATGGAATGCTGTATCTGCAATGAGGTTGTGCATCCTGGTTGCCTGCACATGGATGGGGAAGGACTGCTTAATGATGAACTGCCAAATTGCTGGGAGTGCCCAAAGTGCTACCAGCCTGATAACCTGGAGAAAGTGCAGCGGCGGAAAATGGAAGATGGCGACGAGGGCGTGGTCCAAGCTAAAGTTCTCCGGCCTCTCCGGAGCCACGAGGAGCCTCTCATTCAGCAGCCTCCTCACTCGTCCACCACCATGCTGCAGCTCATCCACGACCCGGGGCCCCCCCATAGTGTGGTGACCAGATCATCCCCAGGAGCTGGCCCCAGTGAGCACCACAGCGCCACCAGGGACGATCGCTTCAGAAGAAGACAACTTCGCCTCCAAGCCGCGCAGAGAGAAAAGGAGAACAATCCCAGTGGCAAGAAAGAGCTGTCTGAAGCCGAGAAGGTCAGAATTCGTGGGACCTACCTAATGGTCACACCACAGAGGCCCAATAAAGAGCTTCAGGGAACTTCTATTGTGCCCAAGCTGCAGGCCATCACAGCTTCCTCTGCCAACCTCCATCATTCTCCCCGGGTACTGGTACAGCACTGCCCAGCTCTAACTCCCCAGCTGAGGGATGAGGACGACCTGGGCATAGAGCAGGACTTCGATGACGACGACGACGATGATGATGACGACGAGGACGACGATGAGGACGACGATGAGGACAGCGCAGAGGAGGACAGTGCGGAGGCAGAGGAGAGTGCAGAGGACGAGGGCGGTGAGGCAGCCGCAATGAACAACCAGGGCAGCTGGACACAGGATGAGGAGGAAAGCTGGATGCAAAGGGAGATCTGGCTATCTGTCTTTCGTTATCTCAACCGCAGAGAACTTTGTGAATGTATGAGGGTGTGTAAGACATGGTACAAATGGTGCTGTGACAAGAGACTCTGGACAAAAATTGACTTGAGCAGGTGTAAGGCCATTGTCCCCCAGGCATTGAGTGGCATCATCAAGAGGCAGCCAGTGAGCCTTGACCTCAGTTGGACCAACATCTCCAAAAAGCAGCTGACATGGCTTGTCAATAGGCTTCCAGGCCTGAAAGACCTCCTCCTAGCAGGCTGTTCTTGGTCTGCAGTCTCTGCTCTCAGCACCTCCAGCTGCCCCCTTCTCAGGACCCTTGACCTTCGGTGGGCAGTAGGAATCAAGGACCCTCAGATTCGAGACTTGTTGACCCCACCAACTGATAAGCCTGGGCATGACAATCGCAGCAAGCTCCGAAACATGACAGATTTTCGACTGGCTGGCCTAGATATCACTGATGCCACACTTCGACTCATCATCCGCCACATGCCTCTTCTGTCTCGTCTTGATCTCAGTCACTGCAGCTACCTTACAGATCAGTCACCAAATCTTCTAACAGCTGTTGGCTCTTCTACACGCAACTCCCTCACAGAAATCAATATGGCAGGTTGCAATAAGTTGACAGACCAGTCTCTGTTGTATCTACGACGCATCTCTAACGTCACCTTGATTGACCTTCGAGGCTGCAAGCAGATCACCCGAAAGGCCTGTGAGCATTTCATCTCAGACCTGTCCATCAACAACCTCTACTGCCTGTCTGATGAGAAGTTGATCCAGAAGATCAGCTAAAACCCATCCAATCATAGACTGAAAAGGAAAAAAATCCTTTTCCCTGCTCCCCCACAGAGGAGAGCTTCCCTCCCCTATTCTGCATGGGCTTCAAGGCCAGCATCACACTCCCTCTACCTTTCCATCCCTGTCCCCTCCCACTATAGCAGGATTGGGGTAGAGAGGGTATTCCTGCTATTATGTCCTACTCTGACTGAGCACAAGGATGACCTGCCTGCTCCCTTCTCTCCCTCATTCCCTTCCTCCTCCCTTCCCTCCTTCTAATGAAAAAGGGGAAAAAAAATCACAGGAGGTGCCCACTTGAAGACCAAGCTCATAGTTTGGGGGTGCTGTGCCAACTTAATCTGTATAGAATCCCCCTCCACCTATCTAGGCCCCCCCCCCCCATCTCTCAGCAGGGCCTGGGCCTGAGTACTGGGAAAGTAAGCAGGTTGGGCTGCTACAGAGAAAGTAGCCCTGTCTCACTAATTAGACTGTTCCTGGGGTGTTTAGTGAGTGTGTCTGCTCCATCATATCCTTCCCAGCTCTGCAGATGGGTGGCATGGGCCAGACTAAGACTAGAACCTGCAAATCACACTGGTGCTGTTGAATTTCCAGAAACCTCCTACATGTCTGTCCTTACCCCCTGCAGCTTGACACTGTCCAAATAGAATTTCCCTGTTTAAAAAAACAAAAAAACCCCCAAAACCAACCAAACAAAAAAAAAAAAAACAAACTTTGCGGGGGGGAAAAACCTTGAAAAAAAACCTTAAAAAAAAGCTTTAAAAATTAAAAAAAAATAAACAAAAGAGCTGGAATAGGTGACTTCTAAGGTCCCTTCCAGCTTTACATCATGATCTTATGATTCTCAAAACCAATCATTGGCAGCATGGAGTATTGGACAGAGTGTTGGACTTGGGAGTTAGGAGAGCTGGGTTCAAGCCCTAGATCTGCTCCTTACTACCCTTATTGTGGATGTGACTTTAGCCAAGTCACTTCTCTCTTGGCCTCAGTTTCCTGATTTATAAAATCAGGGGGTTGTATTAGACAGGTGATCTGGTCTTGTTCTGACTTCTTTGATTCTGTAACTAATAATGAAGGGTGTCCCCCCAAATGTATTCTTTTAATTGTGCCCCACATCAGCCTTCTGCTTGACTGCCCAGGGCCAGGTGGGTGCCACAATGGGGACTTGAGGGAGGCCTGAGGGCCATTAGGCATTTGGAGGCCTGGGGAGAGAGGTATTAAGAGATAGCAGGAGGATTATAGAAGAGGAGTTGGGAGGATGCCAAAGAGAAACTTTGCCCATTTAAGATTTTTGCTTACAGCTGGCTCTAGGCCCAGGAAATGGGGAGGAAACCCTTCCTTCTCCAGCCTTTGCTCCTAAGACTCAGAACTCTGGCTAGTACTATTAGTACTATAGCTCATCTGCTTACTTCAACACTTCAAAGAACTGATTTTGTCGTTGTGAGCCCTCCCTTCACCAACACTGATTGCATCCTCTCTACAACTTAATTAATGGTGTTTGAGACTTTTTATTGTCAGAAAATTCATCAGCCTGTATCCAACCTGGTAGTGAGCGTCTCTGAAATGACCTAAGCTGGTCTTTGGGTGACAGACATGTAGTCTGTCACTGGGACCATATTCAAGGCCTAACCAGCTTGGTAGAACTTTAAAAAAAATTTTTGCTTTTGACTGACATGGTCTTTGAGAAACCAGGATCAACCCCACCTTGTGATGAGACGTTGGAGTAGGACTTTAGTGAAGGTTCAGCTATATTAGAAGTTAAACAGCCTTTTGGGTTCTAGCCTGAGGAGGACTTTGCCATCATTTTTACCATTGTTTCTATGGGAAAATGCATTCTGAGTTTCAAACAACTGCTTTACAAATAAATATTTGGAACATAACTCATTCATAAGCTGAAAATTTCCTGTACTTGTGATAATTGCTGTACTTAGTCATCTGAAGTATATTCCTAGCCATACCCTCCCTGTCCCCAATAATTCTAAGCCTGGGGAGATGGGACTAGACAACCGAAGTTATTTTTGCTGCTGTTCTATATGTGACTGCCCCATCCCAGATGGTTTGTTGGTTGGTTTTCCTGCTGATGTTTGAGTCGGTGGTTCCGTGTAGACCAACCTTAATCTTTATAGCACTTACCTGTGCCAGCAAATCACAAAGTTACTGCCACATGTAGCTGGCTGAAGCAAACAGTTATCTGAAAAGCCAGCTCTGTCCTTTGGGGTCTCCTGTTGTCAGTCTTGACTTCTAAGGGGCATCAGAGTTTAGTTGGGAACTGAGTGATGATGGGCTCCACTGTAGTCACAGGATAATAGAACAATTTGAGTTAGAAGAAACCTAAGAATTTCTTGTCCGGTACCCCTTTGCTTGAAGACCTAATTCCTCTTCCCCATGATAGTTTTCCCGGTACCTGAGGACAGTTACTGTGTCCTTTCCCTCCCAGTCTTCTCTTGTACTGGCTAAACATTCCCCGCCCCCTCTCCCTTTCCCCCAAGTCCTGGCCACTGTGCCTCTTTTGACATAGCCAAAGGTTGTGTTGCACTGTTGACTCAGATTGCAGCCCACCAGAACCTCTAGATCTTTTTCAAACAAACATCTAACCATGCTCACTCCCATCATGTACTTGGGAAGCTGACTTCTGGAACCCAAGTATAAGATTTTACATTTAATGCCATTCAATTTCACTCTGTGAGATTTGGCCTAAGATTCTTTCACTCCGTGTGGTAGCCATCCCTCCCAGCTTTGTGTTGTGCAAATTTGATTAGCACAAGTATGCCTTTCTCCAAGTTATTAAACAGCACAGAGTACAGGTTCCCTGGGTTACTCTGTAAAAGGTTTCCTTCCAATAGGACATCAGACCACAACTAGTTGTTCTTTGGGTCCAACCATTCCATCATTCTGAAACTACCTAAGCATACTGTGTAGCCTGTATTTCTCTACCTTATTGACAAAAATAGCATGAGAAACTGTAAGACTTTGCTGAAATCTAGGCATACTGTATCCCTACAACATTCCCCTGATGTTACAGTTTTAGTAACCCAAGGAAAATGTAGATGTTACTCCAAACCCCAAATGTTGACATCTCCACTTCAATCATTCCAAGCTATGCTGAGAGCTAGGGTACTTCCGAAATACCTTGGAATCCCTGATAGAGAAGGTAGAATTTCCCTCCCTTTAGAGAGTTTGTGGGGGTATGGTTGGAAGGACCCCATACCCACTTTTCTTATTTTTTTTTCCAAGGCCAACTACTTAAACTCAGATTTTTTCCTTAATCCTTGACCAGCACTTATAATTTCTAACCTTGTTTTGCTGGAAGTAACTCATTTTACTTGGCATGGTCTATACCAGTGGTGTCAAACTCAAATAGAAAGGAGGCCCACATAAAGGTACAAGCCACATATTAACATTATCTATGTTCTGTTATATTTTTATTTATTTTGTTACATATTTCCCAGTTACATTTTAATCTGGTTTACAATGAGAATGCTTCTCCAGGAAGCGTGTTTGACACTTCTGGTCTGTAATATCTATAGGGACCCTACAAATGCATTCTTCCTCATGCCTTTTTTTCCCCTCTCCATTTTGCCCCCTGCCTCTCTTCCCCCGAACCACAAAGAAGATTATTGCAAGGCCCTGAGTTTATTTTCATAGTCACTTGGGATCCGATTATCCATGTGTTTTCTCCTTAAACTTCTGTGTGTTAATTGTGAACAAATCTTGACTAGTCTAGGAGAAAGCAGCTTCAGTGAGTGCTTAAACCATTGCACCCTTAGGACCTCCAGAGTTCTAGACGCACATCTCATTTTGCTGTGTTCCTCCTCTTCTGAGATTGTTCTTTTGTTTGTTTTGTTTTGTTTTCTTCTTGAATAATTGTATTTGAGTGTGGGAAATTGATTCTTTATTTCTGGTGGAAATGGTGTGTATTTATGGTTCACAAACTTTTAAAATATGATTTCTTTTTGTCGTCAAAACATTTCATGGACTCCCACTATAGCTGTATTATTAATGATGATTGAGAAAATACATGGTGACAAAAAAGCTATTGAAAATTCAGTAATGCTTTGAAATAAATTTTCATTTTATTTATCACAACATTTTTGTTCAGTCTGTGGAAAATAGGTATTGAATATGGTGTTGGACCTAAGGATGCACATGACAGTCCTTGGTGGCATATGGATTCTTGAATGCTTTGCACAATCCGCACAATCCCCACAATCTCCCAGAGTATCTCAGCTTATTACTGGTATATAGTTAAAAAAATTTTTTAACATTGTAGACTTGTAATAGAGTTCCCAGAATCATAACAAAGCGCAGAAACCCCTCCCCTCAAAACCATACCAGTGACAGGACAGCTCAGTAAGAGCATTTGGAGCTCCTGAGATTCAATACTAGTTAGGCTGGTTGGCAATCCTTGTAGTAAGAGGATTTTATAGAGTTCTTCGGGGTGGGCCGAGCACACCTAAGCGTGAGACTACAAAAGATCTGAAGTACACCTGGCTAGCTGAGCTGAGCAGTGATCACCTACTCACTCACTTCAGCTCCTTCTTCTGGGAACAGGAACTTTGTGGGGTGCCTCATAGGGGAACATGATCTTCAACACAAAAGAGACATTCAGTCTGCTGGGGTCCATTCCAGAGAGTGGAAAGAAGGGGGTAAAGGGAAGGATTGTGACCTGCCTCCTTGGCTATTTGCTGTGATTAAGCCAAGTTAAAATCTAGAGTAACACATGGAGAATTCTTCCCCTCTGTGTGTAAACATGCTCAGACTCCTCAATCCCCCAAACAAAACAAAACAAAAAAACCAAACCAAAAACAGACAAAAAAACTTTCAGCTCTGTAAAGCCACAAATCCACTACTATCTTTTCTCTCTTCCCTCTTACTTCAAGTTAGAAAATGTGGTATACATTCAACACTTCCACTTCTGCCATTCAAACATCCATTGCACATTCCAATACCTGTTGCACATCTCCTGTGCAAAGTCATGGATCTAGGGCTTTGAATGTATAGTTTGGGAAATTGTAAGTGGGCCCGTTTGACTGGAATCTAGAATGTGTAAGGAGAACACTTTTGAAAGAACACAAGAAAGGTAGTCTGGAGCTAGGTTTTGAAAGGTTTTAAATACCAATCTTAGGATTTTGTATTTTACTCTACAGGCAAGAGAACTACGAAAGGTTCTTGAAGGAAGTCATAGGTTCTTGAGTAGCAGAATCCTATGGTTAGATTTGTGCTTTAGGAGTATTGTTTTGGCAACAATGCAGAAAATGGATTAGAGGGGGAAGAGACTGCAAGTTGAGATTCCAGTTAGGAAACTTTTCAATAGTCTTGGGGAGAAGCAGTAAGGAGAACTTTTTTAGGGTGGTGTCTTTTTGAGTGGAGAAAAAGGGACAAATGAGAGATACGTCTTAGAAGTGTTGACTAGACTGGGAAATTGATTAGTTATTGGGACAGAGGGATGCAAAGAAAGGAAAAAAAGTCAAGAATGAGATTCTGATGCTTCAACTCTTAGGAACTAGAAGGATCATAGTATCCTCAAAAGAAATTTAAAGGAGGAGTAGGTTTGAGGAGGTATGGGGGATACAGGGTCAAGGGACAGATACTGACTTCTGTTTCAGGCATATTGAATTTGAGATGCCTGTGGGACACATAGTTCTAAAAGTATCCAGTGGGCAAGGTTGATGCTGCATTGGAGCTCAGAAAAGAATAGGGCTGAATATTTTGATCTGGGAATCATAAACTTTGAGATGGGAAGAAGACCTGATAATAATCCTGAAAGAGATGATGGGAACAGAAGAGTACCCAGGCTAGAGGCCTAGTAAAGAATATGGATAATGACCCATGACTGAAAAAGATCTCAACTCTCTGCCATCAGGCTCTTTTCTCCACCACATCACCAAGGTCACCATTTTCCAATCCTATGTTCTTATTAAGCTTTTGATCTCTCTATGGGTCATCTCCTTGTCTGATTTTCTGATTTGAAATTCTCTTTTCCTTTGGTATCTATGACACTGTACCCTATTGGGCCTATCACTGTAGGCTATCAAAAATTAACTGCTAGTGGAATAAAAATCCTAATTAATTAATTGTATGAAGAGACTGGTGAAATTTCTCTCCTGCCTTAATCGATGTTTCTGGAGAGGCTGAATTCTCCATCTAGCAAGAGAGGAAAGAAAGCTGTTGATTCCAAGTTCATTCATATTGAACTTGAGGTGACAGCAGCACATTTCAGAGATTCAGTGGTGGCCAGTCATGCCAAGTGGGGTGAAGGAGTGGATCTGGGAGTGGTGGCATCTGGACCTAGGAGTCTGTGGCAGTCTGGGTCTTGGATTGGGGGACTCCTAAAGATGAGGTATAAGGAGGAACAGGCCTTCCAGTTCAATACCCAGAGGAAGGAGTGCTGCAGCTGTTAGCCAAAGTGAATGGCTATGCTTCCGACAAGTTTGTTCATTTATTTAAGCATGTTAATCATTTAGAATGATAATGAAGGTCATCTGTCACCTGCATAGAGAAATATGTGTATTTGTGTGTGTACACATTTCATCTTAATAGCTGTGAATGTGTTTAGCCTGATAAATTTAGTTACAAGGGTCCTACAAAGCTTATCTTTGGTTCAGATCACTCATTTGGCTAATATTTAAAATGCAATTAAAAATACATAAAATGCAGTCCTTGGGAAAAGGTCTTTTCCTTGAAATGTTGGCTTTTTTTTTCATGCTTTAGATCACTTAACAAATGCAAATGTCCCTTATATTGAATGCAGTGGATGATTTTTCCCTTGAAATTGCAACTTTAGCAAATTACCATGCTGTTTGTAAAGTGCCCTCCTTTCCTTTCAGTTCTCACTGTGGATCTTTTTGTGGGCAATAATATAATAATAGCTCATATTTCAGTGCCATCCTAAGTTTACAAAGGACTTTTGTCAACAATTGATTATCTCCTTTTTTAAGGAGGAGGAAACTGCAGTTCAGAGAAGTAACGCACCTTGCCTAGAGTGGCACAGCCAGAGCCCTGGCTAACTCTAGTACTCTTGCCATTGCACCAGACTGCCATGCTATATATTTGAGGGCAAATGCAGGCATTTCTCTGAAATAAACACGTCAGTGTTCACTATGATTGTCCCTTTCCAAACAGGAAGTAATTGACCAGTGTATTCTTATCACTACTGCAACTCATTTCTCCACTTCAGAGCAGTGGTAATCTTGGGGAATCATTCAGCAAACATTTATTAAATACTTGCTATGTGCCAGGTACTGTGCTAAGCATTGGGGATAGAAAGCCAAAAACAGCCTCTGACCTCAGTGAGCTCATATTCTTTAATGAGGGTGACAACATATAAAGGACTGTGTGTGAAAAAATATATATTATGTATGTATGCATATATAATATATATATATATTATGTGTATATAGTATGTATATATATGTGTACATATACACACATACACACACACACACACATATATATATATATTTATGTGTATGCACACAGTAAATTAGAGATAATCTTAGAGGAAAGGCACTAGTGTCAAGGGGAACCAGGAAGGAAATTTTGGGGAATGTGTGGGATATAAGCTCAGACTTGAAGGAAGCCAGGGAATCCAGGAAGCAGAATGAAGAGGGAGAGCAAGTCAGGCATAGCCAGTGAAAATGCCTTGAATCAGGATTTAGTGTTATGGTGGACATATAAAAATCAGAGTATTTTATGTTTGACCCTGGAGGTTATAGGGAACCCCTGGCATTTACTGACTCGAGGGACAGGATATGTGGCACAGTCAGACATGTACTTTAGGGAGGTCACTTTGGAAGCTGGATGGAGGATGGATTGGAGTGGGGAGAGACTTGAGGCAGGAGGTGATGAGATGCGGGAAGTATCA
Source organism: Notamacropus eugenii (assembly GCF_028372415.1). NCBI lineage: Eukaryota > Metazoa > Chordata > Mammalia > Diprotodontia > Macropodidae > Notamacropus > Notamacropus eugenii. The sequence goes on along the minus strand of NC_092879.1, from coordinate 91,521,759 downwards.
GAGGAGAGAAGGGCTCTGTAGGAAAAGGAAAATGAACAACACGTGGCAAGAAGTTGAATTTAGGGGATGGATGAGAGATGAAGTTAAGGATGGGAGTTTGAGTCACTGGCATGGGAGTTAAGAGGGGAGTGTTTGGGGAAAAGCTAATATGTTGCAGTTTGGGGCTGAGATAACTGCAGGACATCCAGTTCTAGTTGTCCAGTGAGCAGTTAGAGATGCTGGAAGTCAGCTGACAGATTAGGGATGAGTCCATAGATTTGAGAATCATCTGCATAGAGATGTTAATTGAATCCTTGGGAGCTGAGGAGTTCACCTAGAGACGCAGTATAGTGGGGGACTGGAGAGGGCCCAGGACTCAGCCTTGGGGTATGCTCACAATTAACAAGTGAAAACTAGATAGTGAAAAGGAGTGATCAAACAGGTTGGGAAGCAGGAGGAAGCAGGGTTGGGGAAATCTGGAGAAGAGAGAATTCCCAGAAGAGCCTGGTGAACAGAGTGAAAGGATTCTGAGAGGTCAAAAAGGTAAGGCTTGAGAAATGACCATTCGATGTGGTTGTGTGATCTCTTGATCATTGGTGACTTCGGAGGGATCATCTGATCTTGGCTTGGTTACTGTTAAGGAGAGAGGAAAGGAAGCGGGGGCTTCTCAGAGCTTGGCCATAAAAGAGAGGAGAGACAGAGGACACAGAGGACGGTAGCCAGTGGGGCTGGACAAATCAAGGGAGGGCTTTTGTTTTTCCTTTTTTGAGGATGGTGGAGATGGGATAGATGTGGGCATGTTTGTAGAGAGCAAGGAAGCAGCCAGTAGACAGGATGAGCTGGAAGACAAGTAAAAGATAGGTTGGAGTGGGATCATCTGCGCTTGTAGGGAGGTCACTTTGGAAAAGAGGATGGCCACCTCTCTCTGTGAGATGGGACGGAGGAGGAGATAGTGGGGGAAGGCGTGAGTAATATGAAGTGCGGAGGAACTCTTGATGAATGGCCTTTTTTTCAGAAAAGTGAAATATGAGGCAAAGTTTTCAGCTGACAGAGGGAGGGGAGAAGGAGCCACGAGAAGTTTGAGGAGGGATGGAAAGGTTTGTAGTAACCACTGTGGAGAGTGGAGAGCGCATCATTCAGGTATATGTGAAAAAGTTGCCAGTTGAAATTGTTACACAAATCTGTAGTGGGCCCAGGTTGAAGGGTCTCATGATTTTCTTCGCTTTTTATCAGTAGCACATGAAGAGAAGCGAAGAGTAGGTGGTGAGAGTAATCCAGAGCTGGGGCTTTGCAAGATTAGCAAACAGGATAAGGGAGCAGGGAACCAGAGAGAGCAAGTTCTGGGGTGGGAGTGGAGGAATGGTCCTGAGAAAGTGCTGAGGGATGGAAGGATTTGGGGATTGTAAGGCTGAAAGCAAGGTGGAATGACAAAAGATTATGATGAAATTAAGGAATGGGATGGGGAGAGCATGATGGATAAAGTAAAGCAGGTTATCATTGTCCCCAGGGGCTTCAGCTGCAGGTGTGGAGGTAGGGCAGTCTGGAAGGTGAGCAGGTAAATGGAGAGGAATCAGTGAGGCTTTGCCTTTTCTACACTTGGAGGTTCCAGGCAGGGACCTAGCCATTATTGAGTGGGCCTAAGTTGGGAGTCATCTCAAGGTTCAGGCAACAGTGTGCAGGTGGAATGCTGGAAAGCTTGGGAGTGGGTTATCATGATGGGGGTCATGGCAAGGCAACTGCTGTGGAGTCTTGGCAGTGTGTTGAGAGGGCCAGTGAAATAAATGGCTGATCCATTGGTTAAGTGATTTTCCCAAGATCACACAGGTAGTAACTAGCAGAGCTGGAATTTTTTTAACACTCCAAATTCATTATTCTTTCTACTACCAATCTTGTACCCCTTTCACCATACTTGATCTTCCTTTGGCTAAGCTTGGTTTGTTTTGCATTTTGACTCTGGAAAATCTATGATCTGTTTAATAACTTAAATGTTTTGTTGTTGTTGTTGTTGTTGTTCAGACCTGTGATTTCATAGGTATGGGGAGCACGATCTCTGAAGATACCTTCTGTCAATACACTTGTTTGATCCCTCTTTAACCCATGGTCTTACAGAGTTTCCTGGGGGCACAAAAAGGCTAGGTCATCTCCCATGGACCCAGAGCTAGTATATATCAAGGCAGGTCTGGACCCTCTGCCTCCTGAATCCAAGGCTCTTTATCCACTCTCTTATACTTCCTCAAACCCTAATGACATCTGAATAAAATAATAAGTGGAAACAAGGAATTAATGAATGTCTGAGCAAGTTAGATTATCCAGGTCAGCTAGAATGAAGTGAAGAGAATGCCAGCGAGAGTCTGGCCAAATCTGATGATGTCTAACCAGTCCTTAATTGGCTGCCTCAGCCCCAAGGACATACATGGAGCCAAAACCCATTCATTTTAGGTGCTCTTTGACTTTTCCCCAGTTAAAGACTATTCTTCCCTTTTGAGGGAATGGGTTATTCACCCTCCTTGATGTTAATTCTGAGAGGATCTAGCAAGGTCATTAGCCCTGCAATCTGTAAGCTGAGTTCTGATACAGCAAAAATTCGGTTACTTCCAACTATATTGTTTTCATGGAATTTATTCATCCTAGCTGTGGGAGGAGGTCAAAATTACTTGTTATCTTCTAAGGGAAAACAATTTTGACTCCAATTTGTCCTGCATTTTTCATCCTTTTTTTTCTAAAATAATGTTCTGTACTTTTTAAGTATTCAGTTTGCTTCATCCGCAGCTGTCATTTATTTCCAAGTTCTTTAGGTTCTTTTATTCCTTAAGATCCCTCGAATTCTACCCCTGCCCTTTTCCTTGTTCTGGTTCTGATCCAGCCACTTCTCTTCTATCCCCGCTTCTCCATGAGACCAACAGTATGCACACGGCAGATAGGGAGCTGCATGGCAGGCATGGAGTTGGGGGGTCTGGAGGTGCAGAGGAAGTTAGGGGTCTCGTTATTCCTTATTTCTGTGTATTCAGAGTTCCATCTCGCTCTGCTCGCTCTCTTCCTCATGTTATAGTGAGCCAATAGAAATCTTTTTCTTAGACTGTTGGTTAAAGGTCTCCCTTCATAGGATAGATACCATTTTGTTATCTTCTCCTGTTTTAAATATTGGCCAGAAAACATTCCAGAGAACTCTAGTGTTTCCTTCTCCAAACTTATAGCTAGAGAAGCTTTCTGCTACATGACTGAGTTCCATAATACACCTTAACACTTTTCATCATAAAAATGGAACCATTTTGCTTTTCCTTCTCCTTTTTTCAGTGTATCAGCAGTATTTACCAACCCCAAGAGGAACATAGAACTATAAACTACCTTCTGTTGGGGCCTTTTGTGACTAGGAGTGAAACTAATTGCCACTCGGCTTTGTAGTGGAGTTCACCTATATTTATTAGGAGCCAAAAAGGGAATAGATAGAGGCAGTGGCTTATCTCACGTAAACCTTTAATCAACAGAGGATGAGGAGTTTTCCCACACAGTGTGTGTTCCGATCTGGGAGTATTTATGGCACACTACTCTGTGAACATGCTACTCCCCTCAGATTTGTTGAGAAGAAAGTGCTGCGTGCAAAGGTGAGCTATCATGGTTGCTTTTCTTGTCCTCTCCTGGGGTCATCTTGGGTGCCTCACAGATGTGCTCTGACTCCTCAGGCCACCCATTGCAAGCTCTGGCAGGTCCTTTCAAGCCGAAAAGGTTTTGAGTAAAGGCGGAGGCTGACAGGCTTACCAGATACGTAGGTGACACAAAGCCAGGAGGAATAGATGACAGGTAGATTATAGAAGCAATGCTCCAAAAGATCTTGAAGGGCCAGAGCACTGGGCCAAAACTAGGAAGATAAAAAAAAATCAACCTCAAAAGTAAAAGATGTGGGAGGCATAGCTAAGATAGCCTTTGTCTGCCAAAAGATTTGGGGCTCTGTAGGATCAATGTAAGTTTAAAAAAGGAAATTTGATCTTTGATTATATTGAGAAGTATAGCTTCCAAGAACAAAAAGGTAATAGTTCTGCTTTATTCCGTCCTGGTTAGACCACATAGGGAGTATGAGTTTTATTGTGGGTGCAACATTTTAGGAAGGGCATTGATAAACTGGAGATTATCCAGAGGAGGGTGGGGAAGAGCCTCCACTTCATAGCATATGAGTTGAATATTAAAACAACTGCCGTAACAACAATAAACTGCTAACAGAACCTGGGTGGCCGGGTTGCTGTGCTCTCTCCTTTTCCATTAATAAGGAGCCTGTCTGCTCTGAACTCAGTACATAGATTGGACAGAGTTCAGTCCTTTGGGGAGCGTGACCTCTTGTGAGAATGGTTAAGCTCCATTTTTCACTCTCCACCCCAGTAGCTTAGGGATGGTTTACTTAAAGATTGGGATTTGGTTCATATCTAGGAAGAAGTAGAAAGGGTAATAAATGCACGTCAGGTGTAGGACACATATACAATTCCTATACTCGATGCTAAACATGAAACATGAGCACATACTAATAGAAATATCTAAAACAGAATTTAGTAACTCATGTAGCTATTGTTATACTTTCCTGTGAGGTTGGATCTTAAACTACATCAGAACATAAAGCAGTTTGTGGGTCTGTTGAACAGGCATCGTTAGATTTCGCGTCAGCTCTGCGCTGTGCCCTCAGAATTCACGTCTACTAGCCAGCTAGCTGAGGCCAAGGCTTGTGCTTTTCTTCTTGTCAGAGGTTTTTTGTAGGATACAGCAATTTCCCCTGGTAGAAGTCAGTTGTACAGGATGAACCAAGGACCTTCAGACGCGTTGAACTCATAATGGTACTTTCAACCCTGGAATATACATCTCAAGGTTGATTTTTGGTCAGCTATTCTTAAAGCAACACAAAACAGAATAGGCAGCCAGAGTGCCAGCCTTGTTTACCTAATCAAGTCCTCCTACTCTAGTTGTTACATGGGAGTCATTGCCATGTAGCTCACAGACTCCACAACTGAGAAGAGAAAGAGACGACTGAGGCTGGAATGCTCCCTTTAAAGTTCCCCTGAGCCCTTGGCTCTTCCTTGTTAGTGGCCCATAGTGGGTTTGCTCTGTCATGTGCCATGCACCCAAGTCCTGAGCTAGCACATGTGACTGACTGAAAGCAGACAAGGATGCACTTTGCATATTCTGTGAAACCATGTTTACAGATCAGAAGATCAGTCCAAGTTTCTGAGGATTTGGAGCCTGGAAAAGAGGAGAAGGGGATGGGGAAAGGAGATGATAGATTTCATGATGGACATCATGAGGCTGGGCTTATTCTTCTTGGCCCCGTAGGGTAGACCTAGGAGCAGATGGGTGAAAGTGGCAAAGAAGCAAATGGAGACTTTTTATGGAGGAAGATTTCCTCATAGTTAGAGGTGTCCCACAATGGAATGGGCTTGCTTAGGAGACACAGGATTCTCTGTCATGAGATCTCTAAGCACAGGCTGCATACTTGTCAAGTATTTTGTAGAAGGGATTGTAGAATATACCTATAGGTGATCTCTGAGGTTCCTTCCAACTCTGAGAATGTCCAGGGCCATATGCTATAAAGTGTCTGAGGCTTGATGCACAGTGGGGCCTTCCTGCCTCCATAATTAGCACACTCTCCACTGTGCCATGGCCTGTACAAAGGCATGGAGGTAGGAGATGGACTGCTGAGCTTGTGGTACCATGTAGGTACATTTGGCTGAAATGAAGAGTGTGTAAGAGGAAGCAATGTGAAATACTTTGGTAACAGAGAAGGGCATGTGTTGACAAAATGAGCAGTTGATTTATTGACCTAGTGGCAACAGAGAAGAACAGGCAGGACAGAAAAGACCCTCAAACTGCAGCAAGGGCCTTGCTGAGCTAATGAACCAGAATCTTGTAGAAAGTGAAGTCTTTTACTTCACTTTTACACCCAATAACCACTTAGGCATTTTGCCCTGGAGCAAGAGCAGAGAAAATAGAAGGGGGAGGGGATTAGCCAGGTGTGGGGATGCCCAGATCATCTCTCCAGAGGTTAGGGAGAGCAAGGGATTCTAGGGTAATAGCTAGTCAGATATTAGAGAGGCCAACTGTGGAATCCATCATTGGTGTGTAAGCAAATGAATCAGAGGCTGTCTAATTTGGTGGGAGAATAGGAAAGGGTCAAGGCACATGATAAAGTCAGAGGTGAAGTTTGGTGTAAGTGGGAAAAGCAGAACAGTAAGAGGCTGTAGTCTAAGATCATGACATCTAAGCTCCAGAGAGATCCACCAGAGACAGGAGTTCCTAACCTGGGCTCCAGGAACTTGTTTTTACAATATATTTTGATAACTGTATCTCAGTATAATTGGTTTCCTTTGTAATGACACACTTATTATGTCTTAAAAATATTATATTGAAGAAAGGATCCATAGGAATATGCTATGTGTTTGTGTATGTATGTCTGTATATATATATATATATATATACATATATATATATATATATATGTATATATATATATATATATATACACACACACACACACACACACACACACACACACACATACATACCTACATAGATAGAGAGATAGATAGATAGATGTAGATGTCATATAGCATCAGGTTACCATAGGGATCTCTGGCACCAGAAATGTGAAGAACCCCTGGGCTAAGACTACCTAGAACCTCTTCCCGTGACTTTGCATCTCCAGGCAATGTTCAGCCATAGATTTTTTTCCACTTGAGACCTGTTGAATGTCCCTTAAGAAAGTCATGAAATGTAGCTGATTTCACACAGACCCTGTGAATTTATCTGGAGGGACTGACTCTTTGGAGAAGCTAGGTGGAGGAATTTTATAATCAAACTGGCAAAGGAATAATCCAAATAAACATTGAAGAATGGCTAACCATAATATATATATTTGGGGAGTGGGCAGACCTTTGATTTCTCTGGTATCAGGGGTTTCTGGTGAGGAACTTGCTCTACCAATGCAGGCCTGCACTTCCCTGGAGCTTAGAGTGTAGGAGAGTGGTGGGGCAGAATTATTCAAGGACTCAGTATGTGGAAGAGACTGTACCCTGGGCTCCCAGGTTCTGAGACCATCTTTCTATCCACTTTATCACACTGAGTATATAGTGATGATAAGAAGAATGAGAAGCAAGCCCCCCCCAAAGCACAGTGTGTTCTTCCTTTCTTGACAAGGATGGGTGTGGGAGGGCAAGGGGAATAACAAGTAATGGCATGTGGGCCAGGGCCTCTCTATGTTCTAGGACTGCTGTGGTGGTTGTGAAAGCCTTGGAACTGGCTATGCTTCTGGTTCCTTCGCTCTCCCTCCTTGGTGCTTTATAGTCTGACTTCTGACCTCATCATTCAACAAAGTTAGTAATGATCGCTTAGTTGTCAGATTTGATGGTGTTACCTCTCAGCTATGTTTGGCACTAAGGATCACTCTCTCCTCCCAGATATTCTCTCTTTTCTGCATTTTCTTACCATTCTTCCTTCCTGCTCCTCCTGCCTGTCTTCCTGCTTTTTTCTCAGTCTTCTTTCTTGTATCACCAGCTATATCCCACAGCCTAGCTGTTCTCTTCTGATGTTCAATCTTACATCACCAGTTGCCTGTTGAATGTTTCGAACTGAATGTCTTATACACATCTCAAACTTACTTGTCCAAAGCAGAGCTCATTTTCTGACTTCCCTTTTTCTGTTATGAGCACTGCCATCCCCAGAGTCATAGAGGTTCACTCCAATGGTGATGTCCTCAATTCTTCACTTTGCCTCACCCCACATAAAGAAATTAGTTGCCAAGTCTTACCGAAGAGAACTCTACGCCTCCTGTATCCATTCTTTGTACTTATACAGCTACAACCTCAGCTTGGGCTGTGCTCACCTCTTACCTGATCCATTACACAAGAAACCTTTCCTGGTCCATGCGCCCCCCACCCCCAGTCACGCTGTTTCCAGTTCGTTCATACCCATCTATATGCATGTTTTCTTCTCTGAGAAACTAAGCCCCTTGAGAGCAAGGACTTTGCTTATGATCGTTGTATCCCCCGCACCCAGTGCAGTGCTTGCCATAGAGTTGGTGCTCAATAAATGTTTGCTGATTGAAACGAAGAAAAACCTTGCCCTTGTGATCACTGTTAGCCCCTCTCCTGTCCTTAGCTTCTCAGGCATCCAAGTAAGTAAGGATTGCTCTGCTCCTAGAGCTGCACATTCTGTCAAGTCCCTTCTGCACAGATGCTCAGACGAAAAGGAGGGACAAATGGCAGCAGAAGACCGAGGAGCATGGCCAACTTCGTGGCCTTTCCTTGCTCCCAGGTTTTCTTTTTCTTTTTTAATTTTAAAAAATTTTAATTAATTTCTTTTTTTGCCATCCTAGTACACTGTAGCATTCATTAGTATCCACAAGTGGGAAGAGGGGAAGGGGAAGAAGAGGAAGAGCTGGAGGAGGCAGAAGTGAGAGCTGAAAGCTCATTTCTTGACTTAGCTTGCTACCAATTCTAGCCTTTGCTAGAGGAAGGGAGTGAAAAGCCCTCCTCACCTGACATCCAAGGAACAAAGGGGAAGAAATTGGGGTAGCAACAAGATGGTGGAAAGAGACTAAAGAGAAGAAAAAGCGCTCTTCTCCCCCACTCATTCACTTTCTTTCGAGGAAGGAGGGAAGAAAAACCTTGAATCTTGGCCAAAGTATAGAGGGCAGGAGGTAAAGAACAGTCACCTTATTTAGCCACTGACCATCCATCTTCCCAGGGGCTGTAGCAATAAAGAGTTAACAAGATGTATAGACAGGAGAGTGAAAACAGGGAGCTAAAACTGCTTTGTTCCTGCCTTTCACTCTAGTCTTCTCCAGCCTCTGGTCTCCTCTGGGAAATCTGCAGTAACAGGAGGGGCATCCCCACAGACACACCCCCTTTTCTAGCATGTTTTACCATTGGTCATTGGCCTGCAGTGGGAAAGAGAATAGAAAAAAGAAGCAGGAGGAAAGATCCTCTCAAGATCATCACCTTCTCAACCAACTCCCCGCCCCCAAACATGCAAGAGGGAGGAGGGACAGGAGCAAAGATCCTGGCCTCCAAATTCTTCTTAGCTCCTTACTTTTCCTTCTTTCCTTCTTCTTTTTTTTTTCATAAGATGTTCTGTCATTAGTCATTGACCCACAGGAAGGAAAGGAACAGACACTCTCACCTGTAGCCTTCTCCCTCAATTCTTCCTTAGATCAGGAAGGGGCAGGCCCTAAGAGAAGAGAGAGGAAAAATTTCATATCCCTGCAGTATTGAAGTTAGATATATAAACTTATTATTATTATTCCTTTTAGTGCCAGAAATCTGCTAGACACTGTGGGAAATTCAAAGAAGCTCAAGATGTAGTTCTTGCCCTCACAGAGCTTACAAGTCTAGTTGGGGAGACAAGGCACACATATAAGAAAACATAACATATGGCCATAGTGGAAGAGAAGGTCCAAGTTTGCTTCTCTACCAGTATAAGCCCAGGGACTTGGTATTGTCCAGCAAATCCCCCTTCTCTCTCTAGGAGCCTAGTTGTCTCACGTTCCAGCTCTTTCTGGCTGCTACCACTTCTAGGGTCAAGCTATATCCTGTGGGAGAGCTGTTTTGACTAGGCAGATTTCATCATTTCTTTAGACCCAAGTTCAGTCTCTGATCTCTATCTATGTTCACCTCTCTCTAGCTCTCTGAGTTCTACTACTATTTTTTAGGCCCAAGTGCAAAGGTACCTAAGATCTACAATTGTTCACAGTTGTCTTTCAGTTGTGTCTGACTCTTTGTGACCTGGTTTGGGGTTTTCTTGGCAAAGATACTGGAGTGGTTTGCTATTTCCTTCTCCAGCTCATTTTATGGATGAGGAAACTGAGGCAAACAGAGTGAGGTGACTTGCCCAGGGTCACACAGCTAGGAAGTGTCTGAGGCCAGACTTGAACTCAGGTAGATGAGTCTCCTGACTCCAGGCCAGATGCTCTATCCTCTGAGTCACCTACCTAGCACCCCCTCAGATGTACAATAGCTTTGACTTAAATCATTCATCTTCAACTGAGGTGTCAGTGAATTGGTCAACAAATACCCCCAACTAAGAACACCCTCCATGCCTTCTATTTAAGGAGATGTCATCAGTTATCCCAGTGTTCATACAAATATCTTCTAAGCCAGAGCAAAAGGCCTCATCCTTTAATTTCGTTAGCTTGAGCAGGAATAAAAATAGACATTTAGGAGTTATTTACATAGAGGTGATTGGTAAAGGTAAGAAAATTGATGACATTAAGACAGAGTTAAGAGGGAGAAAGGCCATGGGCTGAGGACCTAACTTTGAAGATCACTCCTAGTTATGGAAGCAGGAGTAAGGGTGGGCCTGGGAAGGAATGAAGGGGAAGAGTCAAAAAAGCAGGAGAACCAGGGCAGCTGGAAGAAGAGAAAAAGGGTGATCAACAAGGAACGAGACTGAGAGAGAACCCTGGAGTTTGAGGATTAGGAAGTTGTTGACTTGTAATGGAGTGATTTCAGTAAAGTTTTGAGGAAGGATGCCAGATCATTGAGGATTTAAGTTTGAATGAGTGCTGAGGAAGTGGAGGCAGTCACTGGAGAATGCTCATTTGAGACGGTAGCCAGCTCTCTTGGTAGCACTGCTCAGCTCAGGTGCCACCACCTCCTTGAAGCCTTGCTTGATCTCCTCTTTATTGCTGCTTTATCCCTCCTCCAAGGAAGATGTATAATCTTTTCTTTCTACATATTATATTCTACCCCTACCTTCCACTCCCCCCACCATTGTAAATTCCTTGATTTTTCATTTTACCATTGTATCCTTTGGCACAGAGTAGATGCTTTGTGAATACTGGCATCGATTGAATAAAGTGAGGACAAAGGAAGTATGGACTGAGAGGATAGGACAGATCTGGAGGGACTGAAAAAAAGAACTAGGTTAGGAACAGTGAAGCAGAGGGAGCTTACCATCAGAGCAAGGGCTTTCAGAGTTCAGGATCATGGGTGACCTGTGGCCAACGTGGAGTGAAGTTGGATGTGATAGGGGGTGATGGGGTCAGTGAACGTGAGGACACAAGGGAATGGCACGAGTACCAAGATCCTTGAGTTTGAGGGTGGGGTAGGGGACGAGAGAAACACGTTTATCTATAACAGATAAATCTGTATAGCTTCTATTAAAGAACCATTTCACAATTGCTATTTTTCCTTCTGGAATCTTGAATCTCATGATGTTGTTAGGCATTTCATATAAACAGGGCCACTTGGTAGCTTGGTGGTGGCTCCCTTTAATACCTGTAAATACAGGTTTCGAGGAAGTTGCTTAGTAACGTCAGCAAGTGAAAAGCCAGACTGCATTATCCTGTCTTACGTGGAGGCATACAGCTATTATCTTGTGAATAAGATAGACTAATGATCCATCATTGTTTTACACGCCAGCCAACAGATCCATTTTCCTAATCCTTCAGGAGCTGCTAGATGGAGATGGCTAGAGGTGAAAGGTGTACACCACCCCCTGATTTGCAGGGCTCTTTTATGGTCAGGCTGTACTTGTACCCATCTTGCCTTGCTAAAGGAGCTGCCACCTCCCTGCATTTCAATCCCTTTGCTCTGTGAAGTTTGGATTTAGTCAAAGGGCCTCATTTGAGGACCTAGAGGGCCACAGGTTCCCTACCCCTTTGGCCTAGAATATAAGAATCAAGAAGAGGTGTATGGGGCTACCAAGTAGAGCATAAATTTACATGCCAAGTAAAGAACAGTCCTGTATGTCTTGCATCCATGGAAGGCCTAATGACCAAAAGTTCTCTCCTGTGTCTATCCAAGGGGTGACCTCTTTCACTTTCCCTGTATTTTGTATTTGCTTAAAAGGACATTAAAGTCATGTTTCTGTGAAAATGAGAGAATGTAGTTAGAATTTTTTTTTTACAAGCAAAGTAGGGCCTGATGAGATGTTTTCCTTTTTAAAGGTTGTTAAGAGAAGATGAACAAAAATGTGCAAATGGCAGTAAGTTTGGGTGGGTGGCCAGGATTCTCTGGGTTTTGAGGCTGCTGATGGTTGCATGGTAACAGCTAGAAAGAACAAGTATCCAGGTTAAGCCTCTGGCCAGCTGGTAGTATTAGGATCCAGAGGAAGAGAAGGATACACATTGGGAGGAGCTGTGTCTCAGCTGAATAGAGATTGAGGGTGACGCAGGTTGATGTCATGAAACTGGATTATACAAATTCACTTTTTCTAAGGGGGGGGGCAGCTGATACTCCAGTTTAGGAAGGGCAGAAGGGGCACAGGGTAGTTTCAGTAGACATGCACATGGAAATCTGTGTTCTGAGTCTGTAAGTACTTGGGGACTAGATGTGGACCTGGCTCCCTGTCTTTATGGTAATGAGAAAGGAAGCATTAGAAGAAATTTTTAAAAAGCCCCAAAGCAAGTGAAATCTGTTATTGATGAAATGTATGTCAGGCCCTGATAAAGCAGTATTTGTCTTTGAACTCTTCTTGAGAATGTAATCCATGATATTCCATGTTGTTCATATGTTCCCATGTGTAATCAAAATAACCAAGTTCACTTCAGCTAACGGAAAGATCAAGTTTGGTGAAAATCAACTCATTGTCCTCCTTGATCACTTAAAAAATTAATTTTGATTGCTCTTATTTTGAATATGTGTTTTCAGTGGGTGTTTGCTAGCTGTTATTTATTCATAATATTTGCCTTTTGTATAAAGGTTCTAAATTTTCGTATTCACACTGGTAGGCTTGTTCACCAGGGTTGTGTACTAGGGCATCGATCTGTTTATATTTATTCATTAGTGTGTTGCTAATTAAAAATGTGTTTCATTAAACTTGTAAAAAAAAATTAAGAGGAGAATGAACATGTTGAAGTTAAGGCCCCCCAGGCTATGAAACAACTTCAACAGTTGAGTTGTTAAAGCTAATGTGGGCAGCGAGAGTGTCAAAAGCATCTATCGCTTACTACAATGTATGAAATGCAAAATAAAGTGTACATGAGGATGGCGGCTGAGATGAAGCTTGGTGCGCACCTACTCTGTTAGCCTTGATCACTGGAAGCTTTGGGGAACTTTTTCTCAAAAAAAACCCACCTTAGAATTATTTATTTTGATAATATATATAGATACATATATTGATATATAAGCATATATGGATGTAGAAATAGCTGTAACCAACAATACAGGTTGATAAAGTGCCCATTTTTAATAGGACAGTGGTGGCCTTTTTCCTTCTGTGGTCAGTGGACAGCTGCTGATGTTTAGGCTGCTTTTGGTGCCTTTGCTAACTCCATGGTATTGAGTCACTCATTTTACTATAGAATGTGAAAAATAGAAGGCACCTTAGTGGTCATATAGCCCAAGAGACGGTACGAGCTGAGCTTATTTGCAAACATTATGCCTTCAGATATGTGTTACAAAATACGTTGTGGAAATAGTAATGGTCTTGGAGTCAGAAGACCTGACCCTTGCTTTTTGGGTGACATGGCAAATCACTCAACCTTTTAGGGGCTCAGTTTCCTCATCTGGTAAACGGGCTCATACTGCTGACCTCATTGGGTTCTTCATAAGATCACAATTTTTGAGCTAGAAGGCATTTTAGAAGTCATCTGTCTGATACAATGCCCCCTTTTGTACAGATTACTCTAACAAAATTCTAGAGGAAATGCAAGAGTAAACGGTGGCATATATGTTGGCTCTTTAAGAGTTTGAATTTTCAGTGAAGATTCACCTCCTAGCTGGTGTGAAGTTGAAATAGGCTTTCTAAGAAAGAAAATCAGCAAAGGGACAGTTTGGCAGCTCTGTTTAAGGAGGTGGATCCATAAAATCTATGTTGGGCCACATTGCATTTATAGGATTTTTTAAAAGTTGTCAACGTAGTACTTAGTCCTGAGAATTGGGGTCCTTAGTTTACATCCTAAACAGCAATAGCACCACTACCACTGTGCCCCGACTTCTTTCTGAAGAGGTCATCTCTGCAGTAAGAAGAAATTGACTTTTGTTGGTTTCCTTGAGAAGAATGTCATTGGCCATATTGCCAGCCAAGCTTCCTATCAAGGCTAATTGTATTGGTGCTTTTGGAGAGAATTGACAACAGTTCACTAAGAAGGGAAGGCAGTCTCCTTTTACCGTGACTTCTAGGTAGTTTGGAATGGTAATAAGTAATGGTAAATCTCTGCTTGAGATTTGAGTCAGGGATCTTAATGAGGTGAATGTCTGCATTTCAATTTAGTCATTTCTAGCCAGCTGTCTCTATAGTTTGCACCATCCCTAAGCCAAGCACCCTTAAGATTGTTCCTCTAGGGACTGACCTAGAACGGATGTGGCTCTGGGCTATGGAAAATCCCCTCTTAGCCTTCGCATTGAGTATGCTAGGGCAGATACAGAACTCTGACTTACACTCAACACAGTTGATTTCTCCAGGTATATGGAAATTTTTTGTTCTGTTTTGCTTTGTCTATGGTAATACCATGCCAGTCAAACACAGTGCTTCCAGTTTCAGGTGATCTTTTAGTTATATACAAGAGTATTGCTCTATAAGTATGTCACATGTTTAGGAGAGAAGGTGTGTGCGTGTGTGTGTGTGTGTGTGTGTGTGTGAGGGTGGATCAAGCAAACAGACATTATTTGCACTTTGGTTCTTGGGAATTCTTTTGTTATTCAATTTTACTTCACAAATGAAGTCAAGTGTTCGACCATTTCCTCATCTTTACAAACCGAGCCATCTGGCACCAGGCTGTAATTCCAGGGAATGCCATCTTTGCCATGGATCTCTCCATGCAGAAGAACTCTTGTCTGAGGTCTTGGCAAATACAACAAGCTCTGAAGTTTGATCCCCACCTTTTTTTATACCCAACCAAAAATAACTGACATTTACAAAACACAAAATAGTAAAGCAACCTTGAAATGCATTCAGCAATTTATCGGAGCACTTTCTTCTGAACAAAGAGTACCACCAATCTCTCCACACCATTAAGTTGCAGAGTTTCATCCATTTTCATCAGTGTTTACAATTTCTGGATGGTGTTCAGTTCTAATACACATCCCCAGCTGCTGCTGCAGATTAGAAAGTTGTGTGTCCCCCCCCCCCCCAATCACTTCTACTGATTTTCCTCCTTGGACTCCCCAGTCTGTGGTTTCTGAAAGGAGAATGCAGTTTTTAAACATTTGGCAACATTTTTACTCGCTGGGTTTTGTTTTGTTTTTAAAGCCCACTCACACAAAAGGTATTATGTATGAGCCTCGGCCTTGAGCCTGGTTGTAGAAAGCACAGGGTGGTTGATTGAAAATGGCTGCAGCCCAGAACTACAATTGAGAGCCTGTGTGCTGTCTCAGCTGAACAACGCTGCATTCTCTTGGCAGTGGAAGGCAGTGGAGAATCTTAGATTGGGGGGCATCCTTGACTGTAAACCAGTCCAATGGCAAACAGTGAAAGGACTACACTTACCTTGCATTGCCAGTCTTCCACAACTTAGATCTTTTCTTGATTCTTTCCAGGTTCTTTTTTTTAATGTTGGTAGAAGCCATCAGGCAGAAACCAGAGTGACGTTGGGCAAGAAGGGACAGCAATAGAAGAAGAGTCCCATTTGGCTCTTTGGTTACCATTTTTAGCAATGCTTTGACCCATTTTGCCATCTTGGGGACATATTCACCATTGTGTTGTTATTTAGAGCCTTGGACAGTGTAGTGGTTGAAGAAAGTATCCCAAACAGTGCCTCTATCTCACTGCTGAGAGGAGAACGTTTCTTTTGTCATCAGTTTCCTGGAGCCAATAGTTGTCAGTGCCTTAATCCGAGTTCATACCTTTTAGTAGAGTTCTCATTACACTGTCTGTGGTAGTTATGGTGTATGTTCTCCTTGTTCTGTTTCCTTTGATCTCTCTCAGTTTATGAGTCTTCCCATGTTTCTCTGAATTTCCCATAATCCTAATTTCCTACAGTACAATAGCATTCCATCGCCCCCGACCCCAGCCCAGCTCGTCAACCTTTTCCACACCAATGTACTCATGTTGTTGTTAGTCACTGCTTTTCCTTTATAGAGGAGGAAAATGAGGACAAGAGAAGCTAAGTGGCTTTCCCACGGTCACACAGTTATTAAGAAGCTAGTCTAGGGCTCAAGACAAGCCATTTTGATTCCAAATTCAGTGAAATTTCCACTGTTGTGCTGTGTCTTAGTCTTTAGAGAGGAAGGGAAGCAAGTGCTTATTAAGCAACTGATATATGATCATGGTGGCTAGCACTTATTACTAAAGTACTTAGTATATTTACAGACATTATCTCATTGATCCTCACACCACTCTTGGCAGGTGAATTCTACTATTATCCCCACTTTACAGTTGAGGAAACTGAGGCAATCAGTGGTTGAATGACTTGTCCAGAGTCACACAGCTAGTATCTGAGGTCAGATTTGAATTCAGGTTTTCATGATGCCAGGCCCAGTGCTCTGTTCAGTGCAGTGCCACCTAGCTACCACTATCGAATAGCCTCCAGAGGATTCCTGTGTTTAAATGCCCTTTGGGGTACTAGTAGTCAGGGAAATAAGAATAGCCTTCACGTATTTTTCTTCAATCCAGGCTTCTTCTCTCTATTCCCTGGAAACATCATCAGTGACTGACAGAAGGTATTTGTTTCCATCTTCCTGATGATGGACAGCAGGTTAGATGAATTGGCCAGGTGTTTCACTGTGTGGGATCACACAGGCATTAAGGGACTCATCCTAACCAGCCTTGCTGTGCTGGCTTCAATAGGACAGGCTGGATATGGTACCATGTTTGTGAAAAAAAAATGAGAACTCAATCACACATTCTAGTTAGCACCAATCAAATAGAAACAGGATAGTCTTTTTTTATTATATACCTTTTTCAATAAAATCTTGAATTTCATCTGTAGATGGGGGAAGGAAGGAGAGAAGATGAAGGCATGTCCTTGTCTTTTGTTTCCTTTGGTGGTTTTTAACAGGAGCTGTTAAATGGAGAGAAGGAGAAGGAAAGGTCAATAGAATAGAGTTAAAGTAGAGAATAATTGTCCTTGGAGGCCTCTGATAGAAACAGAAAGGAGAGCCTTGGAGAATCTGTTCTTCATAGGTAGCCTTGAGTCTGTCTGAGGACCAGGGAGGAACCAATGGAGATCTGCAGAGAGTGTTGCTAATGGCGTAAATCATGCTGTATCTGAAGACCCTGGATGATGCAGACCTTGGCATTAGCCTTTTCTTTCTGACGTTGGCCTCATTCATATTCACGTCACTTGGAGGGTTGGTAGGCAGGAGTGGGACATAGCTGGCTGATTATGGCAGTGCTCCATCCTGAGCTGCCCGTTTGGGATCACTTCCCCGACTCTGGGGAGCACAGGAGTGATATGGCAAGGAAGTGGCACACATAGAAGTGGCAGCAGCTCTCTTTTCCTCTTTCCTCCCTTTCCCCCTTCCCCCTTGGAATGACTGTGGGTACCCAGGATGACTTTCTCCAACTCTGACTTGGAACATTCTAATAGATGTTGACTCTTTTCTCTGAAAAGTCTATTATTGGCATAATATCCTTCCCTTCTCTCCCAACATTATGCTCCACCTCTGAGACCCTATTCTCTGATAGGTGAGTTTTCACCTTATGTTGCTGGGAACCAGATCTTTAGAACACTTCCTGGCTAGCTCTAAACCATGCCCACTTGGTGTGCTCTGAATACAGTATTGGCTAACCCCTTGACTACTTTCCCCTTACCTGCTGGCTCCCACCTTAGAATATAAACTCCTTGAGGGCAGTTGTTGTGTGGCTTGTTTGTTTTTGTATCTCTAGTATTTAACACAGTGCCTGACACATAGTAAGCATTTTAGTAAATTTTAATTCATTAATTCTAGCAGGATGAATCTGACGAAGCAGTGGTTATGGGCACTGTCTTGGGTGATGCGTGGTAGCAAAATCACCTGGGGGTCAAGTATGTAGACATGGATAGGTTTCTCCACCAGTGCCGTACTCCAGCCTCTAACTAATCTTTCTTTTCTGGCAGGCTCCTGACTAGTATAAGGTAGAAAAGTAGATTGTTTTTTACACATATATAGGATGACCATCATAAGCCCTTATGAAAGACTTTGTCTTCCCTCTTCATTATCTTAGCTTGCATGAAATCTGCAAATATTATTAGCAGTCATAAAATTACCCAGCCCTACTGGGGACTGGCTACAGGATTAGCCTCAGTGACCTTCAGCTGTACTGAATTCCCACAGACAGGCTCTATGGACAGAAAAAAAAAATTCTCCCTTTTTTATGGTGGCTACATTTGCCTGCCATTAATTTCACATGACATTTTGGTTCTCATATTACTGCTCAGAGCAAAAAGGAGGGCCTGATGAGTTTTTACCAGCCCCTTTGTAAATTGGAATATATCAATCAAGACCATCTTAACTTTTCTTGTTTCCTATCAATAATCCAGGCTCTTTCCATCATGGTACATTTTTAAACCAAACATTTATTTATTTACTTACTACAACAAGCATTTATTTAAGTTTCTTTAAAAAAATGATTCCATTTGTGTTTATATCACAATCATCCCCATCCCTCAGATACAATCTTCCTTTGTGACAAAAGCAATTAAAAATGAAACAAAAATATCTAATACAAAGCTCATATGTGACAACCCATGTGATTCTCTAGCTTAGTAATGCTACCACTTTTCTCCCCCCTTGCAGCATAAGGGAGAAGCATTTTTCATAATTGCTTTTCTGGGACCTTCATTAGTATTTCTTTGTCTTTAAAATTCATTTTCATCGGATAGCTTCTGTTTTTATATTACCTATGTTTTCCAGTGTCTCCCTTTTTCCCTTCCTTCATAACAAAAGATAGTAAAGGAGGGAAAAAGTTCATCAAGAAAGTTGAAAAAATATACTACTGTATATAATAAAAGTATACTATTGTACATAATATATATAGTCATAGTAGTAGTTCCTAGTGTATGCAAAGAAAGGATAGAATTTCCTTCTCATTTAAATTCTTTAGGATCAAGCTTAGTCATTAGACATTTTTAAAAACTTTTTGATTATGAGCTTAAAAAATATTAGGAAACATGAATCACAGAAATGCAGAATTTGAGAATTGGAAGGGACCTCTGTTCTCCATGTAGTATCCATATGTAAACACAAGTGGTCATATGAAAGATCTCCAGAGAGAGAGAACTTGCCAGCTGTTGAAGCAGGCCCTTCCACTCTGGGACAGCCCTCCTGCCTGAATTGGCCTCTTTGCAGCTGCCACCCCATTGCCCCTGTTTCTGCTCTCAGGGGCCAGAGAGGACAAATCTATCTCTTTTCCACATGACAGCCCTTCCCATACAGTCAGTTCTGCTATAATCTTTGTTCTGAAAAGAAATTTGTTCCAACATGATTGATAATTTAGGGAACACTTTGAGCATAATGCAAATTTTGCTTACCTGTTTTTAAGGAAAAATGCACCATGGTAGGGAGTTATGCATGGGGCTGGTAAAATCAAAGGATGGTTTGTGAGGAGGATGCCACCAGCACATTGTGGAGCTGTGAGAAGAGGGCATGGCTGGCTCCCACTGGGGGAGAGCTCTTCAGGTTATTTTCCTTGATCCAGGATTCACAAAAAGCTATTGGGATGGGAAGTGGTGATGGTCTTCTAACATTCTGGGAAGGGAGAAGAAGACAGGGAAACCCTCATGCATTCTACTTCTCTAGATCCAACGTGGTCATGACCTGAACTCTTTGGCCCCCACATCTTCTAGTCACCTGCCCAAGGAAAAGCTGGGATGGAGATGGGTCGTTGGTGTGAATGGGCCTAGTGCAGTCTTAATGACCTCACCAGGGCCCCTCATGGGGAAGGGCTGATGTTATCAGTGACCCGGACCCCACCAAGGGGTTGTCTCTTGTCATGACTGCAGTGGCTTCTGACATACCAATTTCAGCTTCATTTCTTTTTCAAGGTAAAGTACCATATTTATTGTGTATATTCTGGTGCAGTAGAAGCTGGGTTTCTAAGAGGGCTGGGCTATACCCACATGCTACACCCTCCTCCTCTTCCCCTAGCTTTAGGAGTCAGGATGAGGGCTGAATAGCAGCCCCAGGTCAAGGAGTAACCACTATTCCTTGCAGTATTTATGTATTTCTTAACCATTTAACATGTATAAAAACTGTGCTGCCATTTTTATTAGGTTCTCATCTTTTCTTTATTTATTTATTGTCACTGACAAAGTTTTTGAATGTTGTGCCCCTACTCCATTTTCCCCATAAGCCCTGTGGTTTTTTTATTGCATGATTTTGCATATGTTGAATTATATCAGAACTGACTATACTTGAAGACGCTATCATGTTCCCCCTCAGTGTTCTCTTTTCCAGGCCAACTATCCCAGTTCCTTCAACCAATCCTCATGTGGCATGGATTCAAGGCCCTTCATCATCCTGGTTGCTCTCCTCTGGATACTCTCTACCTAATCAATGTTCCTAAATTGTGGTGCAGGGGGGTGGAGCCAAGATGATAGACTAGCAGGAAGAATTACAGCTCGGCTCACTCCTCTGCCCTATCTCTTCTGCAAAGATCTAAAAAAATGACCCAGACCAAATTCAAAATGGAAATAAAAGAAAAAAATCACATATAATCATTTTCCAGCTCAAATCAGCATAGAAAGATAGAAAGATCTGCAGACATGGGGGATAGGGTCTGGCCAGGAATGTGCCTCGTGTGGAACATTCTAGCTTCCAGGGACTGAAAGAGCATTGAAGCTGCGCATGGGTACAAGAAGTACCAATGTGGAAAGAGATTCTAGGGGGTCCCTGAGCTAGTGAAGGGTGCAGGAACAAGTGCCATCTGGCAGCTCACTTACAGGTCGCAGATCTAGAATAGACTGAGGACAGGACCTGTGGAAAGAGGTGGCAGAGAGAAATTGTGATTGCAAGTTATAGCTATGTACTGAGGAGCAAACTGAGAAGCAGACAATAGCTATTTGGAGTAAAGCAGGAGCTCAGTTCTATCCTACAGCTCAGGCTGAAACCTGCTATCGCATAATGGGGACAGGAATGCTAGGTGAAAGGGAGACTGCAGGTCAGTCCCTCTGAAACTGTCAAACTTCCCAGCAGGCTGATAATGGCTGAGCCTCCTGGAACATCCAACCAGGGACAAGTTGAT
The DNA here is from genome assembly GCF_028372415.1 of Notamacropus eugenii. Classification (NCBI taxonomy): domain Eukaryota; kingdom Metazoa; phylum Chordata; class Mammalia; order Diprotodontia; family Macropodidae; genus Notamacropus; species Notamacropus eugenii. The sequence goes on along the minus strand of NC_092879.1, from coordinate 91,500,702 downwards.
AGGTCTACACCTAGGTCAGGAACTTACACAACTCGGACCAGGGGAGCAATGAACAGACTTCATTTTCCAAATCACAGAGACTCTGGGAGCACTGAAAACTTATAGGGCCCCAGCTTGAACTGTCTCTCAATTCCCCCAACAAAGAACAGAAGACCTATGAGGAGAGAATATTATCCTGAATATTTCTCCTCTCCCTCAGAATGACACAAAGCCCAGTCCTAACATAAAGCCTGAAGTTAAGAAGTAGACTAGAAAAATACACAAACAACAACAAAAAAAGAATCTAAAGAGCTATTATGGTAACAGGGGTGATCAAGACACAATCTCAGAAGAAGGACTCCAAAACATCTACAAGCAAAGCCTCAAAGAAAAATGTAGCTTAGGAATAAGCCAGTTTAGAATTCCTGAAAAAGATAAAGCATGAGTTTGTGCTGTAATTGTTGTTGCTAAAGAGTTAAAAATTATTTTTAAAAGCTAAATGAGAGGGGTAAGAGAAAAATGGGAAAAGAAATGAGAGCAGTAAAAGAAAGCTATGGAAAGAAATTAACAACTTTGGAGAAAAAGGTACAAAACCTTACCCAAGAAAATAATTCCCTGAAAATTGGAATTGATAAAATAGCTCATGATTCTATGAAACATCAAGAAATATTAAAACAAAGTAAGATGTATGTGTGTATACATACACATATATACATACATACATACCCTATATATACGTATTTGTATACACTATATATACATACATAACACACATATATATGAAAGAATTTACCAGTCATATCCTGAAACTCCAAAATGAAAACTCCCAGGAATATTGTAGTCCAAATCTAGAGCTTTTGGGTCCAAGAAAAAATGTTGCAAATAGCTAGAAAGACAGAATTTGAGTAGTGAGGAGCTACAGTTAGGATCATTCAAGATTTAGCAGTCATCATATAAAGGAGCAGAGAGCTTAGATTAGAATATAGCACTCCAGAAGCCAAAGGCTTATGGCCAAGAATAACTTACCTGGCACGACCAAGCATAATTCTACATGAGAAAAAAAAAATGGATCTTCAGTGAAATAGTGGATTGCCAACCAGTCCTGATGAAAATATTATAGCTAAGTGGAAATTTTGGCATACAGACGTGTCAAGAAAAGCACAAAAAGGTAAACATGAGTTTATTCATAAGGGACTAAATAAGGATAAACTGTTTACATTCTTTTATGGGGAAATGACTCATGTATCTTCTCAAAACTCTGTCTTTATCAGGGATCACAGAAAATGTCAAGTTATTAGGATATCAAGTTATTATAAAGGATCTGGTTTGGCAATGTTTTGATGAGTTTTACAGAATCATAGAAATGGAAGGGATGAAGAATACATGGGGGTGAGGGGGGGAAGAAGAGGAAGAATGGGAGAAATTGTCTCACATAATTGACTTGCTAAAGAAGAAGAGTTTACATCCAGGAAGAAGGGAGTAGGCAACACTTAAACCTCACTTTCATCTGAATAGGTGAAAGGAGAGAAGATTACACACACATACATACACACACACACACACACACACATACATACACTCTTCAGCATAGACCTGTATTTCACGCAACAGAGAAACAGGAGGAAAACGATGGATTAGTCAGAAACAAACCAAAAAAGGGTGGGAGTGGAACAGGAAACAGAGAATAGATTGGAAGGAAATAAACATTTACCAATCATAATTGGAAATTGATAAGAATAGCAGGATTGTATTAAAAACCAGAATCCAACAATATTTTGTATACAAGAAACACACTTGAAACAGGATGATGTACGGAGCTGAACTGGAGCAGAAAAAATGGTAGGGGTAGCAATCATGATCTCAGACAACACAGTAAGTAAAACATATCTAATTAAAAGAGATGAATAAGAGAATTACGTTTTGCGGGAGGGTGTCATAGACAGCAAATTAGTATCGGTACTAAATATATATTCATCACATGACATAACATTTAAGTTCTTAAAGGAAAAGTTAAATGTTACAGGGAGAAACAAAATAGTACATTACGTGCTAAATCTAACAACAAGAATGACAGACCTGAAAGAATTTTAGAAAAGTTAGATAATAGAGACCTCTAGATAATATTGAATGAGAATAGAAAGAATATACCTATTCCTAGTTGTACATGGCACCTTCATTAAAATCAACTATGTATTTAGCATATAAACTTCACAAACAAATGCAAGAAAACCAAAAATGAATATTTTTCAGACCATAATTCAATCAAATGCATTCAATAAAGAGCTTTTGAAGCAAAGATTAAAAATAATTAAGAATAATATAATTTAAACCTAAAGAATGAGAGGGTCAAAACTCATAGAAACAACAAATAATTTAAATAAGGATAATGAAAACAAAGAGGTAACATACTAACAATTTTACCATCATTAAAAAAAAGAAAGAACATATTAGTGAATTGGATATTGAGCTAAAAAACAAAACAAAAAAAACAAACAAACAAACCCTAGAAAACCAACAATTAACACTCCCCCAATTAAACACCAAAATAGAAATTCTGAAACTCAAAGAAGAGATTAAAAATTAAAAGCAACAACTCCACTAAATTTCAAATAAAACTAGGAGCTGTTTTTAAACCAATAAAATAGATAAGCTATTACCTAACTTAATTTTTTTTTCCTTTCTACTCAACTTTATTTTTTCCCCCAGTTTATTTATTTATTTAACTTTTTTTAACATTCATTTTCACAGAATTTTGGGTTCCAAATTTTCTCCCCCCTTATGCCCCCCACCCCAAAACATCGAGCATTCCAATTTCCCCCATCACCAATCTGCTCTCTCCTCTATCATCCCTCTCTGCCATTGTCTCCATCCTCTCCCCTGTCCTGTAGGGCCAAATAACTTTCTATACCCCTTTACCTGTATTTCTTATTTCCTAGTGGCAAGAACAGTACTCGACAGTTGTTTCTAAAACTTTGAGTTCCAACTTCTTTACCTCCCTCCCTCCCCACCCCCTCCCTTTGGAAGGCAAGCAATTCAATGTAGGCCATATCTGTGTAGTTTTGCTAATGACTTCCATAATAGTCGTGTTGTATAAGACTAACTATATTTCCCTCCATCCTGTCCTGCCCCCAATTACTTCTATTCTCTCTTTTGATCCTGTCCCTCCCCATGAGTGTCGACCTCAAATTGCACCCTCCTCCCCATGCCCTCCCTTCCATCGTCCCCCCCCACCCTGTTTATCCCCTTCTCCCCCACTTTCCTGTATTGTAAGATAGGTTTTCATACCAAAATGAGTGTGCATTTTATTCCTTCCTTTAGTCGAATGTGATGAGAGTAAGCTTCATGTTTTTCTCTCACCTCCCCTCTTTTTCCCTAAACTAAAAAAGTCTTTTGCTTGCCTCTTTTATGAGAGATAATTTGCCCCATTCCATTTCTCCCTTTCTCCTCCCATATATTTCTCTCTCACTGCTTGCTTTCATTTTTTTAAAGATATGATCCCGTCCTCTTCAATTCACTCTGTCTCTATATGTGTGTGCGTGTGTGTGCATGTGTGTGTGTGTGTAATCCCACCCAGTACCCAGATACTGAATAGTTTCAAGAGTTACAAATAATGTCTTTCCATGTAGGAATGTAAACAGTTCAACTTTAGTAAGTCCCTTATGACTTCTCTTTGCTGTTTACCTTTTCATGCTTCTCTTCATTCTTGTGTTTGAAAGTCAAATTTTCTTTTCAGCTCTGGTCTTTTCATCAAGAATACTTGAAAGTCCTCTATTTCATTGAAAGACCAATTTTTCTCCTGAAGTATATTATACTCAGTTTTGCTGGGTAGATGATTCTTCATTTCAGTCCTAGTTCCCTTGACTTCTGGAATATCCTATTCCATGCCCTTTGATCCCTTAATGTAGAAGCTGCTAGATCTTGTGTTATCCTGATTGTATTTCCACAATACTTGAATTGTTTCTTTCTAGCTGCTTGTAATATTTTCTCCTTGATGTGGGAACTCTGGAATTTGGCCACAATGTTCCTAGGAGTTTCTCTTTTTGGATCTTTTTCAGGTGGTGATTGGTGGATTCTTTCAATATTTATTTTGCCCTCTGGTTCTAGAACATTAGGGCAGTTTTCCTTGATAATTTCATGAAAGATGATGTCTAGGCTCTTTTTTTTGATCAAGGCTTTCAGGTAGTCCCATAATTTTTAAGTTGTGTCTCCTGGATCTATTTTCCAGGTCAGTTGTTTTTCCAATGAGATATTTCACATTATCTTCCATTTTTTCATTCTTTTGGTTTTGTTTTGTGATTTCTTGGTTTCTCATAAAGTCATTAGCCTCCATCTGTTCCATTGTAATTTTGAGAGAACTATTTTCTTCCGTGAGCTTTTGAATCTCCTTTTCCATTTGGCTAATTCTGCTTTTGAAAGCGTTCTTCTCCTCATTGGCTTCTTGAACCGCTTTTGCCAATTGAGTTAGCCTATTTTTAAGGGTGTTATTTTCTTCAGCATTTTTTTGGGTGTCCTTAGTAGGGTGCTGACCTGTTCATGCTTTGCTTGCATATCTCTCATTGCTCTTCCCAGTTTTTCCTCCACCTCTCTAACTTGATCTTCAAAATTTTTTGAGCTCTTTTTGAGCTCTTCCATGGCCTGAGCCCATTTAGTGGGCTGGGATACAGAAGCCTTGACTTCTGTGTCTTTCCCTGATGGTGAGCATTGTTCTTCCTCATCAGAAAGGGAGGGAGGAAATACCTGTTCACCAAGAAAGTAACCTTCTATATTCTTGTTTTTTTTCCCTTTTCTGAGCATTTTCCCAGCCAGTAACTTGACTTCTGAATATCCTCTTCACACTCACTTCACCACCCGATCCGCTCAGCCAGCGCTTGGGGTCTGAGATTCAAATGCTGTTCCCCAGCCTCAGGGCTTTGGGGGGGGCGGGGCTGCTAGTCAGTGTGAGATTAAGTTCAGGTGCTCAGGTAGGGGCAGGGCCGCCACACAGGGCTCAGTTCCCTCAGGGGGTTTATGCAGAGACCTTCAACAATGGATCCAGGCTCCTGCCTGCTTGGGGAGCCTCTGTCTGCTCCCTCCTCCGCTGCTGCCTCTCGAGGGGGCCTGAGTTATGGGGGCACCCCACTCCCCTCTCAACCCACCAAAGAGACCCTCTCACTGACCCTTGTCCCCTGTGAGTGGAGGGACCCATGCGGCTGCTGGAGATTCTGTCCCTGAAGCCTGCTCGGATCTGCTCCCTGCTCGGATCGGCTCCTCTCAGCACCAGGCGGCCATGGCAGGGCTATGCTTGGCTCCCAGTCCGTGGGGTGAAGAACCTTTTGCGAGAGGTTTTCAGGCTCTCTGGAACAGAAATCTCATCCGCTCCGCTGTTCTGTGGCTTCTGCTGCTCCAGAATTCACTGGCAGTTCTTTTTTTACAGATGTTTTATGGGCAGTGGGTTTGGAGCTAGCGTATGTGTGTGTTTCTACTCTGCAATCTTGGCTCCGCCCCCTAACTTAATTTTAAAAAGGAAAAAAATTATTAGTTTCAAAAATGAAAAGATGAATTCAAAACCAACTAAGTAGAAATAAAAGAAATTATTAGGAACTATTTCACCCAATTATATACTAATAAAGCTGACAATCTAAATGAAAATGATGAATATTTACAAACATATTAGTTAGTAGAATAGGAAATAGAGGACTTGAATAGTCCTGTGATACAAAAGAAATTAAGCCACTAATGAATGCTCAAATGAAAAGCCACAGAATCTATTTGAAAAAAAAAAACAGAAAAAGAAGGCATCCCACTCAATGCCTTCTATCACATAGATGTCTTCTTGATACCTAAACCAGGAAGAGTCAAAACAAAGAAAGAAAACTATAGGCCAATATCCTTAATGAGTACTGATGCAAACATTTTAAATGAAATATTATCAAGAAGACTAAATTAACATATCAACAAAGATTACACATCATGACCAGCTTGGATCCATATCAGGAATGTAGGACTGGTTCAACATTAGGAAAACTGTAATCATAATTGTATGGAAAAACAAAAACAATAAATTATATGATCATATCCGAAAACGCAGAAAAAAATTTTTAACAAAATAAAACATTCATTCCTGTTTAAAAAAAACAACACTACAGAACATAGGAATAAAGAGAGTTTTCCTTAATGTGATAGGTGTTATCTGTCTAAAACCAAGAGCCAGCATTATCTGTAATGGAGGTAAACTAGAGACCTTTCCACTCGGATCAAGCAGGGATGTCCATCATCGCCCTTACTATTCAGTATAATACTAGTAGTGCTGTCTGTATCAATAAAATAAGAAAAAGAAATTGAGGGAATAAGCGTTGGCAAAGAGGTAACAAAATTAACACTTTTTGTAGATGATATTATGGTTTACTTAGAGAAACTAGAAAATCACCTAAAAACTAATTGAAACAATAACTGCAGAAAAAACACCATATCCTGCGACAAACTCTATATGTGTACATGATTTATAGACATAAAGGATGACATCCTAACATGTACTGAAGCATGGAAAGAAATACATGACCAGTCTGTGGCTAAGGGAAGAATTTATGACCAAACGAGATAGAGAAGCTTATAGGTGGTTAAATGAACAATTCTGATTAAACAAAATTAAAAAGCGTACATGTGAAACCAACTCAACTAAAATTAAAAGTAGCAAATTAGGGGGAAAAATCTTTGGATTATATTTCTCTGAGAAAAATATTATCTCTAAGTTTTATAGGGAACTCTGATATAAATTTATAAGATAAATGATCAATGCATATGAATAGGCAGTTTCTAACGGAAGAAATCCAAGCTATCAATAATTATACGAAAAATGCTCTAAGTCACCAATAATTAGAGAAATGCAAATTAAAATGACCCTCAGGTACCACCACATACACAAAGTTGACCCCACAAAGAAGGTGAAATGACAAATTCTTCAGGGGCTGTGGAAAAACAAGTCCGTTAATGCGGTTGGTTGTTGAGCTTTGAACTGGTCCAGACATTCTGGAAAGTAATTTGGAACTGTGCCTCCCCAAACTATTAAACTGTATACGCCCTTTGACTCAGTAATACCACTACTAGGTCTGTACCAAAGAAATCAGACAAAGAGGTGAAGGACCCATAGTACACAGTTATTTATAACATCTCTTTTTCATGGTGACAATGAATTGGAAACTGAAGGGATGTCCATCAGTTGGGGATAGGCTGAAAAAGTTATGGCATATAACTATTGTGTTGTAAAAAATGATGAAAAGATTGGTTTCAGAGAAATCAGGAAAGTAGTGAGCAGAAGCAGGAGAATAATTTAAACAATTGCAACAATATTGTAAAGACAAATAACTTTGAAAGATAGGAACTCTAATCAACACAATGACGTCTCATAGGCCCAGAGGACTTGTGATGAAGTGTATTACCCACTCCCAGATAGAGAGATGATGGACTTAGTCTAGATTGAGGTATACACACACATATACATATATATCTTTGTCTATCTGTCCATATCTATCTATCTATCATCTATCCATCCATCCATCCATCCATCCATCCATCCATCCATCCTTCCATCCATCTACACAATGTGGGAATTTGTTTTGCTTGACTACGCAGATTTGTAATGGTTTTTGTTTTTTCCTATTTTCTCCATGGTAGGATGGGAAGGTGGGAGGGAGAAAAAATATTGACTTGAGAATTTAAATAAAATTCAACTAAAAGAAGTTTCCACAGGGGATCTGTACAACATTCTAGAGATTTTCCTATAGATCTTGTAATATTGCATGAGGAACTGTGCAAATATTCAAGCTGTCCATATATATCTTTAGATCTTGATAAACAGTCCACTTCTGAATCTGGGAAAATGTTTTGCACACATACACACTCACACTCACACACATGTACAAGTGCGTGCACACATTTAAACCATGGTGTCCGGTACAGATAAGGTCCGTAGACAATAACCTCCTTTTTCCTGGAAACTATGTCCCACTTAATGCAGCCCAATGAACATTTTAGGAAAGAAAGAAGGGAAAATGTATTGCAGATAAAACAACTTTTGTCCTAAGGAATCTGTTACATTTAACATGATAGAAACAAAATTACCCTGCTTCTAAATGTCCCCTTATGAACTTCCTTTTGCAGTCTTTTGTGTTTTTAAATGCTTTATTAACCATCTTCTGTTTTCTTTGCATATTTATTACTACCCATCATCTTCCTGCAAGCCCCCCTTGCAAAAGTTAAGTATAGTTATGCTAAAATTCTTACTCTGACTATCTGAAAAAGTATGTTTCATTCTCTACCTGTAGTCTATTACTTTTTTTCAAGAGGTGGGAAATACCTTTCATCTTCAAGACTTTGAAGTCATGGTTGATCATTTTGTTGATCAGAATTCTTATGTCTTTCTTAGTTACTTTCCTTTACATCTTAGAGTTTTTACTCTGCATCGATTGACATCAGCCTTCTAAAGTTTCTTTGAATCCATCTCACTTGTCATGTCTTATAAAGCAATAATATTCCATTACACTTCTGTACTATGATTTGTTTGACTCTTGCCCAATGGAAGATCTACTTTATTTTTTGTGCTTTTCTACAGCACTTTGTGTTGTTAATAAATTTTTTTTTAACAGAAGGATTGGTTCCCTCTGTTTTTGACCTCTTTGGGAGTATATGTATGGTACAAGTATTATGGGGTAATAGGGTATATGTAGGTTGGTGATTTAGGGATTTATTTTCAAAGCTTTACGTAATGACTGGATCAATTCAAAGCTCCATCGAGCATGTATTAGTGCACCCCTCCAAACAATTGTCATTTTCCTTTTTGTCATCTTTACCAGTCTGATGTTTTGAAGTAGAACTTCAGAATAAATTTGTATTTGTCTTAATATTAGTGATTTGCAATATTTTTCATATGTTTCCTCATAGCATGTATTTCTTTATTTGAAAACTGCCTATTCATATTATTTGACTACTTGCCTGTCACAGAATGGCTCTTACCCTTTTTTGTTTTTACAAGTTCTCTATATCTTGGATATCAGTAAAACTTACTGCAAATATTTTTCCAAGTAAATGTTCTAATTTCCATTGCAATGACTTTGTCTCTGCAAAATCTTTTCATATTTTTTTTGGTAATCAAAATTGTTCATTTTATTTTCTTTGACTACTTCTGTCTTTTCTTTGGACAAGAACTCTCCCCCCATTCCTACTTGGGAAAGACATCTCTTTCTCTTCTCTGATTTGTTTATTATATGATGGGGTGAGAGGATGGAGGCCCAAAAGATACCAGAGGGAAGAAAGGAGGGAATAGTAGGAGAGATAATGTAGAGATTGAATCAGTAAAGCTTTCAAACTTGATATATGGCATGAAGGAGAAAGATTAGGGAGAGGAAAGAAACAAGGATTAGTATGAGGTTTCATAGGAGAATGGTGACCAGGAGAGTAGTGGTACCATCAATTGAAATTGAGAAGTTCAGCAGAGGGGAAGGAACGTGGGAGGAATATATGTGTTTAGTTTTGGACTGAGTTTGGGGTACTGACCAGACATGGAGATGAAAATATCCACTAGTAATTAAAAATGCAGGGCCAGATCCCTGGGAAGAAAAAAAAGGTATCGGTTAAAGTTTGTAATTTGTTTAGAGGTGGTAATTGGAGCCATGGAAGAAGAGAAAATCCAGGACCAAACCTAAGGTGAACAATAGATATTTCAAGGGTGAAAGCAGGATGAAGTGTTAGTGGAGGAGACTTAGAAGGAGGCAAGGTGACAATGAGGTCAGTTTAGCATTCTGGAAGCTGTGGGTGGAGTGAATATAAAGAAGAAGGTGGTGGTCACTTTAGTTCATCGAATTAAACATTTTTAAAGTTCCTACTGTGTATAGAGCAAGGTAGGAAGCACTGTGGGAGGCATAGGAAGAGACATTTATATAAGGCTCCATCAATACTCTAATGGAGCTTATAGAGGAATAGGGGGATAAAATACACACAGATGTAACTATAATGCAAAATAATACATGATACATTTTTTAGAGAAGTGAAAAATGTAGTACTGTGGGAGTATCTGACTGTTAGAAGTTAGAAGGAATGGCTTCATGGGAGAAATGGCGTTTGAATGGAGCTTTTAAGTACAATGAAGTATATGAAGAGTGGACAGAAATTCAGCAGGCAAAGAAAGCTTCTTAGACAGGTTTAAGAAATGGAGATGAGAACGTACCAGAACAGGGTGTATTGGAGAGACAGAGAATAATCAAGTTTGACTAGAGCATACTGTGGAGGTAAATAATATGAGATAAGGCTAGAAATGGAGGGAGGTAACATGATTTTTGAAGGTCCTCAGTTCTGGGCAATTGCATATGTACTTGACTTAGCAGGCACTAGGGAGCAGTTCAGATTTGGAATAGAGGAGAAACATGCCTAGATCGACACAGAAGGAAGGTTCTTCTGACAGTGATGTTAAGAGTAGATTAGAGTGAGAAGGTCACATAGGCTAATGGGCCCTTATCGGAGGCTATTGTAAGAGTCTATACTGGTGATAATTTTGCACTGGGAATAAGAAAGGAATGGATGTGAGCGATATTATTGATGCAAAACTGGCAGGACTTTCTTGTCTATGAAGAGACATAAAAAGTGAAGAAGAAGGAAGAGTAAAAGCTGTATGATGTAGTGGAAAGAACATTGGATCTAGAGTCAGAAGACCTTGGTTCTATTATTACCTGTGTGACACTGGGTAAGTCATTTAGCCCCTTTGGGCCTCAGTTTCCTCATCTGCATAATAAGGACGTTGGACAAGATGGCTTCTAAAGTCGTTTGTAGTTCTTGATCCTTTAACGCTAAGGTGTGGAACATGAGATGTTGGAAGAAAGGACAGATTCATGTGTGAGAGGGGCTGGGGGAGTCGGAAAGATATTGTTGGGAAATTAAGGAGAGAAGAGAAGGCTTCTAACAACCACTGTGGGGAGTGGTGGGAAGTCAAGAGGGAATGAATGAAATGATTGCCATGCAGTACTAATGATCTAGATAAGAGTGGGTGGGGAATGCCTTTTTTTAAGCAAAGACTATAAACCTTGTCCCAAAGTTACAGAAACCACAATATACATTTTCTTCTAGATTGTTGTAGATACTGCTTCCTTTTTTTTGTTATTGTGATTGTTCATAGTTTGGGGTTTGGTTGAGATGTTAATCCTCTTTAGCTCCACAATTCCTTGTGCCATAACAAAGCAAAACAAAACAAAAAGCAAAACGGAAAGAATCCTACCAGCAGTCATGAAATTACCTCATCATTCTGACAAATAGATTTTTCTCCAGGTCATGCCCAGAGGTTATAATATCTTTTGATTTATTTTTTGGTAACTACTTCTTGGCAAATCTCTCCGTAGACTCAAGCCATGCCAGATGGGATTGCGGTCCCCAGATGCAGGTCCTAGCCAAGTTTTCTAGGACTTCATCCTCACTTTTGATTTTGGATTGAAGTCTTGCAGTGTGAATTTGAGTGTCTTGCCTGAACTGTGCCTTTTTCCTTCTTTAGGCTGGTATCTATCATGTCAAAATAGTTCTATATTAGATACCTTATATTACCTGTATCTGGACCGATTTTGGGACCCATTTAAAGCATCACTGGTTTTGAGACACTGACTTACATTCTTAGATTGAATTTCTGCAATATTTTATATGCCAGATTCTCTCATCTTTAAAGAGAAAATGATAGCTGGGCCAGGAAGCTAGAACAAGTTCTAGATTCAGGATCAGCATTTATTGCCATTGTACTATACTAATTTCACTGGCAACTGCACTGATCTCAGATGGCTCATCCTGACATGAGGTTACCTTGTCTTCTCCATGAATCAAAACATACTGAAAACTTTGTGTTCAGAAGACATTCAGATACTGAAATGGATCTGTGATCTTATTAATACAGGCCTTGTTTTCAAGTATTTGGATCACAACCTGCCCATGTCTATCCATCCTGTGTACCATTGGCCTATGGAATCCCATAAATCCATCACAATTCTAGCCAGTGTGCTGAGGACCTCCTTCAGTTTGTGTTGATTTTATAAGATTGACTTTGGAACACAGACTGTAGAGGCATCTAGTTGGCCCAGTAGATGGAGGGCTGGGCCTGGAGTCAGGGAGACTTGAATTCAGATATTGCCCCAGGTGAGTAAATTAACCTCTGTCCACCTTGGTTTCCTCAGCTATAAGATGAGGATAATAAAACACCTAGTTTTCAGGCTGTTGTGAGGATTAAATATGAAAATGTTTATAAGGTGCTTAGAACTGTGCCTGGCACATAACAGGTACTTAGTAAATGTTTATTCCCTTCCTTCATTAGTTATCCCTTGCTCTCAACAGATGTCCATTCTACCTTTTATCAATCTGTCTTTCTGTCTGTCTGTCTATCTATCCATTTATTTATTTGTTTATCTGGTGACACCTTTTACACCAGTCCTCCATTATAATTCTTTGTAATGTGTTACAATCTGTTATAAGATCAATATCTAGCAGTGTCTCCTCCCATCTTTTCCTCCCTCCCCACACATGATTTAAGCTAGATTTTCTCTAGGTATGTTTCCTTTGACACAGCTATCTGGTGGCATTTATGTCCACATTGTTTCTTTGTCCTGTAGGGACATCAGAGTTCCCAGGATCAGGGTCAGGGCCCTTCATACTTGGCAGATGTCAGAAGTCCATGAGAGTCACCATGTCCTTCCCTGCTGATGAGATATGTTTCCATTTGTACATGAGGAGGGCTGAGTCAGCTCCAGCTGAATCCTTTTGTATATCCTTGCTATGTTAAGATTAAGTGAACCATTTGCCAACATTTCAATGAGCTATGAGGACTTCATTTGAACCCAACATTGAACCTGAAAAAACAGGGTTCTGGTGTCAGGTCTGCCCTTGCCATTTTATATAATGTAATTGGGCCAAGATAGTCTCATTTCTCATATGATGGTTGAATTGGGGATAGAGTGCTATAAATATGGCAAGTGGCATGATTGGATGGCCGGCCCCAGCACCTTGGCACCCTGTGGCTGGGACCAGTTTTGTGGTGTATGGGGAGCCTTCTCAGTGGAGCAGCTTCCCATGCATCTAGAATGATTATCTCAGTGGGTGCTGGGTGAAGCTGCCAGGAGGATAAAGAAAGTGCCAAGTCCAGCATTCCTTGCTTGCTGTTGCCCATCCATCCAGCATAATAAGACTGACAAAAGCTGGTCCAGTGCATTGAACAGCTAGAGATAGAGCTCTTGGGTTTTAAACACTGCAGAGAAGGTGAGAGGCAGCTACTGGAGCTGGTAAGAGCTCACTGAAGAGATCTCTTCTAATGGAAAGAGGGACCAGTAGGCCACAGCTAGAAATCCATGACATTAGACTAGAAATATGGTCTCTCATCTAGAGGTTTAGCTTCATTTTGTCAGATCAGAGTCATGAGCCAGAGGAATGGGAGCAGAAATGAGGAAGAGATTTGGGAACTCCCATCAGTGGTTCGAAAGAAAAGCCCTAGACTTATCTTATCTCTGCTTGCAAGAGAAGGGGGATGTCCTTTACTGATGGAGCACTGGGCAGACAGGCTTTTACCACCAAGGAAGTAGGGAGTTCACAGAGAAACAATGCTACATCACTGGGGCAATAGTTTCTGAGGCGTGTGGTTTAGAATTCATTCCATATTGAGACTCAGCAGCCACGTTAAGTAGGCTTAGGGAGCTCTCTGAGGATTTACTATTATAGAGTCAGTTTTTGTGTGTTTGTCCTTCATTGACGAAGAAGACCATGCCATCAGAGAAATGATGACATGACTTGCACTTGACATTGTTTTGAATGAGGGAGGGCTGTGCAGGTCACCAGCCTCATTTCTCCTCCAGAGCCATCTGGAGTGACCAGATATTCCTCAGGATGGCTGGAGATGACCCAGGATGCGCTGGGAGACCTTGGACCCTTTAGGTCTAGAACTTTGTAGGTATTCACTTAGGGTGAGGCAACACTCATTCATTGAATAGGCCTGTTTAAGAAGTAGCCAGGGCATGACCCCTTTAATGAAGTCAAGAAAAAGAAAAGACATCAGGCTGGGTGGGAAACAGCAACAGTTAACTATTGATAATCACTGTAAAGTTAGGAGAGTCCAGAGGAGGCCTTAGGCAGGGACCCATTGGAGTCCCAGTTTCAGAGTGCAGTAGGTTTAACGTTTAAATCAATTAGAAGTTCCAGGTGGGGACTACCCTTTTTCTCTTTTTAGGGAGCTGAGGTAGGGAGTTATTTGCACCTGCTCCCTAAAACAGAAAGATAAATTTGTGTTTTAGCTGGCTCTACAATAGGCATTCACAAAGGAAGGGGTAAAATTCCTAAAGAAAATGGGTTTGATAGATTGGATCTATGAGTATCCCCACCACCACCTGTGGCCTGTCAATCCTTGTGACCAGCCTGCCTGGGAAAGAGGAAGGGATTAGATCTCACCTTGTAGGTGGAGCCTCACCAGAATGGCTGGCTTTAGACTTTAGTTATGGGTCTCCCCTGCCATACAAATGTGGGCTGATCACCTGGTGAAATTGGAGGAGGAACTTGGGATGACCGTGATGGGCAAATACTGCTTTCTGTGTACATAGGTATTTTGGAGATGGCAGAGGGTCCCAGAGCCTGATGACCTTGCTATGTAGCAGGGGGTGATGACATCTTGTGGTTGGAGCAGGTTTATGAGAAAGTATTGATGACTAGTCTAGAGAGTAATAGTCAAAGTCTAAGAGGAGTTCAGCCTCACTCAAGCCTGAAGTAATGGAGTCAAAAGGATCCCTGTGGGCACATATTGACTCTGAAAACTACATACCAGCATTATCTATGTTCTCTTGCATTTTTATTGATTTTGTTCAGTTTTTCCCAATTATATTTTAATCTGTTTGATGTCTCTCTCCTAAAACACCTGCTCTGTTTGGATCATTCAGGGAAAGTTACAGAGAGCCAGACCATGAAGGGAAGAAGTATGTATCCTGGGCTCTTACGAGTTAGTATCTGTGTTGGCCTTTTTATCCATCTCTAGGTAGGCTTCCATGGGTAAAGCTGGAGGAAAACCCTTGTAGTTGCCTGAATCATCATCCCATGTAGTGACATCAAACATCAAACACTTTCAGGTCCCTAGGGGAATGAAAGATGTTTCTTCCATAGTGATGTAAATGAAGAAAGTTGGAGTAGTTTGTTATACCATCTCTCCTTTCCAGCAGTTCTATGTTGCCTGTAAGGAAGGCAGCTAGTACCTGGCAGCTTATGGTAAACTATATGGAGCTGAACAAAGTCATTGTGCTCACTGCTTCATTTGCTCCTGATCTTGTAGACCAGGTCATCCAGGCCTGGGGTAGTAACATGGGGTTTGTGCTCACCAGGACTTTTTGCCCTGTTTCCATGGCTGAGATTCACTGTCCTTCCCCAGGATTATCTGAACCATCTCTCATAATTTTCCATTATGGTGACCAGAGTTCTAAAAGAAGTTTCTCTTCCTGAGGACATAAATGTACACTGTGTCTTCATTGAAGATGTCATGATGACTAGGTCAGATAAGGTCATGGGGGAAGAGGCAGGAGATCAGATGGTGGCTCATATGATGGTCCGGGGGTGCAAAATCAAGCCCAAGAAAATCCAGTCCTTTGCACACTGTGCAGACACAAAGACTGCCCTTTTCTCAGTGGTCCCTAACCCTCCTTGGAGGAACTTGTGTTGCTCAGATCTTTCCTCTCATCTGGGGTGCCTGACACCTTGGCTCTAGGAGCTTCCCACCCCACTGGGCCTCACCCCTGCTTCTCAGTGGTGCCTAGCAGACTCCTCATTGCTTGCCATTGCTTCACCATTGTACTGCAAGTTGTGCTTTGTTGCTTCAAAGGGTGTTCAACATGGTTTGGCAATGTTTTCCTTTCCTCACTGAGACAGTACAATAGAATAGATAAGACCCCTGGGCATAACAAATCAGGAAGGCTTTCATTCCAATTCTTCCCCTGGTGCTTCCCAGCTCTATGACCCTAGTGTGCTAAGTAACTTCTTTGGGTCTCAGTTTCTTCATCTGAAAAATGAGGCTAATGACTGTAGTACTTGCCTTGTAGGGTGGTTGTAAAGCTCAAATGAGAAAGCATATAAAGTGTTCACAAACCTTGAGTGGCTATAGAAATGTCAGTTATTGTAAGTGTGGTGAAGTTGAAAAAGTGCTGAATTTGAGATCAGAGGACTTGGGTTCAAATTTTGTCTCTTACTATCTCTGTGACCTTGGGCAAATCTTCAGTTCTCTGGGCCTCAGTCTCCTTATTGGTCAAAAGAAGTAGGTGTTTAGAATAGGATTTCATGAGCCTCATATAGGCCCTACTTCAGCTCACTGTTCAACAGTGGCTTCTGGATTTTGCTGTCCTTAGTGTCCCAGTGGGGTTAGTGCTTGTCAAGGATCTGATATTGTCTTGACTGTCCTTAAATTAGTATCATTCCCTCCCCTTTCCCCCTAGAAACCAGTGTCAAATAATCCTGCATGCCAACTTTAGCTGGAAATTTTATGCTTGTATCCTGCATAATCTCTTTGACCTGAGGTCACCTAATTATTGCATTTGTATCCTATTTGTTATTTAATATTGCTAATTAATTATTTCTATTATACCCTATTCAGTAAACTCCCACTGCTCCCACCACTTGCCCATACACGTGAGTTCTGGACATTGGGTTAGGTTTTCCAGGTGCCACTAAGACCGTTTTCCTCAGGAAGAAAGATAAAAGGGAAGACTCTTAGGCCCCCAGGTCCCATCTCTGTTCCTCCTGTCATTTTTGTGCAAAGTACCACAGCCAACAGCTGGCACCCAACCTCTCTGCCTCCAAGGAGTGTGGCATTTGGAAAAACCCTGGGTTTGAATCCTGTCTCTTCTGGGTAACAGGTGTTGTGGGAAGGGCTGTGGACCATGGAGTCTTTGCAGTTGTACATGCACATGCACATTCACACATGTACCACTACTTCTATTATAAGCAGCATCTCTGACTGTGGAGGAGAGCAGAAGTTCCTGTAAACCTAATCACACCCCGGATACTGGTATGTAACGTTCCATGGGACCATGAGGCAAATACCTCTCATGTCAGGAATTCCTGAGGATCTGCACCTGTTGGGGGCTGGCCTCTGCAACTCCAAATGGGGCCTAGACTGTTCTGAAGGGAAAAGATGATCTACCATTGACCAGCTCAACCCTGCTGGTTGAATAAAACTTGCTGACACTGTCTTCAGTGAGAATTCCCTGAGCCAAGGAAGCTGCAGGATGAGATGATTGAGGGGAGAACTCAGTGAGCCCTGCCCCCCATCCCATAATGATGATTTATAGCATTGAAATAGAATTTCTTAGTGGATGAGCATGTGTGTGTGTGTGCTCCAGTTAGCCAATTACAATTCAAACTCCTTCCAGATTGACTTAGCAGGCCACATGGTGAGAGCTGATCACTGGAATGGCTTTTCATCAGATCCTTCAGATCTTGGCAGTAGTTAACCCAGCAAGGTGTTACGCTGTCTCTGTACCTTCTAAAGTACGTATTGACCTTGATTCATTGTTCATTACGAAATACTCAATGAATTATTTTATAACTTTCGGATCTGAAAAATGAAACCTGTCATCTCATAGCTGGAAGAGGCTTCAGTAACTAGCAAATCTAACCTGCACCTGCCAAAGAGTCCCCTCTCCAGTACTCCCCACAAGTGGTTACAGCCTTTGCTTGAAATCCTCCAGAGAGGGAGGAGTCCACTATTTGCTGAAGCAGCCCATTCCTTTTGCAGATGTGATTGGAGTTAGGAAGTGTGTTTTTATATAACCAGGCTAAAACTGCCTCTCTCCAAGTTCTATCAATCACTCCTGGTTTGGCCCAAAAGAAATTTTTCCCTTCTTTGAGCTGGTCATAGCCTCAGCCTTCTTCAAGCCCTATCAGTCCATCAGCCATGGAGATAAAGAAAGGGGGGAGAGGGAGGGTCTAAGACCACACATTATGTTATGGGTCAGAGGCAAGAAAATAGGGGGATTATTGGGGTTCTGGAGAGGGAGGGATATGATGCTGATGACATGTTCATTTTTATTTTTATTCTGCAGAGTTTCTATATCTAAATATCCCTCTCTTTCTTTCTGTAGGAAATAGATGTAGTTGTTAAAGTGCTGATGCCACTGAGTTTGAAAAGCAAGGAGACCATCCTTTTCTCTCATATAAATTAGTAATGACCAACTGAAAATTTCATTTCTTGAGTCTTGTTGTTTTTTTCCCATTCCAATTTGAATATATCATCATGCAGTATGGAAATTCAGTAACAATCTACAGAGGTCTCCTGGGAGAAATTGGTATAGAATATTTCTGAAAGAGTTGTATTTTGTTGTAAATGTTGGTTCTTTATACACGGCCTACCATATGTTGCCAAAATGTGTTAGCTCCCAAGATACTTGGATGTACCTCTAGGGTAGGAGCTGCCATATTTTTAAGGTAGTTTTGCCTATTTTTAGTGTTCGTTTCTTTTTAGATTCATATTTTTGAGGATTTGATATGCATATGTGTGATCCTAGGCAATATTTATGTAGCACCTATATTTTTCAGATGAATATCCACAGGACTGAAATCTAAACTCAGTTTTTGTTTTTACCTACTGGTACAGTATATACAGAGTATAATTCTCTACAAACTTTGGGAATATGAATCTCTGTCGCTGCCATTTGAACCCATCATCATGTTCTCATACACGTTCTCCTCTTCTTTTCTGGCAGGGTTTCAGATAAGCTTTCAGGACAGTATGCCCTGAATAATATTAACTTCAGTACCAATAAACTCAATAATTTGAAGTTTATTGACTCCATACATAGTCCTCTTGCCATGGAGTTAGGATAAAGTCCCAAAATCTCAACTAGAAAAATCTTTAAATTTTAAGTGCTGCCCCTAAAGCGTTCCCTGAGAGGTTCACTTGGGAAAAAAAGACCTAATTGTGACTCCTGGCTCTACAGCTCTCTGCCTCTACAACCCAGAGTCAGCAACATAATCTGGGCAAGCCTCAGTTTCCTTACTTGCTGAATTGAGAGTGTTGGATTATATGAGCTCTTAGGCCCCTTCCAACTCGAAATCTGTGAACCATTCATTAAAATAATTGTCTTTAGCAAATTGTAGAAGGTTAGAACCTGGTCCACTAGTTGATGGTTTCTGTTCTTCATCTCACCTCAATTCTTCTCTTCAACAAACCATTTACTAATTTGTCCTGTGTCCACTAGGTGCTGAGAATCCTCTTCCTTCTTGACCTGTCTACAGCTCCTGACACTGTCCATCACCCTCTTTTCATTGATACTGTTTTCTCTCTCAGTTTTAATGACACTGCTTTCTTCTAATTCTAGTCCTACCAGTTGGATATCTCCTTTTCCATCTCCTTTACTGGATCTTTATCCAACTCCTGCCTGCCAGTTGTGGCCCTCTTCTCTTATTCCACTCTACTGTTGCCCACAGTTACCTCATCAGCTCCTATTAATTCAGTCAACATTTCTATATAGATGATTCTCAGATCTTTTTTTCCAGCTCTTACCTGTTTTCTGCCCTCCAGTCTTGCATCTCCAATTGCTGATTAGAAATCTTGAATCAGATATCCCATAGACATCTTAAATTTACTGTATCCAAAGCTGATAGCAGTCATCCTTATCTTTCCCTTCAAATCCTTTCTTTCCCTTAATTTCCCTATTACTGTCAAGAGTACCACTATCTTCTCAGTCACTCATGTTCACCACCTAGTTGTCTTCAACTTCTTACTCTCTCTCCCCACTCCCCCCATTTGCAGTCTGTTGTCATATCTCGTCTTTTTTCCTTCACAGCATCTCTCATGTATATCCCTTTTTCTCCTCTGACACTGCTGCCATTCTGGTGTAGCCTGCCATTGCCTCAGGGCTGGACTATCGTAATAGCCTTCTCATTGACCTCCCTGCTGAAAGTCTCTCCCTATTCTAGTCCATTTCCAGCCCATCTATCAAATCGTTTTTCCTTAACCTTAGGTGTGCTCAAGCCAACCCTTCCCTCCATGTACTCTATGATCCAGTGTCCATGGCTCCCTTGCTGTTTTCTTGTACCAGACACTCCACTGGGACAGACTCCTTCTCTCTGTCTCTGTCTGCCTCACTCTGTTTCTCTCTATCTCTTTCTTCCTCTCTGTCTGTCTCTTTCTCCGTCCTTGTCTTCACCTCCTCACTTCCCTGGGTGTCTCTCAGTCTTTCCCATCCCCCTTAATCTTACTTCCTTTGTTCTGAGATTATCCCCAGTTTATCATGTACGTAACTTATTCGAACATAAGTGTTTGCCTTTTGTTCTCCCCTATTAGTGAGTTCCTTGAGAACCCAGACTTATTTTTTGGCCTTTTTTTGTATCCTCAGTGCTTAGAACATTACCTGAAAAATGGAAGGTGCTTAACAAATGTTTATTTACCAACTAAGGATACAAAGGCAAAAAAGGCCCCTGCTCTCAAGGAGCTTGTGATCTCTGAAGGGAAGCTATATACATAGATGAATAGATAAATCTAGAATAAGACTAAGACAAAATCTGGAAAGCTCATCTTGTCTGACCTCCTCAGTTTTATAAACATGGAACCAGAGACCCAGGGTTGTAAAGTGACTCAGCCAATGTCACACCAGGACTGAGTGGCAGAGCCAGGAGTCAAAGCCAGATCTTTGGAATTCAAAGTCAGTGCTTTCTCAGTTGTGCCCCTCAGAGTGATTTTTGTTAGGGAAGACTTTAGAACCTTCTCCTAGCTTGATGGTGGGAGGACTCTGTATGATGCTAATAAACGTCTATATTCTTCTGAATATGCTATCCTAAAAGTTTCTCTGAGAGTCTTTTAAGGAGAGGAGAATGAGAATAGGTCCAGATAGCAGCTGCAGCAGGAGGCAGAATGAGTGACAGAAAGGTACAATAACAACTGAAGGGATCAGAGAAAGAAAAAAAAATGTGTAGGAGACTCCCGTTGAACCAAGCCTCGAATTGGAGCAGGCAGAGTGAGGAAGGCCTGGAGGACACAGACAAGATGGCGTGCTGTGGATGCGGAACAGCGAGCCCTCCGGATTGGCCGTGGGCCTCCATCCAGAATCACTTTATTATAAAGGCCTCCCGTCACTGGACAGCGCTTTGTCTGCAACTTGAAGCCCTAAGAGGGAAAGTGACTTGGCCAGTATCTCCCATCCAGGATGCATCAGGGCAGCTCTCAGTCCACTACTACATGGTGCTTTCGTATTATTATCCTTACTGTGGCTGATGTTGGTGTTACAGTTCTCATCATTTGACCCTATCTCTCCTTTACCAGTGGCTCCCTTCCAACTCCTCAGTCTCCCTGAAAACCCAAGCTCATGCCCTCCATGTGAGCACGGACTACACTCTCATACCTTGTCTCACTGTTGAAAATGGCAATAGTTTTCATTTGCCATAAAGCATTTGCCCAGCTTTTGGTTTCCACAAGGTAAGCAGCAGCAGCAATTATAAAGAATGAGCTTCCTCATCAGGGTCAAGCAGCTTAGCTAGATTGAGTCCCATGGCCAATTTATAAAATTGGCTATTTTTTTAAAAGGACCATATGTTGAAAAGCAACTTTAGAAGAAAAGCTAAGTGATTCTAAAAGGTCAGGACACTGTGACTCTTATTCCATCTGCACCATCAATGCTGTCCCTTTGGGATCCCCCCCTTTACAGTATCAATGCTGCTTGTACCTTTGACATGGGGCAAGGTCATTTCCATAGGGACCAGCATTTCTGTCTTGAATACATGTGACTCCCTAGGAAAGGGGCACGGTGGGAAGAGTCTCCCACCTCTCACTTTGTTACTTTCCCTGCCCCTCACCCTATGGATATGGTGCAGAATCCATGATAACACAGTGCTCTGCACCATACAGGCTGTGTTGACCAGCTGACAAATAGAACCCTAGGATCCAAGTTGGAAAGGACATTAGGGTTCATTTAGTTCATCCCCTTCATTTTCCAGATAAGGAAACCAACTCTGGGAGAGGTGAAGTGACCGTCTGAGTGGAAAGTAGCAGAGCTGCGACTTGAACCCAGGCCCTCCGACTCCAGACAGAGTGTTCTTTCCACCATACCATTCAGGTACTGTCTCAAGTCCTTGCCTCTTTCCTCTCTATTATTTCTCATTTTGGAGATACTATGATCTCAGGTCAAAATCATGAGCCTCAGACCATCCAGTCTACCTTATCCTGCAGCAATAATCTTCTCTATCCCACCCCTTCCTCTCCACTCCTGCCAAACCATTCATGCTCTCCTTGAAGATCTCCATTGATGGGAAAATCAGGACTTCCTCCTGAGACAGCCCTTTCCTCATGGGGACTGTGCTCATCATTAAGAAGGTTTTCCTTTATATCAATCTAAAATTCAGTTCTCAGCAACTTCCACCTGTTGGTTATAGTTGGGGGACCAAGCAAGACAAATCCTTTTTCCACGTTAGCTATTCAAAGGTGTATTGACAGTCACCCCCCCCCCCTCCACCCTGCACCCAAGGCTTCTTTTCTTTAGGCTAAGCCCCTCTAGGTCTTTGACTGGTTCCTCAGAAAGCATGGTTTCTTTAAGCTTGATGACTCCTAAACCTTCATCTCTAACCCCAGCCACTCTCTCAAAAGCTCCAATTCCAGTGGCCTACTGGACTCCTTTGCCAACGTGCCACTGACCTCTCAAGCTCTTCATGTCAGGACCCAAACTCATCCACTTTCACCCCAAACCAGCTCTGAAGAATTGGACCTTTTTCATAATGATGTCATCATTTTCTCAGTCACCCTCCCTTGAGGCCTTCTCCTCCGTCACCTGTTACATCCACACAGCCACAAGACCCTGTTAATTCTTTATGCTTGATACCTCTTGCATCCATCCTTCCCTTTTCATTCATGCTCTTATCCCATTCGGGTTTTATTACCTTAAATTGATAGCAATAGACCCCAATTGACAGGCCTTTTGAATATAACAAAGACATTTTGAGAGCACAGTTATACAAGAGGACACTGAAGTTCAGTTTCACTTCAGAGAGGTCACTCAGGGAATCCATTTCCAAGGCAGGATTTGACCCTGGGGCTTCTTCATCCTCATTCTTCCTACTTCCAGCCCTAGTTTATCTTCCTGAAGAGCTACTCAGTCACCTCATTGGTTCAAAGCCATCACTGGCTACTCTTTGCATCCAGGAGAAAGTCCAAATCCCTTAGCTTGGTATTCAAGGCCCCCTCTATTCTAGCCTCACATTAATTTTCCAATCCTTTCTTCCATAAGACAGGTATTATGGCGAAGGATAGAAAATGAGTTCTAAAACCAGGAAGATCTGGTTTTGAGTTCTACTTCTTATATATACTGATTGTCAGTTCCTGACCATCTCACTTAACCTTGCAGTGTTCCAAGCAGTTCTTTATAGCTTTAGGTTTTTTGAGAAGCTCTTGGTAGGAGGAGTTTCCTCACTTGGAAGTTGCTTGTGACAAGGAAATCACACATCCAGTCCCTATTCTTCTTCTGTTACTCTTGTCTACAAATCCTGTTTTCTATCCAAACCAGACCATTCTCCATTCTTGGAATATATATTGTGCTTCCCCTCCTCTGTACATTTATTCATGCTCTTCTTCCACCTTGAATTGCTAGCATTTGTGTAGTGCCTCAACAGTGGCCCATTGCATCACAAATATTAACTCATTTGAGCCTTCTGGCAGCCCTGTGAGGCAAATAGCATTATTATCTCCCTTTTGTAGGTGAGGAAACTGAGTCTGGGTGATGTGAAGTGCCTTTCCCAGAGTCACATTGCTAGTATGTATCTAAGACAAGATTTGAATTAAAGTCTTCTTAACTCTAAGTATAGTAGATAGATTACATTATACTACCTATCTGTCTACAATGCCTTCCTTTACCTACTGATTAGAAAACTTGAAAACAAGCTTGTCAGCTTTGCAGATCATACGTAGCTGTCAGAGATATCTAATCTGATAGATGAAAATGTTAATATTCAAAATCTCCCTCTACAGCTTGGAACCAATGGGGTGACAAATGAGCATGATATAGTAGAAAGGGTGCTGAATTTTGAGTCAGAGAACCTGATTCCAAATCCCAGCTATTACTTATTACTTGCATGACTTAGGTCAAATGATTTAATTTTACTGGACCTCATTTCCTTTTTTCAGAATTTATTTTTTTTATTTTTCCCAATTACATGTAATAACAATTTTTGAATAATATTTTATTTTTTCCAATTACATATAAGAAGTTTTTAACATTTGTTGTTTTTAAATTTTGAGTTCTCATTCTTTCCTTCTTTCTCTCCCTGTCTCATCCTTGAAAAGGCACACAATTGACATAGATCATACATGTGTAGTCATGTAAAACATTTCCTTATTAACCTTGTTGTGAAAGAAAACATAGACCCTCAAAAAACTGACATGAAAAATAAAGTAAAACAAACTATACTTCAGTCTTCATTGAGACTCCATCAGTTCTTTCTCTGGATATGGATAACATGTTTCATAATAAGCCTTTTGTAATTATCTTAGGTCATTGTATTGCTGAAAATAGCTAATTCATTCACAATTGACCATTATACGATATTACTATCACTATGTACACTGTTCTCCTGGTTCTGCTTGCTTCATTTTGCATCAGTTCATATAAGACTTTCTAGGTTTTTCTGAAAGCATCCTGCTCATCATTCCTTATAGCACAGTAGTATTCCATCACAATCATATATCGCAACTTGTTCAACCCTTCCACAATTGATGGGCAGCCCCCTCAGTTTCCAGTTCATTGCCAGCACAAAAAAGTGCTGCTATAAATATTTCTGTACATATAGTTCCTTTTCCTTTGATATTTTAGGGTACAGATTTATTAATGATATTGTCATTTTTTGTCATATTAGCCTTTTTGATAAATATGAAATGGTATCTCTGAGTTGTTTTAATTTGCATTTTTAATCAGTGATTTAGAGCATTTTTTTATATGACTCTAGATGGCTTTTATTTCTTCCTCTGAAAACTACTTGTTTATATCACTTGATCATTAAGTGGGGAATGACTCACATTCTTATAAATTTGACTCAGTTCTCTGTATTTTTGAGAAATGAGGCTTTTGTCCAACAAACTTGTAAGAATGTTCCCCCAGTTTCCTGCTTTCCTTCTAATCTTGATTGCATTGATTTTTTTTTCAAAAACTTTTTAAATTACTGTAATCAAAATTATCCATTTTCCATCCCATAATACTATCTTCTCTCCCTTGTTTGGTCATAAATTTTTTCCTTATCTATTAATCTGACAGGTAAAACTTTCCGTGCTCCACTAATCAGTGTAATTTTTGTTGTATTGTAATCTGAAAATTATGCATTTAATATTTCTAATTTCCTACTTTGCTTATGAGGTTTTTCTGTACTAATACATGGATATTTACCTAATTTTTCTAAAATTTTATTAATCTCTTTCGTTTTTATTTTGTAGTTAGATTTATCGGTTTCTGAGAGGAAAAAGTTGAGGTTCCCCCATTAGTATAGTTTTATTGTCTATTTCCTCCTGTAGCCCAGTTAACATCTACTTCAAGAATTTGGATGCCATACCATTTGGTTCATATATGTTTAGTATGCTTTTAGCAAAATGCATTTTCCCTATTCCTTCATTATTTTCTTCAGCCATTGCTGTAGTTAGCATTTCTAGTACAGTATTGAATAATAGTGGTGACAATGGGCATCCTTTCTTTGTCCCTTACCTTATTGTAAAGTCTTCTAGCTTATCCCCATTACAGATAATGCTTGTTGATGGTTTTAGATACGACTTATCATTTTGAGGAAATAACCACTTATTCTTATGCTCTCTAGTGTTTTTAAAAGGAACGAGTGTTATATTTTCTCAAAAGATTTTTCTACATCTGTTGAAATAATCATATGAATTTTCTTGTTTTTGTTATTGATATGGTCAATAATGTTGACATTTTTCCTAATATTCTTTGTTTTCCTGCGATAAATTCCTACAACTATAAATTAGTGGTCATAATATTTGATCTCTGTGATATATTGTCATAATCTCCTTGCTAGTATTTTATTTAAAATTTTCATATGTGTATTCATTAGGAAAATTGGGCTATAGTTTTCTTTAAATTTTCATGGCCCTTTATTAGAGTTTTTATTTCATTATAATCTGAAAATTTAATACATTTAATATTTCTGACTTTTTGCATTTGTTTATGAGGTTTTTATGTACTAATACATGGTCAGTTATCCAACTTTTCTTAAATTTTATTCCTCTCCTCTCGTTTATTTTTGGTTAGATTTATCAGTTTCTGGGAGGGAAAAGTTGAGATTCCCCCACTGGTATAGGTTTACTGTCCATTTCCTCCTGTAGCTCATTTAACTTTTGCTTTAAGAATTTGGATGCTATACTATTTGGTACATTTGTATTTAGTATTGATATTACTTCATTGTTTATGGCACCTTTTAGCAAAATGTAGTTTCCCTGCTTATCTCTTTTAATTAGATCTATTATTGATTTTACTTTGTCTGAGATTATGATTGCTTCCCCTGCTTGTCGTACTTCAGCTAAAGCATAATGGATTCTGCCCTAGCCCCTTATTTTTACTGTGTCTCTCTGCTTCAAGTGTATTTCTTATACACAACATATTGTTGGATTCTAGCTTTTTAGTCCATTCTCTTATTCACTTCCATTTTATAGATGAGTTCATCCCATTCATATTCACAATTTTGATTACTGTGTATTTCCCCCATCCTATTTTCCCAATATTTATCCTTCTATCTCCTTCCTTTTACCCTGTCCCTCCTCAAAAGTATGTTTTGCTTCTAACCACCACCTCCCCCAATCTACCCTCCCTTCTATCAGTCTCCCTGTCTTATCCTCCTTCTCCTCTCCTTCTCTGTACAGTAAGATAAATTTCTATACCCAACTGAGTGTATATCTTTTTTCTTCTTTGGGCCATTTTCAATGAGAGTAACATTTAAGCATTGCTGCCACTATGCCCCTCCCCTATCCTTTGCTCCACTATAAAAGCACTTCCCTTTGGGTCTCTTTTATGTGAGATAACTTACTCCATTCTACATCTCTCTTACCCCTTTTCCCACTTCATCCCTCTTCCTCATCCCTTCAATTATTTTAAATCATCCCATCATAGTCAACTCACTCCCATGCCTTCTGTCTATGTATACTGCTTCTAACTGCCCTAATAATGCTAAAAGTTTTAGGAGTTACAAGTAATCATCTTCCCATGTAGGAATGTAAACAATTTAACCTTATGGAATCCCTTATGATTTTTTCCCCTGTTTACCTCTTTCTATGCTTCTCTTGAGTCTTATATTTGAAAGTCAGAATTTCTTTTGACTGACCTTTTCATCAAGGAATGCTTGAAAGTCCTCTGTTACATTAAATATCCATTTTTTTCCTCTGAAGAATTGCACTCAGTTTTGCTGGGTAGATGATTTCTTGGTTGTAATCCTAGCTTCTTTGCCCTCTGGAATATCATATTTCAAGTCTTCTAATCCTTTAATATGGAAACTGCTAAATATTAGGTTATCCTGACGGTGGCTTCATAATTGTTTATTTCTGGCTGCTTGTAATATTTTCTCCTTGACCTAGTGAGCTCTGGAATTTGACTATAATATTCCTGCAACATTTCATTTTGGGATCTCTTCAGGAGGTGATTGGTGCATTCTTTCAGTTTATATTTTACTCTGTGGATCTAGGATATCAGGGCAGTTTTCCTTGATAAATTATTGCAATGTGATGTCTAGGCTCTTTTTTTTTGTTTTTTGATCATGGCTTCAAGGTAGTCCAAAAATTCTTAAATTTTCTCTCCTGGATCTATTTTCCAGGCCAGTTGTTTTTCCAGTGAAATAGTTCACATTTTCTTCCACTTTTTCATTCTTTTGACTTCATTTTTGTTTGTTTCTTCATGTCTCATGAAGTCATTAGCTTTCACTTGGCCAATTCTAATTTTTAAGGAATTATTTTCTTCAGTGAACTTCTGTGCTTCCTTTTCCATTTGGTCAGTTCTACTTATGAAGTTCTTCTCTTCAGTGGATTTGAGTGCCTCTTTTACCACTTGGCCAATTCTGTTTTTAAGGTGTAATTTTTTTCAGTACTGATTCTCATTTCATAATTTTCTTGTGTCACTCTCATTTGTTTTCCCAATTTTATCCTCTAGCTCCAGGCCTGACCACCATTGCAGAGAGACAGATCTTTCCTGATGACCTCCTAAATTGTCTTGCCTGGAAAATATTTTCACCCTGACCTTTTGTCGTTTCTGCTGCTCTGGAATTCATTGTAAGGTGTTATTTTAAAGTTGTTGGGAGGGGAACTTGGGAGAGCTCAGGTGTGTTCCTGTCTTTTCTCCTCCATCTTGGCTCTGCTCTCCCCCTAATTTTCTTCCTTTGTAAAATGAGGGAGGTTGGGTTTGATGATATTTAAGGTCTCTTCTAGCTTTAAATCCTATATCATCATAGCATTGGAAAGGACCATAGGTATAGCTTAGTCTAACTCCCTTATTTCATCTTAGCATTAACTTCATTTGGGATAAATGTAAAGTTCTGTATCTAGCATAGTGCATTTAAGCACTATACATCTGGACATCCTAATCTAGAATCCCACTCTCACAGATTAGTTGGGTTCTTGATCATGGAAGGCTGTTCTCCCTCTCAGTGTGGTTCCCCCTCAAAATTATCATTTGAGAATAATTTTAGTCATCTAGTCTTAAGTAGTTTTTAGAACAGGGTATTTACTAATTCTGCACAGTAAGAACAGTTGCAAAACCTTCCCCAAAACTCTGTGACACACTCTCCTACAAGTACATACAGCCTAGAGGAAAGTGAACTCATGCTATGAGGGAACATGTGGCAAAGGGGAAGCTTCCGGGTTTCTGGAAGTCCTTTCCTCCTATTCCTTTTAGACATGATATTGCTTCTTTGTGGATCCTTGTGGAGCTGTGAATCTGTATCCAGTCTGTCTTTGGCTTTCTGTACATTAACTGCCATCAGCTAATTCTGAGATGCTGTCAGGACACTAATGGGAATTCAAGTATCCTCTTAACCCTTTGAAGTTCAAAACTACCAAAGCAGAGTAGGGGGGAGGAGCCTCAATTGAGTTGGATCTAGGTTCCTCTTCAAGGGGTTCAGCTAGAGCATCATGCTTTCTGCAAACTCTAAGATGACTCCATTCTCAGTTTGCTTACTTTATAGATGAGCCCTAGGGCATGACCAAGCTTCCTCAGCCTATCTGAACCTTTTCTCTATGCAACTCCACTCTAGTTCTAAGGTTTTTTTATGTTTAGTCTAAAACCTGTGATCAAGATTGATTACTTCTTTTTACCTGATTAATGTAGCAATATGTCTTATCACTTACTTTAAGTGGGAGAGGGTCACTGGTTTGAATAAATCGATGGAGACTCCATCTCCCCAAGTTTGATACTTACTGTCCCCAGAAAATCTAATAAAGTGTGTTTGGCAGAATCCATGGTCCAAAATCCTAGCCTTCAGGTTTAGATAAGTTTTGACCTACATGAATGGAAAAGTGTCTCCTCATTGATCAGATCATAGCTACGTAGGTGTACAGGAATATATACTAAGAACTGGGCATTGGTAATAATAACTTACATTTATAAGACCATCCCAAGTTTTCCTTACTTCAGGGAGAGTAATTAACACATTGATTTCAGGATGATGAAATTTTTTCCTACAGTAGCTCCCAGGGGTCATCACACTTCCCATGGAAGTGTGGTTATCTGCATTTGTGAAGCAAGTCATTATGAGGATGAAATTTTAGGTCCTTAACATATTGTAGAAAGGTTTACTGAATGACTTTCTCACCAAAATAACCTGTAACATCTATTTTTTACAGTTTACAGAAGAGGAAACTGAGGCTCAGTAGGACGAAGTAACTTGCCTGTGTTGAAACAGCTGGTAAGTTTCAGTTATTGAAGCTCTTACACCTTGCCTTACTTGCTTCTCTGTTGGTTCCTAAGTCCAGAGTGCTTCTAATAGGTTGGTGGAAAGATTGCCCACTTCCTGTGAAGTTTAGGGATCTTTGGAGAACCTGAGTTCAAGTAAGTGGTCCATTAACACATCAGTAATGAAATGGTGGACCAAATAATTGTTCTTTAATTTTCTAAATTTGACTTGACATTTGAAAATCGAAACAATACAGTTCCAGAGTTTGAAGTGAGCTATTAAAGGAGGGAGGAGAACTTCCTAAAATGATTTCGACTTCAAATTGACTTGTAGCATGGCTATAGGCTAAGGCAAAGAAAAGCCTCAAGGAAGGAAAGAAAAGGATAAAAGAAGAAGAAAAGGTGTGATGAAAAGTTTGCTCTCTCTTTGCAGAAGCTCAGATTCTAGGACCAGTCCCCAGATAGGCCAGTTTGTCCTTTGGTATCTTACAAACTTCACTTTTTCATGAAGCTATTGCACATGGGGGAAAAAAATCATTCATCTTGAAAGAGCCTTTCAAAATTGAAACCAGGCCTTTCAAAAGATACATTTTCATCCTACAGATATGCTTATCTTTAAAGGTGGTTAATAAATAGGTATATGCTTATAAAACTCCACCATGGCCTGTGTGTTCATGACTGCAAAAGGAAAGGATTTGGCCTAAGTAGGAGACTCAAGATGGTCCAGTGAAAGCCATGTGGGTAAACCATAAAGAGTTATAATGATGATTAATAAAATGTCCAATTAGCATAAAAACCTGACAGGCACTTAATGAAATGAGAAAATGTGCCAAAGACAATATCTTTTCGGTTAATATATTTTTATCTTCATTTTTGTATTGAGCTTGGACTTCCTTGCTCAGGTTATTGTAGAAACAACTTGAAATATGGGGCTTTGGAAAGTCATCATTCAGCCTCGGGATCTAAGCACTACAGTTGGCCTTGAGGCCCCTAGCACACTCATCAGCACCAGCACCTCTTGTTTCTCCAAGAGAGTATTTTAAAAGTTGACCCATCCTCCGACAGAGCCAAGCTTTAAATAAGTGACTCTCTCTATACACATGCAGGCATGTATGTATGTGTATGTGTGTGTGTGTATATATGTACATATATATGTGCATTATATATTATGTGTATACACATAATATAATGTATGCTTACACATCTATTGGTATATTTATGTGTATACATATATACATCTATGGATGTATATTTACATGCATTGTAATATATACATATATGCATATGTAGACATAAATAGCCACACACAGATTGTGCAGATGCATATACATGTATATGTGTGTATGTATAACCATAGCACGTACCTATTTATATGAATTTATTATCTGTTACATGTAAACACGTGCATTTGTGTGAATGCACATAATACTTGCATATTTATACATACACATAATGCATATGCATGTACATTTCTATATACATACATTTCTTTAGTGCATGTTTATATTAAACATTTGTAGACACTTTCACATACATATTTGTATGTGTGCATATATATTTGCATGTGTATATACACCCACATACACATGTATTTGCATGCATGGTTTGTGTATTACATACACGCACACTTATGTTTACATGCATTTATGTGTGCACACATGCGTGTATACATGTATACATACATGTGCACAAATACACATGTATACATATGTAGACATACATATATGCATGCATATATAATTAAATGCAGGAATTTGCATAGAAGACCAGATGATCTCAGAGAGGGGAGATTGAACAAAACATGAGCCTCCAGATACAGACAACCTTTATTAGTTAATTGAAGGACAGGCCTTAAAACTTATTTTGCCTTTAGGAGCTGATAGACCTTAATGGGGATTTTGTAACCCTAAGTATTTGTTTCCAAAGGCTTTGGACAGAGGCATTATTCCTGATGAGCCAGAGGAAGGGTCAAAGGTTCAAAGATAGACAAAAAGTTCTACTTAGCTGCCTGGCTGGGACTCTAGAGGGAAAGATTCTTTTAGACTCTGAGTTCTTAACCTTTGCGGCATTCTGGATGAACCCTTTGGGCCATCATCTGGTGAGGCCTGTGGACCCTTGCTCAAAAAAAAGGTGTTAAAGGTATAAAATAAAATACATGGGATTAGAAAAGAAACTGCTTAAATACAGCTTTCAAAATTTTTTTTTAATTCAAGGGCCACAGGTTTAGAACCCCTGTTCTAGAAAGAAAAGTGACACAACTCAGACTTAGGACTGATCAATTCCTTTCATTAGATCCTGCTGATTTTCACGGGTCTGATATCTAGGGGTATGAACACCTACCTTTTTCACTGAAATGACTAGTCTACCCTTTCTCTTATGGGGATGGAAGAGATGTTGCATATGAGCTGAGGATTCAGGATTGAGTGTTTCAGTGAAAGTAAGTGTCTGGCTAGATGGACCTAAAAGTTTATTATGATTAGATCCAGAGCTGTCCAAAGGGTCTTTGAGGTCATTTAGTCCAATCCCTTCCATTTATTTTATTGACTCAAAATTTTAATAGATTTGTAATCTAAATTCTCTGTGTGTGTGCATGTGTGTGTGTGTGTGTGTGTGTGTGTGTGTGTGTGTATTCAAAGTTCCTTTATCTGGTTCAGATAAAAGCAAGATTCAGATAAACCTGTACTCACACACTTACCTTTATATTGGCATAATCTCAGTATTTTTTGTGGGGGAGTGCAGCCCATTTTTGATAAATAGTAAGTTTCCTCCCCTTCTTCATTTTTGCCATTGTATATTTCTTTTCTCCCCCATTTTCTTTATTTTCTTAAAATAAAATAGCACAAAACTGTATCTAGGTTCTGAGTTAGTCTCTTTGACCCTTGAAAACATTGGAATTTTAAAGGAACAATGGTCTTTTCTCCCCATTAGGTTGTAAACATTTGATCATCTTTTAGCCTGTTCAGATTATTGAATTTTTAGAAATTGTTCTTGTATCTTGGATTTACATTTCAAAAACTCTGTCCAATTCTTTTCCCTCCATCAGAAATGCTTTGAAAGACTTTGGTTAAAGGTACCTTCATTCTCTTATCGTATTAATACTGAGTTGTACAGGACATTATCCTTGGTTGTAAACCTTTTTC
This sequence comes from Notamacropus eugenii, assembly GCF_028372415.1. Lineage (NCBI taxonomy): Eukaryota > Metazoa > Chordata > Mammalia > Diprotodontia > Macropodidae > Notamacropus > Notamacropus eugenii. Next base: position 91,467,719 of record NC_092879.1, on the reverse strand, counting down.
TTTTTGGTATTTAGTATTTCAAGCTTTCTTATCTGTGAGGGTAATTGTTATAAAATCTTGTGTGATCTTGATAGTAGTTCTTGGCACTTCTCTCTTTCTTCCTGGTTGCTTTCAGTACTTTTTTATTTGACTTAGAAGTTTTGCATCATTTCTGGTTATATTTAATTTGAATTTTTCAAAGAAGTGATCACTGGATTTTTTTCCTATTTTCACTTTACACTCTAGATCTAATAGTTCTGGACAGTTTTTATGATTTCCTGTAATATTATAGCCAGTGCTTTTGTTTTATTATGGGTTTAAGGAAATCCAATGATTTAAAAAATATTTTTATCATGAATTTGAAAAGCATCAATAAACTTGAATATTTCCATTTACACAGAATAGAATAAACGAGGGTTATCTTGAAACTGTAAATCTGTTATGTACAGATTGTTCTTTAAATATATGTCAAATGCAGCATGGTAGTACCAGTAGTGTTCTGCTTGTCTGTGTCCTCTTTGGAACCTACTGAAGCATATTTCTGCATTAGCCATGTTCCCCCAAAACGCAAGAAAAATAAAGAAAAATGTGCTTCAGTCTGCATTTTTAGTCCATCCGTTCTCTATCTGGATGTAAACAGTATTTTTCATCATGAGTTCTTTAAAACTATAGTGGTTCATTGTGTTGATCAGAGTTTACTAAGTCTTTTACAGTTGATTATCTTTACAATTTTGTATTATTGTGTAAATTATTCTCTTGGTTATGCCACTTTTCCTGGTACTTTAGTGTAGTGCGAAAGGTGCCACTTGCCCTTTATGTGTATCACTAATTGATAATGTATCCACTCCATTGGGACATAAAGTCTTCTGTGTCTCATGGAATTTCAGATATGAACTCTTTCTTTGTTGGACACCAACCAGAGCCAGTGCAATCCTTGGTATGCTCTAGGTAAGCTGGTAAGGTTTTGCTACTGAAAGCCATGACTCTTATATTTTGCTTGACTCAACCATAAGATAAATCTTGGCATGCTATGAAATGCTGATTTTTTTTCTATAGTAAAATATGTGCATTTCTAAAAAGGCAGATAAAATAATGTCTTCTGGTGTATATTTATCCTCCTATCTAGATAGCTAGATATCTTGTCTGCCTGTAGTATGGGCAGGGAGAAAGTCTTGTCAGCTTAGCTGGACTGCTGGGGGGGAACATAGACTTACGGGCTAGAAGGTATGGAAAGAATCCTTGCCCTTTTTTTGTTCCTTCCTCAAAGGTCTTTTCAGCACAAGTGGACTTATTGCTGTCGTAAAGTGCTTGATTGACAACCTGTGTAGAAGGGAAGCTTACTGTTCAGAAAGTAGATCTTAAGTAAGGAACCACCATATGAGCTCACCTTGCTGCTGCGAGGTTGCTCTGTGTTTATGATTCATTCAGTTCTTGGCTTTTCCATTGAGTCTAGTGCATAGGAGACCAATTACCTATTTGTGAATTTGGGAGGCGGATTACCTCTCCTTCAGGAACACAAATGAGAACTAACAACCCCCTCCCTCCTCTCTTTGTGGATAACCAAATAGCCCTCTGGGAATTTTTGGTCTGCTGTACCACCAAGCTTCTCAATGGTATCATGTCCTGTTATTGCTCTCAATGACTCTTCAGAACCTCCTGAATTATATGTCTTTAGAATGAGACAGATAGGCTTATAGAAATGAAACCTATTCATTTTTTAGAATTGTAAAAATTATTTTTATTTTAATAAGCAGTCAGAAAATCAGGGCATATGCTTCTATGATAGGACTTGTCATGGCGGCTCCTGACTAGGGAAAAGATTTTCAATTTCTGATGCTCAGACTTTATGGTCACTATATAAAAATAACTCTGAGGGCCATTCAAAAATGCTTTGGGCAGGAGTTCTAACATTCCCAATGATCCTACAAATCTCCTTCTTGTATGCTTTTTAAGTTATTTAGTTCTGAATCAGCAGTCTAAAAGTGTGGTTAAACACTGCAGGTAACTATTTCCCATGAAACAAATAGGAAGGAAATCAGGTTATGGTGAGGGCACCCAGCAGGACTTTTCTACTGTCTACTCAGTGTCAATGTAAACTGATTTCTTTAAGAAAGACACTCTGGGAAAAGAGAACAGATTGCAAGAAACATGTTCTGCATGCAAGAAAGAGCAAAGAGATAGAATACATGATACTCTGAGATAATTATGCAAAGACAGAAAAAAAACTGAAGAAAGAGGATGGCAACAGAATAACAATATTATAGCAGGTGGGATTTGCCCAACTAGGTTTGCTTGCAGCAGCACAAAACAGATAATACATGAGCATTCTGGCTCACTTTCTTTCGTGCAAAATAATTGCTAGCTCATAAGTTCCTGATGGTTTCTTTATCATGGTTCATGTTACTCAAATTGCTATTTGCTAGGCACCAGGTTTGAGCTAAATAAAAAAATGCAACATATACCAACTTTGGAGCAATATACGCCTCAAGAAGCAGCCTAACAAAGCGTAAAATTCGATGCATGTGGCTGGGAGAAATAAACAGAACTCAGGAAACTGAGGTATATCTGTGGTTGTACCTTTAATTAGCTACATGCTAGTTAAACATAGCAGTATACAGGAAGGAACAATATCTTATACGGTCAAAATTTCCTAGTGTGGTGTAAAGCAGTAAATGGCATCCAGCTACTTCATTGACTAGAGGTGGTACCTTCTTAGGTTGGTACAATTATAGTACTCAGGGGGCACTCTGACCTTTGAAATTCAACCTGTGACAACGATCTGGCACTGACAAAGGTGACAGCTCCAGCAGCTTGCATAGTCTACGCTAAGTGACTACTTCTTGCCCAGTTTCATCCAGCTCACTTTATTGAACAGATCTCTCTAGACATTTTCCTTGGGAGGAGACAAGCTAGGCAGTGAATGTCAGCACCATCACAGCTACAGCAGAGAATTCTGGTCGTGCTGAGAGAAATCCCTGTTCCCCTTAGATACCCCCAACAGCACACCAAATTGATTCTTTTTTCAAAAGTTCCATTTGCTCCTTGTGGCTCCCAAGGCCTCCTTCATTTGATCTCCTCCCCTGTTTTACATCCTTTACAGTTAAAACAGTCACATAATATGCCTAGAGATGCTTAGTGCACATTTGGCTCTTCTCTTGACTCTTGTTTTGCATGCCACTCTAGCTACTGTGAGTGGGTAAGAAGAAAAGGGAAACTTTACTCCTTTTAGACAATAAGCGCAAATGTCTTTCTTCAAGAGGCAGTGTGTTATAATGGGTAAGGACTTGGATTCATGAAGACCTGGGTTTCACTCCTACCTTTAGTGCTTTACTACTCAGATGATTATGGGGAACTTATTTAACTCCTATGAACCCCAGTTTCCTCCTCTCTAAAATGGAGTTAACTATTTGGTACTGGCTGAAGAAATGACAAAGTTCATTAGTAGAACAGATTTGGTAAATAGGACCTAGAGACCATCAAACATGGTAGGATAGTGTTTGATAAACACAAGCACATCACTTATTTGGGTAGGGGTTGTCCTTCAGCCAAAATTATGGGAAAACTGCAAAGCCGGGAGAGTAACTTCCACGGGTTCCTCACCTTTTTTGTGTCTTGGGCACCTCCAGCAGCCAGTCTGCCAAAACCTATGGACCTCATCTCAGAATCATGTCTTTAAATGCAGAAAATGAAATACGTAGGATTACACAATATTGAATGAATTTATATGAAGTATTTATTTTTAAAAGTTCATGTTTTTCAGATTAAGAATCATTGGTTAGATGAGCATTCCTTCCATACATGACAATAAAACTGCAAATGTATATGTGACCTATATCCAAATGGATATAAAAGTTCATACATAGAGAAATTAGCGGAGATGATTTATGCTGGCAAGGAGCATTCATTATACATTTACTTTGCAGGCACTGTACTAAGTGCTGAGGATACAAATATAAGTAAGCAAAGAGAAAGGTATTCCTTGTCTCCAATGAGCTTACATTCAAATGGAAGATGAAATCACATGAAAAAAGTGGGATGGACAAGGTTTCTGTAAGGTTCTAGAGAGTCAAGAACCCAGCCAGGAGAGGAATGAAGCATGGTTGGCCTGGGATCATCCCTAAAATGGGGCCCTGGAAGGAATTCACCAATGGGAGGAGAGGGTTGACGTAGCAAAGGCATGGTCCAGGATGAGAAAGTCCAAGACAGTGAGGGAAGTTCCAGGGTGAGAAGGCAAGTAAGGCATGATGGCACAGCTGCCAGGGAAAGGAGATCCTCTTCATAACTATGGATAGTGGAAGAATCCTTGATTAAACAAGGGGTGGAGGGGATCACATTAGATAAAATAGATGCTTTCAGTTACGTAATATGGAAAACTGTTTTTAAAGCAATATAAATGCAGTTAGAATTTTAAGGAAAACCTTTAAATAGGAATCATTTTTTTAACAAATATCTCCGATAAAAGTTTGATATCCAAGGCATGTAGAGGCTATACAAATATATAAAAACAAATAACATTTTCAAATACATTATAGGTCAGAGGAAGGTAGTTTTCGAATGGACAAATGTAAATATCACCAATCAAATGAAAGCACACTCCAAATGATTGATGACTAAGGAGGCATGTATTAAATACTTACTCTCTACCATAAATGTCCTAAGCACTGGGGATGATAATAAAAAAGCAAAGAAAGTTTTTACCCTCAAGGAGCTTACAGTCTCTAATAGGAGAAGATGTCACATATAGCGGAGTGGTGGTCAAGGAAGACTATATTGGTTTGGAAATTTACTAATTGTTAAGTAGATTTATATAGGAATAAGTTGACAGAGTTAATTCAATTATGAATCCAGAACTGGATAGGGTGGCAGAGGGCAGAGGATACATGCAGAGCAGAAACGCTGCCGGCAAGGAAATGACCATGCAATTAAGTGAGGCATGGCTGGATCTGTGCCTAGATGTAGAGGGGAGGGAGATGGTTTACTAGCCGTAAAACCTGACAGGGCAGGAGTTTCAGGGATGAAAAGGTTAATTCCTTCAAGAGCAAGTTTTCTAGTTGTTGTCAGGACTGCTGGTGAGAAAATGGCCAGAAATCTGTGAATCAGCAACAATAAGAGCAGTTTAAAACAACCATGAGCTTCTGTTCTGTATTCAATAGATTGGCAAAGATGACAGAAACTGAAAATGAAAATTGTTGGAGGGGTTGTGGAAAGACGGGCTGATGTACTTTTTTTTTTTTTTAATAAGCATTTATTGTTATCTTCTTTTTCTTACATCATCATAGTTATCGCAAATATCCTTCTTCTCCCTCTCAGAGAGCTATCTTATATAACAAACAGTATTTTTTAAAAGGAAAAAATCAGCACAAATGATCGATACAGGACATCCCACCTCCACAAAGGGCATGGTTGGGGGTATCTTCTCATCTGTCTTTATATGCCATGCTTTGTCTTTATAATTTTGCTATGTTAAATTTTGATTTTTTTTATTGTGTAGTCTTTCCATTTACATTATTATAGTTTTGTGTATGTTGTTTTTTTGGTTCTGCTTACTTCACTCTTCACTAGTTCCTGTAGATCCTTCAATGCTTTTCTATAATCATCACATACATCATTTCTTACAGCACAGTAATACTCCATCACATTCGTGCACTACGATTTGTTTCGCCATTCCCCTGTCTACTTTGTTTCCAATTCTTTGCTATCACAAAAAGTGCTGCTGCAAATATTTGATGTTTAGAGAATTTCTTTATAGCTTCTTTGGGATATAAGCCCAGTAATCACACCTCTGGTTCAGAGTGTGGGAATTTTAATCACATTATTTGATAATTCTAAATTGTTTTTCAAAATGGTTGTACCATTTCATAGTTCCATCAATAAACAAGCATTGCCATTTTTTGGTCATTTTTGCGGATTTGCCGGATATGAGGTGAAACCTCAAGGTTTTAAAAATTCATATTTCTTTTATTATTAGTGGTTTGTAGCACTTTTTCAAGTGGTTGTGAAAACTTTGCATTTCTTTTGAGAACTGTTCATTCATATCCTCTGACCACTTATCTATTGGAGTGGTAACTATTTTTTATTTTTATGTAAATAGGAGGATCACTAATAGTTTATATTTATGTGTGTTTGTGTGTATATGTATATGTGTATGTATGTATATGTCTTAGATACCAAACCCTTATGAGAAAAATTTGATAAAAAGCTTTTTTCCTTTTATTCAATCACTTCCTTTCTTGTCCCATGTGTGTTAATTTTGTCTGTGCAGAAGCTTTTTAGTTTCAAGTAGCCAGTTATTTATTTTATGTTTTGTAATTGCCTCTATCTCTTGTTTGGTTGAGAGTACATCTGCTACCTGTATCTTTGAGAGGCATATGATCTGCTTTCCTTCTAATTTTTTAACATTCTGATCTTTAATATTAAGGTTGTATATTCATTTAGAATGTATTGTAGAATATCATGTAAGGTGTTGGTCAAAGCTCAGTTTCTTCCAGACTGCTTTCTGATTTTCTCAGTAATTTTTCTCAATAAGAATATTTTTCCTAGGTAATTTGTTTCCCACTTTATCAAACACTGGGTTATTAATTTCCATTCCTTCTGATTCTACCTTGTCTACTCTGTTCCGTTGATCCATCACTCCATTTTTAACTAATGCCTAATGGTTTTGATAATTACTGCTTTATGATATAGTTTTAGATCTGGAAGGGCTATTCCCTTGTCATCCCTATATCTTTTCATAATTTCCCTTGGTGTTCTAGGTATTTTGATTTTCCCAAATGAATTATTGTTATTATTTTATCAAGTTTTATAAGGTATCTTTTTGGTGATTTTATTAGTATAGCATTGAAATACAAATTGGCTTTGGAAGTATTGTCATTGTTATTATATTGGCATTGCCTAGCAATAAGCACTAAATATTCCCTTTGCTATTTAAGTTGTTAATTTCTTTAAAGGGGCACTTTGGAATTTAATCTATACAAGTTTTTTTGTGTGCTTTGGTAGGCTGATCCCCACATAGCTTATTCATTTTTTTTACTAATTTGGAATTGTGTGTTGTTATTATTAAATAGAAATGTTGTTGATTTTGAGGGTTTAATTTGTAGCTTGCAGCTTTTCTGAAGCTGTTAATTCTCTCGCTTAGTATCTTTGCTGATTCCCTAAGATTTTCTAAGTATACTATCAGAGCATAAGCAAATAGGGAGAGTTGTAGTTCATCTTTGTCTATATTTATGTCTTTAATTTTTTCTTCTATTGCTGTTACTGCTTTTGCTAGAATTTAAAAAAATCCCTAAGTCAGATAATAATGGGGAAAATGGATATCCTTGCTTCAGTCCTTTATTTACTGGGAAAGGTTTTAGTGTATCTCCATTGCAGATAATGCTTTTTTTGTTTTAGATTTTTTTATAATGTTAAAATGTCTCTCTCTATCTGTACTTTGTAGGGTTTTTAGCATAAAACAGTGTTACACTTTCTCAGAGGCTTTTTCTGGTCTCTTGAGATGATTGTGTTGTTTGGATGTTTTGTTTTTTAATATGATGAATTATGTTGATAGTTTTCCTAATCCTTGCATCTAGGATGGTAGAGAGTAGAGACCCCTCTTGGTCATAATGAAGGAAATATTGGATAAATTGCTGTAGTCTGATAGGATTTTGTTTAAAAAATTTGAGTCAGTATTCATTGATAATATTGGCCTATAGTTCTCCTTTTGTATTTTATCTTTGACTGGTTTAGATGTTAGGACTATATTTGTCTCATAAAAGATTCTGGTAGGAGGCTTTCTTTCTTAATTTTTGAGAATAATTTGTGAAGTATGAGTACTAACTGTTCCTTAAAAGTTTGATAGAATTCTGTGATCAGGACCAGTTTTTTTTTCCTTTAGTAGTTCCTTTACAGCCAGATCTATTTCTTTTCCTGACATTGGGTTATATAAATTATCTGCCCCTTCTGATATTCTGGATATTTTATATATTTGTAGGTATGCCTTTGTTTTGCATGTGTTCTCAGTTTTGTCAGCATATGAGTACACATTTAATAATTATTATTATTTTTCCTGGTTTTGCTGTGATTTTATCTTGTTCATTTGCCATTTTATTGATTTTCTGCCTACTTTTTAATCATATTAGCTAAAAGTCTATCAATTTTATTAGTCTTTTCAAAGAATCAGCTTTTAGTTTTATTTATAATTTATGTAGTTGTTTCCAGTTTATCTATTTCCACTCAAATTTTTATTATCTTCTCATCTGTGCTTATTTTAGGTTTGTTTATTTGTTAGCTTTCTAATTTTTAAAATGTATATTCAGTTCATTAATCCTCTCTTTTTCTGTTTTACTGGTGTATATTTGTAGTGATAGGATTTTTTTCCCCCAGAACCTCTGGTATGTTGTTGCTTCATTATTATCGTTTTCTTTCTAATTATTATTAATTATTTCTGTCATTTGCTCTTTGGCCCACTCATTATTTTGTATTTCACTGTTAAGTTTCCATTTGGGTATGTATCTTTTTTTGTGGCCCTTGAGCCCATGATTTTTTTTTATTGCATTATGGACTGCAAAAGATGCATCAACTCTCCCTGCCATTTTCTCTTTGCCTTAACACATAGTCAGTTTTTGTAGAGGTTTCATCTGGCCCTGAGAATATGTCCCAATCAGAAGACTCCATAAGTCTTTTAACTCTAGTTCTCCAAAATTTGTTCAGTTCCATTTCTGTTGGGTTTATTCACTATTGTGTTATTCTCTCTGTTTTCTTGTAGCCAATAATGCGCTTTTTTGTGAAACTATAAATAAGTACTATCATTCTAGAAGCAATTTGGAACTGTACCCCCAAAGTCATTAAATTGTGCATGGTCCTTGACCCAGTGACACAACTGCTAGGCATATAGCCCAAAGGGGTTGAATACTGAGGTAAAAGATCCATATGCATGAAAATTTTCATAACGCTTTTTGTTGTAGCAAAGAACTGAAGCCCATGAATTAAGGAATGACTAAACAAATTATGGTATAAGAACATAATGGAATATTATTGTACTGTTAGAAAATGTTAATATTAAAAATGTGCAAGCCTCCACTGATGTGCTTTCTATTAAGAAACATTTTAGAAGGCATTTATGAATTGTTGTAGAATGAAATGAGCATAATCAAGAGAATCCTTTATACATGTATAATAATGTGAATGAAAACCACTTTAAAAGACTTAAGACCACTAATTAATCAGTGCAATGACCTATCATGACTTGAGAGGACTGATGATGATGAAAGATGCTTCCCATCTCTTGGTAGAGAGGACAAGGCAGCATGGGACATATGCTTTTAAACATGAGCAAAGTGTTGATTATTTTGCTTGACTATATTTGTTAAAAGGGAGGGCTTCAGCTGGGGAGGGAACAGCTGTTGGGAGGGATTGTTGGTGAGTAGTGATGATGATACAAAAAAGGGAGAAAATAATGTTTAATGACACTTTTAAGAAATAGGTAAAGAAAGTTGAGAAGGGAACATAGATGAGAAAGCATCTTTGGTACTATCTGGTTCAATTTCATATACGCAGAACAATTTAAGCACAGAAGATCAATTTCATATAAAATCTTCCCTGTTGTTCCTCTTTGTGTATTTATATATTTATTTTCAGCAAATTTGTAGCAAAAGAGTCTGAGAGGCTCCCTGTAACCTCTAAGATAAAATATAAACTCCTCGGTTCTGCATTTAAATTGCTTCAGAACCACATTTTTAGTCTTACACATTCTTTTCCTTTTGCCATGCTTTACTTCAGCAATACTGGCACAGTATGGCTCTGCATTTGAGACTGGTCATCTTCCATCTCTATCCCTTTGCTCTAGCCATTCTTTATGTCCAAAATACATTTCCTCTGAACCTCCATATCTCAGTATCTCTAGTTTCTTCACATCTAAGCTCCAGTACTCCCTTCTACATGAAGCCTGTTCTGATCCTTCTACCTGTTCATGCTCTCCCTTCCACATGTCCTCATCTTCATTTTGTGTATATCATGTAAGTTCAGAGGTCCCTCAGGCGATGCCCTCATAGAAATCCCAGGATTTAATTTGAAGGTGTTGATGAGGTATCAAACTAAATATGGGGCTGCATCTATTCCTTGCTCCCTTTATGAAGTGTTAACATATTTTTATAATTGAGTTAAGAAGAGAAAACTGTTTGACTGAGCAAGCCAACCAGCTATGCTCCATAGGACTTTCAGAGATTAGAGAAATCACAAACTTCACTGGCCATATTGCATTGAAAGAGAGCTGCCACACCAGTAGAAAATACTGCAACTACCAGGGAGAGAGACACAGCCACTCATATTGTTGATTACTTACATCTCTGCAAAGCAAACAAAAGATTGATATATTGCTGTATACATACATATGCACATGCATTGCATGTTTATAAACACACATATTGTTTATCTCATTAGAATATAATTTCCTTGATGTCAAGGAGCTTTGTCTTTGTATTCTTGGTGCTTAGCACATTGCCTAGATCTTAATAGATGTTTAAAAATGGTTAGTAATTGATTAATTACCCAAAGCTACACAAGTTTTAATGGTAGAGTTCGCAGTCAAAACTAAGTTTTCTGAATGTAATTCTAATCCTCCATAAAAGGTGACTGAATAAATGTTTGTAAAGGAAAAAAGTGACTTAGAAGGAATCCATTTTCCCCCCTTTTCTAAGGCAGAAGGAAGGCAGAAAATAGAGCACATTTTCTCTCTGGGCTTGCTAATGCTGTTGAGAGTTTGAGGTTCCCACATATTTCAAATGGAAACTTACAAATTCACTTACAATAGTCAAAACCTATGCTTAGTTTATACATTTTATACCATATAAAACAGCTGGAAAAATGCTTGCATTTTGGGTGAGAGGGTGTAAAAGGAACTTGGAAGTTTTAATGTACAGTGATTTTTCACTGTTTCTTTTAAAAAAATAGTCAATTCATTTTTAACTTAAGTCAGTCATTTGCCCAATCCTTCCATTATGTGTTTAACTTCTTGAGAGCGTGGAAACTATGTTGAGCCCTATGCTAATTTTCATTCCAGCCTAATTCATCCTCTACATGGTTACCATACTTTTTTTCGGTTCATGTTCCTCCCCTACTCAATAAATTCTAGTGACTTCCTGTTACCTCTAAGATAAGATATGCATTCCATTGTTTGGTATTTAAAATTCTTAATAACGTGACCCCATCCTACTTTTCTAGCCTTATTGACTACTATTCCCATTCACATACTCTACATTATGGTCCAGATACACTGGAATTCCTATTTGTTGCTCATAATCAGTGCTCCATTTCCCACCTCCTTGTCTTTTGCACTGGATGTTCCCATGCTTGCATTGCATTACATCCTCACTTCTGTCTCTTAGAATCCATCTTTTCCTTCAAGATTCATTTCACACACCTCCTTCTTCATGAGACTTTCTTGATTTTTCCAGCTGCTAGTGTTTTCCCACTGCCCCTAATTACTTTATATTTATTTTGAATCTGTTTTATATAACCATATATGTACTTGTTTGTCCCTCACAGTAGAATGTAAGGTATTTGAAGGCAGGGATTGTTTTATTTTTTAATATGTATATTTTTATCCCCACAGCTACCATAGGGTCTGGTGCAAATTAGGTGGCTAATAAATGCTTATTGTTTGATTGATTGGTTTCAGCCCACTGAAGCACTATTAAAAGCAGTGGAGTTATAATTTACTCGATTGCCCAGGTGGCCTGGCATACTGTCAGAGGGAAACAGTCATTGTAGAGTCAGTGCTCCATTATCTACAGTGATGAGGGTTGTAGCCAGACTGGAAAAATAAAACATGCTGGCACAATCCTTTTCTTCCTTTTAGTTGCTAATCCCAATTTTATTTTTAATTTTTTTATTATGGACTTTAAAATTGTTAAGAAACGCAAACGTTTCAATATAAAAAGAATGCAAAAATATTGTTTATATAACTGTGAATGCTCTGGGTTTTTTAATCGCATATTAAATATAGGTAGAAACACAATTTCCCCTTTGTGTCCCTTCTGAACATTTTATTTTATTGTACATACTTTTAATGTTTCATTGATTCTCCTTTTTTATCTCTTTCATGATTCATTCACAAACTTCTTCTCAACCTCCATGGAAGCTTTCTTTTGTATTCTTAAGTATTGTCAAGCAAGAGAAATCAACATATTGAGTGTATCTGAAAATATATCTTATTCTGCAAATTTAATCCCTTATCTTTCTGCCAAGAGGAGGAGTCATGTTTCATCATCATTCTTTCGAAGTCATGATTGGTCACTTTGTTGTTTCTGAACTCCATTTATGAAGTTTTTCAAAGTATTTTCCCCTTTACATTATTGTAGTCATGGTATAAATTGTTGCCGTGCTTTGGCGTCATTTCATCCAAGTCTTCTTTAGTTTCCCTGAATTCTTCATGTTCATAATTTCTTATGGCACAGTAATATTCAGTTCATTATATTTATATATCATAATTTGTTCAGCAATTTCCTAATTGATGAGCACTTTGTTTCAGGTTCTTAATAGCACAAAAAAGCCCTACTATAAATATTTTTATTCATAAGGGTATGTTCCTCCCATCTTTGATCTCTCTGGGTCTAGCCTAGTGGTCAGTTGCTGTCAAAGGGTATGCACAGTTAAATGTTCTAAATTGCTCCCTAGAACAGTCAGACCAATTCTTGGCCACACCAAGAGCACATCAATGTGCTTGTCCTCTCATAGCCCCTGTAAGAGCTGCCATTTTCCCTTTTTGTCATATTTTTAAATTTACTAACTATAAAGTAGAACCTCAGAATTTCTTTAATTTACATTTATCTCATGCCAATCAGCTAGCGTTTTTTAAGTACCTACAGTGTGCCTCGTGTTTTGGAGATGGGGATGTTTAAGAGATGGGGATACTTGTTGATAGCTTATATTTCTTCATTTGGAAATTGGTCATTCATAAACACTGACCACTCATTTATTAAATAGTGGCTTATTCATACATATTTCTATCAGTTCCCTATATATCTTGGATTTTAGGCCTTTATCAGAGATATTTGCTGTAAAAATTTTCTTCAGTTAAATGGTTCTGTCTAACTCTGACTACATTGATTTTGCTTGTACAAAAAGCTTTTAAATTTTATGTAATCAAATTACATGTAAAACTATATTTTATGTAATTCAAATTGCATCACATACTTAATGGTGGATTGCTTGCCTCAGATCTCTCCTCACTCCAATCAAAGCCATCAAAGTGATTTCCCTAAAGTGTATGTCAACCCCCTTTCCCCTACCCCCACTACTCTCAATAAACTCCAGGAGCTCCCTATTGCCTCCAGGATCAAATTATAATATCCTCTGTGTGGAATTTAAAGCCCTTCATAACCAAGCACCTTCCTACCTTCCAACCCTTTCATACCTTACTTCCTACCACATACTATTTGATCCAGAGACTCTGGTCTCCTGGCTGTTTCATGAACCAGATGCTCCATCTTTTGATTCTAGGCATTTTCTCTGGCTCTTCTGCATGCCTCGCATACTCTCCCTCCTCATCTCTACCTACTGACTTCCCTAGCTTCCTTTAAGTCCCAACTAAGATTCTATTTCTATAGGTAGCCTTTCCCAACCCTTTTAATTCTAGTGTCTTCCCTCTCTTAATTATCTCCTATTTATTTTGTATATAGTGTCTTTGTACATATTTGCTTGTTTTCTCCCCTATCAGATTGTGATGTCCTTGAGGGCAGTTACTCGCTTTGTATCCCCATCTCTTGGCATAGTAGGTGCTTAATAAACGTTAATTAATTGATTGATTGATTGAATTATGGAGTAGAAAAATGCTAAGACTATTTTAAGAGGATCTGTTTTGGGGTTTTCTTCAGCCCTAAAGATTAGTGAGCTTTCCTTTACCTATGAAACATAGGAATGTTGAAGACTCTCTATTGCTGTGTGGCAGGTAATTTGAGTATTAGAGCTTCTAATAAAAGAGAAGCAGGGGAAAGTAAGATCTGTAGTGATAAATGTGAGAGATTATCATCAATGGATATTGGGGTTCCAAGTATCTGTACCTGCGAAGACAAATGATGGAAAATCCAAATATTTGAAATTCAATTGGAAGTTTTGGCAGAGGGGTCAAGGAGTTAGTGTGAATTGCTCCAGTCCGAGGGCCAACCTAGGATGCGTACTAGTTGGATTCCACTGGAATAGATCTTAAGAGGGATTCTTAATTGAGATGGATTTTTGCTCATAGGAAGGGGCATTGTGTTTGGGGTTTGTTAGCCATCAAAATTTAGTGAAAAACCTAATAGTGAAGGTAAAAATCTGAGATGAAATTCTTTGCCATTTGGGTAACAGTGTTGTATTCATAAATAATTTGCAGTGATTTCAGAAATTCCCAACTTGGCACATTATTAGTGCTAAAATTTTTAATGGAAAGTAATGGAACCACCTGAATGGGAAACAGGGTTCCCAGCTCCCCCACAACTACTCCAGTAAAATTCCGAAGTTCAGTCCAGACTGAATAATGATCAAGGAACCCAAGGAGAAACTATTGTAAGAGATATCTTCCATGCCGGAATTGCATAAGAGGTCAGCCAACAGGGCTGCAGGCAGTAAAATCCTGAGTGCTATGTAATTGGAAACAAACTTGTCTGTAAAGACGAGATTAAAAAAATATACCTCCATCCCTTCATTGGAAAGGTAGGGAATTATGAGCACAGAATGCTGAATGTACCATCAGTCTCAGTTAACGTATCAGTTAGTTGTACTGAATGGCTTTCTTTTTTCCCTCTCTTTCTTATTTGTATAGTTATTTATTTATGTTGCCAGGGATGGCTCAGTTGGAAGGGGAGGTGAAGAGATATTCAGAACACGAAAATGATGAAAAACAAATTGCATCCAAAAATTTTGAATGCTCTTGTTTCATAGCTAAATTGGAAATATTTTATTGGAAACTTGGGCAGTATGGAATATCTCCATTGTGTTTCAATTAAGCTTCAGTGAATTATAGTAGATACACAGTTGGGCCATGGCAGACATTTGTTGATAGAATCCTCCTGTCATATTCTCCAGCTTGGTAGAACCTGCTAGAGTATGTGTACCACTGGCCTGGCCTTCAAGATAGCATCTCCGTAAGGCATCAGGATGCTTTCTTTAAATACTGTACAGGATGAGGATATTTTGTCAACTGAAGAAAATTTCTTATTCCTGATTTGGAAGCTGTCTACTGGACTGCTTGTTCCCTCTCACATTAATTTATTTGACTGAGGAATGCATCTAATTGCTAATCTCCTTTAAGGAGATTGTAAATGTGTAGGATGAAATTTTCCTGAATGAACACGATTGTTCAGGTGCTTCCAAATTGGTGGCACAACGCATAGCTTCCTTTTTGTTTCGTTGGAGGAACGAGAGAATAGTAGCTGATGTGCACCCACTGCTTTAAAGTTTTCAAAGCTCTTCCTATATAGTTTCTCATTTAAAGATCACTGATCACGCCTGTGTGGGAGGTCTTAGACCCATTGTACAGATGAGGCAATGGAGGCCGCAGGGTAAATTTCCTTGGTTGTGATGGCATAGTTAGGAAGGGACCTTCTTCTCTTTGAGAAAAAAGTAACCAGGGCAGTGGGCACTAGGTAAGTCCTGGCCCTGGCACTTAACCCTGCACGGCCTTTGCAATCTTTCCAGGCTTCAGTTTCCTCCAAGTCCCTTCCTTGACCATGTGGTGGCAGCATAGAGGCAGCTTGAGCTGGAGGGAAAAGTATTAATGAAAGAAACATTGATCAAGCTCCTAAGTTGCAGAGTATGATACTAGATACAAGGATGGAGTAGATGCAGCAGGTGAAGTGAGTAAAGGAAGAATTTGGATGCTAGCTCCCAAGTCCAGGGAGCAGCATGGGGTATGGAAGTGGGAAAATGTTGAGTCTGTCTGTCTTTGTTTCTTTGTTTCTCTGTCTCTGTCTTTCTGTCTCTGTCTCTCTCTGTCTCTGTCTCTCTCTGTCTCTGTCTCTGTCTCTCTCCCCTCCTCTTCCTCCTCCTTCTTATTCTTCTTCTCCCTTCCTTCCTTCCTCATTTCTTCCTCCCTTCTTCCTTCCTTCCTTCCTTCCTTCCTTCCTTCCTTCCTTCCTTCCTTCCTTCCTTCCTTCCTTCCTTTCTTCCTTCCTTCCTTTCTTCCTTCCTTCCTTCCTTCCTTCCTTTCTTCCTTCCTTCCTTCCTTCCCAAGCAAGTCCTTAACTGAAATTGCCGACTCATGCCCAAACCATCTGAATGACTATGGGATGGCCAACTCAGCACAAGCCTTGGAGGTTCTAGCCTTATTTTTGCCACCAACTTGCTGGGCTATCCAAGCAAATCTTGCCCAGTACCCTCTGTGCATTCAGTTTTCTAGCTCTAGAAGGAGGGCTAATTCAGTTTTCTACTGATGGCTTCATAAATAGAAGGACTAACAAGTTGGGGAGTCAGATGCAAGCCATTAGGGTGTCATTGAGCACACCAGTTCACTCTTGGCTTATTCTGTCCTGCTACCTTAGTGGCCCAAAGTGCCCTCAAGTACATCCTGGTAGTAGCTTTCTAATCCAGCAGGTTCTGGCCCAAACTGATGGGAAATGCTAAGTAAAATATAGCAGCCCAATGTTAATGAGTCTTTTTCTGTAACCTACATAAACCTTCAGGGAGAAGACCTCTCTAGGTTGGTGAGGGAGGTGGATAGAAGGGGAAGGAGAGGAGGAGGGAGAAGAAAAGAAGAATCCCTTGAGGTATGAAGCTTGGATTCCTTGCTCCAATCTGTTGGTGCAAGCTGCAAGGGGTGTTGGCTCCATCCCAACCTTCTGGGCATCCCCACTGAGGCTGGAATGATAGACCTTAGCTTGAGTCACTTGTCTTTGAGATTTCAAATATTGGAATTGGCAATGAATGTTAACTGCTATCTACATATAGGTCAACGACTGTTCAAATGGAGCAAAAATTCAAGTTTCATTGTTATTTTGGGGGAGGGGGCAAACCCAAAGACCACAGAGTAGTAGGAGGCAGGGCCAAGGAGATGGTGGTGGACTGAGGAGGTGCGGGGGCACTAAATAGTATCTTACAGGGCTAAAAGAGGAGAGCTGCAGTTCATAATATCTGCTCTCACCTTTGTCAACACAACTGATTTAAATTCCATACCATTGCAAAAGATGAGCCAGATCTCATTCTCAAATACTCACTTGAGTGACACTGAAGAGGAGAATTTGGCCCAATAAAACATCCCACACTCCTTTCATTTTAATTGGGTATGATGATTAGATTTATGATTAGATTTACAATGGGAATATGTAAGAGTCTATTATGCAAATCAGTCCCCAAGCTCTACAGTTGACAAAAGGCGTTTGTGTGTTTGACCACCCTGGAGAAAGGGTCTGTTATTTGGTTCCATAAAGCAACTGGGCCTGCGTAGCCTAAACATGAGTTTCCCTCCAGAGTAGCTGGGCCTCCAGGGACTTCAAAGGCCTGGCTATTGAAGGAGGCAGCTACACCCTGGTACAACAGAATTCCTAGACCTGCCTTCCTTCTGGTATGTGCTAAAAAAAAAAACTTCAGATATTTGGGGCCTTTACATGTGTATTTTTCCTCTTAATATAACCACTTGCACCTTCTCAACTCTAAAGGCTTCTTGCTTTTCTGGCTGAAAGAACTTTTAATTTAAAGAATGCCAGTAAGGCCAACTCAAACCATGTTTTCCATTGGATAGTAAGCCTGAGTATGCAGAGATATATTTTCTCAACCAAAATTTTAGAGTTCCATATGCTCCCTGCTATGTTTCATGTCACAGAGGTGAGTCCTCCTGTGGGTTGGGATGAAATAGCTAGTAAAAAGTGTCTGTTATTTGTATCTAAGACCACAAAATAATTCCAGGTAGTGAGCTCCCCCCCTCCCCAACCTGCAGGTACTGAGATGTGATGGAAAATCTATGCAATGTTGCCATTCATAGGAAACTCTTAAATTGTGCTAGTGGATATTTGGGGCACATTTTTTCTACAAACATGTTCAGGCTTATGAAATCAGGATCCTATTTTTAAAAATACTACCCAATTTACCCAAGGTTTTTATTTCTTTTCTTCCCTAAAAATGGAGAAATCAGTCTGTCAGTCAGTACTTATTAAGTACCTCCCCTGTGTGGGGGCACTGTGCTAGATGCTGGATTCCAAAGACACAAGACTGCATTCTAACTGAGACTCTCTGAGGTGTAGATTGGAGAATGTGGGGAAGTTCTCGGTCATATCAGGGAGAAGGGTTGGAGGATGTTAGTCAGCCAACATTTATTAAGTGCTTACTGTGTGCCAAGCACTGTGAACGTAGAAAGGAAAAAAAAAACTAGAAAGATTGATCATTTCTGTCCTCAAGGAGCTAACATTCAGTACATAAAAGGAAGCTGAAAAGTCATAAGGTGATGAGAGTACCCCTTGGCTTGGAGAGGAATGAGACATGGATGGGGAGCTCTTCACTGATCCATCATAGGGAGGACTCCTTTCTGGTGAGATCTGGACAGAGTTGCATTTGAGGTCCCTTTCAACTCTCAGATTCTGTGATTCTGATTCTCTGTGACAAAACTCAGTCTGGGAGAATAAAAGAATTTTCATGGAGTCATAAGGACCTAATCAACTTTAGATAAGATGAATTTGTTGCTGACAAATTGACAGTCATTCTGGTCATATGGACGACTTCCTTTGGTAGTGTTCAGTGGCACTGGAGTAAGTGTGAAGACAGAGGGTAGGAATGTCTCGGGCTTATGGGTTGGCTGTGCTCAGACAGAGGTGGGACAAGGCAACAGCAGCTGTAAGAGTAGAGGACAGTGTGGAGTGGAGCTGACTTACTACAGTGCTGTGACATTGAAGAATGAGGCCAGAGTAAGGGTCCTGGATTTAGAAGGACAGAGGTTGGTGAGGGTGAGGACAAATACCAGGTTCTGGACAGTAAAGCACTGGAAAGTTGTAAAGTTAGAATGTCGTGGTCTGGAAGGAAGATTTCCTCATTGAGACTGTGGAGGTAACAAAGTCTTGGTTGATAAAGAGGCCTAAAACAGAACCACTTCTTTGGGCAGTCCAGGTGGAAGGGGTTAAAGAGACTGATAAACCTGAAGGCAAGGGCATTCTTAGAGACATCAGTATGCATATTGAAGGCTTCTGCTACATAGGCAGAGGTAAAAGGGATTGAATTCATTGAGATCGGAGGGAGAGTGACTGGCAGCAGCAAGAATGGTCAAGTGGTGATCCCATAAACTTTCCAGGAAGAGATTGCTGAGCGTGTGGTAGTGACAGAGGGTAGGGTCTTCAAGTGGACACAGTTGGAACTTTGATCTAATTAGTCAGTGATCTGCCTGCAGAAAGACAGTTGATTCAGAAATGACTCCCACATCAATCACTAGGCCTTTCTCATCCGTTAAAGTTGAATCAGTTTCATTTCTGTGTACATGAATATGTGTATTTATGAGTGGTGCTTGTCAGTGTGCTTCTAGCACATTGAAACTCCTGGAGAAAATTTTGAGATGTGTGTGTGTGTGTGTGTGTGTGTGTATGTGTGTGTGTCTGTGTGTATGTCTGTGTATGTGTGTGTCTGTGTCTGAGTCTGTGTCTGTGTCTGTGTGTGTAGGAGAGTCTGTAAGGCTTTGGCCTCTTTTGTTTCTCAGTCCAAAACTCTATTTTCTAATATTTTTTATCATCCTCTTCTGAGCCTACCTTCATAATTTGTTATAGTACAGAAAGAACCCTGTAATATTATAGAACTTGTCATGTAAGATATAGGGCTGCAGCCTTTTCAGGGTATTGTTTTCATACTTAGATTTCTCTCATACCGAAGTTGAGTTGGTTTTGTTAACCCATAGAATGCACAAGCTGGAAGGGACCTTAGCAGTCATCTTGTCTAGCATCCTCATTAATCTTGTCGTGGTGGTGGTTGGTTTTACGTCCTGGACCACTTTGGCAGTGTGGTAAAGCAGAGAAACTGGCAAGCAGGATGTGTGAGTTTCCCCTTAACTCCACATACTCTCCAAGTTTGAGCCCCCTTTACCCTGGATTCTTTATGTATGCATAAGAGAGTAGGCCAGAGTTTGGAGAATGTTTTGTACTAGTTTTCTTAGTAACAAAACTATGTCTGTTTGGCTACTTGATATGAACTGATAGTCAATTGAAAGTACGAAAGTGTGAGCTCCTGGGCATTAGCAGCAGAGTGACACTCCCAATCCACAAGGGTTACCGTGAAGACTGAGGGGAGAAGTATCCGGCTTAACTCTGAAAACCTGATCTGCCAGTATGAAAGTGAGCCTGTGGAGGACATAATTTAGCATGTCAGCTTGAAGTCTTGATCAATGTATACTTGGGAGTCTTAGTTTTTGATTTTAAGTGTCAGTTTTGTAGAGAGGAAATAAATAGCTATCCTGTACCTGATCTTCATTGAATAATGAATACTTTGCTACTATCCTTTTGAGGGAGAACATAGACATGAGCCAAACACAAGCTTTCTTGAGTGGACAGTTCACTACTTATTCACTGGTGATCTTGAGTAAGTCATGTTACCTCAATGGGTCCCAATTTCTTCATTTATTATAGGAAGAGGCTGAAAGAGATGTTTCCAAGGTTAACAATTCTGATTGTCTCCTCATATCCTTCCTCGCTATTCTGTATCTAACTTCCAGAGTTAACTTCTTTCAACCAATTTTTTATTAAGTCTCTTATGGCTCCCTGTGGTATCAAACTAAATTCATGTATAAGCCAGAGCCTTGGTCCTTCTATCGCCCATTCTTCCCTTGACTTAGCAGCCTTCTTCCTTCCGTTCTCTCCCATACTACCTGCAGACCCATCAGACTGATTTACCTGCCATTTGCTTCCCACACATAGCTTGTTCTACTGGCATACCTTTGCTCTTGATGATTGCATCTCTTTGAGGGCCTCCCCTTTCCTCATTCCCAATCTCTGTATGTCACGGTGTTCACTCCTGTACTCAGCACCCTTTGGCTCTTAGGCCCAGTTTATACTGACATATATTCATTGGAAATTATTGATTTGTTGCTTTGTAAATGCCATTTTCAGTTGTTTCCTGTATGTTTCCTTTGTCTAGATTTTTTGACCCTTCAAGGACAGGTGACACACTTCTTAAGTCTTCCATTTTCCTCCAGTGCCTGGTACTAAGGCCTTCACAGGGTTGTTAATTGATAGCTTCCATTGACTGACCATAGTCATCTCTTTGTGCTGTACGGAGCAGGATTGGAGGGTGGACACAAATGTGGGCCTGGCTATAATTGCTCCTAATTTGTTTTTCTGTGCCCCTGCTCTTGCCTTCTTAATGCTGCCTCTGTGTCTTTAAAATTCCTGTTAAAAAGCAATATTTTCCCTTCTCCACCCAATAATCTGTTTCCATTAGGAGAGGAACATTAGGGTTTAGAAATGAAAAGTCCAGAAACTGGAACCATTTAGAAATGCATGCAGTGAGAAAGGAGCGAGTTTTTTCATCCTTAATGAATTTTTAACCCTATGCCCCTTCCTGCTGCATTGCAGAGACAAAGGTGGGGAAGGGAAGAAATTTGATACATGCACCAATTCAGAAGAAGATCTGGAATCCATCATTTGGTTTCTAATTGACAGTGAGTTAAAGGCAGATACTCCCTGATGCAGTTACATTTGTTGTTTTTGGATGCCTTTATTGGCATTAGACCTATAAACACCAGCCGGTCATGATTAGAAGCTTGTGAACTGGATGGAATTCAGTTTACCATTAACTTGGCAGCACCAGCATCTGACCAGTAACGCAGTAGCTTGCAGGGCACTAAGTGAGTGGTTTTCTCCCAGCTCACTCCCCACTCAGCTCACCATTCTGTACTTCTCTACCTCCTCACCTCTACCTTCCTGATTGGTGATTCTGTAGCCTGGCCCACCATTACGTGAGCACCTCAGCCATGCTCATTCACATCGCTTTCTTGTTCACCTCACTCCTCATCAACAGCTTCGTCACCTTTAGGGTGTCCCTTTCCCCCCTTTCCAGCTATCCGTTAGGATGTGAGCTCCTTCTTTGCTTTTAGCGTGGTGCCAGACACGTAGTTAGTACTAACTGAATGCTCACTGTCTCTCACATTGTTGTTGTCATATAGTTGTTTCAGTCATGGCTGACTCTTCGTGACCCCATGAGATTTTCAATTGGTTTGTTATTTCCTTCTCCAGCTCATTTGATAGATGAGGAAACTAAGGCAACGGTGAAGTGACTTGCCTGGGGTCACATAGTTAGTAAGTGTCTGAGGACTGATTTGAACCGAGGGAGCTGAGGGTTCCTAACTCTGTGCACTATGGTGCCACCTAGCTGCCCTCCAACAACAATAGCCCATATGTATATGGTACTTTAAGGTTTGCAGAGCACCTTAGGAATGTTGCCTCATTGATCATCTCAATAACCCTGAGAGATACGTGCTGTTATTGTTCTCATTTTACAGGAATTGAAGCCTTCAAAGGTGAAGTGACTTGGCCATGGTCACATGGCTAGTGTCTGTGGCCAGATTTGAAAATGCTCTTAGCTCTAGTTCTCATGCTTTATCTGTTAATGTGCCATCTCTCTGCCATATATATATATACATATGTACACATATATGTATTGTATGTATATATACAAACATTATATATGTGTGTGTATGTATGTATGTATGCATCTGTCTTTCTCTATCTCTTTCTCACCCTTCCTCTTCCCCTCTCCCTCCATATCTTCATAAGGAGTTCAAACAGAAGTTTCCTTTATTTAGGGAAGCCTAGGGAAAAAAGCCATTATTCCTGAAGGAAGCAGCTTGTTAAGTCAGAGGACACAGTATCTCTGTGCAATGGGTTATGTTAGAGGAGTAAAATCCCAATTGGGATTTCATTAGAATGTATACCAGGGAATATTTCCGAATGAGAGACACTGCCTCCTTCATGCATCCACTCTGCCTGAGCTCTGTAGGATAGCTGGCTTTTGAGTAGGCCATGATCTCCTATCTCCACAGGAACAAGCTCAGTTCCAGTCAGGTTGTTTGAGTGATTTTCCCAGGAGAAAACAAATGAGTCAAATAACAAATATTTCCTAAGTACTTGTGATATGCCTAGCATGATTTGTGTGTGTTTGGGATGGGGGGAGTAAGAGGTAGAAAGGAGAGAAACTTCTACCCTCTAGAAGTTTCCATGATAATTGGAGGTAGAAGTGTGATATTTGTCACAAATAGGGAGCAGATTGTATCACCAGGCTTTTTAGGAAAGACTGTAGAGAAGACAAGACTTGAACCAGGCATTGATGAAGTAAAAAACAGATTTGATAACAAAGAAATCCAGTATCTTTAGGGTTTACTTTGCCATGTTAACCCCTGGAAAGGGGAAAGGGAAGGAAACAATATTTCTTAAGCTCAATTATATGTCAGGCTTGTGCTAAGCTCTTTCATTTGATCATTGAGATGCCTGGGGAGGGCACTAATGATGCCTCCTTTTGGGAAGGTAAGCCCTCAGCATCACTCAAACAGCTTCCCTCTTGCTATGTCCTTGTGAGAGTTCCATTAGGCTCCACTGGGTGCCTCACACAACGTGCTGCCATTGCAGAGCTGCTCCGAGGCTCTGAGTCCATGAGTGATGGGGCAATGAGCCTGCCCCCTTTCCCCAGTGGTCACTTCCCATCATGCTGAGGTCAGGACGTCTCACACTGTGTTGAGGGGTGAAGGAGACTTAGCTCGAAGCTTTCCAAATGAAAGGGTAACACCATTATTGGATTTCTTTCAATTAACCTTAATGTAACTGAACAGCATGGACTAGAACAGTCAGTTCTGGAGTTATTCTTCCAGATGCAGGATTCTTTGATAAGTTCATGAATCAAAATAATATATTCAGTAAGTGCAGAGAGTCCTGAGTGATGAGGCTTAGCATGGCTAAGGAAGGTGCTTGGCTGTACCAGTGCTATTTAAAGTCACCTAGGAATGAGTTTCTGGGTTAGACACCCACACACCAAAAATGGAAGGACGTACTGCTCCACCTCCATATTCCTAATGGAAGGTTGTGTCCAGGGAATAATCTTTTCCGAGTGGTAAAGCTAGAAGAAGTACCTCTCTTCATTTTTCGTGTCATGTGCTGGCATCACTGGCCCCTGAGACTTGAATCCCTTGAGACCATTTTAGTGATGTGTAACTTCCAAAGGTGACAGAAATTTTAAAATGTATCTATAGAGATCAAGGTCCTGTAGTATCTTTCCAGTTACTACATAGAATTCACTTTGTAAAGGCTCCTGGACACCTGGGTACAGGTCCCTCAGACTGAAATTAAAAATATAGATTTAAAAATATAGAGAACATAGAGTCAAGATCATGTAACAGAAGATGAATGTAGGAATGTAACATGGCCCTCTAAAACATAGTGCCCCAGGCAGAAACATAGTTCCAGAAGGCAGAGCTCATAATCAAATCCCATGGATCCAGCTTGGGTATCTCCACGGAAGGCCTGATGCTAACAGCAGGAGGGAAGCAGGAAAGGGACCATACAACTTTAGAAGTGGTGATATTGATGGTGACCTCACAGAATCACAGAATTGAAGCCTTGGAAAGAGCCTCCTTACCTTCTAATCGAACCCACACATGAAATGATTTTGTGACCAAAAAAAAAAAAAAAAACTTTCTGTGGGGACTTCAAAAGACAGGAGCACCCTTAGGAGCAGTCACTGAACTATGTTCCTACAGATACGGCTTCCCATGATAATGGCAGCAGACATTAGACTGGAAGTGTTTCTTTTACAAAGGTTCCAAGGTCCTAGCTGTCTACATCAGGGTATGAGTGGAAATGGTAGTCAAGGTTGTGGTGATGGGAGCTGAATTTGCCTGCGACGGGCTGTCTCCTGTCTCTCTTTCACCTGTCCTGTTGCATCAGCCAGGGTGACTTGCCTGCCCTGCATGTGGCAATTGATTGGCTTTTGGTGGGAATGGCTGGCCCCTTCTCCTCAGTAGTTCCTTCCCTAGATGGTGACAGAGAGACCTGGTCTGGCAGTAGTTCTGAGGGAGGTTGGAGAACACTGTGTTCCCAATGCTCTTGGGGTCAAGGTCCTGAACGTTATGTCCCTTCCTAGAATGTGAACTCCTTTAGAGCAGGGTCTGTTCTTTTGTATTTCTTTGCATCTTTAGTGCCTGACTCAGTGCCTGACTTCACTTAATAAGTATTTGTTGACTGATTGACATCTGCCAGTTCAGCCTGGGAACTCTTTTACTGTATCTTTACTTATCCTGGGGATCAACTCTCTGATTGTCATTTTTGTTATGTCATTTCTAGTTAGTTAGTCATTACATCCATTAACTTTTATTAACTGCGTGCCAAGTTCCCCAGACCCTGTGCTAAGCAATGAGGATTCAAATAAAGATAAAAAAGCAAAGCAATAGTCCCTATAAGTGTCCTCACTGGCAGAGAAAACAAAAGCATAAAAAAAAATGAAGCAGGTCTGTCTTCTCTCTTGTCTATCTGCCCAAGCAAAGATCCTCTACCTTCTTAGATCCTCCTTTCTCTGCCAACATACCTTTAAAAAACTCTCTTTGTTGTTCTGAGCTTTCCTCACCATTCTCCCCTCACCAGCTCATTTTGAGCTTCAACATTCCTGGCTCCATGTTACATTCCTATATTCATCTTCGGTTACATGGTCTTGACTCCATCTTCGTTTGTAAATATACACTTTTAAAAATTCTGGACGTAACCAATGCAATAATATGCTTTTCTGTGTACAGAATAGAACACAGGACTATCTGCTCTTTTCACACTTGTAAAGCATGTAGATTCTGTCACTTTCAGAACTATCCTGCTTGTCTGGGCTTCCTCTTTGTACTTATTTAAATGTTTCAGTGTTCTTTTGTTACCACTGTTTTTGATGTCACCATTTCAGCTTCCTGTGCTTCCCCTTGCCTCTTCCAATTAAAAACAGAGAAACAGAATCCTCGTAAGTAACAGGCGTAGTCAGGTAAACTACATTCACATAATGGCTGTGTCCAATCACTGAGAATTTATTAAGTGCTGTGTCCTATACTAAATGTTGGAGTCACAAAGAAAGGGAAAATACCAAGCAAACCAACAGTGCTGCCCTTAAGAGTCTAACAGTCTAATGGAGGAGACAACTTGCAGTCAGCCAGGTACAGACACATGTATATACAGGCCAAGATGGAGCGTGGCTCAGAAGGAAGGCACTAAGATTAAACGGGCTGAGGAAGCTTCTTGCCACAGCTGGAACTTAAACTGAAGCTTGAGGGAAGCCTGAGGAGGCAGGAGGTGGAGAAGAGGAGGAAAAGGCTCCAGGGCAGAGCCTCAGGGTATTCATATCGAGTGGATAGGTCACGCTTGAAGATCCAGCAAATGAGACTGCAAAGGAGCAGTTAGGCAGACAGTTGATGGGGAAGCAGTCCAGAGGAGTGTCTCCAAAGCCAAGGGGAAGATGGTAATCAACAGGTTGAGTAACGTTAGAAGCCAACCTGCAGAGATTGAAGAAGAGAGTTAGGGAGAAAGAAGTGTAGACAGCCAATGGGCTATTGAGGACTTTATCTCTGAAAGGGCCAGAGAGAGAATGATAACTGGTAAGGGCAGATGGATCAAAGGAGAGGGTTTGGAGATTGTAGGTAGCGATCTGCTGGAGAGGATGGAGTGGAATGGGCTCATTTGGGGTTTGCTTTGGCCCAGAGAAGGATAACGTCTTCGTTTGAGATAAGCATAAAGAAGGCTATGGTCAGTAAGCATTTAGGAAAGTGCCTCAGGCACAGTGCTGAGTTCCTGATAAAGTGAGGCTGTCAGATTGATTCAGAGGAGAGCAGAGGAGAGGAGAGCAGAGCAGAGGAGAGAGCTCCTGGCAATCGTCTATGCCCCAAACAAGACGGCTCCTTCCGTAGCTTGAAGCCATCACATCCTGTCAGGGTGTAGGTAACAGGGGCCACTGGAGACAGAGTTTGTGTAGGATTGCCAAACTTGTCTAAGTTCCTTTCCTTTACTGTGTTGTTGTCGTTGTATAAGTTGTATAAGTCATTCTCTTGCTTCTCTCTAGATCACTGTACATATGCTCCCACTTCTTTTAGTTTGTTTGCTTTTTATGTGCAGTAATACTCCATTACATGTATAAAGCACAATCTGCTCAACCTTTCCCAATTGATGGACCTCCCCTTAGTTTGTGATTTTCTTTCCATTTTCCTGTTAATCCTCAGTTTCAGAATCACCAAGTTTGTTTTCCTTGAGACTATTCACTCCATGATATTATCATTCCTAAAACAGCCCTTCTTCGTACCCCTGCATGTTTTCTGTGACGTTTGATGTTTTACTATAGCAAACTGTGTTTGTTCACCCCTCCTTTGTTTCATTACTTTCTCCTCCATCCCTTCCTCCATGTTTTATATTCTTCTAGACATCTTAATTATGAAAAATCTGAAGTTCTTCTTTTCATCCTTCTTTCTAGATTGGTATATTTCTTGTACCTTCCCTTTTTCTTTCTCCCCTTTAAACCTTTAGGACAGAATGAATTCACTAACATCCTTGGTTTTTCTTAATTAGCTTCCTCAGTGCCCTTTGCAGACATTAAAGTTCTGAAGGGAGACTTGCTTCTTCTCCCTGTCTTAGAATGGTAGCAATGCATCATCATACCACTCCCTTTTTCTTACTCAAATACATTTACTTTTCTGCATTTCTATCTAGTGTTTTATTTCCACTTCCGAGTTCCTATTCAAATGTGCTCCTGTAGGACTACACGCAGCTTTCCAGGGGAAATTATTCTTGATTGGAAGCCTTTACATTTGACATTTGGAATACCATCTTCCAAGATTTCCTCTCCTTTCTTATGCTAGGTTGTATGCAGTGCCATCGGTGCCTGCCAATCCTGCCCTAAGTTTTTTGGCCTTTGCACGCCTTCTCTTCTGTCTGGCTGCTTACAGTATTTTTTCTTTGACTTGGAAACTCTGGATTTCATGATGTATTTCAAGACATGTAGATTCTTTCTCTCTTCATTTTCTTCTCTGGTTTCAACAGATCTGGGAAATTTTCGATGACAACCTTTAGAAACACAGTGTCCAGTAACTTTGAAAGCTACATGTCGAACTTATTATGTTCTTTAAAAGAAAAGCAAGCTGTCCATGATAGAGATTTTCAGATCCATATAGTAACTTCTTTTTTATTCTGTTGTGTATAATGTAAACACCCATCTTCTTTGGTGTTTATTGAGCTCAGACTAAAAATACATTTAAAAAAAGGAAACATAATGGCCAGGTCTTTTCTTTATCATGGTTTCCAGGAAGCCTGGTAATTCTTAAATTATCCCTCCTGGACTTGTTTTCCAGGTCTCTTGCTTTTGACAGCAGATGTCTTTGATTTTCTCTTATTTTTCAGTATTGAGTGTTGTTTTAATATTTTTTGCTGCCTCATGAAGCGCCTTAATTTCTGTCCAGCCTGTTAGAGTTTTCAGGGACTGCATTGCTTGGGTACAGTCTACCACTGCTGTTCTAAGCTACTTATTCTCCTTCCAATACTTTGATCTGGAGCTTTTATTTCACTTTTATCTTTTGCTTTATTTCTCCTAGGTATTCGTGTTGTCCTTGTGGAAAATAGATTTTTTTCTTTGACTTTATTATAAAGTTTTTCTTTCTTTTCAAGGGCCATCTAGATCCACAATAATTTAAAAAATAAATTTGTATGGATATTTTCTGTTTTTACATCCTTCAGATTTTCCTTTCTGTCTCTCCCCTCCTAGAGAGCTATATCATATAACAAATATTTTTTAAAGGAAAAAAAGTAGAAGAGGAAAACTAGTCAGCAAAACAGAATAATACATTGAAGAAATCTGAGAACGTATTCCATTTGCCACCTCCCTGGACCTTCTACCTCAGGAAAGCAGTGGGAGAAGGTATCTTCTTCTGTCTCTCTGAGGCTATGCTTGTATTTTATAATTCTGAAACATTCACTTGCTTTTTTTCTCCAGTTGTTTTACACCGTTCATTTTTATTTGCCATGGCAACAGTATATGTTACATGAACACCATGCCCTATAATGACACCTCTTTCATGGCCCTGTTCAGTGAGGGCAAGCCCATAAGACATAGTAAAATCTTTTGTTATTTTGGCCAATGAAAATATCTATTTAATTTCTCTTTTGTTTCCCAAGGGACCCAAGACAGCAGCTCACATAATGGAGTGTATAAAATGTGCATGGTTCTTTTAAAGCTGTCCAATTCTGGAAATATGTTTTACATGATTTTACATGTATAATTGATAACATATTGCTTGCCTTCTCATTGGATCGGGGGTACAACTGGAGGGAGGGGGAGAATTTGGAGCCCAAAATTTTTATAAAATGAATGCTAAAAATAAATAGTAAATAAAATTAGGGAAAGGCTTAAGGCACTAAGCATGCTTGGAAATAGAATCCTCACTTGGACTTGGGCTTCTCACACTTATTGAAGGGCCCTATATGTTTTTTTCTAGATTTAATTTATTTCACAAAGTTTTTTTCAGTTTAGAACATTTCAGTTTTGTTTGTTTTAGGTTATAACTTCAGAGCATTGAAATTCAATGTACCCATGCTAAAACAGCTAGGTGGCCTCATAGTAGACAGAGCACTAGGCCTAGGGTCAGAAAGACTCAACTTCCTGAGTTCAGAGCTGGCCTCAAATAATTATTGGCTGTGTGACCTTGGGCAGGTCACTTCCCCCTGTATGCCTCAGTTTCCTCATCTGTAAAATGAGCTGGAGAAGGAAATGGCAAACCTCTCCAATATCTTTGTCCAAAAACACTCAAATGGGGTTATGAAGAGTCAGACAATAATGAAATGACTGACCAACAACAAATGATAAAACAAAAATTCCTAAAGGAAAGGTTGACAAACTCTTAGCTTGTTAATGGAAAGACTCATAATTTTAGATCCTTAGATGTTGCATAGCTTCCAGCAGTGGAAGATGAAACAAAGAGACAGCTCTCTACCTTTCTGCACTAACTACATACATAGAATGAGTAATTTGATTTTTTAAAAAATTTATTCATTTTAAACTTAAATGCAAAACAACAAAAGGAAAAAGAAGAACATTGCCATGTACACAGAAGAACATAAGAGAGGATTCAATATAGATCAATGTTTCCATTTCAAGAAAGCCTGTATAATAAATATTGCACATTGTTTTTAGAACTTCCCCAGTTTTTCTTTGTTTTCCTTGTAGGTTTTCTTTTGTTCTCTTTTGTGCACTTTTTGCTTTATTTTTGCCCTTCCTTCCTCTCCCTCAAAGAAGGCTACAATTAAAGATGGACACATATATATGTATTATATATATATGCACACATATATATATACACATATATATCTATATGTATGTATATATATCTGTTATATTCACACAGATATCTATAAACATATACATATTTATGCATATATACTCATACATATATATGTAAGACCGTATTGTGCTTATTTCCACTTGTCACCTCTTTCTCTGAAGGTGGATAGCATCTTCCTTCTTAGGTCCAAGTCTTTCCATGTTTTTCTAAATCAATTAGCAGATGAGTGATTTTATCTGTAAATGTCTTCCTACTTCAAAGGTTTCCCCTGCAGACATCAATTCACATTATGATTGCTAACTGTGTATTTGCCTCCAGCCTATCTTCCCACAGCCTTTCCAACATTGAATATTCCCATCTTTTGTCTCTTTGGAAATTTTCTGGGTGTGAGCTGAAATCTAAAGGTTATTTTGATTTGCATTTCTCTTTTTAGTGATTTTGGATCATTTTTTGTGTAATTTTCAATTCTTCTTTTGAGAACATTTGGTCATATCTTTTGATCCTTGTAGAATGACTTTTGGTCAGTGTATCCTTTGATTTATTATTATTGCTGCAGTTAGGTGGCACAGTGGAAAGAGTGCTGGATCAGAAGTTAGTAAACTCATTTTCCGGAGTTCAAATCTGGCCTCAGACACTTACTGTGACCCTAGACAAGTCACTTAACCCTGTTTGCCTAAGTTTTCTCATTTGTAAAATGAAGTGGAGAAAGAAATGGCAAATCACTCCAATATCTTTGCCACGAAAATCCCAAATGGGGTCATGAAAAGTTGGATGTGACTGAAAAACTACTGAACATCAGCAATTATTATTAATATAATTCTGCTCCATCCTTGATCAAAAACTTCCCTAGCCCCATATTACATCTCAGAGAGACTGCAGTCTGATATTGAATTGTAACTTGGGCCTTCCTGATTCCAGTGCTCTAACCATTGCACCCACCTAGAAATGAAGGAGGCAACCAGATTATCAAGGCCTTAAATATGAGCTGGAAAGGCTGCAGTTTCTCTTAACTCTGTGACCTTGGGCATGTCACTTAATTTTTGTTTTCCTCAGTTTCTTCCTTCATGAAATGGAGATAGTAATAGTAGCTACCTTTTAGGGTTGTTGGAAGGATCCAGTGGGAGGACATCTGTAGAACTCTTGGCACAGTGTCTGGAACATAATAGGCACCATTGAAACGATAGTTACCAGTGTTGTTGCTGATTCCTGTCCTATATTACTGTCCTTAAACTCTTCACTCTATACAAATTTGACTGGCTGAATTCCAGACTTGGAATCCTATATCTTCTTCCATGAATTTGCCCACACCATTCCTTTTAGTTTGGTTGGGATGCCCTTTCTCTTTCTTGAGCTCTGCTCCTTAAAATCCTGATCTTCCTTCAAGTCTCAGCCCCTCTGTGAAGACTTCCCTGATTTCCTTTTTCCATTTCTCCCCTGACCCCTATGGATATTCTTACCCTCTTCAGACGATCTCGTAATTATTTGTCTGTGGGGGAAATGTTTAATTTCTTACTTTAGAGTATAAACTCCATGAGGACAGAGAGAAATGCTCTAAATGAATCTTAGCTATAAACCTACAATTTCACTTTCTATCACTCCTCCCTCCATTTACATCTCAAAACATGGGCTTCAAGTGGTGAAATCAGAAGATTGAGCTTTGCTTTGTTTTTAGGGGAAGGCACATTCCTCTTTTAGCGGAATCTCCACATCGGAATTCTGCCCATCGCCCCTCATCCTTATTCTCCTTTTTGTTTTGGAGTTTGAGCCAGGAAATCTGACAAGATGAAATATAGTGTGTGTTAGTGAAATTGTTATTTGTCCTCTGTTCTCAAAGAGGACCATGGCATTGGGTGAATTGGATTTAAGTGAGGCAGGGCTATGCAGAGTTACCAGCCTCAGTTTCTCCTTTGGAGCCATCTGGGTCCAGTGGCAATATATTAATCAAGACAACTAGAGATGGTCCCCAGATGCAGTGGGAGACCTTGACCTTTTTAAGCTAGGGTCTTTGCCAGGTCTTAGTTTAACTGAGGCCATGCTCATTCAGTGATATTGAAATATCTTAATTGTGTGAATAATTTCATCACTTCCTATCAACAGTCAAATGTAGAGTAAGGTTTTTTCTTAAGCCAATGGAAGATCTTCTAGAATTGAGTGCTTCAAAATGCCATCAGTGAAATAGCCAAACAGATTACTAGAAAATTTGTATGTGAAGCAAGCCTCCAAAATATTTGAACATGAAGTTCTAACTAGCGTCTGATGACTTCCTGTTGTCCTTGTATATGCATATACATGTGTGTGAGCACATGCACAATTTGCTTGTGTTTAGATATGCTAATCTCACTGAACCTGGGACTGTGTGTATGAACACATATATATTGTGTCTGTGCCTCTGTGTGTGTGTGTGTGTGTGTGTGTGTGTGTATGTGTGTGTATACACTCAGTGAACCTGAGGCCTAAAGAGGATAGTTATGATAAAACCTGCGTTATGGGATCACATTGTAAAAGCTTCTGGTCTCTCTGTTGATTCAAATCACCAAGTCATAAGGTCATGAGGAAGAGGCTTGTGCCAGGACCCACAGGACTTAGGGAACTGAGTAAATGAGCCCTCAGAACTGTTTTTAGTACCATGTGAGAAAGATAGACCTCTTGTGTGACATAATGTATAAAATGATGGACTTGGCATCCAGATGAACTGGGTTCACTTACTATCTGTGTGATCCTGGGCAGTTAATGTCTCCTCTCTGAGCCTTAGCTCTCTCATCAATAAAATGGGAATAGTAACACCCATAGTTCCCTATTCTCAGGGTTGTGAAGCTCTGATGAAATAACACCTGTCCAATGTTTTTCAAACTTTGAAGTACTGTGTGCAAACATCAGCTGTTGTTGTAAGTATTATTATTATAGTCCGTGGCCAGCTTTGATTCGTTGGCTAACTCCTTAGAATCACTGGGACCTCCTCTACAAGACAATCAGAACCTTTCTCATCATGCTTAACTTTCTCTGCTGTAGAGAATAAGGAAATTTGTCAGTCACGTTCATTTATCTACCAGCCATATGAGTTTCAAACCATACAGGGTTCCAGGTACTTAGTTAAACTATTGTGCCTACATGTCCAGTGCCATGGACAGGCCAATCCTGTTCTACCTGCCCCTTCTCTATGACTAAACATGTAAAAGACCTTCAGTTAAGTTGAACTTCTCTGATGGCATGGTCTTTTTCTGCAATGAAGGACAAACACAACAGCAACAACAAATTTTAGTTTATGTGGGTGTATTTTGTGGGGCAAGGATTCAAGTTTATTTGTTTACCAAGTATTAACCAAAACAGGCAGTTAGGTGGGTCAGTGCATATATGCTGGTCCTTGAGTCAGAAAGACTCATCTTCCTGAGTTTAAATCCAGACTCATACCCTTATTAACTGTGTGACCCTGGGCAAGTCACCTAACCTTGTTTGCCTCAGTTCTTTACCTATAAAATGAGCTGGAGAAGGAAATGACAAAGCACTCTTTACCAAGAAAAGCCCCAATGGGGTCACAGAGAGTTTGACATTACTATGTCTGAATAACATTCATTACCCAAAATATTCAGAAAACTGAATTTTTGAGGTCATTTTGAGTTATTGCACAGTGTTACCTATTTCTCTTGTTACCATCAACAGGCACTGTTCTCAGGTAGAGATTAAAATGATCTTGATTCTTTGCTAGGATCTGACTAAACTTTTATACCATCATGAAGTTGGGCCTGTGGCCCTTCTCCTCATACAAACAGAAGGACTTGACACGTGCCCCAGAACCTAACAATGGACTAATGAGGAAATGGCAGCTACATATGAGTAGTGCTTTTTATTTAGAAAGGTAAATCATCATCCAGAAAGAGTTAGTGAGCACACTAGTATGTGTTAGGTCATTGTTCCAGGAGTTGGAGAAATTAAGTGTTTATATAATAGATTCCCTTCCCTTGAGAATTTAACTAGTTATTGATAGTCACATGAAAAAATACTCTGAATCACTGTTGATTAGAGAAACGTACATTAAAACAACTCTGAGGTACCACCTCTCACCAGCCAGATTGGCTAATGTGACAGAAAAGGAAAATTGCAAATGCTGGAGGAGATGTGGAAGATAGAACACTAATACACTGTTGATAGAGCTGTGAATTGGTGCCTAGGGAACTATTTGGAAGTAGGCCCCAAGGTCTATAAAACTGTAAATACCCTTTGACCCAGCAATGCTACTACTTGGGCTACACCTCAAAGGGATCAAAGAAGAAGCATAACTACCCATAGGTGCAAAAAATATTTATACCAGCTTGTTGTGGGGTGGCAAAGAATTGGAAACTGAGGGGATGCTCATCATTTGGGGAATGGTTGAACATGTTATGGTATATGATTGTGATGGGATTTTACTGTGCTATAAGAAATGATGAAGGGGATGGTTTCAGAAAAGTCTGGGAGGATTTGTAGGAACAAATGCAGAGTGAGTGAGGGGAGCAGAACTGGAAGAACAGTTTACACAGGAAGAACAATATTGCAAAGATATTAATAACTTAATAACTGATCATTATGATGATCCATGACAGTTTCAAAGAAGTCATAATTATACATGCTATCTACCTCCAGAGAGAATTGATGGACTCAAAGTGCAGACTGAAGCACATTTTCTTTCTTTCCTTTATTTCTCTCCTTTTTCTCTCTCTTTCTTTTTGTCTCTTTCTCTTTCCTTCCTTCCTTCCCTCCCTCCCTCCCTCCCTCCCTCCCTCCCTTCTTCCCTCCCTCTTTCCTTCCTTCCTTCCTTCCTTCCTTCTTTCCTTCCTTCCTTCCTTCCTTCCTTCCTTCCTTCCTTCCTTCCTTCCTTCCTACAGGGCTTAAGAGGGGATTTATTTTGCATGACTATTCATACTTGTAATGAGCTTCATGGTTTTTTGTTTTTGTTTTTCCCTTCTCAGTGGGTAGGGAAGTTGTTGGAAGGAGAGAAATCTAGAACTGAAAATAAAATAAAATTGAATTTAAAAAATGAAGTCAGATGCCACATTATAGAGTTAAGAAGGGAAAGGAGAGGAAATGAACATGTTTATGATAGACAGACTTTTCTAGGAGTATACCCATGAAAAGGAGGAGAAATAAAGGGCTACAACTAGTGGGAACGTTTTTTTTTTTTTTTTAATTTTGCTTGATGACAGTTCAAGGAGGGGCTGAAAATTTAGGTGGGAAACCAGAGTGGGTGGAGTGATTTTGATAATCCGTTGGGAGTCATTGACCATAGGAAGCACCACCAACTACTTTCTATCCATCTTGCAGCCCGGGCATTCGCTTTGAGTTTCCAGTGTGGTTGAAGTCGTGGAAGCTGCTGGGCCTTGAACCGCCACAGATCTGCAGCAGAGAACAGCCAGAGCTTGTTTTGTCAGTGGCAACTGGTATCCAGGGTTCTCGGGACTCATTGGTGGTACCTTGACTCCAGTTTTGCATTCAGTGCCACTGTCTTTGGTTCCTGGAAGCTTAAGCCTAGTGGGTGAGTCCCATCCTGCCCTATCTCCTTCTCAGCAGCCTGAGGGTTCCCTCTCCTCTAGCTTGCAAAATGGACGCCAGCAGCAGCAGCAGCAGCAACGATAATATCCTCAACTCCGAATTCATTGCCGGAGGGAAATATAAACTGATCCGGAAAATTGGGGCAGGCTCCTTTGGGGACATCTATCTGGCCATCAACATCACCAATAATGAAGAATTGGCTGTAAAGCTAGAGTCTCAGAATGCCAGGCACCCCCAGCTCCTGTATGAGAGCAGGCTCTATAAGCTTCTGCAAGGTGGGATGGGCATTCCCCGCACCCGTTGGTATGGGCAGGAAAAAGAGTATAATATCCTTGTCATGGATCTGCTTGGACCTAGTCTTGAAGACCTCTTCAATTTCTGTAACCGTAAGTTCTCTCTGAAAACCGTCCTGATGTTGGCTGACCAGATGATTACCAGAATTGAATATGTGCATTCTAAGAACTTTATACACAGAGACATTAAGCCAGATAACTTCTTGATGGGTATTGGACGCCCGCGTATGCGTAAGGCTCCAGGAGGGAAGAGAAAAAGAGTCTGGGCGGCTGCTAATAAGCCTCAGGACCCGTCTTTTTCAGGATTAAACCAGTTATTCCTTATTGACTTTGGTTTGGCAAAACGGTACCGAGACAACAGAACAAAGCAGCATATACCCTACAGGGAAGATAAAAATTTCACTGGCACTGCCCGGTATGCCAGCATCAATGCCCACCTTGGTATTGAGCACAGCCGTCGGGATGATGTGGAGTCCCTCGGTTATGTCTTGATGTATTTCAACAGGAGCGGCCTGCCCTGGCAAGGAATAAAGGCTGCAACCAAGAAGCAGAAGTATGAAAAAATTATTGAGAAGAAGATGTCCATCCCTGTTGATGTTCTGTGTCAGGGCTTTCCAGCAGAGTTTGCCATGTATCTCAACTACTGCCGCAGCCTTCGCTTTGAAGAAACCCCCGATTACATGTACCTCAGGCAGCTATTTCGTATTCTTTTCAGGAGCCTGAACTACAAGTACGACTTCATGTTTGATTGGACTCTATTGAAGCAGAAAGCAGAGCAGGAGCAGGCAGCCTCTTCTTCTGAGCAGGGGCCGAAGACTCAGCCCCCTCCGCCACCCAAAGTAGCAAGACCAAGAAGAGTGACAAGAAGAGTTTCCAAGCAGGAAGAGGAAAAGATGAAGTAAAGCTGATGATCCAGAGTTCAACTTGTTATTCCCCAAATGTGGAACTCTCAGTTCATACGTATACGTGCCAAGTGGTTGTGGGCAACCATTTAGTTGTTGAAAATTTACTTAATTTCAGCATAAAATAACTGATCAGCATTAGACATGAGTTATAGCCACTGTAACTGTTAATATTGCATTAACTATAAATGTTAATACTGAGATAGTGAAACATGGTCCTAGTTTTCTATTGCGTTTTTTTCCTAGTGAAAAGTAAACTAAATGTTTGACGTACAGATGGTGGAAAATTGTGCATATGACAATTTTTTGATATTTTTTATTTTGAACTGTACTGTTTTGAGATCTTATTTCAGAAGTATAGCATAAATTTTTCAACTACAGTTGTTATAGTTGTATATGCTCATAATTGTGCACTCTAAGGGTATTTACCCTCTTTGTTGTTTCACAGTTGTAAATGTAAACATTCTTAAAATCATTGACTTCAATGTGCAAGCCAGCTGACAGGGTAGCAACCAAAGATTCAAGTTTTTAAGCATATGAAAGACTGTGCCTGCTTACTGTGCTAGAAATAACAGCATTTCAAATGAAGATTTAAGAAAAACTTAGTGACTACTAGATTATGTTAAGGATTCTGCATTAACTCTAATTTTCTTGGTTTAAAAAGGAAAAGCAATATGTTTGTCCCAGAAATTTAGTTAACATTTTAGAACTGAACATATGTGCAAGTTGCTTAGATAAATGTAAGTACTGTGAACATCTATATGACCTGGGATTTTGTTTTGATTTTGAAACTGAAAATTGTTTGCTATATGGAAAACACTTTAAAAAAGGAAGAAATACTTTGCTAATTTACCATAGATTCAGTATCTCTTCAATGTTTAAATTGACAAGTGTTTCTTGACAATTATTGAATAAAATCATTCATTTGCAAATCATTTTAGATTGTGTTACATCTTTTTTGTTGTTTTTTTTTTCCTTTAAAAAATTAAGGGCATAGGTGATGGGCAAATTAGTAGACAAGGAGAGATTGAAGTTGGGAAGAGGGTTGCAGGGGGAGAGAGGTATGATGGATTGAGGAAACATCTAGAGAAAGAAGGGAATGGATGTGATCAAAGTTACATGTAGAAGGGCAAGCTTGTTGGGGAGAAAGGGGTGGAGGAGGAAATAGTATGTACTGATGTCAGGGGGTATGAGATGAAAAAAGGGGAAAATTGAGTTGTGGTAAATACCCTCTACTGAGAGGGTGGGGTCAGACAATGCCACAGAAAGTTTGAGGAAAGAAAACAGGACAGAAAAGGGATAAAGTTGGAGATTATGAGTTACAAGATTCACATGGTGGAAGGAAAGGCCAGATTTGGTACAGCCGGGATGCAGACATTACACCCTCCAGGAATGAGAGAGCTTATCCACCTGTAATAGGGAGTCATCCAAATAGTGTGTGGAATTTGGGGAAATTTTCCAACAGGTAATGCACTCTAGAACTACTGAGACAAGCTACTGGCAACAGTCACTCATGTGAAGGTGGCTGTACCAGGGGAAGGGAGGGCACAGGCATGGTGTCACCAAGTTCCAGAGTTCACAGAAGTGTGACTGAAAGGAAGATCTCCTGATTCTTACTCCAAAGCTCATTCTGTTAGAGCATACAGCCTCTCTTGATGTTAAAATACCTGAGCTATAATTCTACAGGTGCTTGGATTTTCTCTCCTGGGGACTTTCTTTTTACATTGCCTTCATTCCTAAATATATGCTTTCTCTTCTGCCCCCCCCCCCCTTCAAACTCCACCCCAGGCAGTGAACCATTCATTGCAACAAGCTTTAAGGATGGGTGGGGTGGGGTACCAAGCAATTCAGCCAAACCTACAGATGTTTAAACCACCTCTGACAGGACAATCAATATTCCAGAGCCATAGCCCCTCACCTCTGCAAAGAAGGCAAGAAGATGCATTTTCTCAACTCTCCTTCCAGGTAAAGTTTGGCCAATTCTTTTTGTAGTTTTTGTTTTTGAAGTCATGGTATGAATTCTTTTTCTGGTTCTGTTTACTGCACTGCACCAGATGCTAAAAAGTCTTCCATGTTTCTCTGAATTCTTAGTTTTCTTTATTTACAGCAGAGCAATAGTATGCCATTACATTCATGCGCCACAATTTAACTTATTCTCCAGATGAGTGCCTCTATCTTGTTTCCAGTTTTTTGCCACCACAAAAGTTGCTGCTGTGAATGTTTTGGTATATATGAGACGTTTATTTCTGTATTTGGACCTCAGTAGAGTATTTATGTAGGAGGAGGATCTCTGGGTAAAAATGTGTGGATATTTCAGTGACTTTTTTATTAGCCTAATTCCAAATTGCTCTCCAGAGTGTTTGGACCAATTCTTAGCTCCACCAACCATATGGAGCCAAAGGGCCTCTACGACAATCACCATTGCCAACTTCTCTACCCTTTGCCCATTTGCTCAGTGTCAGGTAAAATCTCAGAATTGTTTCTGTTTGCATTTTTTCAAATAGAGTTTTGAATATCTTTTGTCTTTATATCACTTCTATTTCCCCCTGCATCCCTCCATTTCTACTCTCCCAGAGAGCCATTACTTAGAACAATGAATTTTTCAAAAGAGATCTTTAAAGAAGAAGAAGGAAAAAAATCAGCAAAAGTGATCAGTGCATCCCCCAAATCTGGAAAAATATACCTTGTTCCCCATCTTTGAACCCCTACCTTTGCAAAGTAGCTGGGGGGGAGGTATCTTCTCATCTTTCCTTTTTGGAGTTTGAGCTTGTTCTTTATAATTTTGCAGCATTGATTTGGGGTAGTTTTTCAATTGCTTTTTCTGTTTACATAGTTATAGTCTTCATGGATATTTTTTCCTAGCTCCGTTTCCTTCACTTCTGATCAATTCATGTTAGTTAGCCTTATTCTCTAAACTCATTATGTTTATTGTTTTTTATAGCTCAATTATATTCCATTGCATTCTGTTACGCAGTATTTTTTTAGCTATTCCATAATCCA
This sequence comes from Notamacropus eugenii, assembly GCF_028372415.1. Lineage (NCBI taxonomy): Eukaryota > Metazoa > Chordata > Mammalia > Diprotodontia > Macropodidae > Notamacropus > Notamacropus eugenii. Next base: position 91,427,772 of record NC_092879.1, on the reverse strand, counting down.
TGAACTCTTAACTTTCAGTTGTTTACTACCTCACCAAGTGCCGCTATACCTATTTTGGTTGCTATTGGGACTTTGTTTTTCGGAGTGGAATCTCAACGTCCTGACCACCATCCCTTGCCACTTTATTTGTTTTCTAGAATGGTTGTCCTAATTCAGAACTCCAAAAACATTATCTCAGTGTGTCTGTCTTCCTACAGTCCTCGAGCATTAGCCATTTCCTTCTTTTGTTGTCTTTGCCACTTTGCTGGATGGGAGGTGAAAGAGTGCTCTTGATATTCCTTTCTTTTATTTGCAGTGATTTGACTCATTCATCCACATAATTATTAATAGTTTGCAATTCTACTTTTGAGAACTATTTGTTTATATCCTTTAACCACTTCTTCACTATGGAATGACTTTTGCTTTGAAATATTTCTTAATTGTCTACAAATCCATCCCTTGTTTGATTAAGAATTGATCTCCTACCTGTAGGAGATAGGCATGTGAAAGGTATATGGTCTGCTTTATTTCTAAGTTTTTAATGATATGTTCTTTATGTTTAGGTCATGTATCCATAAGAAGTTGGTCTAAGCATAAATTATACCAGGCTGCTTTCCAATTTCCCCAGAAGGTATGATCTACTAAGGATTTCATTCCAAAGTAAATTATGTTTGGTGGTTTATCAAACACTGGGTTATCAAGTTTGATTGTTTGCAATTTTCCTTTGTTCTTTTGATCTGTTTTCTGTATTTTTATCAGGACTAAGTGGTTTTAATGGTGGCTGCTTTATAGTTTAAGGCCTTGAAGTGCTATTTCCCCTTCATTCTTACATTTTTTCATTATTTCCTTAAAATTTTCGAAACTTTTCTCTTTCAAATGAAGTTTTTTAATATTTTAACTCCAAAGAATATCTTATTAGTAGTTTGATTGGTATAGCATTAAAAATATAAATTGAGTGGGCAGAGCCAAGATGGCAGAGTGAGAGCAAGTACTCACCTAAGCTCTAGGACAAACTCCTTCACATACCTCTAAAAAGAGAATCTGAACAAATTTTAGAGTATCAGTATCCAGTAGGAGACAGAGTGTGGTAGATTTCCAGCCCAGGACAGCCTGGAAGATTGATGGACAGGATCTGTTGCATAGGGCTGGAGGAGCACACAGCACACAGCACATAGGTTGTACCAGTATGGACACCACTATAGCAAAGCTGAGCAGGAACCACGGAGCGGTTGGAAGCAGCAGAAGCAGTGTGGATTCTCAAACATATCAGTCCAGGATGGGTGTCCAGTGGAACTGAGTGAAAGAGAAGCATAGAATCCCAGGTAACAGCAGCAGCCACTCCTGAGACTATCAGCCTGCAGAGTAAATGTCCGTAAATTATCTACTTGAACTTCTACGGGTCAAGATGGTGGAGTGATCTGTAAATACTCTCCTCCTCCGCTTGTTGACCTTGAAAAAACCAGAGAATATTTCCCCAGGAAAAATCCTATAATAGTGAGATTAGCTGAAGGGGTAAACAGTCTCTTAGACATGAGGCTAGGAAAATCCTTCTTGCTGTGCCTAAAGAGAACCAGTGCAGGACTAGAGCTGTCCCAGACAGCCCCACCTCAGTGAACCAGGAGGAGATCCTGACCCCTGGGCAGGGATGGAGGGTGCCTATAAGCACCAACACCTGGACCCCAGGTATACTTTGGCACAGCCAGGGGAATTGGGCAGACGCTAGTGCTGATAGGGTTGACCAACTGTTGAGCCTGTCTGTGCTCTGACTCAGGAGAGGAGACCTCCTGTAGCCAGACTACTTCTCCCCCACACCTCACACAGTGAGCTCCAGAGGTAACTCCAGAGAAATTCAGAAAGAATTACCTAGCTTTTGCTCTGGCACACCAGCCAGCTCAGCCCCAGGTAGGCTACAGCACTCTAGCTTGTAGCTGAAAGAACCAGAGGCCACAATACACAAAGCCTCAATTTCCAAGTTCAAGAACCATGGAACAGAGCTTCCTGTGCCCCAGAAGCAAAGATCCACTTTAAAAGCCCAGAAAAAGGCAATCATAATGAGCAAGAAGCAAAGCAAAAAAGATAAGACCACAGAATCTTTCTATGGGGACAAGGACCAGAACACAGATACCAAAGAGGTCCATATTGAGACTGTACTCCCATCTGAAACTTCAGAAGAGAATATGAACAGATCTGAAGCCCAAAGAGCATTTTTTGAATAGTTCAAGAAGAATTTTAAAAGCCAAATTAGAGAGGTAGAAGAACTGGCCAATGATTTTAAAAATGTGAAAAAAGAATTCACTGAAAAGAACAGTTCTGTAAAAAGGAAAATCAGAAAAATGGAAAAGGAAGTATAAAACCTAACTGGAGAAAATAACTCCTTAAAAGGAACAATTGTGCAAATGGAAAAGGAAATGCAAAAGTTAACTGAAGAACACAATCTATTAAAAATTAGAATTGGGCAAGTATAAGCTAATGACTCTTTGAGACATCAAGAATCAGTCAAACAGAATCTAAAGAATGAAAAAAAATAGAACAAAATATAAAATATTTTATTGAAAAAACAACTGTCCTGGAAAATAGATTCAGGAGAGAAAATCTAAGAATTATTGGCCTACCAGAAAGCCATGGTGGAAGAAAGAACCTGGACAGTATCTTCCAAGAAGTCATCAAGGAAAACTGCCCAGAGGTCCAAATTTTGCCTGAAGGCAAAATTGTCATTGAAAGAATCCATCGATCACCTCCTAAAAGAGATCCCAAACTGAAAACACCAAGGAATGTTGTTGCCAAATTCCAGAAATATCAAGTTAAGGAGAAAATACTGCAAGTAGTCAGAAGGAAACCATTCAAATATCAAGGCACTACAGTCAGGATCACACAGGACCTTGCAGCTTCTACATTAAAAGATCAGAGGGATTGGAATATGATATTCTATAGGGGAAAGGAGCTGGGACTACAACCAAGGATCAGTTACCCAGGAAATTGAGCATAATATTTCAGACAAGGAGATAGACATTCAATGAAATAAGGGATTTCCAGACCTTTCTGATGAAAAGACCAGAACTCAGCAGAAAATTTGATCTTCATATACAAGTCTCAAGAGAGGCACAAAAAAGTAAACAGGGAAAAAACTTGTTTTTCAGTATGAGCAAACTGTTTACATCTGTATAAGGGAAGATGGTGCTTATTAAGATTGAGAATTGTATATTTATTATGATATTTAAAAAGTTTATTCATAGATAGAGGGAGTGAGTATAAATTAAATGATGTGATGATAAAAATGTGATTTAAGGGTATAAAGGGATTGTAACGGGAGATGTGAAAGGGAGGAGACAGAAAAAGGTAAATTACATTACAGGAAGAGGCACAGAAACATATTAGGATAGAGGGAAAGAGAGGAGGGGGATGAGCACTGTTTGAGATTTACTCTCATCTGATTTGGTTCAAGGAGGGAACAACAAACTCAAGGATAGAAATCTAGCTTTATAGGCAGTAAGAGGATAAAGGGAAAAGAAAAGGCAGGGGAGGCTAAAAGGGAGGGAAGAAGTAATAAAGAAAGGGGGAATAGAAGGGAGGGATGACTGAGGGGGGCAGTAGTTAAAAATTAAAATTCTATTGTGGAGTGAAAGGGAGAACTAAAAGACTAAACGGAGGGAAATAGGATAGAAGGAAAGACACAGATAGTAATTGTAACTGTGAATGTGAATGGGATGAACTGTCCCATAAAACAGAGGCAGATAGCAGAATACATTAAAAACCATAATCCAACAATAGGTTGTGTACAAGAAACACATTTGAAACAGGAGGATACACACAGGGTCAAGGTAAAAGAATATATTATGCTTCCTCTGATGTAAAAAAAAAGCAGGAGTAGCAATCCTAATCTCACACGAAGCAAAAACAGAAATAGATCAAATCAAAAGGATAAGGAAGGAAACTATATTCTACAAGTACGTAGTAGGCACTATCTAAATATAAGTGATGGTGGTGATGATGTTGTCTCCATTTAGCTGTTATCTTTTTTTGCTCCCAGAAATGATTACTATTTTGATTATATTATAGTCTCTAAAATATCTTTAATATTTCTGTTCTTATATTTATTAGAAATTTCTCTGTCCTAACACATGGTCACTTTTTGTAAAAGTGTCATGGGGTCCTGAGAAATGTGTGTATTGTTATGTAGTGGATCCATCAGAATGTACCATAAGTCTTTTAACTCTAATTTCTCCAACAATTTGCTCAACTCTATATTTCCCTTTTGTTTATCTTTCTGATAGATTTGTTCGGTTGTGAGAGACCAATATTCAGTTTCCTACTATCGACTCACTATTGATGCCTTTTTGCAATTTATTTAATTCTTCCTTTATGAATTTAGATGCTATGATATTTTTAGCATAAAACTTTGATATCGACATTGATTTGTAGTCCCTAGTTCCTTTTAGCTTATTGAATTTTCTTATCTCTTTATATTCTGAATTTTTCTTTTTGCTTTACCTGATGCTGTGGTTTCAACTCTTGCTTTTGGATTCACCTGAAGCCTAGTATATTTTATTCGAGCCTCTCATTTTTATTCTCAGTATATTTTTCCTCTTTTCATGTTTCTTGCAAATAATTTTGAGGTTTTCTTATCCATTCTTCCTTTCTCTTTCATTTTATTGGATGGATTAGTTAGGTTTATGTTTTCCCCCATTAATATCTCTAGAATTGCTTTTTTTTAATTAGGATTTTTTTGTTTGTTTGTTTCCCTTCCTCTCTTATGCAGTACTCAGCCAGTAAGTCAACATTTATTCAGTACCCACTGTGTGCCAGGCACTGTTCTAAGGACTGAGGATACAAAGAAAAAAAGGCAAAAAACCAGCTCTGCTCTTGAGCTCAGAATCTCATGGGGGAGGAAACGTGCAAATAACTGTATGCAAACAAGCTACAGACATGATAAATTAGAGTTCGTCACCAGAGAGAAGGCATGAAAATTAAGAGGGATCAGGAAAAGGCTTCCTGTATTAGGTGGGATTTTAGCTGGGGCTTGAAGGAAGCCAGAGAGGCGAGGAGATAGAGGAGATAGACAAACATCTTTCTGCTCATCGTTTCATGTACCACAGCTTGCCCAGCCATTCCCCAGTTGATGGGCATCCCCTCACTTTACAGTTCTTGGCCATCACAAATAGAGGTGTTAGAAATATTTTGTACGTATAAGTTCTTTCCCTTTTTCTTTGTTTTGTTTTGTTTTTTGAGACACAGACCTAGGAGTGGTATTGCTCTATCCGTTTTATAGCCCTTTGGGCATAGTTCCAAATTTCTCCCCAGAATGGTTGGATCAGTTCGTAACACTACCAATAATGAATTAGTGTCCCAATTTCCCACATCCTTTTCAACATTTGTCATTTTCCTTTTCTGTCATATTAGCCAACCTGATAGGTGTGAGGTGGTACCTCAGAGCTATTGTAATTTGAATTTCTCTCATCAATAGTGATTCAGAGCATTTTTTCATATGACTATGGATAGCTTTGATTTTTTTCCTCTGAAAACTGCTTGTTCATATCCTGTGACTATTTACCAATTGAGAATGACTTGTATCCTTATAAATTTGATTCAGTTCTCGATATATTTTAAGAGATGAGGCCTTTTTCAGAGAAACTTACTGTAAAAGTTTTCCCAGTTTTCTGCTTTCTTTCTAATCTTGGCGACATTCGTTTTACTTCTGAAAAAAACTTTCATTTAATCAAAATTATTAATTTATATCCCATAGTGCTGTCTATCTCTTGTTTTATAACAATCCCCTCATCCATAGATCTGGAAGGTAAACTATTCCCTAATTTGTTTATGGTATCACCCTTTATGTCTTAATCATGTACTCATTTTGACCTTATCTTGGTATGTGGTGTGAAGTGTTGGTCTGTGCCTCGTTTCTGACAAACTACTCTCCAGTTTTCCCAGCAGTTTTTTTTCAGATGGTGAGTTCTCTTCTTAAAAGTATAGATCCTTGCTTTTATCAAACAAGATTACTATGGTTATTTACCACAATATATTGTATACCTAATCTATCCCACTGATTCACTACTCTTACTCCTTAGCCATTACCAGATTGTTTTAATGATTACTGCTTTGTAATGCAGTTTGAGATCTGCTCCAGTTAGGTCACCTTCTTTCACATTTTTTTTCCATTAATTCTCTAGATAATCTTCATCTTTTGTTCTTCCAGATAAATTTTATTATTACTTTTTATAACTCTGTAAAGTTAATTTTTGGTAGTTTGATTGATATGGCACTGAATAAGTATATTAATTTACATAAAACTGTTATTTTTATTACCTTATCTTGGCTTACCCATAAGCAAGTAATATTTTTCTAATTGTTTAGATCTGCCTTTATTTGTGTGAAAAGTGTTTTGTAATTGTGTTCATATAGTTCCTGGGTTTTTCTTGGCAGGTAGACTCCCAAGTATTTTATATTGTGTTCAATTATTTTAAATGGAATTTTTCTTTCTAGTTCTTGCTGCTGGACTTCATTGGTAATATATAGAAGTGGTGATGTTTTATGGATTTATTATGTATCCTGCAACTTTGTTAAAGTTGTTAATCATTTCAACTAGTTTTTTTAAAAATTTTATTCTCTGGGATTCTCCAAGTCTACCATGATATCATCTGCCAAAAGTGATAGATTTGTTTCCTCATTGCCTATTCTAATTCCTTCAATTTCTTTTTCTTTTCTTATTGCTATCGCTAGTATTTCTAGTATGATATTGAATAATAGTGGTGATGATGGACATCCTTGCTTCACCCCTCATCTTATTGGGAAGGCTTCTAGCTTATCTCCATTACAGAGAATGCATGTTGTTGGTTTTAGATAAATATTACTTATTTTAAGGAAAGATTCTATACTTTTTAGAATTTTTTAATAAGAGTGAATGTTGTATTTTGTCAAGGTTTTTTGCATCTATTGAAATAACCCTGTGATTTTCGTTGTTTTTGTTATTGATATGGTCAATTATGCTGATAGATTTCCTAATATTGAATCAGCCTTGCTTTCCTGTTTTAAATCCTACCTACTTATAATAGTACGTTTGTGATATATTTCTGTAATCTCTTTGCTAGTATTTCATTTAAAATTTTTGCATTGATATTCATTAGGGAAATTGTTCTGTACTTTTCTTTCTCTGTTTTTGCTCTTCTTGGTTTAGGTAACAGCACCATATCTGTGTTGTGAAAGAAATTTGGTAGGACTCCTTCCTTCTTTGCTTGTTTTTCCAAATAGCTCATATAGTATTGAAATTAATTCTTCTTTAAATGTTTGGTAGAATTCACTTGCAAATCCATCTGGTTCTGGTGGTTTTTTTCTTATGGAGCTCATTGATAGTTTGTTTAATTTCTTTTTCTAAGCAGGGTTATTTAAGTATTCTATTTCCTCTTCTGTTAATCCGGGCAATTTATATTTTTGTAAATGTTCATCTGTTTCACTTAGATTGTTAGATTTATTGGCACATTAATTGGCCAAGATAACTCCCAATAATTGTCTTAATTTCTTCTTCATTGGTGGTGAATTCACCCTTTTCATTTTTGATATTGGTAATGTTTTTTTCTTTCTTTCTTTTTTCTTTGTCCATCCTACTGTTTTCCATTCCCTTCTTATCCTTGGTGAATTAATTTTGTTTGTGTAGAAACTTTTCATTTTCATGTAATCAGGATGATGTCTTATGTTTTATAATTGCCTCTGTTCCTTGTATGAGAATATGTCTCCTACTCATCCATAGCTATTGAAAATATCTGATCTGTGTCTCTTCTTACTTTTATAATATGACCTTTAATATTAAGTAAGGTCCCATATCCGTTTTGTTGTGGAGTATAGTAAAAATTGTCGTCTCTCAGTTTTTAATTAGCTTCTCAATGGTACCTAAAAGGTACACAGTGGTGGATGTGAGTTTGTATGGAAAATATAAGCTAAGACAATTGGTGATAATTACCAACTGATTAAGTAATTTCAGTGTCTAACTGTAGGTTTTGAATTCTCTCTACTGACTGGGAGGACAGGGATCAAAGCCAGTCTGTCTGAAAGTGACCCTTGAAAATTCACTTGAGGAAAAGTATAGCAAACAGGATAAAGGAGTCATGGTTAGCTCCATTTTGTAGATAGAATGCCTCTGCAGGACTGCAGTCCAGGAAACACGCCGAAAGCCTTGGATCTCTGAAGACACAGGCATGGCCCAGCCCTGAACAACAATCTGGGAGATTGCACCAATTTATTAAGCCCCATTGCTTAGAAGGAACCACTTCAGGAAATACTGATTGCCAGCTGCTATGAATAAAAAATCAAATGAAATAAAATAAAAGTATGGTAGCTTCAGGCAGCTCAGAAGTTTAGATCTTGCCTTTTAGCTACAATGCCTCTGTTTAATGACAGTCCTCTCACGAGCGCAGCCTTGCTGGATTCTCTCAAACATTCATCATCTTATGTGGCTAATGGCATAGTTCCTGCAAAATTAGTGGAGGGAGGGCATGAGGAGGGTTAAAAAAGGTCTTGGTGCTTAAGGGAGTACAAAGCAGGTTGTCTTGAGCTCTTTATCTAGTCCTCTACATTTATTAAGGGCAAAGTCATTTCTCTTTCTCCGCATAAATGGAAGAGATACAGGATGTGTCTCCAGGGCCATCTGAGCCACCAGGGAAGGCTCAGCTGAGGAGGGCTGTGGAACTGATGCAACCTGGTTGGCACATTACTTCATGGAGTAATAGGTTAGCAACATGCTTTGTCTCCAAATATTGTTTTCTGTGGTTTATCACCCAGAGAGGGGAAAGCAAATGTCAGAGAGATTGCTTTTGTCATTCAGGTGATGTCTGAACTGCGATCATCATACCAGCCTTTTCACAAATGGAAACTCTCAACTCCTGAACCACCCAGCTAGGGGCTTTTTTTGGGCTCTATATTGGAGGGAGAGAACAGAGAGGCAACAACAGTTCTCAGTGTGAGAAAACCCATCCTTTCCACTGGGATGCTTTCATTAGATGCTTGAGTGAGCCCCATCCCACAGCTATTCTCCTTTCTTATAAGAGGCAAGTTGGTGACACTTTCTAAGCAGAACATACAATTGTTCACCATATCCCGGGACTGTTGAAACATACTCATTTGTGTTCCCCTGATTTTAATTGTATGATTGATATGTTTTAGCTTTGCAGCATACTATCAGAGTAATTAATTTGCAAAGTCTGAAAAGTAAGGATACGGTGGGGCTTACTAGTGTTCTCTTAAAGAATAATGAAATCTTCAGATGGGCTTTGGTGAATTCTGATGAGGTGAAATATATAAGATTGATAGTTTTCAGACATACAAGAAAAGTCCAAAGAGCCCCAAATCACTGATTGTAAGCTGGCAAGCATCTCTGAATTAATCTGATTTACTTTAGGTATTGCATTTCCAGGCCAAGGAATGGATAATTAGGATTGTCTCTCTGGTTTCGGTGTTTTGTGTCCTCCCTTCGTGTTACTCTCTGTGTTGACAACATGCATATATTTAGAATATCTTTCTGAATGCAGCTTGCTGATGTTAAGAGCACAAAGTCCCTCTGTTTGTGGAGTGCTGTGATACTGTAGAAGAGACACATAGCTTGTTCATAAAAACTGCATAAAAATAATGATAACACCTCACTTAATGGCATGAATGAGGAGCTAAAGAAAGATGTCAAAAACTTTTTTTTTTAAAAAATTTACAATATAGCTTTTTTCCCCCAACCATATGAAGTTGGAAGTACCCAATGGAGGCCACATGTACAAATTCCAAGTGAATCGATCATTGAAAGGTGCATCTCCCCACCCCCAGAAGCCCTCAGCTGGGCATCATCATCACACTTTTGTCCTATTTTCATTGGCACATTTTAAACCTAGTTTGGGTCCCTTTTGAAACCCTAGTATCCATCCAACTAGAAAGAAAGAACTCCCCTATAGAAAGCACTATGTAGAAGTGGGCATTTGAGAAAAGTTTGTATTGCCTTTAGAAACATTTATTGTTTGTATTAAAACATTACATTTACGTAGCAATTTTCATTTTCTAAAGCATTTTCACCATCCTTCCTTTGGTCTTTCTGTAAGAGCTGGGATTTTTCTGTGACTCCATCAAGGATCTGTTATGTTTCTGCCCTTAGGGTACTTCTAGGGTGGGGAGCTGCCTTCACCAAGGCAGATGGCATCCAATCTATGACTTAGGAGACAAATCCTAGAGAATTCCTTGAGGCACATGGAAAAGTGACTTGTTCAGAGGTCACAGAGTGTCAAATTCGAAACTGGGTCTTCTGCATTCCCAAACCCAGCACTTGATGAGTCAGCTACAAATTTATACTCCCTCATCTCGATTGGGCCCTTATAGCAAGGCAATCGTAGTACTTTTCTTCAGTGCATTTGCCATCCCACTATCTACAGCAACTGTTCCAAACTCCTTCCTTCCTCAAATCCCACTCCGTACCCCTTGTCTTCAAACTCTCAGCTGAGGACTTCTCCTCCATCTGACCAGAGCTCCTTCTCCTGTCTACATCTCACATCTTTCTGACAGCCCAGTTCTCTCCCTTCTCTTTTACTGCAGACTCTGAGGATGAGGGCTGTCTTCTACTTGGCAAGGCCAACCCTTGTAGCAATCCTTGGGGCAAGGCCAACATGTAGCTTTGATCCCATTTCCTTCTTTCCCCTTTAGCACTGCCCCTCCCTTAGCACCCCTTGCCATCTTCAGTATCCTCATATCCTCTGGTCCTTCCCTGATGCCCAAAAACTTGTCAAAATCTTCCCCAGACATGAAGAAAACCCCTCATTAGAGGCAGCTAGGTGGTGCGATAGATACAGTGCTGGGCTTGTGGTCCAGAACTTGAGTTCAAATCCAGACTCAGATACTTACTCAAATCCTGGACAAATCACTTAACTTCTGCTTGCCTCATTTTCCTTAACTGTAAAAAGGGGACAAAGGGGATGTGAGGATCAGATGAAATAATATTTGTAAAGCACTTAGTGCCTGGCACCTAGTAGGTGCTTAATAAATGCTTATTTTCTGCATTCCTTCTTCACTAGATCTGACAATACCTGCTCTATGTCACATTATGTCTCTCCTTTCCTTCTCAAGTAAACTCCTTGAAGAAGATGTCTAAGTATGTGTCTGCTTCCTTTCTTCTAAACTTTCTACAGTCTGACTTCCAGGGTCATAATTCAGTGGAAACTCATCTCTCCAGAGTTACCAGTGCTCTCTTAATTGTCAAATGTACTGTAGAGATACCATGGACAAGTGTTGGATTCAGATTCTGGATCCTGGGTCTTGCCTTGATTTGCTCTACGGATCAAGTCACTTCCCCTCTTTGACCTTAGTTTCCTCATCTGTAAAATGAGAGGTTTGGACTAGATGATCTTTAAGGCTTCTGGCATCTCTCAGTCTATGATCTCATGGCCCTGGTGGAACTCTAGTACTCCAGTGTGAATAACAGGCAAAGCCCCTGACCTCCCGAATTATCTAGTGAAGCAGGAATATAGCTCAGGGCTAAAATGTAGCTTTGTTTTCCTAAACCCTCAGCATCCACATCACCTCTTAAAGCTGTCAGTGAATCAGTAGCACTTGCCTTTGGCTTTCCCCTGCGACAGTCATCAGCTCCTGATTCTTGGGGCCACCACAAAGGAGCCTGTCCCCTACGCCATTTTATGGCTGTCAGTGTTGCCCATAGGCTTTGAGGCCAGATTCTCCTGGCCCAGCTGCGTCTCTCTTCTGTTCATAGCTGATGCCTCTTATCAACCACATTTGCCACAAGTTTGCAAACCACATTTGCCACAAGTTTGCAAGAATTGCTAGGTACGTCCTCTTTGGACAACTTTTTATTATCCTTGTAATTTGGTTTATTCTTGGATGTGAAGCTATCTGGAAAGAGGTGACTGCAAACAAGAGATAAGAGAAGTGCCTGAAAGAATGTCTAACGGTTCCTTTTGCTGTAAAATGAGAAGTGTGAAGCCCGGAAGTTCGAAGGAGACAGAACAACCTAGCCAAATGCCTGAGGCCCAGATCCTGTTATTCACACCTCACAAAAGAATCGCCATTGTTTGATTTTGTCACTAATTGAAGCCAAGAATTGTGGCAAAATTTTATTATAAATGATCATTTACTTGGATGTGAATGTTACAAATGTTTTTTTTTTTATGTTCCAGAGTAGAGTTTTATTGTATCATGGGACCAGTTCTTTCTAGAAGAATGCATGCTTAAATTTATTAGGAAGTAGGAGAGTCAGGGAAACAGTAAGGTCCAATATGTAGAATTTTACTCTGTAGCCAAACTTGAAAGAATACTTTTCTTCTGTAGTCCTCAGAAAAATCTCAAAATAGTTTTTAAGTGGTAATTGATGGAATTCTAAAATTATGTATGCATTAGCTTTCATGGTGTAGAGTTGAAATCCATTAGTAGAAAATAACCTGATGTACTTGAAGTCACATGACTCATATAATGTTCACTCTTCCAACTGCCATTTTGATGTGCAGGTCACAGCTTATTCCCTTGCCAGGCAAGCTGCATTGTTTATCTAGGACTTGGATTCAGGAAAAACTTGGATTCGCATCCCACCTCTGAAATTTACAAACTTCGTGACTGATGTCAATTCCCTTCCTCTCTCTGAGCCTCAGGTTTCTCATTTGTCAAGTTGAGACAATAAAGCCTATGGCACCTGCTTCATAGGTGGTTGTCATGTTCACATAAGTTCATTTATGGGAAGTATTTTGCAAATGTGTTTTTCAAAGAACTCCCCAAATACCATTTTTTGTTGTTATCCCAGAGACTTTTCTAAGCTCTTTTACTATCTGGCAGATGCAACGTAGTACCAGAATCCTTGTCATTAAACTGCTTGGATATTGCGCTGTCAGTGTTGACAAAAACCAGGAAGCTTTTCCCAAAGAAACAGTCATTAGAAGACCATCCTCAGGATGGTGTGACTAGTAGGGCCTAGGCCTATATTGTGTGCATATCACTATGGCCCCCTAGTGGACATATTAATCAGTTCTAATGATGACTGTGATGAACCTTACTGCCCCATCCATCACTTATGGACTGTATCTCAACGGATTTTGCATTCACATCCCAAAATGTTCTTGTGGCCTTTCTTGGAGGACTTCTGGCTATATCTCTCTCACTACCTGTGTGACTTTGGACAAGTCACTTATCCTCTCTGGGTCTCAGTCTGTCACCACCAAAATGAAGGGTTTTGATTAGATTACCTTGGAGGTTCCTATCTAGCTCTAAAATCAAGGCTTCTTCATTCTGGAGCTAAAGAAAATAGTCTGGCCCAAGCACATCCACATTCTGTGAAAGAGGTCCTAAGTAAGTCAGAGAGGCCTCCATGATTGATGGTATAGCTTTAGGGAGACAGTATAGACAGACATTTCATGTAGCCTGGTCTTCCATGTGCCTGCTTGATTTTATTTATCTTGTCAGGCTCTAAGGGCAAGACAAGGAAGATGGTTGTGGCCAATGTATTGATTGCCCCCTAGTGGATGGAGTCTACAGCTTTCTTAATATTTAACAGGTAACAAAGGTGAATCCTGATCCTAGAATATTCACAGAATCAAATGACCTTGGAGATCTTCCTGTCCAGTATCCTTATCTTATGCACTAAATCCGAATTGAGGCCCAGAGTGGGGCAGGAGTTTACATAGATAGGAAGGAAGTGGCAGAGTTGGGATTAGGGTTAGGCCTCTGACTGGAGGTCAGCCTTTCCATTGTGTTATCCTATATTATGAGGTAGCAAAATTGTAAACTGTGCCTGCCTGGGTGAACTCAGATCCTGTGTCTACATTGTCCAGTCCTAACCTCATGTGTGTCTTCCCATCCTTCTAGCTCCTGTCACTGTGATCCTTGACCAATATTTACTGAATATCTATAGTACCAGGTGCTATATGGCTTACAAACAAGTCTTTAATACCATCACCTCTTCCTTGTCAGAGGCCCAGTGCCCTAGCCCCTTCTCCAAAGAGCAGTCTAGTCTGAGAGATAACTTGTGTTCCTGTGATAAAATGATACTCATCCATAGCAGTGTCCACCAAGTGCAAAGTGAGCAGTGTAGACAATAAAATGGATGTGAAATCTTAAAAGAGAGAGAGTTCTTATCCTTCTGGATTGGGAATTGGAAGACCTGGGTTTGAAACATGATTCTGCAATTTATGGGCTGTCTCACTTTAGTCAAGTCTCTTCCCTTCTCTGGGTCTTAGTTTGTCCAATGATGGGCTTGCACTAGATGAGCTCAAGGATCCTTTCCAAGTCTAAGTCTCAGATCTTTCCTTCCCTCACTTTGTACTACCACTTATTAGAAGATTATTGTTCCATTGGGGACAATGCTGAACAGGTGAGTTCATGCACCAGAGTTTCTAGGTACATACGCTGTGGCACAAGAAAAGTCCCATATACACCAAAGATTCTATAGCCACGTTTTGGTTTTTTTTTTTTTTGTGGTCATAAAGAAAGGGAATCAAAGAGATGCTCATTCACTGGGGAATGGATTATTAAGCTGAATAATGGAATATTAGCTATAGGAAATAATGAATATGAAGAATACCAAGAACCCCAAGAAGACTTAGATAAATTGAAATAAAGTAAAGTAATGAGAACCAGGAATATACTATATAAAATAAACCACAGCAACGACTGAAGCTGAAGGCTGGTCATTCCGACAACCGACCTTGTTCTATAGTATCTCATTGGGCTCCCTCCTTTCTTTGCAGTGTGGATATTGGGGGTCTGGGGAGGGATGGGGAGGAGGATGAAGTTGGAGTGACTGTGAAATATCACATATAATGCCAGCCTTTGGTGATGGGCCAGTTTGGCAGAAGTGTTTTTTTTTCCTTTTCCTTTTTCTTCTTTGTTTTAAGAGATAGCTTTCCAGGAAGGCTAAATTAGGGATATATTGGGAAATGGAGGGGGTGGGAGAACAAAAGATAGCAATATTTTTCAACAGAAAATGCAAAGAGAAGCAGTATTTGAATTGACAGAAGGGTGTCCTTCCCCTGGATGCTCTCTAGTTCTCTCTAGACCTGAAGCGTATGCAGGAAGATGAGTGCAACCATAGTTGTTTGAGCTGTGGACCACTTTCTGACAAATGGAAATAGTCCTTTGTGAAGTGAGTCTTTCCTATTCGATGAACACTTATTAAGCACCTCCAGTATGCAAGACATCATTGGTGATTCTGGGGATAGACCGACACAGCAAAGTATCACAAAGCCAGTTTATATTCTCTTGGGGAGTGGGGTAGAAGTTCAATATTTTAATGAATATACACTGATGAAGTATCTGTTCTGTGTGAAGTACTGAGAATATAAAGACAAAAATGACCCAGTCCCTAATCTCTCATGGAAGACAACATGTATACCTTAGTCATATATGGGATAACTACCACTAAAATACAAGGGATTTTAAGAATGTGGAAGCACCAGGAGTTGGAGGGAGAATCTGGGAAGGCTTCATGTAGAAGATAGTCCTAAGAGCTGAGTCTAGTCCAAGAAGCAGGTGCAGGTGATGAGGGAGTGCCATGTGTGAGGAATAGTAAGGAAGCCCATGTGGCTAGGCCTGAGGCTTTCAGAAGGGAATTAGGTAGAATAAGGCTGGAAAGATAGATCAGAGCCAGATTGTGAAGGGCTTTAAAAGCCAAACAGGGCAGTTTGTATTTGATATTAGAGGTACTAAAAGCTACTGAGTTTGTTGAATAGAAGCATGTCACAGTCAGGTCTGTCCATTCAGAGAATCATTGTGGCAGCTGTGCGGAATAATTGGTTCATCAATACTTACTGTGTGTCAGACATTGTGCTGAGTGCTGGCAATACAGATTTAAGGAGAAAGACCGTCCCTGCCTTCAGAGAGCTTACATTCTAATGGGAGAGTGTAGCACATAAAAGGAAGTGGAAAATCACGGGAGGAAAGTACCTCAGAAGGAGCCATGTTGTGGAGAAATCACCAAGAAGGAGGGCTAGAAGACCATTAGGTCTGGGGATTAGGAGATCACATGTAACTCAGGAGAGAGCAGTCACCATGTATTCCAAGCTAAAGAAGTGCAAAATAATTTGAGGAGGGAGACATCTCGGACACCTAGAGGGAACAGAATAAAAGGGCTGCTTGTGAGACAGCCTACCTGGGTGCAGTGCTTTCAGTGCAAAGCTGGAGACATGCTGGGTTCTCTTAGAGAAAATAAGAAGCTACTGAAGGCTCCTCAAGCAAGGTGGTGACATTGGCAGCTATGTGAAGGGATTGTACTTAATGGCCTCTATAGTCCCCTTCCAGCCCTCAATTTATGATGCCATGACTCTACCGCCAGTGAGCTACCCATTACATCAGAGGTGGCAGAGACATGGTTGGCTAAGTGTTGCCTAAACCAGATTAAAATGTCATTGGGAGATATTTAGCAAAATCAAACAAATAAATGGATGAATGAATGGATGAATAAATAAAATACAATAAAACATTAGTGGCCCCTATGTCTATTTGAATTTGACATCACTGCACTAAACAATCTTGCCTTTTGAAGTATAGTGGACCTTTCTCTTCCTTTCTCTTCTCTACCCTTGTAATTTAGTAGGCACAGCCAGCAGCATTTGCTTTCATGCCAGAAATAACTGATTTACTCTCTTGGACTGATATACAGTTGGTATGGGACCCTGCAGAGACGCCTTCAGATTGCGTCATGTATTTTTGCTATGGACAGAAAATGCAGTAAAAGAAGTGCCCTGCTGAGCTCCAGTTGAGAGTCCACAGAGTTGGTTCACCATTGCTCCCTGTCCCCTTGGGGTCAAATTGACTGATTCTTCTCCTCTCCCCCAAAATCATCCTGACAAGGGTCATGTGTTCTATTGTGATCCAACAGAGATTTTCTGGAGAAACCAGAACCAAACCAATCCAAACCAAAATATGCTATGTGAATACTGCTTTGCACTCCATCAGGAATGAATGTTTGTTTGCTTTAAATACTCAATTTCAAGTGGACTCCATGTGAGGGGATTTCCCCAATTTCCATTGGTGTAGGCCAAGTTTTTAAATTTTTTTTAAAAAGAAACTAAGTATTCTCAAGTCTTAAGACAATTTCTTTGTTTATAATCTAGACCTGCCATCACACCTCTTACACAGTAAGGTTTATGGTGGGAGAAAAGGGTGGCAAGATAACAGAGGTGTCATGGAGGAGGGGAGAAATAGACTGTGAACACAGGTTTTCAGGAATTTCACTTAGGATGAGCCAAGAGGGGGGAGCCACAAAGCAGGGGCTAGGGGCTAGGGTGGGGTAGGTGGGGAGACAACTACTTTCCATAGCACATATATTTATATGTGTCAAAATAAAAGAGTCCATCCCGAAGGGGTTCAAAGGAAGCATAAGCTGTGTTAGTGCTGTCTGCAACCGAATTCTCCTAGAGCAGGGAGATGTATGTATTGGGCTGCAGTCACTAGGTGTACTGGGCAGCTATACCCACTCTCACATTTACCAATGGACGGGCATCCTCCCCCTTGTGTTGCCCCTGGCAACAGTGGTAACCTTGACAAGAAGCATGATTCTGGAGTGACCTTTCCCCTGAACTTCAGGATGCAAAACAGGGAAAGGCATTCTCTTAAGAGTTTACCGAATCTTGGGGAGCAGTGTGCATCTGGAGCCTTCCCTCTGTCAGGTAGAAGACAGTTGGGATAGGAGACCCCTTCTGCATAGTGCCTTTCTCAATGGCTGTTACTATTAGAGGGAGTGCTGTTTCTCAGTAGTCTAAGGTCTAAGGTACAAGAATCACTTGGAATTCTTATCTTCCAGGGCAGGATTCAGCACCTCACCCTTCTTCTATGTTAAATGTGTTAGCTAAACAGATCTTTGGGAGAGCAGAGGGTCCCTTCTTTATGTGGTAATCCCCATGTCCAAAGGGTGGTATTTGAATCTAATGTATACAATCATATCCATTCTTTTGGTCATGAACCCATAATTCCAGAGACTCGGAACTGGATGTAGCCTGTACTTTAATGAGATTCTTCTCTATAGCATAGTGACCTACCTTGGTGGACTCCCCTGCTACTTCTACCCATTGTTTCTAGTTCTTTCAAGGATGAAGCAAAACAGGTCTGTGTTTAGAAACAAACACATCTGGGCTGTGAGTGAAAGGTAAGAAAGTGACCACTCTCTACTGAGGCTGTGCTTTTCTGAGGTTTCACGTATGGTACCCAGCACAAAACAACAACCTGCTTGGGCCTTTGATCTGTACTTGAAAAGCACAGATTTTAATAACTGGAAAAGCAAACCCAAAGCAAAATGCCCTGCAGAGATGGTACTGATATCAGCTTGACCTGGCAAGGGCTCCTTAGGATATATGCAGCTCTCGGCTTTCAGTGGGGAATTTTTTTCTCCCTTCTAATTCTGCTATGAACTTGAAGAAATGTCTCTCATGTTCATGAACCTAGCTGGAGAAATCAGCCACTCTGCAAATTAGCTGGTGTAAGGGCAAAATGAAAGGAATGTCTTCTGTTCCTCCTGATATTTGACTGATTAGAAATTCAGACATTTGGTGAGCTACCTTAAAAGGGATACCCATACCTTTGCAAGCTGATTCTCTGAGCAGTGTGCTGGAAATTTCCCCCCCAGACATAAAGAGGCCCAGAATACGTAGATGGAATGATTGACATATTCCCCTCTCTTTTTTGCAGCAGAAGGCCACAGCAACATTAGGGAGGGTTAAATAGGACTAGCCACTAGTAAATGTTGTCAGCCTTCAAGACCACCTTAAGGTTTGTCGAGGTGGTGTGGTTACCACCTCGTCTGAAATGCTTTTTCAAAAAATAAAAGACAGGATATATATTGCAGGAGAAAGTCTCAACTTGGACATTTCTGAGACTCCTGGAAGGAAATCTCCCCATTGTGGCAAAGAAAAGAAGGCTTAGGCAGCCTTCTTCGGGTGTTCAGATACCATGACTATTCCTGGAGCCTTTGCTTTGGGTGTAGGAAACTTGGTGAATTAGGTGGATTCAGGGCTTCTTATTCACACAGCTGCTTTCCAGTGACTGGCTATAATGGAGGAAATAGCATCTTGTAAGCCTTAGGCTACCTCTGAGTGTGGGGAAAACCACGGAGGGAAATGTATATTTCCATGTTCCTCTTCTAGGGGAAGAGAAGGTTGAATTAAGGGAAGACCCACAAGCATCTTGTGAAGGGGAAAACAGGAAACATGGCTCCCTCATTTGACTACATTCTAACTGTTGGCTTTTCCCTTCACTGTTTCATAAACAACAAATATTCTCTTCTGGGATCTTGTGAATTTTTATGGTTTTCACCTCTAGTTCGGAAAACGAGCATTAGTAGGGAAAATGGGAAGTGGCTTGGGGAAATGCCAAAGTAAATAGGAAGTGTTCTAATTCTTACTCCTCAGTCTGCCACCTTGCACACCTAACCCGGCTAGCCTCATTATAACAACAAATTTTGCTTTTATAGGAACAAGAAGATCGTTTGAAAATATATTTGAATGATTAAGGGTCCCTGAGTGCCACTTGTCACCTGGAACAAACTCTCAGTGCATCAGCAGGCAGTGCCCAGTGCCAGTCAGAAGAGATTTGCTGTTCAGAGAGTTAAAGTGTTTGATGAGAGAGTAAGTCCTGAGTCAGCTGGAAAGGTCATGGAAACTGAATGAGGAGCCGTTATTGAAAGGTGTCACAAGCCATTCATTTTCCTCCCACATTTGCCTTGGGGATGGCGTTTAGGTTGGCCCCCTTGGCTTGTTATACTGGTGGCCCTAGCTCCATTCCTGTCAGTCTGACCCAGGAACACACTAGATCAGGAGGTCCTCCTTGTGTCCTGAAAGGGATGGTGAGTGGAGCTTACTGTGAGGCAAGAAGGGGAAAGTGAGTGTGCGTGTGTGTGTGTGTGTGTGTGTGTGTGTGTGTGTGTGTTTGTGATGGGGGGCAGGGGAAGATAAGGCTGCAGAAGACAAGATGTTGACAGTGAATGGATAGAAGAAATGTGAAGCTTGATCTGGGGTGAACTAGTGGCTTAGGTGACTTTAGACTCATTCAAGTCAAATCAAACACTTCTCAGACACCTACTATGTGCCAGGTACTAAGTGCTGGGAGTACCAATAGAATTTTAAAAGTTTTGTTTTGTTTTCATGGTTTCTCTCGTTCATTTTAATTCTTCTATGCCACATGACTAAGGTGAAAATGTATTTAATAAGAATGTATGTGTGAAACCTACATAAGATTGCATACCATCTTAGGGAGGGAAGGGGGAGGGAGGGGGAAAATCTAAGATATGTGGAAGTGATTGTAAAAAACTGAAAACAAATGAATTAATTAAAACATAAAAAAAAAAATATTGAAAAAAAAATCCAAATCAGTCCCTGCCCTGTAAGAAGGAAGCCGACAAGCTGGAGCGGGCCAGAGAAAGTACTTGTCTTCAGAATTTTGGGGGAAGCCAGAGAGAACCGAAGGAGTAAATGTGGCTCATCTGGGCCCTTCTTGAAAAGGGAGCGCTGAGAGAAACTAGGCAATCAGAGGAGTGGACCTGAGGGGCGGAGGGATGTTCTGAGGTGAGAAGGCTGCCGCGCAGTCAGGGAGCTACAAGTGATGAAGGCATCTCACCAGTGAGGACCCTTGAGGCCCAGGTGGGAGTTTCCGAGGTGGGTGAGTTAACTGCCCCAGGGGAAGGGGGCTGGGCTCTGGGGTCAGGTCTAGAGGACGCTGTTCCGGCCGAGGCAGGGCAGAACACGGGATGTCGAAAATGGATGAGGTGGGAAGCCAGGTGTTAGGCTGGCCGGTCACGTGGCTTGGGTTGACACATCAGGATCATAGGCTGCAAACTGGAACGACCAGAGAAGCCAGCCAGGGCAGCTCCTGGAGCTTGAGAGGCGGTAAATCGTTTGCTCCAGGCCACACAAGCAAGCAGTGGCCGTGCTGGGATTCCCAGCCCCGCATCTGAGTCCAGAGGTGGAGGGACTAGCCCAGGGCTACCCATTCAGAGGCACCCTAGCCGGGATTTCACCCCAGGTGTCTTGGAAATCCAAGACTGATTTGGAGCACGCCCTCCAGACTGATTTGCCTGGGGCCACCCAGCTGGGCCCTCCCAAAGCCAGGCGTTTTCCTGACTCCAGGTCCCACATCCAGTCCCCTGGGTCACACTCTCTTGTCTTCAGGTAGCAGGTGGCTTGATGGTTACCAGCTGAGTGGCAGTTGGTAAGTCAAGAAGTTCCCTTCTCTGATCAGACCTCAGTTTCCCTCTCCTCTAAGCTGCAGATGGGTCCCACCTGGTAGGATTGTTGTGAGGGTTAAATGACATAATATATGTGAATTGCGTTCGCAAACCTGTAAGTGTTACACAAATGCCAGCCAGCATAATGACAAGCATTATGCTCACTTCAGCCAAGAGAACCCGTGAAGGAGGGGGCTTGGAGACGCCTCTCTTAGGGCAGTGGTGAGTTGGGGAGGTTAAGGCATATCGTTACTTAATGTGATTTAACAGTACAGAATTTGGTCATCCTAACTGCTGTCTGGCTTCAGGTAATTTAATTCACCACACATGGATGGGTTCACTCCCACAGAAGAACTGGGTGCCCATAGCAGGAGGCGGAATGATTATTTCCAGGTGGATTCTTTTTTTTTCTGGGCCCAGGACTCTGCCCAGATGAAATTAGCTTTTTTCTAATGCACTTTGGTAGGAAATGAGACTCTAAATGTTTTGTGTCCACTTCCTTTATTTCTTCTCTGTTTTGGGAGTTTCATTCTTGAAGTGCTCTCACAGAGATTCCACAAGGTTTTTCTCTCCCAGTAATGCAACCTGGGTTTGGGTGCCAGTCAGTAAAGGTGTAGTGGCTGGCATTCTGGGGCATAGCCTTTTGGGAGGAGAATAGTCTCATTCGTACTGGTCTCAGGCGTGGGGTTGATGCTCACCACCTCTAATTTCCATGTCCTTTCCTTTGTGTGCACTTGACAAGGTGGGTTGTTGGGGGCAGCACAAAAGACAAATGTTCTGTATTTGTCTCTAAGCTTTGTAAGAAGCTTTCCTGACCCTAGGCTCTGGGGTAGGCTTTGTTTCTTTCTAGAACTTGGGCTTTCTCCAGTTTCCCTCTTCTTCCCTTCCTCTGAGCTGAATTAGAGAGTGAAACAAGAGATTTTTGGTGTGCTCTGTGCTCTTCGCTGGTGTAAAGTTTTTCAGCTTCGAGTTTGAAAACAAGTCTCAAACACGGAATTCTTATGGAAATGAACTAACTCAGCAGCAGGGTCTAGTGGAACTGGCACAGGAGGCAAGAGCCCTGGCGTCTGATCTGGCTCTGTGGATTGTTGTGGCGGGCAAGCTGCCCCTACTTCCTAAGGGTCGGTTTCCTTCTCTGTAGAATGAGTGGGTTGGGATGGGAGCTCAAAAGCCTATCTCCCTCCCCAGACTTCATGAACTTGGACAGATCTGGGTCCCACATCTATCTCTGACCCAGTAGCTCTGTGGCCATGGGCATATCCCTTCTCTTGTCTTAGCCTTTACTAAAATGACAAGGTTGGACCCAATGAGTTTGAAAGTCCCTGGCAGCCCTGTGGATCAATACCTCTTTCTTCTCTCCCATCTTCACACTTCTTGCATTTTTTTCTAACATCCTGCCTAATGTGGATGGGCTTGGGCAGATTGGCACTGTCATTTCTCCACCAAAGCAGGTGGATAATGAGTTGTATGTTTCCAGCCGACTCTTAATGATCCATTTTGACATAATCAGTTGGTGACACCTCAGCAGCAGGGCCCCCAGTATGCCGACTGGTCCTGCTGCTTACGCTGCCCACTAGCCACACTTCATTAAAAAGCTGAGCCTCCCCCAAACGCATGAGAAGACTACAGAGTTGACAGAACAAAGAGCACAGCGGGCGTGTGTCTAGTCTCTCACTGCTGCCGAAATTATGAAAGGAAGATCCCTCTGAGGCCTATTGCTCCCTCACTATTCATGTCTAGATCAACGTCATCTCCAAAATGACACTGCCAGGTAGCTAGGTCCTCAGAGAGTTTTCTTTGGTGAGCGGGCCATTCTTGATAAATAAGGAGAGCAGCAAATTGGGAGGCACTTTGAAGTCATGAACCCTCCACATTCCACAAGTGACATGCATTGGCATCTCTGGACTATATTCCAAAGCACCATTATCCTTTTCTTCTCACCCCCTAACCCCACCACAAACCAGAAAGGACAATCTTCCTAATGAAGCTCTTTGCTTTAGTAATTGAGTGGTCATTCTAATCCAGGGAGGAGTCTTCAGAGGAAGCCAGGAGGCCAAGTATGCCAAGTGTAGCCTTTGAAGGGGCTTTCAGGAAGCTCAGGAAGCTACATTCCTGGATTGCCAGGTAGGCCTGTGATAGTGTACCTGTAACTATCCCTATGTGTAACTGTATAAGTATCCCAGAGACACTGAGAGTTGAGATACATTTGCCCACTTCGGGTGTGCATCTTCCAATGTTCTTACCAGTACTAGAGAGATTCTCCCTGCCAGACTTCCCATGGGGAGTAGAAAGAGGGCCTCCCTTTCCTTGGTTTTTCAAATGATTTCCCAACAGGTCATCAGAAATAAACCAAGAGAGGAGGCAGCCTCAACATGAAAAGAGAGCCCAAATGATGGGTACTTAGAGCTTCAGGAAGGATTTGAGTTGGACAAAAGGAAGAACCTACTGAGGCTGAGTGGTTGTCTGAAGCATTGGTGTTCAGGCTCGAGTCTCATGGTTCAGTGAGGGCAGGGGAGGTTGAAAAGTAACCAGGATAGTGAAGGAAGGACCTTGAGTCCTTGTCATATGAAGAGTGAACAGTTGAAATATGAGGATTGAAGGTTGAATGTTCTGGGGAATGGGGGCAATAGGTAAGTAAGTCAAGAAATAGAGAGTGTGCTCTTGAGCATGGATAGAGAAGAGGAACCTTGGGGGGAGATAGGAGACCACAGATAAAGAACCACAGAGAGATAGGACATGAGGGATAAGGAACCACGGGGAGATAGGAGACCACAGATAAGGAACCATGGGGAGAAAGGACACCATGGTTTGACTTTTGCTTCAGCTTTTTACTGTAATTCTGGACTGGACAATTCCTTTACTGTGTCAGGCCTCTATTTTTCCATGTATAAAATAGGAATAGGAGACCATGAAAAGTTATCATTCTGTTTGAACATTTTGGAGCTAGTCAGCCAGGAAGAAAAGTCACTGTTAGCATTTCCCTTCCATCCCTAGATTTAGCAGCAACGTTTAAGGGATGAGGAAGGATGAAATGTGCTCCCAGGGTTTCTCTATAGGAGAAAATGAACAATTGATTGAAATATCTGCTTCAAACTTATTTCCATCAGTCATTCAGACTTGTAATGTTTGAGGAAGCACAGGAGATCCAAGTGTCTGACTTGACCTCTTGATAATTCTTTAGAAGTGGGTGACTTAATGTGTTTCTCCTTATCTTTGGGTCTTGAATAGGTGTTAGGTAATATCTTGTCAAATGTAAATGGAACCTCTAGTTTATCACAAGTCTAAAAGACAAGCCACTGGTTCTGTCCAGGATGCCCTGCTCAGGGAAGAGTTGTCCTATATGACCCAGAAGTCCCCCAGGCCAAGCAGTGTATTCTGGCAGAAAGCTGTGGGTGCTCACCAAACTCTGTGTTCTTGGCCTTGTATGGCTGTTCTGTTTTTTTCTTTGTGGAGACCTCTAGGGAGCTGAACAAAAGCTTTAATATTTAATAATTATCACATCCCTTAATTTAATTAGGGGCTTATTTGCACTGCTATTATCAACTTTAATACTTGGTTTATTTCAATTATTCTCACGACTTCATTAGTACCCATTAGGAAATGCTCACGTACTTGACCTTCACAAGGATAGGAGAATTTGGGCTTGGTTTGGAGCGGGGACCCAGGCTGGACAAGAACAACAGATCCATTCCATTCACCAAATGTGTGTTGGGTATGAGGCACTGTACCAGGGGCCAGGGATGCAAAGAGCTAAAGAAGTTTTCATTGGGGATGGAGTTGGGGAGAGGGGAGAGTTAGAACATGTCTGCAGCATGATCAAGTCATCGTGATCCCCCCTGGGGGGACTTCCCAAAGCTGACTGAGATCTAGGAAGTGCTACCACTTGAGGGTCCTGGTGCCCACGGTGGGGTTGATGCCTCTCCTGGCTCTGTTCACTTAATGGTCATCTGGCCAGGGGTGCAGAGAGGAACATGAGAGAGGATCGGGGACCTGGAGGGCAAAGGGATAGACGAGGGAAATTTTAAAAAGTTTAAGTAGATTTTGACATGAAAAGGAATACAGTTCAAATGAGACAAATTAAATTGTTGTTTTGGAATCACTTTACCTGGATTGTCATCCCACTGTTTTACTGCTTCCTGACTATGAAGTGAATCATTTTACAGCTCAGGGTTTTGGCTTCCTTCCGCAGAAAAGGAAACTGCTGGCCTAGAGGACCTCTGACACCAAAAACTCTCCTCGTTAGGGCAAGGTCAAGGATGGAGCCAGCCAGCCCCTCCACCATGCAAGCTTTTGCTTTGTACCTCAGTTTTGTCCTTCCAAGCTTTTCAAAATTCTCTCCAATTGTGGTGCAGCAGGATGAGTTGGGAATGGGGGTGGGGTGGGGGGGGTCCCTTCCCTGCTCAGCTGGTCTAGAAGGCCTGGGTTGGGCACCTCGGCCCCAGGTGGGAGAGAAGCAACCTAGTTCTAGTCTCTATTCTGGCAAGAACCCCTTCAGAAAATGGAGGGGGGCTCACAAAATTGCCTCTCAGGACCTTTCTGGCTTGAGCTACATCAAGTCAATGAGAATTGGGCTCTTTTTGTTCCCATCTTTGCTCAGCCTTGATTTCAGTAAGAGTTCATAGGGTCATGACTTTAGAAATGGAAGACACCTAAAAAGGCATCAAGTTCAACATCTTCATTTAATTGATTAGGAAACTGAGGCCCAGAAAAGTTAAGTGACTTACCCAGGGTCACACAGCTTATGTCTTAGGTGGGATTTTAACCAAGGTGTATTCACTATCCCACACTCCCTCTTGAAATGTATCTTCCTCTCTGACCTTGACAAATCTCTTTTTTTTGGGGGGGTGGGGCTCAGTTTTCTTTTCTTTAAATTGAGCAAATTGAATTTGATGGTGTCTAAGTTCCCTTTCAATTATAATCTTATACAGTAATGGTTTGACTTCAGGCCTCTTTCCCCAAAGCAGCTATCTCTTTACACCCTAGCACCCCAGCAACCAGGCTTCTTCAATGCCAAGCATGAATCAACAATTAACCTTAGTGCCTAATTAGCAAGAATGATTAGGTTAAGTAGGAAGCTGCCAGGTGGCCTGAATCTGGTAGGATGGGATTGGTAGAGTCCTGAAGAGTCTTTCCTTACTGAGGCAGGAATCCTCAGGTTCCTGTCTTCCTCTGAGGGACAATGTCTGGCCCTCATTCCTGAATGAGACTCCCTTCTGTACCATTGTGCCAGGAATCCTTTGTAATGCTTCCCTCAGGTGAAAATATTGTGCTCTAAATGAGGCACAAGCATATAAAACTCTAAATGGCAATAGGAGGTTGAGTGAATGGTTCACGTCAGCAGTAGGAGAAGCATCCTAAGTCTTGGCTCCGTCCAACTGAAAAGTAACTGCCATCACCACAAAATTTCAAAAGAGCCAGTGAGTCTTCCAAACTGGGTCCTCGATAGATCGCTTTAGGTTTTAGGTGGAGAGATGAGCTACAGCAATGGAAGAGGTGGGGAAGCCTAAACAGAGCCCTGGGGCCAGTTTGCCAACTGACATTTTCTGGAAGGAAGTAGCAAGGCATTAGACTGCCCAGAAATCCAGAGGTGGCGCCAATGTAGCCTCCGCTCAACTTGGAAAGTGACTTTCCTCAAGGGAACGTCTGTCCGTGTTACCCCATTGTACTTAATAAATTCCAGTGATTCCCTGTTACCTCAAGGATCAAATATAAGCCCCTCTGTCATTCAGAATTCTTTAGAAGCTGACTCCAACTTACCTTTCCAGCCTTATTGCATGCGTATTACTCCCTTTCAGGCATTGCATCCTTTCTGGCCCACTGGCCAGCCAAATTGGGCTTATTACCCCTAATATGTGCCTCTCCATCTCCTGTGCCACCTTCTTGGATTTCCCCCATGCCTGGAATGGATGCCTCCCTCACTTCTACTTCTTAGAAAACTGGGATTCCTTCCAAGCAGAACTCCTTGCATGATCTACGTGAAGCTTTATTCTGATTGCCTCTCCATATCCCCAACTCCTAGGCCTCCCCATGTACATGTTCATCTTCTCTGGCTGGAATACAAATTCCACCTTTATCTTTTTATCCCCAATACTTAGCATACCTTAATAATGCTTAATT
The DNA here is from genome assembly GCF_028372415.1 of Notamacropus eugenii. Lineage (NCBI taxonomy): Eukaryota > Metazoa > Chordata > Mammalia > Diprotodontia > Macropodidae > Notamacropus > Notamacropus eugenii. Next base: position 91,400,510 of record NC_092879.1, on the reverse strand, counting down.
AGGTGCTTAATAATTGCCTGATTGATATGGGTATGTTCAAATGAAAGCTATGTTTTATTATTTTTTTTTACTATATTAAAAACCCTTCAATGTAAAATATTTACTTTTATTCAGTAGTGGGGAGAACAGTCACATTTTCTCCTTGAAATATGGAAGATTCTGGAGTCATGGGGCACATGTAGAGTACAGACACAGTCCATGGGCTATCTTTTAGGTTGCGGTATAGTACAATGTGGGCCTCTTCCTTTCCCTGTGGGACTAGCATCCAGAATGACTTGTAAGTTCTGGGTACCTGGAATCAAGGTTCAACCTTCAAGTTGGTATGCAGAGAGCCAATCTCCTTGAAAATATTTGCGTTCTGATTAATGATGAATATCAGAGCCTTTGGGCATCTTCTGGCTTGTGAGGAAGGAGAAGGTAGAGAGCCAAGGCATTAGAAATCTACTCCTTCTTCCCTTCATTTCTAGCTAAAATTCAGACTCTCAGATTCACTATCAAATCTCACTTCTGCATTGTCATACAAAAAAGATGATGAACGATGACTGTAACACCAAAGGCTGGAATTAATTTATGGAGATCCTGGCCTTTTTGGAAGTTACTGGTGTGAGTTGGTCTAGGAAACAGCAAGGAGTCTCTGGTGGCCTTTGGTGAGGACTTGGGCCTTTAAAGGACTCTGGTGAGGTTATTCCCCAGACTCCTTAAGATAAAAAGTAGGGGAAACTTTGGGAGGTTTTATCAGGGTGGAGGGGAATTAGGCGACATGTCCCAGCTTTGATTTTTATCCCAGATTTATAGACACAAACACAGGAAGTGCTCAGAGATGGTAAGTAAGGAGAACCTCATCTGTTACCTAACTATCAGTGAATCTTGACTCTGTAGGTGTTCAGATGGAATGCTTTACCAGGGCTCCTGGTCTGAACTTGGTCCCTCAAGAGTCCTCCCCTCCCCCGCCCCTGTGAGAGGTACCCCAGCTCCTTGGCCTCCTGGCCTGGTGCCTCAGGTATTCCTAAACCCTATGAGGAAGGAATTGATCTTCCTACTTTACAATCTCCCTACTACTCATTTCTAACTTGATTCATCTAGTAGACAGAATGAATTGGAATGGGGAGAGATTGAACCTATGAGGATATTTCAGTAGCTCTGATCTCTTTAGCACACTTTAAAAGCCATGAGAAGGAGCTGTCAGTGACTGAAGCTTGAGGAAGGGGGTGGGAATATTCTCCCTCCATCGTCATCTCCTCTAGGTGCTCAGAGTAGTAACAATGTGCAAGGACAAATATCTTCCCTAAGATGAGTGTAGGAGAGGGTAGGAGAGAAAGGGCATATTTATCCTGAGTGCCGTGATGTGAACCACTCTGTGAGCTGAGTCCAGCGCATTGGGTGAACATCTGAGTTTAGGCCACTTTTCCCCTTACGTCTGAAGATCATTTGAGTCTGCTCAATCTCAGAACTGTGAGTCTGGACTTTGGAATCATAGTAGGCCTGTGGGTCCCTCTTCAATGAGGAGTCCTAGATACCTTCCTTGACATGTCCAATCAAGAAGACCCTTAGAAATCTTGGAATGGTAACAGAAACAGCATAGGTATGGAACTTGTCTTTTTTTCCCTTAAAAAAGATAACCCCTTTCCCTGGCATATATTAGTTAGCTAATAAACTTGCATGGGGTTATTGAATGAACAATTCTCAAGCTGGAGATAGACTGGGAAGAGGATCCAGGGTTCATAATTTGTGTCTTCACACTAATTAGACCACACCACTGCCACTCTATACAATGTTCCCTGTTTGGCCACAGTAGTCCTCATACCAAATCTGCTTCAAGGATCTGTGACTCCATCATGTCCCAGGCTTTCTCTCCACTGTCACCTACTGTGATCCTGGTCTAGTTTGGTAAATCATCATTGAGAATTGCCATCGCCGAACATGGCATTCCCCTCGAACTGTATTTTTAGAATACAGACACGCTGCCCATTGTTAGGTCCAGACTTGAGGACTTGCCAGAGCTTGTGCTTTGAGAAACTAATGGCAGAGCTCATCAAGAGGGTTTTAAACTGAAGAAGAAGAAGGAGGAGGAGAGAGAAAGCTGTTTATGTATAGCTACCAGGTGAGATATCATTGAGATTAACTACACTATTAGCATCAGAGCATCAGGTGAGTTGAGAAGCCCAGAAATTCTTAGGAGACAGAATCCAAGAAAGGAGCTAGCTCTAAGCCTCTTGACTCTCTCTTCCCCAGAGTATTTACTTGTTTTTGACTTGCATTGATGGTTAGGAGTTAGAGGAGTCAATGAGGTGAACTTACTCAGGGTCTAGTTTCTACCAGTAAGAAGAAAATGGTTGCTGAAGGACAAATAATGGGAATTTTGGAAAGGAGAGGCGGGAAACAACTACTCCATCTCAGAGAAAATCTGGACGTAGTCTGGCACGCAGCCTAGACGTTGGGAGAGCTTATTACCCAGGGGTCAGAAAAAGGTTAGGGTAGCAGGGTCAAACATTAAACAGGCGAAGTCAGTTCTGGAAGCATGAGAATCTCTCAAGAATGAAATTCTGAAGGCACAAAAAGAAACATTTCTACTGAGGAAGAAAATGGGGAAGTGTCTAAAAGAGACCAATGAGGATGCATAGGAAACTCATTGACCTTGCTGAATTTTAAAGGCATGTACAAAAGATGAACGCAAGGGAAAACCTGACATATTTCTCTAGTAGTAGCGTCAGGAGTCCTGTATCTCAGGAGATGGTGACATACAGGGTTTTGTTTTTTGGGGTTTTTTGGAAACTGTATAGGGTGAAAGAGGAAAATTGAAAGAAAAGATCACAATTGCATTATTGCCCTGGTTGGCTGGCATGATGTTAACAGAGAGAAGGTTCTTTTCTCTGCTAAAGAGAATGATCATTGGACCGAAAAGGATAGAATGAAAAATAGTTAATAGGAAGCTGAAACCCAAGAGAAGTAGGAAGATAGTGGGAGAACCCCTAGATGTCTATGGGAAACTTCACCAGGCACAGATGAAATTCATCCCCCCAAATGGAAGGGATTGGACACTGCCAGTGATCTTTGAAAGATTATGGAAAAAGGGAAAGGTGCCATAGGACTAAAGAAAGACGAATACTCCTCTCATTTCCCCCAAAAGAGAAAAGAGCTAAGTCTAGAAGCTTGGCTTTAATACCTGGCAAAATCCTGATAGTAAAGGCATAGGTGATGAACATAGCTTCTTTAAGACTGGGTCTACCAGTTAATAGATTGTCAGATGAGGGGGATGTTGTAGGTAGAGCTTACCAAGATTGTAGCAAAGTTTTGGACAGAGTCTGTCTTGCTTTAATTTTGGACAAGAGAAGGAGTTATGTGGGCTAGACAACAACATAGTTAAGTAGTTTTTTAAGTGATTGAATGGTCGAACTCAGAAGTCATTAATAGTTCAATGTTGGCCTCAGAGAAGGTCTTTTCAAGAGTGTCTTAATGTGCTTGGCCCATCTCAGTTTGTCATTGATTTTATAATCTCATATATGGCTTCCTCATCACAATAACAGCTAACACACTGACCGACAGCGTTAGCACTCAAAAATATATTGACAGGCTAGACCTAATAAGATGACATTTTATAGGAATACATACTTTGCTTTCCAAAATTGGTTTCTCAAGACAATGTGTTCAAGTGGATAGAATGACAAACTTAGAATGTGGAGGCCAAATCCTACATTCAAATCCTCCCTCTGACATTAGTTGTATGAACATGGACAATCTCCCCAAGTAATAATTTTCTCATCTGTAAAATGGGGCTAAAACCCATAATACTTTATTCATAGAATTGTTATAAGATTGAATGAAATGACATGTAAAGTACTTTGTAAACCTTAAAGTACCATATAAAAATGTCAGCTATCATATATCCTGTGGAAAAGGTGGGGCTATGGAGGAGTCTTCTAAAAATATCTGGGAATTCTAGGTCAATGTGAGTCAATAGTGTAATATAACATCTATCAAAGCTAATTCTGCATTCATCAATCAGAAAGACTTTATTAAATACTTAATGTGCTCCAGCTCCAAGCAAATATTCTCTGTTGTCAAGGAGCTGTGGGGGAGAGAGCTTGTACGTATGTATATATCTCCATGTATGTATACACATGCATATACTTATATATGTCTCTAAGAGAAGTATACATATCAGATCCAAGGTATCCTTGGAAGGGAACCCTCTAGTAAATGAAGCACCAGAAATGGCCTCCTGCACAAGGTGGCACTTGAGCCAGGGATTCCAAGAGGCCAAAGTGAAGAGGGAGAACATTCCAGATCTAGGGGACTGCCAATGTTCCTTCACGAGCTGGCAGATGGATCAGGAGAAACAGTAAGGAGGCTCGTGTGACAGGCCCAGAGAGATCATGGGGGACAGTCAATGGTGAGAATGAAAAGGTGGGTAGGGCCCAGGCTGGGAAGGCCCTTTCTATGGCCCACAATCATCACTGTGAACATTAGTTCTTACTGCTCCATACTGGAGCACTATGGAGGCAAAGCTGTAACCTCCCCACAGGTACTGGTGACTGGGGCTTTGCCACAGGGTACAAGAATTTAGAGGGCACCAACAGCGTTTGTAGCTCTGCAACAGTGGCAAGAACAGTTGGTTAAAGTAGGAAGCTACTTTCCTGCCAAGGTGGCACCCCACATGACCCTCTCCATGAGCAGCCCCACTTTATTCCTTCCTCTACCCCCTAAACTAAATTTGCCTTGGGATTTGTTTCATGCTGCTTATCCTTCACGTGAACATTGCTATTTGGGGCTCTGGGCTTTGGCACTTTCTTTCCACTTGCCATATCAATATCCTTTTTCCCTTGGTTCCTTCCCCTCCCCCTCTTCATTTTCCTGATCTGTGTCTACTGACAATATGTCAAGTGATTCCTGCTATGGTGTAATCAATGATGACTTTTGTGTTGGTGACATCTCCTTTTTAGGGTTTGAACAGTCCCCTCCCCATACCTGGACTCCTGAGTTGGCTCCCCAGGGACCTAGGATACCCTCAAAATGGCTGCTCCTAACAGTAGAGTTCACAAATGCTATTGATAATCACCCAGTAGATGGCCCTTTGATGCAATGTCTTTCCTGGTAGGTGGCACAGCTGGCTTGCCAGGGTCTACTCCTCTGCATAGATTTGACTCTCACCTCGTAGTTGCCATGTTGAGCTCTCTCTGAGGTCCATGACTGGCTTGCTTCTCTGCTGCTGGGGGTCCTGTTCCTCCTCCAACTGTCTGTCTTTCTGTGTCCATGTCCATCTGGAATGTGTGCTTGTATCTCTGCTCCCTCAGCTGCTTCTCAAATTCTCTGAACTCCTGGATAGGGTGTCTACCTATGGCCAAGTGGCTAATAGATGTCCTGGCCAATGAGGGGGATTGGAGAAGGGAAAAATTCCTTCCTTCCCTCTAAGAAGGAGCTTCCCTCAGAAGCTACTTCCTCCTTCATTTCTGTCTCCCAGCTCAGACTCACTCCAAATGCTGAATTCAACCAGGTTTTACTGGAGTTATTTAAAGACCCATAGTCCAACATTTGGATTGTACAGTGAGGTTTTCCCCCCTTCATCAAAAGGTTGCCAGGTGTGGCTGAAATTTTACTTTGGGTTTGTTCCAGTCTAAATTGCTACCACATTAAAACACTCTTTGTATTATTTTCTTCCTCGTTATTAGAGAATGATGGCAACGGGACTGCTCTTTTTAGCCTGCCATCCTCCAATCCTGTGTGGAAAGCTGCCTGCTCTGTCTGCACAGTAGGCTGCCCTTCCTGTAGTCCAAAGCCATGATTCCTTGGGCTACTTCCCCCTTTGGTGCTTACTCTCTGCAGGACTTGGGGGAAGCCATCCCTCTTTTCTGGGTGTTGGTTCTCTCGTCTGGTAAATGGAGGAATTGTACGAGACTATCTTTAAGGTTACTTCAAGGTCAAGGGTTCTTTGACTATGGATGAGATAGGGTTTGAATCTCCACAAATCTCAGGACATTTCCTGAAAGTTGTGACTGTTGGTTTGTTTTCTGATGGTATGTCTCTTTGCTCCAGAAAGTGGAATATTGCCAGCACTTGGTGGAAGTCCAGTGAATTGTGGTGTTCCTGTAAGTGAGAGTGGGGACCATGTGTGCATAGCTACCCTCCCTATGGCCCACAGAGCCCCTCGAGAGTTGGGCCTCAGATTCCAGGCTGGACCTGGGCTTTTGGCCAGCATATTTTGACTTGTCTTTAAAGGCAGCTCCATTGTGCTGTGGGAATCTAGAAGTTGGGCTGAAATCATTAATCACTCTGTACCCATTAGCCCCATTCTTGATTTGCTCAGGGCTGATGCCAACATTTGGCTTCCTGGAGGCTCTGTCATCTCTTGAAATCAGCCTAGAGAGGCTTCCTGGGGAGGTATGTGCTTGGCCATATGAATACATGTGCAGGTGTTCGTAGTCTTACTGGCCCAGCTGTTTATAGGCACAGGTCTAACGTTGACTGTGATGTGATGAAAGGAGATGCCTTGAGAAATATCCAAACCACTTGTTTTCCTTCTTCTCTGAAGCTGGAACTAAGAAACTTTAGGTAGGAGTCACCATCTGTGCTCTCAGGGTCCAGCCAATGGCCTTTGCTCTCAAGAGCCCCAGCTTGAGGAGAGAATAGGGAACTGAACAGTGAGTGGAGGGAAAGGGATTTTCTCCAGCTTAGAGAATGCGGAGGAAGCTGCTTAGTGGTGCATCCAGACGGCATGGTGAAAAGGGAGGAATATTTCACTGGTCTCTCTTCAATAGATTCAGAGCCAGGGCCAGGGCCCTCCCCTCCCTCCTCAGCTCTGGCCAACCTGCAGACAGCAGAGCTACACAGCTGGCTCTAGGCCACTCTGCCTTGTGGATCGCAGGCCAGTTTATTTAATTAAAATAAATTGGGAGGAGGATCTAAGGAGAGAAAAGAAATAACAGTCTAATTAGTACGCGCGTGCGCACACACACACACACACACACACACACCACACACGACTACATTGCTTGGAGAATGGAATTCAAGATCATTGGGTTTTCTGTTTGTCCTAGAAAAAACTTTCCAAGATATCACTGTCCCCCTTCCCATTTGGGCAGGACTGATTGGCATTCCCCTTCTTTCTGCTTCCCAATTGTTTTGCTCTCCACAGATACCTGAGACCTCGATGTGTGGGGTGATCTGAGCAGCCTGGAAAGAATGGAGGCTGGTTGATGGCATGTATGCCTTCCTGATAGACTGAGACCTCACATGGAGAGGTCATTAAACCTGATATAATATAGACCTATGCAGCTTCACCCTCCTCTGATGTAGCTTCTATACTGCCCCTGAGAGTCTTTGTAAAGCACTAATTTTTTTCCCACGATACTACCAAATTCAAGAACCCCAAGTGACTCCTTCTCTCCCTTCTCAGTAAAGAACCAAGTCTTGATTTTCCACTTGGAATTCAAAGGTTTCCATAGTTTGGCTTAATCCTACCCAGCCAGCTCATCTCCAACTCAACTCCAGCCCCATGTGGTCTTCTACCATTCTCCTTACCCAAGATCCTTTTCATGTCAGACTTGGAGTTAGGAGAGGCCTGGGTTTGAATCAAATCCCTGCCACTTCTTGGCTGTGTAACTCTGAGCAAATAACTTGCCTCTCTGAGCCTCAGTTTCCTTATCTTTTAAACAGGGATCATTGTGCCCAGAGTGTCTGCCTCATAGGATTTTTGTTAGACTCAGATTTACATAGGATCTTAAAGCCTACAGAGATGGCAGCTATAATGATCCTTTTTCCTCAGCCTCAAAAGCCACTTGTGTCTGATGCAGAATTCCTCAATGCTGCCAGCCCATCTGTGGCTCTGAGGACAGGGATCACGTCAACTACTGTGCAATGTCATTACCAACAGAGTTGCTCATTAGATACTTGTTGCATGAAACTCAATGATTGTATCCAATTACTAGGTGTCACTCTCATCTGATGTTTATGTTCAGTCTACTATTTTGACTTCTTTTCTAGTCTAAGCCACAGCAGTTACTTAGCATGCAGAATGGCTTGGAGGTAGAGGTCAGGAAGTCCGAAGATTGGAGATTTATGGAAGGAAGCATGTCCGGAAGGAATCCTAGAGGGCATCTGATTCAACCTCCCCACTTTACAGAACATGAAGTGACTTTGCCCAATGTGACACGGTAGTAAGTAGCTGCAGCCAGGATTGAAGTCAGATAGCTCATGAAGGGAGAAACCACGAATGACTGTGGGGAGATCGCAAAGAAAGTAGCACCTGAATTGATCCTCAAAGGAAAATAAGGTTCACATGGGCAGGAATAAGGCAATTCTAAGGGGGGAAAGTTGGGAAATTAAGAATCTGGTTTGGAGAACAGGCGAGTTCAGTACGGTGAGAATGTTGAGGTCAGGAAGGACAATGAGAGCCAATGCTATAAAGGGAGATGAGAGTCAGATAGCGAAGGCCTTGATATGCCAGGCTGAAGAGTTTCTACTTGATCCTGCCAACAAATCTAAACATCAAAGTAGCTGAAGCCATATCACGGCCGATCATTCAAACAGGAGAGTGGCATGAGCAGAACCTGTGATCAGAAGATGACTGGCACCACTGGGTGGAAGATGGATTGGGGAGAAGAGAGACTTTAGGCAGGGAGAAGAATTCGGTCCAGGTGAGAGGGTATGTATGAACCAGGGCCCTATAGCTGGCTCATTACCTTCACTGGGAGGTGAAGAGTTAGAGGGTTAGCCTAGGAAGCACACATGGTATGATCGTTAGTAAGAGGGAAACCCGTAGTTTCATAGAAAGGGATGGGCAGGGATTAATAGGAGCTGGACAAAACCCAGAGCAAACATCACATTTTTGGATGGCAAAATATCTTGAGCCATGATTGGATTTCTTTGTCTTTTCATGGGATCTTGAGTCTTTCTTTTGATCTTTGCTATCAGATAATCTGGTCATTGCCTACGTTGTTTGGTCTTCTTGGTAGAAAGAACTATTTGTTTCTACTTTGCCAGAAAGTGTGCCATGTATCATGTTCAGAACAAAGTTCATGCTGTTCCAGCAGTCATCAGGTAGAGATTTATGAATAAATATGCACTCTTTGCTGGCCAGTGTTTAGCTGTCATGGAAAATGAAAGTGGGAGTATTTTCAGCAAAAAATTCTTTCTTGGTGAGTTATTTGAATATTCAACTAGAGAACCCATTAATATCTTGAATTAGCTGTTACTGTTTCTTTTCATGCCAACTGGTTGGGATGTGTCGAACAGCATAGGGTGTACAGGTAGAGTATATTTTTTCCTGGCTGTCACTGTCAGAGTTGTTGGAGTGGGTTCCAAGTTGGAAGCAGCCTGTTGACTGAACACAGGAGTTGCCTTTATGTTGGAGAAGATGATTTGGTTTGTTGCTCTCTTAGCAAAGTTAGAAATCATAACCTCAAGGGTGTGGCATTCTGAGCTGTAAGCTTTTCATGGAGGAAATTATTGTTTAGAATGAGACTTAAGTCTTAAAGGAATCCCAAAGATGTATTTTGTGAAAAAGACAGCACCTGACCTTTTCTGCTACTGAGAAGTAAGAAATTCTTCCATGTTATGTATTATTTTCATTTTGTCCACATCTTTCTTCTGTACTGTATGCTGAATTAGAGTTATTTGTGTCCCTTCCTTGTTTCCTCTGCAAGATTATCAGCTCTATGAGGTCAGGGCCTGTTCCTTATTTGTCTTTGGACCCTCCAGGATTCCTGGCACAAAGCAGGTATTCTGTCAATATTGATTGATTGAATGAATGAAACTATTCATGTTTCACCGTCCAAGTATCAGCAAGCTGGAAGGAACCATAGAGGACATGTTGTTAAACCTGTAGGCCTGTGTCTCGTTTCCTAAGCTTCTATTCCAGGATATGGAATAACCTCTTGGAAACCTAAAGGAGTCAGTGTGATTCTAAAGGTAGTTCATTTACCATCAAAGAGTAACTCAGGCATAAGTGATTCTGGCTCAGCAGTGACCTTATTGTCAGAGTCTCTTTGGAAGGGTATCAGACTTTAGGAGCTATCACAGGGCAAGCTGGATTTTGCCCCAGGACGCCAGTATGCAAAGGGGACGGTGCTCATTTCTAATTTGTAACAATAACTGGCCTTCCTCCACCACCCCTGGTACTGTTATGAAATACTTGGGCCAAACCTATCCTAGGATCTGAGCACTCTGACGCTCCTTACTCCGTGGGAGAATGGACCCTGGACTTGAAGAATTTTGGCTTTTCTGCTAACTTGCCATATGATGTTGTTTCCTCCTTAGTAAAATGAGTAGATTGAACAGGACAGGCAGAGACAGCTTAGATCTCTCTACCTCAGCCCCTCCTATTAGAAGCAAGCAAGAGCCCAGATTGTCTGGTGAGTGGAAAATCCAGGGAGAAATTACATTGGAGTGTTTTTCTAGGTCAGATCAACACAGAGACATGCAAAACCATGTGGGCACTGGGGAAGGAGAGGGCTCTGGCCAGGAAGGCCTGTGTAGAACCTTCCAGCACATGGACTGGCCTAGGGTTTGAGGCTGTGTGAGATGTAGGGAGCAAGAACAGGAGGGAGCTGGAAGCTGTGTTGCTAGGACCCTGGAGTTGGGTCACAGGTGGGCCTGGGGCTTAGGGTCCTATTCTTGGGGAAGGAGGATAGAAAAGAGGGTTTTTTCCATGTGTTTTTAGTGTTCCACAGCTGGGCCAGAGCAGCACATTGAGGAAAGACTCTGTATAGTGAGACTTTGGCATGCTTGGAAGAAGGCTGCCTATCTGACTGTATTACTTCACACAACGAAATGGACACTAGGGATGGTCATCCATTGGTTGCTGTCTTATTGTCATCTAGAAACTTCTAATCTCTTCTGTTTGCCTTGCACTCTAGAGCATATATAGTTCAAGTTTCCCAAATCTAACATCATGTTCTAGGAGTTTTAGGGAAACACAAACACTCGTGGCTTCAAGAATACAAAGAATTAACATAAATGTTTTGTCCAGTTGAAAGGATGATCGATTCCAAAGGGATTCATTCGGTAACTTGGAATGACGGACACACTCTGTTGCTACTTAGGTCTCACAAGAACATAAAGAAGCATTGCTGATTAATCATTTTGTATTTCACCTTGACTCTGAACAGTCTACTTCGAAATCCTCATCTTCTGGCAAGGACTTGGTCACCTTCTTTTGTCTGTGATCATCTCTGTTGAAGAAATTCCCCTTGCTACCAGACAAGTTCACTCAATGGACCTGGGACCTCTGGACCCCTGGAATTTGCAGGTTTGCCCCAAGCCTGAATGTCTCCTTCTCAAAATCACTGCTTATTCATCTACTTAGAAAAGGAGCCCCCAAGTAGTAAATACAGCCAGCGCCCCAGACATGTGCTGACCTAGTGGCAGTCCCCTACTCTCAGGGCTGAGAGGGGGAATGAGGAGTTACAGGCCCCGGGTGACTGGAAAAATGCCAGTACCCTTGAGAGAAAAAAAAGCAGTTTATAGGAGCCAGAAGTTTGGGTGGGGGAGATGAGGGGATGAGAATGAGTTCTGTCACCACAATGAGTTTGAGAATCTCCTCAAGGGTCCAGTTTGAGATGTCCAGAAGGCAGTTGGTGACATGGGGCTAGAGTTCAGGAGCCAGACTAGGGCTAGATAGATCGATCACCTGGGAGACATTACAGTAGAGATGATTATTGAACCTATGGGAACTCCTAAGCTCACCGGCGACTGTAGAAAGAGGAGGGGAGAGGGCCCAGGACAAAGCCTATTGGGGGTGGGGAGGAAAGCTCTCGTGCAGAAGGGGACACTTGAGGTGAGCTGAAGTAAGAGGAGTTCCTCTTTGGCCCACCCCCTTCTATCCTCCCCCTCCCCTTCCCTAAGGCCTTCCTAGTTCTGAAGAAATCCCAGCCCACAGTTTTAAATCAGCAGCTCTCCTTATTTTGAAAGGGGAGTTCTCCAAGCTACATATCTAGGTCTTGGTTTTTGTTTCCTTTTATTTAAAGCATCACTAGAGTCACTTGCCTTTTTGTTCTTGATTAGCATGGGGGGATCTTCCATAGTGCAATAGCTTTCATTTTGAAAACTAAATCTGCCTGGAAACGTCATGTAGGGAAAACCAACCTACCTCTTCTAGATCTGCACAGATATTTAGGGAGGAGCCCCCTCCTCCCCAACTGATAGGTTTGTCTGTTGGAGATTGGGTAGGGGATTCAGAGCCAGAGGTCACAGGTTTTCAGTGAAATTTTGTTCCTGCTAGAAACTGAGAAAGAATTCATTTCCAACACAACTTTGTTAATGGAGCAGACCTCACCATCACAGTCTTCCCCCACAGTGGATGCTGCTTTTAGTGAAATGTCTGCCAGTTGCCAGGGGCTTGGAAATGCCAATGTTGGGTTTTTAAACTTGCATATTAAGAGTGCATATGGGGGCGAATGAGGGGATTGCTTCTTTTTTTTCTGTGAATTTTGAGGAAAACAAGGCAAGTTATCATTGTCATACTCCCCTGACACTTTAAAAATGCTGCTTCAAATTGCAAATGCTCCCTCCCTCTTTTCCATCAGCCAACTGGCCATTGAACCAGCACAGGAGGATGTCAAGGGTACCTCCAAGCCCAGCTGTTCACTGTTATGTCCAGGCTGTAGGGGCACGCTGCAAAGACCTGGCTGCTGCCCCTTTCCTCCTCAAGGGGCTCCCCAGCCTCTTGGGGCATCACCAGCAGCTAGGGCTTTCAGGCTTTCCTCGACAGGGCCTTTCTAGCACAGCTGTGCGGCTTAGAAGCTCCTGCCCATACCCAGATGGCCAGGCTGGAGGATAGAGTTCACAGATTTCTCTGCTTGTGCTCCCCTGGCTTCTTCTGAAGATTGGCTGTGGAACCCTAGCAGCTGCAGGTCTGCCAGCATCAAGCCCACATGAACCATTCTCTCAAAGCTAAAACTGTTGAAAAATTGTGGGGCAATTTGCATGCTTGGGAAGCTTCCAGGATGCAGGTAAACATCAGCCCCTTGAAATGCATTGCCCCCCCCAACATGTGTGCATACATACATATGCACACACATACACACACCCATGCACACATACACACCGGAGCCACCTGGAGGTTGTGCCACTTTTAGTTTTATCATCCTTTGTGCAGCTTGGACACTGGATGGGCTGCTGTATTACTTAATATTAGAAAGCTTAAGATTCACTTCAGCTTTCTAACTTCTTTCTGTATGTGAAATTCAACAACCTGAGTTTGAATATTTTGAGTCAGAAAACAAGGTGGTGTGCAGGGTGGCTGGCTTTTCAAGGGAAGGCTCAGAGGTGGGCAGAGCAGGTGAGACTCTCATTGGGAGCTTGTGGGGCACACAATGGGAACCTCACCTTGGAAGCTCTTTCCAACATCAGATAGTCAAACTAGACAGGCTTTGTTAATCGCCCCTCCCCACCCCAGACTCAAAGCATTGGGCCATTTGGTGTTTGACAGTCTTGAAACAACTTTCTGAGTGGGGTTCATTTGTGCATGGAGCATCTGCCCAATCATATGCCTGTATGCCTCTGACATGCCAGTGCAAATGTGGGGCCTGCGTTTTTCTCTGATGCAGGCTGCTTACAGTCATTTCTTGGGATTTTCACACTGGTCCAGCTCTTATATCAGGGAAAACAGTAAGTTTCACCACTGCAGGTCAGTCCTGGGGTGGGGGGGGGTAGTCTGTTTATGTCTGGCAAATGATTCTGTATGAAAGTTGTCAGGTAATTCCTAGTATCTACATTACCATTCCACACCATTTTGAAGAGGAGTGTGCAGCCTCTGTTCTGGTGGCTGCAGAAGGAAGGAAGTATGGTATGTTACGTCTTTCAGTGATGATTATGCACCCAATGTATACAAACACTGCACAAGGCTGGGGAAGCAGTTACAAGAAATGGAAAAGCCACACATTCGCTGTCTTTAACATCACTGTGGAGACCAGACACAGTCACTACATTGGACAGTGGTCTTTTCAGAAGAAGCCAGAATCCCAACTCTCTACCTCTCTACTCTCCACCCCAATCCTCACCTCTCCCCAGGTTCAAACATAAAGAGCCACCTGGGAAGAGAAGGATACAAGTTGTATGGCCTTATGATCTAAAAATGGTGAAAACATCTTGTTTCTCTGAGATTTTAGGACAGGCTTGTAAGCAGGGCAGAGGAACGAGTGAGGGTTTTGTTCTGTGAAGCCAGCCTCTTGAGGGTGTGCTTCCTTTCCCTCTCAACACATCCTTGTCCTCTATGGGCCCTCCATCCCAAGACTGAGCCTCTGCTTTCTCCCCTTGCTGTCTTCTCCTAGGGCTTACTAAATGAGCAGAACCCTTGTGGCCTGCAGCCTTCCCCCTCTCACCACTGAATCAACAACCTGCTGCCCTCCCCACACTCTGCCTCCCCTAGGGAGTTTCCTGGTAGGATTGTTCCTGACAGAAGCCAACGATCTCTGGTCCCCTCTCCTGAGGATTACTCAGACTATAGAATCAGGAGGGCTGTTCATTTCTCATTTCTCCACTCCCCTCACTTGCTACATGATATGACTGTCCACCTTTCTAGCTAGGCACCAGAATTTTGAGTTTTGCCTCTGTTTCTGAAAACACATGGACTCTTTGCATAGAGAAGCATCTATGTTTTAGGCCTTTGGGCCTAGAGAAAGGTCACACCTTTCTTTACAAAGAGGATGCATTCCAAAGGTAGACTTCTTTGTCAGAAACTTCATTCTTGGAGGTAGAAGTGACATGGTAGGCAAGTAGTTCCAGGATATAAGATAAAGACGGTCATATGGAAATGTTAAATACTGAGGATAACAACTCAAATGTCCAAGGAAACAAACAATTCATCCAGGGGCTTTAGATGAGAAGAAAGAAAGGAAAGGGGTTGGATTAACTATTGGGGAGAGTTTGGAATGGGCAAATTCATCCTCAGGCAAAGAGGAGGGGGATGGATGTTCAATAGATTCCAGTTCCCCAAGGTAGCTGACTAGGAAAATTTTCTATCCCAGGAAGTCCTGTGAATAGATCCCTACAAGTAGAAGCTACTGGTTAGTAATAGACCACCCATAGTCCTTTCAGACTAATCTCTTCCCCTCCCTTCTTTCTTTTTCCCTTCTCTTTAAATTAATAAATCAAGTTTACATTCAGGACCTGGTCTTATAAACTGGCCTAATGGGATTTCAGAGGGCCCTTGTCACTTCCCGAAATCTCCCCTGAAATCTTCTTGCCATAGCCTTCAACTCATTTAACAGGGAAGTAAGGCCTTCTGAGAATTAATTGGAAACTAAAGGCTCACATTTAATGTGAGTGCCAATCTAAAAGTTTAAGTGACTGATTTGATAAAGGTGTTATGGACAAGGGTGCAGAAAGACTCAGTAAAGTACCGAAGGACCAACCAGAACCACCTTAATCTTGATAGAGACAAAAGGAAGATGCACATGGAGAGATGTGTGTCATGTGTGAATATGAATGCTGACATCTGTCTTTTGCAGATTATGTCTGAGATCATGACGGCTACTTCTGCTACTCCACTGTGTTGCACTCCTGGCCAGCCCTCACTCTAGTGTCTACCGATCTCCTTTCTGTCTTCTTAATCTGTTGAAGGCTGGAGTAATGACTCATTGTAACATTTTTTGTTCAGTTTCCCATTCTAAATTCCTTTTGATGCTTTTTTTTTAAAGTTGTATTGGGAGAGCTTGGCAAAAATGCTCATTTCATCCCTCCATCTTGGCTCTACCCCTCTAACTGTTGCCCCCACTCCCAACCCTCAGCCTAGTACTTGAATTCTTCCTTTCTGACTGTTTTCAATATTTTTTCTTTGAACTTGGAGCTCTTGATTTGGGCTTTAAAATTCTTGAGGATTTTCATTTTGTTCTTTCTTTTAGTAAGTAACTGGTGGTTTCTTTCATTTCACTTTGTTTTCTAGTTCCAAGATATATGAATAGTTTTCTTTTATGATTTCTTATGATGTCTAGTTTCTTTGTTTTTGTTAATGGCTTTACATAGCCCAGTGGTTCTTAAACTATCTCTTCTTGATCTGTTTTCCAGGTCAGTTGTTTCTCATGTGAGATATTTTACATTTCATTCTTTTTTCCCAATATTTTGACTTTGTTTTATTATTTCTTGACATTTCATGGAATTATTAGCTTCCATCTGGTTAATTCTAATTTCCAGGGAGCTTTTTCTTGGGTAAAGTTTTGTGCCTCTTTTTCCAAGATATTAATTCTCTCTTTATGTCTTTCTTCCCTAGTTGTTGTTCTTTTTTGCTTTTGTTTGCTTTAATAAATGCTTTTTTATCTCTTTTTTAGACACTTGCTTTAGCCCTTCTATTAATTCTCATTGGCCTTGTATCCAAGTTGCATTTTTATTTGAGCCTTTGCTCATAGATGTTTTCAAGTCATTCTCTTCTTGGTTTGTGTTTTGAACTTCCCTTTCACCATAATAATTCTTTTTTGTTGTGTATTGTTTGCTCATTCTTCTAATCTAATTCTTGACTTTGGACTTAATGTTAATGGCTAATGTTAGTGGTTTGCCACTTCTAGGAAGTACATCTGGCCTGAGCTTCTGTCCTATTAAGCCCTTATTCTGCTTTGGCATCTCAGTCTGGGGGCCTATAAGCACTGTAAGCTTCCAGTGCTCCCAAAGTGCTATGATCCAGGGTGAAGTCTGCTCACTGCTCTACTGGTTTGAACTTTACAAATTCCTGGCCCAGTTTTGGGTCTCATTTCTTGCTCCTGGTTGGACATTTCAGTAGATCATTGTTGTACTCAGCCACTCAACCTGCTGGAACATCCTTTGGGTTCAAAGAGATTGAACTGCTTATTCCCTTTTGACCTGGGACTTCTGCTCTGCTCATTCCATAGCAGACTTCTATGCTGGGCCAGAGGTATCAACTGAGTCTCTGCGGTGCTCCTGGGATCAGAGCCACAAAACTGCATTTTGCTTCTGGGACTTGCTTTGGCCCTTGCTAGGTTCCATGCTCATGACCACTCTTTTCTGCCCTGGATCTGTGACCTAGAACTAGGTAATGAGCAATGGAGCTGCCAGGGGGCACATGTTCCTACATCCTGTGCTAGTACAGGGATCCCTTGGCATCTCTTTCTGTTCTGGGGTTTCCTGCCTTGGTACTCCATGTTGTCTTGGACTGCTCTATGCCACCCTAGGAATATCCTATCCCTAGTGCTTATAGACTTATCTGTCTCCCTAAGCCACTCTGGGCTTGAAAAATGCTCCACTGTGACTTTTTCTTGGCCTTCCCAATCAGAATTCACCCTGGTACATTTTCTAGATCTGTGTAGACAATTGATTGAGTACTGGACTTGCAGTAAGGAAGACCTGAATTCAAACTCCACCTCAGGTACTTAGTTGTACAACCTTGGGCAAGTCACTGAACCTCTCTCAGTCTCAGTTTCCCCATTTGTAAAATGAGGATAATAATAGAACCTACCTAATAGGGTTGTTGTGAGGATCAAATGAGATAATTATTCATGAAGCACTTTGCAATGCTTAAAGCTCCATAAAAGTTATAGCTATTAAAATCACCTTTGCAAATGTAAGATGAAGGAGGCAGGGCTAGACATACTTTGTCTCAGAATTAGTTGTGGTTTTAATGGCTTAAAAGCACAACCTGAGTCCATAGTATGATGTGGCTGGCCAAAAAGCCAATGTACTGAGAAAGGCCTAGCATCTCAGTGTAGGGTCTGGAAAGAGGATAGACCAAATGCATTCTGAAATGTTGTGTTTGGTTCTAGGTCCCACATTTTAGGAAGGATCCTGCCAACAAAGAGGGTATCTTAAGCATAGTGAAGAAAAAAACAATGGTAGAATTTCTTGTGGAATGATGAATGACTCTACCCCCTGAGAATCTAGGCTAGCTGCCGCCACTTTGAATAGGACTGTGAGTGGCAGAGTGACCAAATATTGCTACTTTTCAATTGTACATTGCACGCCCAACTACTTCAAAGAAAACCACACCATTTCTCTGCTATGTTGGTTTTGAAAACTAGGGCTTAATGATAATATGTATACATTGATTTTTAAGTGTTATGTGGTGTGGTAATATGGTAGATCTCCTTTTAGCATTTGGGTCTCTCTTGCTCTAAGCCAGAACTTCTTAAACTGTGGGTCGAAACCCCTTGTGGTCATGACCCACAGTTTAAAGAGCACTGAAGGACTCTAGAGTGGGAAAAAGTTTAAGAAGTACTGCTCTAAGCTACACCATTGATGACCACCTTTGCAAACAGGCTAGTAGAAATATAGGAACTTCCCAAAAGTTGCACCAGAATTTGAGGGAATGCTTGTAGCTGCTGAGAAAGGCCAAGAGGAAAATTTTGTAATGGATGATATCCTGAGAGCAGATCACATAGTTCTGTCAGCAATTCCTCATCTTTAAGACTCACACAGACTTTTGAAAGCAGGCCTTCGTATAGCTTTGTATCTAAGGGAAAATGCAGGTTTGGAGATGGAGTATGTGAAAGAAAGAGTAGCGCATGGTGGGAAACCATCATTCTGTTTCACTGTTGGGGGATATGATCAATAAATTTAGGGGAGTGGGACTAGGGACAAGTGAATTTAATGGCCTCCAGAAAATTTTTTCCTGTAAAAAAAGATTTCATGTCCTAGTATAGGGTTGTAGTTTCAAAAAAAGGCTTGTTAAATAGATTTATTTCAAACAACACATTCATACCTTAGAATTTGAACACGAGTGATTTATCGTAGTTATTGCTGGTCAACAGTGACTGTCAAAGAATGAATTCTTCATTTCATTAGAAACAGTCTGCTTGAATATATTTAAGTCATTTCTAATGAAACATACAAATTTTCATTTGTAAGAAATGTATTTTCAAGGTACACTGATTCCTTTTACCTTCTGTGCTATAAATATATTGTAAGCTATTTGTAAGGAGTCATATATTGCCATATACTCTCTGTAGCAGGCTTATCAATATAGTGTTAGCTCTTCATACATCCTTTAGAACCAACTCTTAAAATAAGGCATCCTTGCATCCAATATTGTCTCCTTTGCTAAACGCAGCTAAGACCAAAAGGCAAAACCAAACCAAACAAAATAGCTCCCTCACCGTTCAATCTAAGGGATCTGAGAGTTTAGAAACCTCTTGGGTTAGTTCTATGTCAAGTAAGAAAAAGCACAGCCATGTGCTCTGCTTGGCCATCCCATTACAGAAATCAGCACACTCCTCATTCTTGAAGGAGAGCGAGGGTAGATGTGGGAGTTTGAGTGAAGGCATTCTCTCCTCCTTTTATATCTTTTGCTTAAGCCTAGAATAATTCAGGCAAATGGGAGCTAGCAACTTAGGGACCTGAATGGACAAGGGGGCAAGTCTGGAGAGGGCATCAGGAACCCCCTGAAAACCGTGCCATGCTGTGGTCTGGGACTTCCAGTGTTTTGTTGCCTTTAGCACGGATGTAGTTTTGATAAACAAATACTTAGGCACTACCTGCTTTGTAAATACACTGGCTACTTTCTAGTTCTTTGCTCTTCCCAAGGTTTAAAGGGTTATTAACCAGGACCCAGAGACTAACTGTGCCCCTACTTCATCTTCATTAGATGCCTCCTCAGTGACAGGAAAGGGCACGGCAGTGCTGCCTGCAGTCTACGTCCAACACCACAGCCAAGTCCTCCAAAGTGCTGTGTTTCCTGATTGTGGTTCACGATTCATAACTCCAGGATTCAAGATTATGTTGAGGGCACACATAGGTCTTGCTCTCAGCCACTTAGGTATTGCCACAGAATTCCAGTTGGTGCAAAAAAGATCCAAGACTTTTCTGTGGAATGAATATCTCTGGTGAGCAGACCCTAAACTAGCAATCTGTGTTTAGTGGCAGTCAACAGTGGGAGAGGCTCAGCTCATATGCATCTCCTCCTTTGCCTCTCTCCATCTATTAACCATGATGACAAAGCGAGCTTTGCCACCTTGGCAAGAAATGGTGAGAGAGAGAGAGTCTGAGGACTTGAGTTTGAATTTGAGTTCTCCTACTTTCTGTGACCTTGGGCACACTGCTTAACCTCTTTGGCCATCGATATCCTCATCTCAAAATGCCAGAGCAAACAAAATGATTTCTTAGGGCCTTTTCAGCTCAAAATCCCTGCTTCTGTGAACCTTGGACTGTCTGACAAATACAAATAGCTCTAGGATCAGGACAGCAAATCAATTCGTTCTTTATATAGTGTCACAAAAGGCGCTTTTCTTTGGCTACCATAGGTCCCTGGGGCTTAGAGGGCTATCCTTCAACCTCCCCCCAATGTGTTCTCCATTATTACTTTGTTATATCCTCTTCCCTTCTTTTAATGCCTCTTCTCAAATACCCCTTACCATAGCAGTGATCCAGCTGGCTATATATAACTCGACAGGTGCCTTTCGGAGATGCTTCTCTTATCGGAAAGGGCCTCCAGGGAGAAGCATAACACACCCAATGATTTCTGCTGCCAGACTGAATCATAGAATCTTAGAATTGGGTGGCACTTTCGAGGTCATCCAGTTCTCCAACATATTAGAAGCATGAATCCCGTCCATAATATGGCCCACAAGGGGTTCATCCAGCTACTATTAGAACACTTCCAATGATGGAACTCACTGCCTTATGAGGTTGCTCTTTCCATTATGGGACAGATGGAATTGCTAGCAAGTTCTTTTTATATTGAGCCCATATCTGTCTTCTTGTAACTTTTAGGCATTGGGCCTAGTTCTCTTCTCTAGAAGCACATAAAATAAGTTTTATCCTTCTTCCATATTACAGCCCTTCAAATATATGATGACCACTCTCCAGCCTTCCCGTATGTCTTCCTTTCTCCAGGATAAACATCCTTAAAACATGGTTTTCAATCCCCTTGTCATCTGGGTTCCCTTCACATGACCTCTCCATTTTGTCACTATCCTTCTTAAACTATACACAGTAATACACAGAACTTAACCCATTCCTAGGGATGTGTGTTGCCTGAAAGAGACTAGTGTGAATATTGCTTCTTTCCTTCTGGGCACTCAATTTCTGTAAATGCTACAGAAGTTTCTGTTAGTGAGACAGCACAGTTCAGTGGAAAGAAAGCTGGCCTGTGATAGAGAGATGGGCAGACCTGGCTTCTAGTGTCAGCTGGGCCACCTACTGGCTTGTGTGATACTGGCTAAGTTATTGATGTCTCAACTTCCAAGGCAACTCCTGGAGACTAGAAGGTGCAGCCATTGTCCTTCGGGATAAGTTACTTTCTCATGGAGAAGTCGATGTGCTTATGAAATCACAAGTCCTTACCAAAACAAGAATCATATTAAGGTTTTTGGGCAAGGATGCCACATTAGCATTATTGGATAGCTACATGGTGCTGCAGTGGATAGAGCACCAGGCCTGGAGTCAGGAAGATTCATCTCCTTGAGTTCAAATCTGACCTCAGACACTTTCTAGCTTTGTGACCCTGGGCAAGTCACTTAATCCTGTTTGCTTTGGTTTTCTCATCTGTAAAATGAGCTAGAGAAAGAAACGACAATCCATTTGAAAATCCCATGGGGTCATGAACAACAAAAACTAACCACATTAGTAACTCATACTGAGCATCTTAGAAAATCTTTGGTCTTCTTCGTATGAACTGTTGTTATGCTATCTTCCTACCCACCCACCACCATCCTGTAATTCACTATTTTATTAGCCTCAAAGCTTGTTGCAAGATTTTATATTTCTCTGTGTGAAATTTCATCTGGATAGATTCAGTCCAGAGTTCCAACCTGTTAATACCTTTTGAGTTTCTGATTCTGTCATCCAATCTGTTAACGATCCTTTTAGATTCATGAAGTCTACAAATTTGACAAGTGTGCCATCAGTGTCTTCTGTCAAGTCATTTGTAAAGCTGGTGAGGCCTTTGTAGGATAGGGCTATTGATGGTCTGTGCATTCCTAGCATGGTGCCTCGGAAACAAGAGGTGCTTCCAAACTCTTTTGTAAATTGAATTATTTTTTGATATTTCACTTTTTCTTCTGGACCTAATCGCCAACAAAGAACATTTCCACCAATGCAACTGAAAAAAGAGGATAGGTTATGAAGCTGTGAATCTCTGTTTCAAACTGCTTCATATAAAATATATACATATATCCACAAGTAACTTTCAGAATCCTCCTGCTTCCTTCCAAACTTCTGTGCATTTAAATATATTTCTCTCTTTTTTTATCTCTCTTTCTTTTTCCTGCCTCCATGCCCCTCCCATTAAAAACCAAGAAAAAGAAAAACATGCCAAATAATTCTTTGTAACTAACAAGCACCGTCCTGCAAAAGGAATCCACACGATGGTCATGTCCAGAAATGTGTCTTTCTGCCCCTCGAATCCATGAATTCTCTGTCAGGCAGTGAGTCCCGCACTTTGCCCTCCTTCCTCCGGAGCAGTGGAGCTGCGGCTGCTCACCGTGCACTCAGTTGGCCTCTGAGTATTTCAGAGTTGCGTTGTTGCTCTCCTTCTTCTGCTCCTTTACCCTGCACCTGTCTATATTACCCAGGATTTTCTGTAGTCATCTCGTTATTTCTTTTACATCTGTATAGCGTAGTTTGCGTAGACATTCCTCAGGTGATGGGGACCCCCTTAAATTATAGTCCTTCCCCCTCCCCTAGCCCTTGTCCTTTCCTTCTTTAGGACTGGGATTTTTGTTTTCCTTTTACCTCTTCTCCTATTCCTTCCCCAAGATTATCTCATTCATTCTCATTCATTCTCTCTCTCTCTCTCTCTCTCTCTCTCTCTCTCTCTCTCTCTCTCTCTCTCTCTTCTCTCTCCCTCTCTCCCTCTCTCCCTCTTTCTACCTCTCTCCCCTTATCCCTACTTGTTTCCCTGTTGAGTTTGAAATTTTTACAGCAAATCATGGGATCAACCTTTGTTCATTTCAAATAAGAGTGAAGTTCATCCAATGTTTGCTGTTCCTCCCCGCCCCCCCCCCCCCCAATCCTTCCTCCTTGGTCAGGATTTGATCTGGTGCGAAATTCTGATTTTTGATGAAGTTAGGCATGTGGGAGCTGGAGTTGAAAGAAGACATTATTTTTTCAGTCCCAGGTCCCAGCAATGTCTTTCTTTAGGCTGCTATCTTGGCTGGAATTGAATTGTATTATTGCTGATAGAGCTAAGGACAAAGCCCAGAGGCCTACCTTCTCCCATGCATTGTTGTGTCCTGGCTGTAGGTCTGTGAAACTTGGTTAACATCCCAGCTTGCTCCATATTACCTTTGTGTCTTTGTGCAAATCACTTAACTTGTCTGGGTCACAATTTCATCTTTTGTAAAATGGAGGGAAGTAGACTAGATGACCACTAACATCTCTTGTGGTTTGAAATCTAGGTTTGGTGATGTATTAATAAATGCTTTTTTGTGCAAGGCCTTTCAACCAGTTATGAAGGCACCTAATTATTCTCTCCAACTCACATTTCTCTATCATGTCTACAAGTGTATCAGGAGACTTTGTCAGATGTTTTGCTAACATCTTTATTTGCCATGTCTACAGGATTCCTCCTATCTACCAAGGTAATAACCCTGTCAAAGAAGAAAATTAAGTTAGTCTAGTATGAATTGTGCTGAAATGGGGAACCCAAACTGCTGTTGTACCCCTCAAGGAGCAGTATGACTAACCAGCCCCAGATTAGCAGCCTGTTTTCCATATACAAGATTTCATGAAACTCTGTGAATATAATATAATAATAATGAAAGATAATATGCTCAAGGAACTTGGTTATTAAAATACCTGACAAGTTAAATAACTCCCAAGATTGATCATTTTCCCCCAAGATTTCTGCCAGTGCTAGCTAGAGTATCTCTTTATTCATTTAAGCCCAAATGAATCACAAAATCCCAAGGTTGGGAGAAACTCTGAATTCTCCAACATCAATCTAATTCAGTGTGTATCTGAAGACAACCACCCTCTACAACATCTACGACAGCAGTCCTCCATCCTTTGATCAAAGACTTCAAGTCACAGGGAACTCACTGCCTCCCAAAGCAGCCTGTTAAACTGTGGAATAGTTCTAATTGTCAGGGCATGTTTCCTTGAGCCTCAGTTTGCTTCTCCCTAAGTTCTACCCATTGCTCCAGATTCTGCCCTGTGGCATAAAGTAGAATGAGTCTGTTCCTTTTCTGTGACAGCCCGGCTAGTCTTTGCAAACTGCTATCATTCTGCCCACCAACCCCAGTCTTCTTGTTTTCAGGCAAAACATTCTCAATTTCTTTAATTCTCCCCTATCAAGAACTCAGGATTCTTCTCTATACAGTTGCTCCCCTCTGGACCATTCTCCAGATTATCAGTATTCTTCTCATCTAGAACTGAATATAATCCAGCTCTTAAGTAAGGAGAATCAAATTCTTAACAGTCATCAAAGTAAAAATCGCACAATTGCTCTGGACAGGGAATGACAGTGGATTGAGAATGATGTAAGTTCTATGACCAGATGGACCTGCCTCTATCCCAGGTCACATTGATTCCCCAACTTCTGACAGAGAGAGAAACAAAAGCAAAGAAAAATGCTGGTCATCCCTCTCACCCACAGAACAGTGGTCTATTCCTCTCTACCTAAAGGCCAGTTGGAAGCTCCCGTGCTCCCCAGTGCTCCATCCTTCAGCACAGAAGAAGGCTGGGCCAGAGAGCAAGATGCTTCTGGTAGCAACCAGTGCTTATGTGATGGACCTGAAGTTCTATGCTTTTTTTCAGGCAGAAAAATGGTTACAGCTTCCCATAACATAATGTTTTCCTTGCTAGGGGACAAAGAGAGGGAACGGTCCTTAAAATTCATAAACGTATGGCTGATGTCCTAAGGGCACAGCAAGGGTGAATGTCAACAGGACAAGGCAATATGGTATTCAGAGGAAAAAACTTTCAGTTGAAGGTTACATGTCATAATGCAACAGAATTGTCTGGCCTTTTGTGCATGTTTAAATTGAAGTTTCCACAATGTAGTTGAAATAAAGGAGGGGAGAGCCTCAGAGCAGAGGATGGAAGGAAGTTGTCTGTGTGGAAAACAGAGGTGAATATTTAAAAAATCTGATCTGTTGAGTGGAACTGCATAATAATATGCAAGAAAAAAATGGCCATCACATGGCTTTGACATATTTAATTTTATCCTCTCAGCCAAAAAATGGAATACGTTTAAGCGTTCCTTCCTCATGCTGAAACATATTCAATTTGATATCAGAACCGACAGCTGGACAGCAGGATGCCTGCAAACAATCAACCAAGGACAGGATCAAAGGAAATGGGTTAAAAAGGCAGCAGGTTGGATTAAATTTCGACATTTGGAAAAGCCTGTGTGGATGGGTTTGGTGATCACGGAGTGCATTCATCTCTAAGGCTCACAGGACCAAGTACACATACTAGTGGTCACTGACGAGCTATGGGAGGGGGCCAGGGATAGGGATGTTATTTTAGCTGAATTTATATCTACACCAACAATAATTACAACATTATAACTTGATTGAACTGTTGGAAAGGAGTGATGGTGAGGCAGTTAGAGTGTGGGGAAGGCACGCCACAGCTCCCCTGACTCTTTGGGGATGGGCGATCTTTGAAAAGTCTCTCCCATCTATGGCCACATTTCAGTCATCACCTGATATCAATGATGCAGAGCTCCAGGGGGTCAGCACCTGCATCGTTTATGTGGTTAAAACACCTTTTGGGGTGTCAACATTCCGTAAGCACTGAGATCTAAGCCTCCTGGGGAGGGTTGAGAATCTGCTCTAGAAGAAAGCCTGTAAAGGACATTTTCCGTAATATGGTTCTTTGACCAATTCCTTTTCTATCCCACTATTGTTTATGCCCAAGGGATTTTTTTAAAGTGCATTGTGCCTTTGCTTCTCCATCCTTAAAGTGGATTTAATGACTGACTTCCCTGTTCTCCATCCATCTTTCCATAGCTTCCAAAATATCTTTAAAACTTGAGAATGGCTGTGTCACTCCCTTTTTCAAAAACCTTCCATGGTTTCCTATCGGTCTTGAGACAAAACACCATCTCTGCATTTGGGTGTTCAAAGCCAACCATGATCTTGCTCCCACCTGCACTTCTAGTCCTTTGTCACGTCCGCGGTTCCCTGAATTCCACACTCCATGCCCTATCTGGCATGAACCACCTCCTCTTTTCTGTCTTTTGTCATGTTCAAGATTGATGTGAGCTTCAAGGCCCAACTTAAGTGCCCCCTCCTATGTGCTGGGCTCACTGATTTCCTGTAGTCAGGTTGATTTGTACTACATTTACTATCTGTGTGTATGTGTGGGAAGTCCCACACTACCAGCAGAATGCAAGATTCTTGAAGTCAGGGACCGCTTATCTTTGTCTTTGTCTAGTAGCTAGTCCAGTGTTTTGCACATAGTAGGAACTTGCTGAATTGAACTAAACCCAATAAAAATTTTCATACTTTACTAAGGAAGTGATTGGAAAGAGTTACCATCACCTCTGCATGGGAGATGATGATGAAACTTATTGTAGCCACAGAGAGAAGTCCCAGTGTGGTCCCTGGGTCTAAGATAGAGCATGGGTAGGAATGAGGCGATGGGATTGATTACAATCTGGCACTCAACCTAGAAGAAATTTAGTATCCTCATGCTTCCGTTCTTCTTCCTTCTCTTCTCTGAGCTTCCTGGGAAGGCTTTTTGGGCAGTAACTGTGAGCATCTTTGTTGCCGGTATGTGCTTCTGTCTTCATTTAGGGCACTGTAGAAGGAGGTGGGGATGGGTGGTGACTCAGGCTGAGATGCTGCTGCTTTAATTATGCTCACTTTATTATAGTATTTGGAACTGTATGTCTCACAGCATCTTAAACTCAGAATGTCTGAAATCAAACACATTTTGTTTCTTTCCAAACCTTTTTCTCCTTCCCAAATTCCCTATTACTGTTGAAGGCATCACTAGACTCCCAGACATTCTGGCCTGCTACTTGACTCCTCACCCTCTCTCACCTCCCCTATCCAGTCTGTTGCCAAGTCTTGTTAGGTCTACTTTTGAAAAATATCTTCAATACTCTGCTTCTAAAACACCAGAGATGACTGTGGGGTACGGAACAATGTACATTTATGGACATGGCCAAGATGGGAATTTGTTTGGCTTGAATTATACATGTTTGTTAACAAAAGTTTTGTTTTTCTTTTCTCCCCTCTAGTGGGGAGAGGTTGGCAGAGACAAATGCTTGGTATTGAAAAAGCTCAAGTTTAGTTTTTACAAAGGTGAGAAGGCTGAACTACATATTAACTCGAGTTCATTCCAGCTTTAAACTTATGATCCCAATTGTAGATGAGACCCAAGCCAGTTTTTATTACCAAATAGGTTTTTGATGGATGTGGTGTCTTTCAAAAGCTATTTGCATGTCTGATTTGTGGAGATTACATTCAATATGAAAAAGAGAATTCAAAATGATTTCCAAGGCTACAATCTAAGTCTGCTTCAGCTTTAAGCTGTTAGCAGTAAGGGCCAAGTCCACAGAATCAAAATCTCAAGAGGCCCAAATAATCTTTGATGTGTTCAGTGAGTACTTATTTGCCACCGATTCTTTTATTAAGCAAATTTTATTTGGAATTTAAATACAAAAATGAGAAAAGAAAAAAAAACCCATTACCCTGTACACGAGCAAAACATAAGAGGATTCGTTGTAAAGTAACAAGTTTCCATTTCAAGAAAGCCTAGCTTTTCTTTGCTTTCTTGTAGGTTTTCTTTTGTTTTCTGTTGTACACTTACTTTACTTCCCCCCTGCCCCACCCCAAAGAAGGCCACAATTAAGCACACACATGTATACACAAACAGAGATAGATATCTATAAACATACACATATATACACTCATATACAGATATCTATAAACTCACACACACACACACACACATATATATATATATATATGTATGTATGTATGTGTGTATGTAAGACCATACTATGTTTATTTGCACTTTTCATCTGTTTCTCTGAAGGTGGATGGCATCTTCCTTTATAAGTTCAAGTCTTTCCATTCTTTCTAAATTAACTGACACATCATTTCCTACACTACAGCAAATATTTTAACCCAATGACATCCTGTCTGAGAGACTGTCTATGGAAGCTTCCCTCCCAATTTTCTGCATTCCTTCTATTTTTGGCTGCATAGGTATTATTTGTATAAGAAAAGTTTAATTTGAAGTCATGAAACTTACCCATTTTATACTTCAACAATGTTCTCACCTTATGATATAGTTAAAGGTCTGTTAATACTGGGTCTGTTTCCTTTACATCTTCTCCCTCCCACCCATCCTGGTTTCTTTGAAGTTCCTGACCTTTTGTTCTTCCAAATGAACTTTGTTATTAATTTTTCTAACTCACTAAGATTTTTTTTAGTAACTTAATTGGGATGGCATTAAATAAATAGATTAGTTAGGTAAAACTGTCATTTTACGTTATATTGGTTTTACGTGCCCATGAACAATAGATCTTACTGCAGTTATTTAGATCTGACTTTATTTGTACAAAAAATGTTCTATGTTTATGTTCATATACTTCCTGTGTCTGTTTAGCAGGCATACTCTCAGATATTTTATACTGTCTAGTTATTTTAAATGGTCTAAAACAATATTGAATAATATGGCTGACACATAGTATAGTTTCCCCCTTTTTCTCTTTTGAGTAAATTTATTTTAGCATTAACTTTGAGATCATAATCACTATCCCTACTCTTTTTTACATTATAAATTCTACTTCTGCCCTTTGTTTTATCTTTGGGTGTATCTCTCATTTCTATTGTGTTTCCTGAAAGCAATATATTGTTGAATTCAAATTTTTAATCTGCTCTCCATTTCTGTTTTATAGGTCAATTCATCCCATTCACATTCTAAGTTATAATTACTTGTGTATTTGCCAACTGTTTGCAGTACAATGCTAAAGAAGCTACACCATTTAGATAAGATGCTGCGTGCCCAATGGAGCTAAGAGTCTAGTAAGGAGGTAGGATACCTATGCAGATAAGTATAATACATATTCCCTGATGCATGGATTCAAGAATTCCCCAACAAAGTCCTATGTGAGTTGTGAAGAAGTGGGTCATTCATTACTGAGTAGGGCCACTGGAATGGCTTTATGGAGAAAGTAACAACTGAATTAGGGTTTAAACGATTGTTAAGAATTCAAGGGAGAAGGGAGAGTGGAGGACATTGGAGCCAAGACACACAAGTATGAGAAAGCAGGAATGCTTAAGGGCTGGAGTGGGAAATGTATGGAGGGAAGTGATCACAAGTAAGGTGGAATGGCAGCAGTCAGACTGAAGAAGGCCTGGAATCTCAGGCAATTAATTTTGAACATTACTTAGTCTATAACAGGGAGGTCCTGCAGAATTCTAAGCAGAACAATGGCATTATCAGATTTCAGCATAAGAAAGATTATTCTGGCAGCCAAATGATGGGTGGTAGATTGCAGACGCAGAGGGAGGAGAGGTGAGAAGGCCCGTGAGGAGATAATTAAAGTCAATGAGAATAGTAAACAGGGTCTGTAACAGGGAGTGCCACCAGTGGGAACATGGAGGAGAAAACCCGTGAAATGTTGCACAGGGAGAATGGGCAGGATTTGGTGACAGATGAAGGAGAAGGAAGAGACAGATGAAAAAAAATGGATATCTTGGTTTTTTATTGCACTTTCATTAAAAAAATCCCATCTTCTCCTAGCCAGAGAATATAGCAGAGAATGGAAAAAAAAAACCAATACCAAATCCCAAATCTGACAGCGGGATGTGGTTTGTACAGATAGAGAAGTGTGAAAGAGTATATGGCTAGTATAGTTCAGCTAGAACATAGAGAACATGAAGGGAGGTATCAAATAATTAGTTTAAAAAGGTAGATTGAAATTGAAGTTTTTGCACAAACAAAGCTAATGCAACCAAGATTAGAAGGAAAGCAGAAAGCTGGGAAAAAATTTTTACAGCTGATGTTTCTGATAAAGGCTTCATTTCTAAAATATAGAGAGAATTGAGTCAGATTTATAAGCATGCAAGTCATTCCCTAGTTGATAAATGGTCAAAGGATATGAATAGGCAGTTTTCAGGTAAAGAAATTAAACCTATCTGTAGTCATATGAAAAACTGTTCTAAATCACTATTGATTAGAGAAATGCAGATTAAAACAACTCTGAGGTACCACCTCACACCTATCCAATTGGCTAATATGACAGAAAAGGAAAATGATAAATATTGGAGAAGATGTGGGAAAATTGGGACACTAATGTATTGTTGGTGGAGTTGTGAACTGATCCAACCATTCTGGAGAGTGATTTGGAACTATGCCCAAAGGGCTATAAAAATGTGCATACCCTTTGACCCAGCAATAGCGCTTCTAGGTCTCTATCCCAAAGACAGCATACAAATGGGAAAAATACCCACATGTACAAAAATATTTATAACAGCTCTTTTGGTGGTGGCCAAGAACTGGAAATCAAAGGGATGCCCACCAACTGGGGAATGGCTGAACAAGTTGTGGTGTATGAATGTAATGGAAGACTGTTGTGCTATAAGAAATGATGAACAGGAGGACTTCAGAAAAACCTGGAAAGACTCAGCACTGATGTTGAATGAAATGAGCACAACCAGGACAACAGGAACAACAACACTGAGAGATGACTGACTGATAGACAGCTCTTCTCAGCAAGGTCATGACCTGTGACAACTCCAAAAGACTCATGATAGAAAATGCCATCCACGTCCAGAGAAAGCACTATGGAGTCTGAACGCAGATCAAAGTGCACTCTTTGCCCTGTTTTTCCTCTCCCTTGTGGTTTTTCCCTTTTGTTCTGATTCTTCTTTCACAACATGACTAACATGGAGATAGGTTTAACATGATGGTATTTGTATAACCCATGCCAGATTGCTTGCCATCTTGGGAGGGGGACAGGAGAGGGAGAAAAAAAATTTGAAATTCAAAATTGTATAAACGTAAATGTTGGAAACTATCATAACATGTAATTGAAAAAAAATAGAGTACTATTATGCAGAAAAAATGGAAAGATAGGTTGTAGCCAGATTGCGAAGGGTTTTGAATACTAGGTTAAGGAGTTTTGTATTTAATCCTTGGGACAATAGGGAGCCATTGATGGGTTAAGAGCCAGGGGAGTGACAGCTCCATGGAAGGGATCATGATGACTGGAAGCAGGAAACTCATTATAGGAGGCCAGGAAGGAGGCTTGTAAGGGACTGATGGAGGGTGGCAGCTGTGTTAACAGACAGAAGGAGACAGATAGGAGAGATTTAGCAATGGAATAGATGAGATTTATCCATGGATTACTTTATTATCCGTTGTGAATCAGGAGACTTTCTTCCATTTGAATTCTATTCCCTGCAACAAACACTAATGAACAGTCATGTCCCTGGCGCTGCGTTAGGGGCTGGGGATTCACTGATGTAAGCAAAGTAGTACATTCTACTAGTTAGAAATAGTGTGGACTTAAGTAAATACAAAATAAATCTTGACCAAGTAACTTCACAGGATGGCTAGAGCTCGAATGGGGAAGGGTCAATGAAAGGGACAAGAGAAGCTTTCTGGTGGAGGATGTATCCTTAGGCTGAGTTTTGAAGGGAGATAAAGGCAGAGGACCTGAGTTCAAATCCATCCTGAGGTACTTTCTAGCTATGTGGTCTTGGGCAAGTTACTTAACCCTGACTCCCTTAGTTTTCTCATCTGTAAAATAGGGACCATAGCACCTAACTCACAGGGTTATAGTGAGGATAAAATTAGAAAATATTTGTAAAGCGTTTTGTAAATCTCTAAGCATTACTCGTTGTTATTATTGGATTCCAAGACATTTTGGTGAGGAGAACAAGCCTTCAAGGCTTATAGTTGTGCAAAAGTATGGTGACGGGAGATTGGGACATCTCTTTGGATGAGCAGACAAGGAGCAGGAGCAGCATGCAATCGGTTAGCAAAAACAGGCTGGAGTCGGATTGGGAAAGAGTGAAAATGCCGAACAGATGTTTACATTTTATCCTCATTCCGATTGGGAGTCGGTAAATCTCCTAGAATCAGGAAGCTCCACGATTTCAGAGGAGGGTCTCACGTTCGACCACATGCCTTCGGTGTGCTCTGGGGTGGCTTGGTGCAGGGCCCGACACCAGACTTCTGATTATGGTCATTTATTTCTGCATCTCTTGTATTTTATGTGTTTATCTGGATTTCCTAATGCAGTAGCTGCTGCTGTGTGTACCACAGGATAATGGTTATTATTTATATAGCACTTTTCATCTTCAGTGTGCCTTACAGATACTAACACACGAATCCTCTGGAGAGCAGCATTCTATGGAGCCCCCCGGCTCGTCTGGCCAAATGAATTGAGTCGCTTTATGAAATAAAATCAGAGGCTCATCTGGATCTGCACAGCCCCTGCCTGAATGGGAGGAGGCCTGGGGTCAGCTTGCACTACCTTCCCCGAGCCCCTCCAGGAAAGGCGTTATCTGAAAACCAATCTTCTGCCTCCTGGCCTCGGAGGAGGCCTCTTAATAATAACTGACGCTTCTTCCCAGCCTCCAAATACGTCCAGCTGGCCTGGCAAGGGATGTTTAGGGATAGCACGTTGTTTCACTTGATTGTGGCTGGCAGCACTTCGGAGAGGACGGATTTTACTGCAGGGATGTTTGGATCCCTCCAGCACTGAAGGACTAGCCTTTGTGAGGCCCAGGGTCCACCAGCCCTCCCACCCTCTTGGACTCCACCCCATAGTCATTACACCAGGAGTGAGTGTGTGCACACACACACACACACACTCTCTTCTTTTCTTTCTTTTTCTCTTTCTGTGTCTTCCCCATTCCTCCTCTCTCCTTGTTCCTTCCTTCTCTCTCTCTCTCTCTCTCTCTCTCTCTCTCTCTCTCTCTCTCTCTCTCTCTCTCCTCCCTCTCTCCCTTCCTCTCTATTTTCTTCTCTTCTTTTCTCTCTCCTTCTCTTTTTCTCCCTCTCCCCTGTTCCTCCTGTCTCCTTCCTTTCTTTTCTTTTTTACCTTTCTCTCTCTCCCTCTCCCCTTCCTCCCTTTCTCTCTTTTGTCTCTCCTCTTCTCTTTTTCTCTCGCCTCCCTTTCTCCCTTTCCTTCCTTCTTTTATTTTTCTTTGTTTCCTCTCCTCCCTTTCTCTCTCCTCTCTTTCTCTTTTTCTCTCTCCTTTTTGTGTTCTCCCTTCCTCCCTCTCTCTTTCTCTCCTTCCTTTCCCCTTCCTCTCTTTTTCTCTTCTCTCCCTTTCTTTCTTTTTTTCTCTCCTCCTCTCTGTCTTCCTTCCTTTATTCTGTCTCTCCTTCCTCTCTTTCTTTCTCCTCTTCTCTTTCTTTCTCTCCCCTTCTTTCCCATTGTTGCACAGAGCTGCTGCCTGATTGCTGCTGTCTGGTTTTCCTTCCTGCTGTGAGGTGGAAGGAGTTCTTGTTCAACTGCTCAGAAGGAGGCAGAAAGGGTCCTGGGAAATACGAACTGACAAGAAGCAGAATTCAACTGACTCTGATGCACAGCCTGACAATCAGCTGAGAAAAGGATCCTGGCTGATGCGGATTCCCTGTTTGGGTTCTCAGATATGTCAGCTGTGGGGTCATTTGCCTTCCTAAAATGGGCAAAGAAGCTCTCCAGTGTTTCTACCTTTGATTTCCTTTTGTAAAGATGATACTATCCTTCAAGAAATCAGCTCCAAGTCACTCACTGGAGGCCATGTGCAAACTACTTGGTTCTTATTGCCTTTAATTTTGTTATTTGTTTATTAAAATGTATTTTTCCTTTTTTATTGTTGCATTCCCTACCTATCAGTGGTCTCAGTATCCCTGAAAGTAGTAAAGATTTGTTAGCTTACAATCAAATGAAAGAGGAGATTTGCAATTCATTTTTTCTTTTTTAAAATATTTTATTTTTTCCAATTATATATAAAGACAATTTTAACATTCTTTTTAAAAAATTGAGTTCTAAATTCTCTCCTTCCTTCCCCCCGTTGATAAGGCAAGCAATTTGATATAGGTTATACATTTGCAGTCATTTTCATATTAGTCATGTTGTGAAAGAAAAGACAGACAAAAAACACCTCAAGAAAAATAACTTTTCAAAAACTAGCTTGGATCTGCATTCAAATTCCATCAGTTCTTTCTCTGGAAGTGGATAGCATTTTCTATCATGAGTCTTTTAGAACTGTCTTGGATCATTATATTGCTGAGAAGAGCTAAGTCATTCCCAGCTGATCATCTTACAATGTTGCTGTTGCCGTGTGCACTGTTATCCTGGTACTGCTCACTTCACTTTGTATCAGTTCGTGTAAGTATTCCAAGGTTTTTCTGAAAGCGTCCTTCTTGTCATTTCTTATGGCACAATCATATTCCATCATGATCAAGTACCACAATTTGTTCATCTGTTCCCCACTGCATGGGCTTCCCCTTAGTTTCCAATTCTTTACTACCACAAAAAGAACTGCTATGAATATTTTTGCACATGTGGGTCCTTTTCCCTTTTTATGATCTCTTGGGGTATAGAACTGGTAGCGGTATTGCTGGATCAAAGGGTATTGCAGTTTTATAGCCATTTGGGCATAGTTCGAAATTGCTTTCCAGAATAGTTGGATCAGTTCACGACTATACCAACAATGCATTAGTGTTTCAATTTTCCCACATCTCCAACATTTATCATTTTTTTTTTGTGTCATGTTAGCTAATGGAATAGGTGTGAGGTGGTACCTCAGAGTTGTTTTAATTTGCATGTCTAATCAAAAATGATTTAGAGCATTTTCTCTTATGCCAATAGATAGTTTTGGTTTCTTCTTCTGAAAACTGCCTGTTCATATCCTTTGACCACTTATCAGTTGGAGAATGACTTGGAAATTGGACTCAGTTTCGAGTCCATATATTTGAGATATGAGGCCTTTATCAGAGAAACTCGCTGTAAAATTTTTTTCAGTTATGATTACTGTGTATTTCTCTCCATACTGTTTCCCCCGTTTATCCTTCTCTTTCCTTTTCACCTGTCCCTCTTTCTTCTGACCACCACCTCCCCCAATCCACCCTCCCTTCTATCAGCTCCCCCTATGTCTTATCCCCTCTCTCTCCTACTTCCTATAGGGTAAGATAGATTTATGTTATGTTTATATTACATATTCTTTCTTTCTTTCTTTCTTTCTTTCTTTCTTTCTTTCTTTCTTTCTTTCTTTCTTTCTTTCTTTCTTTCTTTCTTTCTTTCTTTCTGTCTGTCTGTCTGTCTGTCTGTCTGTCTGTCTGTCTGTCTGTCTATCTATCTATAGATTATATACCCAACTGAGTATATATGTTACTCCCTCTGAACCATTTCTGACGAGAGCAAGGTTCTGGCATTATCCGCCACCCCAACCCCCATCTTCTCCTCTATTGCAGGGGTTGTTTTATGTGAGATAATTTGCCCTATTCTACCTCCCCCTCCCTCTTTTAGTCTGCCCTCTTGGTTCTGCAGAGATTTGCAATGTATGAAGGAGCTTTCTGAAGCTAAAACTAGGGTGGAGCAATAAGGGCTTTTCCTCAGAAACTTCAAACCTCAGCTTGGGAAAAACAATAGAGCTAAGGTGAATAATGAGGGAAAATAGAAAGCTACCATAAGCTGGGGTCAACAGCCAATCTCCATCCCAGTCCCACTTGCCTGAAGATGTGCTTTATGCTATCTGTCATTGGCACACAGATTCCTCATATGATAGTATAGATCCTTTATTCTAAAATTGGCTGCTTTTGTCACCATTAAATGAGTTTGAGAGGACAGATACCATGAGTATTTTCCTGGAATGAGCTTTGGGCAGGGAGGCAGCCAGGATGGGGGCTGGTGGCTGGGAAATGGAGGTCAATGCAGCGGCACTAGGAATTAGTCTATTTTCTTTAGCCCGTGCCATGGCTAACGCTGTAAATGAGCCCTATTGTCTGTGTGGGTCCGGGTTTTCCCATTTTTCTCTTTGCTCTAGTCCAAGAGGCCACCCCACACTGGGTCTCCATTTGTGGGCTTTGTCAGCCTTGATTTTCTGGCTCAGTTTTGGATTAAGGTAAATGACTGGGTTTGTGAGCAAACAGAAGTGATATGGAAGCAAGACAAAACAGTTGGATTAGCTGCAGTCCCAGGAAGAGAGAACTGGAAACCTGATGAAGGTGAGGGTTGTCTGCAATTCTCTTTCATTCCTTTTCATAGTAAATACAAACCGACTGATACAGTATCATGCAGTGTTTCCAAATATTATTTATAAGCCAAATATTTGATCAGTTTTCTTTACAAATACCAAGAGATATCCTAGAGAAAGCAGGCCTGGGAACAACAATTGAGTTGTTCCAGTGCGGAGCAAGCCAGCATTTTTATGTCCAAATTCAAAGGGATTGAGCTCGGCAGGTTTCATAGAGACTTCGAGAGGCTGAGCTACAATGTGTGCTCTCATTACAAGCACCTGCAATTGGGCTGGATCAAGAGTTCTAGGAAAGACAAAAGCCAAGTTTTTCTTTGCCTGTAAAAGGTGTGAGCCTCAGTTCATTGGGTTTGTAGTATTAAGAAAATGGTGGCGACAGCAGAGTTTTTGTACCAATGCCATTTTGCTGTGTAGAAGCTATCAGAAGAGCTACCTGGGAAGGAAGCCAGGAGGAGGGAGAAGAGGGAGCAGGCAGAGCTTGGGGCCAGGGCAGAGTCAGGGGTCAGAGACATCTTTCATATTTGTCTAAGTAATGAATCACAAAAAGACTTCCTTAAAATGGGGCCTCCAAAGTTACAGCTAGGGCAAGGGCTGCTGGGGCTTTGGCCTGGTTACCAACAAGGGGGAGTGCCCACTTAGGTGTGGGGACTGGACTTTGGTGGCCCCAGCTTGCCCCCTCCAGACTCCCTGACTCCTTTGCTGACCCCTAGTCTGTTGTGCCCCAGGTGAAAAAATTCAAATGAGATCACATGTGGAAAGTACTCGGCATACATCCATGATCTCTGTAAATGTTAGCTATTGTGTGTTATTATTCCTCCAAGGAAACCCACAATTCATCATCTTCTGATCATTCTGGGAAAGATGTTTATTCTGAGATGCAGTGTGTCCTTTTCTCAAACTTAATTTTTTGTTTTCTTTGATTTTTTTCTTTTTGTTTTATTAGTTTTTTTAGATGCAGTGTATTCTAATGGCAAGATTCTGTACTTAGAGTTGAGCCAACCCAGCCTTTGGCACTTTATGGCATTTTATGATCTTGGGCCTCAGTTGCCTTATCTGTGAAATCAGAAGGCCAGTTTTAAGTCCTACTGGACTGTCGTGAAGTTCCAATGAGACCATGTGCCTGAGCCTCGTTGCAGACTTTTGAGTTCTATAGAGACCCCTTAAGAGAACAAGCTCTCTTTGGGCACTGTGGCGGGACTTATTGGGGCAGGGACAAGAAATATGCTAATTATCACTGTTCTTTGTACTGTGAAACATACCAAGCAAACTCCCTTATTATTCATTAGCCTCAGTTTCCTCATCTGTACAATAGGGATAATAATAGAACCTGTCTCACAGTTGTAAAGATTAAATGAGGTATGTGTAAAACACTGTGTGTTAGTAATTGGAAACCACTAGGTGGTGCCATAGTGCACACAACACTGGCCCTGGAGTCAAGAAGATGAGTTCAAATATGACCTTAGACAAGTGCTATCTGGATGACTCTGGGCAAGTCACTTTACCTTTGCCTGCCTTGGTTTCCTCATCTGTAAAATGAGTATAATAATAGCACCTACCTCCCAGGATGGATGTGAGGATCAAATGGGATAACATATGGAAAAGACTTTATATATAATGCCTTAGAGCACTGTATAAATACTGACTACTACTGACTACTACTACTACTACTACTACTACTACTACTACTACTACTACTACTACTACTACTACTACTACTGGTACAACTACTTCCTTCTTGTTTTTCCTCCTTCTCTTCCTCCTCCTCCTTCTTGCACAACCTACAGATTATCTGTGAAGGAAATACAAGAAAGAATGTGAAATGGCAAGACAGTCTGAACCCTTCTTTGATGCTCTGCCACATTATCCAATGAAACACCCCCACCCCCCCAAAGTCAGGCCTGAGTAGCAGTAGAAATGTCTTTCAGAACTGACCTGTCTTGATTGTGATATTCTGCAATTATCATCCTTGTTTTAGAGATGAGGATGCGAAGACCCAGAAAGGTTAGCTGAAATGTGGAGGGTCCCACAGCAAGTGTCAAGAGGCAGATTTAAAGCCAGACTTTGCTGGTTTATGAGCCAGTGCTCTGTCATTGAAGGTGAGGAAGGCATCAGAAAAATCTGATGAGAAACATCTGCCTGAACTTAGGAAATGCAAAATCAATGAAGGACCCCTGGCCCCTCCAGGATTTCAGTCTTTCCCTTCGTATTTAAAAACCAAACACCACTTAGTGTCCAACTGAGGAGATGAACTGGAAGGACTTGAGGTCAAAGCCGAGAGATGAGCTTGAGTAAAATCATGACTGTGTGTTTGGCAGTCCGGCGGGTTACTGGTTTTTATTGGAAGGAGAATAGTTTTGAGAAAACAAGAATTGGGAACTTGGGAGGGGTGAATCTGATCAAACTTCATGGTCTCGCCTCATTTTATTTTTCAAAAACTAGAGCTGATGAGGTGAGGGGCTTCTTGTCCTTTCCCTGGTTAGTCCCACATAGAAGAAAGCCATGAGAATGGGCTACAGAGAATGGTCATTACCCAGAACCTCCTGCTGTTTATGGCACTGTTGGAATACTCTTAAATGCTGGTCTACAGTCCCTATCTAAATGCACAATGGGCTGTAGTGGATGTTTTGTCATTTCTTTCATTTGCTTTGTTTCAAGATACTCAGACAAGGAATGGAAAAAGAGAAGATGCTAAGGAAAAAGCTGCTTCCTGTGCAGGTCGTACAGAAGAAGGAGATGACTTTGGATAGGGAAGCATTGAGGCTGATGCCGTTAAAATTGGGATCCCAAGTGTTCTCCAAGCCCATGATCCCATAACTGGTAGGAAGCATCATAGAGTAGATGCTGTACTAGACCTCACATCAGGAAGGCCTAAGTTCAAATCCCATCTCAGAGCCAGTGGGACCCTGCACAAGTCACTTAACTTCATTTAATGTCAGTAACTTCATCTGGAAAATGAGGGGGGTTGGACTCCATGAGTCCATTCTAGTTCCAAGCCTGTGATCATGTAGTCCCTAGTGTTGAGTGATCGTGGAATCCTCTGCCTGGGGGGTTAGGGTTAGTTTGGAGTCAGAGCTCTCTCTCCAGCTCTGATATTTGCTGTTCCTGTGACCTGGGCAGGCTGTTTAACCTCTCTGAGCCCCAGTTATCTTAGTAGTAGGCATCTCAATGCTTGTAGAATTGAAATAAATGGGATACTCTAGAGTCAACTTCAGTAGGCAGATCCTTTGGGAAATGGGAATCAATGAGCCTTGCTCTTAGCAACCTTTATGGGAAGGTCACATGATAGTAATAAGAGATTAGAGGTGTTCTCCTAAATTAGAACAGTTCTAGTTCAGTTACAGGTTTGAGGAAAGTTGACATTGTTCACAGTTGGGAAACTTCTCTTACTATAATAAGGTAATAGAGGGAGACATCTGCCTTTATAGCAGTTATAGCCATGCTCCATCTGCCTCACAACATTCTAGGGTACCCCAGAGGCTTTGGGGATTTTCTCTTCTCTAATTCCCTCCCCAGTTGATTGTCCCCATCCCAGTTGATTGTCCCCATTTTTAAGGGCCAGTGACCAGTGACTCAGTTCTGTTTAACAACTTTTACAAAGGGATGTTTATCTTAAAGATGTAATAAAAATAAAAGTCTAAACATTTTCCCCAATACCTCTGGAGCATACTCCTTCCCTCTACCACTTTTGTCTTTGAAGAGAGTAGTCTCACTCTTAGCATACTTCCTTCACAACTGTTTTCCAACCAAGTTCACGTGCAGATGTGTGTGTTCATCCTTTGTTGCCGAAGAAGACCATGCCATCAGAGAAATGATGACATGACTTGCACTTGACTTTGTTTTGGGTGAGGGAGGGCTGTGCAGGTCACAAGCCTCACTTCTGCTCCAGAGCCATCTGAATCCAGTGACCAGATGTTCATCAGGATGACTGGAGATGACCCAGGATGAAGCAATTGGGGTTAAGTGACTTGCCCAAGGTCACACAGCTAGTGAGTGCCAAGTGTCTGAGGTGAGATCTGAACTCAGGTCCTCCTGACTCCTGCACTGGTGCTCTATCCACTGCACCACCTAGCTGCCCTAGGCAGGATGTGATCTGGCTGTTGGAGGAGGCCTCACCCCAACTACCTGGGCCAAGGGTCACTCTTTGCTCATCAAGCCATCCATGCTGGACTGGTGGCAAAACCTGACCTGAATTCCAGCTCCTATTGCTACATTGCACTTTCTTGACCTCCAGATGAATCTTTTGTTAAAATGGAGAACAAATGCAGAGGTCAAGTACTGAAGCCTTTCCCAAGGCCATACTTTGACCTCAAAGAGAGAATGCCCAAGACCTTTCCCCTTACACCACTATCACTAGAGTTCATGAGCAGAGGAGTTACATAGGTTCTGTAAGAGGCCAGATGAAGTGAATGCAGCAAAGAGACTAGGTTGAGGCCTATTTAGCCCTCTGGAAGATGCCCCTTGTTCCAGCTCACAACCAAATGAGCACTAAAAGGTTAGCAGACCTAACTGGTTACGGAATGTCTATACATACTCATGTCTCTCCAAGGTACCTCCATTACCCATCATTGAGACCTTCCTGGTAGCAGGCTGCTCAGCATCTCCAGGTGGGAAAGAGTCATCTGAGGTGCTCAGCACATGGACCAGAACCTTTTACACTGGGGATAAACAAACTACTGAAGTGTGCTCTGCCACTTCATTAAGTTCTCATAAGAAACCCCTAAGCACTGATGAAGCTACGTAAAAATACAGACATGGCTGGCACAATTTGGAGCACCATGTAAATCCTTATGAATTTCCCAGTCCTTCCAACTCTTTGTGTGAGAATGGGCCTCTTTTCTTTGGTAGAGTGGGGACTAACCCTCATCAGGGACCTTGTGTCTTGGGAGAATGCATTTGCTTCCAGAAAATCTAAACTTCAGTTCAAGAGAAACTTTGATATAGAAGCAAGAAATACTTAGTGATATCCTGTCTACTGTTGATTCTTTAATTGTTTTACGTGTCCAAAAGTTACATGTCCTCTAAGAATACAAATTTCTTGAAGGTAGAGGACATGTGCTTTGGTTTTTTTAATCCAAGAGGCTATTCAGCCAGTGGGGTTATAGTGTTTTATGTTTACTAGCATTGGAAAGTCCAACCAAAGAGAGGATGGAGCCAATCCAGGAGTTAAAATTCTAACAGAGAGCATGCAGGAACAGAGGTTGGAAGGCAGTCAGATGAGGCAACCAGAACTGAGGAGGTGCCTGTGGGCTCTCTCTAGGCAGAGCCCCAGTGTTTGCCCAAGCTTTTGATGAGTGCTAAAGAGCTGTGTTCTGTGGACAGTAGTTGCCAGCCCGGTAGACAGCTGCCTTTTGCTCTGACCTCTTCAGCTACTTGGGAAGGCTAGAAAAACTTTCAAAATGAGAGAAGGCATAATTCAATGACCTCAAAGGTGCTTTCCTTCTTTTATAGGCCTGGTGCTGTCAGGATATTGGGCCCTCCACCGTCATAGCTAGACCCAAAGAAAGATAACAAAGGCAAAAGAAGTTTTATTTAAATAGCTATTTTCTCCACTGTCCAGAGAAGTGTCTTGGGGCAGAAACTTTGACATTTGGCGAATGCTGCCTTGGTGAATAAATGCATATGTCATTACCTGAATGGAGTGCACTATCTTTGGAGTGCCCTCTAATTTGGCAACTATTTCTATTGCAAGGGTAGAAAGAGTGTGAACTACTTTGAACTGCTGTCTCCTTTATGTCCTGAATTGTTTTTGAAGTAATCAGTTGTGGGACTTGGATAAGTGGTGTTTTTAAAATGTCCAAATCTATGAGTATGACATAGGAGTTTTGAAGTAAAAGTTAAAATAAAAAGAAAGGCCTTAAGAGGTCTAAAGCTGCAACAAAAACTATCTCTTTTTAAATAGATGAATCCCCCACCCCCTCATAATAACAAGTACTGGTGCCATAAGGTTTAGAAATCACCTTACCCATATTATCTCGTTTTCTCCTTATATCATCCCTCCAAGGTAGTTATGGGTATTATTATATACCCATTTTACTGATGAGGAAACTGAGGTTCTGAGAGGTTAACTGACATTATCAAATAACTAGTAAGAGCCAGAGCAGTATTTGAACCCAAGTCTAGTGCTCTACCCACTGTGCTGCACTGCTTTCTCATCTTTTGTCTAATTCAATTAAATTGTGCAATTCTTGAACACTCTGTATGTGCAAGACCCTGTGATGGGTGTAATAGGTGATGGGTCAGGGAGACCCAGATAAATAAAGCAGTTGCCTTCCTTTAAAGAGTTTACCATCAATTTGGGTTTTCATTTAGCATTTCAGGAAGGAGTACTTGTATTTCAGTGAACACTTTGGAAATGCACACTGTGTGCCAGATGCTCTGCTAAGCTCTGAGGATGCAAAGCCAGAAGGAGGAACAGCCCTGACCCAACTGGGCAGCCACAATGCTTCATTGGCCCTTCAGGCCAATAATCTCCTTTGTGACATATGCAACAGCGTTGATCCAACTTCCACTGCATGAGCTCCCCTGGGGGCAAACCCACCCCTTCCACGGGCAGTCCATTCTTCTTTGGGATAACAATCAATCAAACACCAAGCATTTCCTATGTGCCCACTATGTGGCAGGCTCTATCCTGGGGCCTGGGAACACAATCACCCAAGTGAGAGAATCCCGGGTCCTCAAGAAACTTGCTTTTTCCTGGAAGAATATAGCATGTGCACAGATGAGTGATTTCAGGGCATAGAAAATAGAGGTATAGTGATCAGAAGGTGCTAGCAACTGTGAGTGGGCAAGGGAGCTGGCAAAAGCTCTTGAAGGTGGTATCACTGAAGCTCATCCTGAAAGACTGAGCGACAGAGATTCCAATGGCTGATTGGCTGAATGAATAAACTAACAAATAAGATTCAGCGCTCACTATGTAACATGCATTGAGGATGTAGGAGACATGAAGGTCATCCCTGTCATCAAGAACCTTGTCTTACAATCTAGGTGAGAGAAGACAAGCCAGAGAAGGGAATGTTGGTCTGTGGAGTTATAGGGATTCCGAGTGGAGCCAAGGGCCCTTTCCAGCAGTAATAATAGTCTTGATTTAATTACTGTTCTAAGAGCAAGAGGTGGAAGGTAGAAACAGGAGGGTTGGGGGCTTGCAGCATCAGGACATATGGCCAGATGCCTGGTTAGTCCCTGATTTCCTGGTGGATGACTGGATGAGAAGTGAGTCTGAGGCTGGCTAGAAACAGTTCTTAGGTGATATTGTACTCATTGACTCACTGTTCTAGAATTCTGCTCTTAAGCTAAGTGGAGATGAAAGGGGTAGGGAGGGTCTTCTAGTCATGAAGGACAATCTGGAGAAAGTCCCAGAGGTAGGAGATGGATTTGACTGAGTGTGTGTGTGTGTGTGTGTGTGTGTGTGTGTGTGTGTGTGTGGCAGTAGGGAGATTAATGTATATTCATCATCAAAAAGATTGAGGTATGTTAGGATGGAGTTTAAAATCCAAACAGGATTTTCTCCTGAAGGCAAAAGAACTGCTGAACCTTTTGGAACAGAAAGCAATAATGTCATCCAGTCTTCATTTGTGGAATGTTATTTTTCTGGTTGTGTGAAGGGTGGATGGGAGGAGGGAGGAAGCTGTAGCAGGCAATTCAGTGATGCCAGACTAGACTATCTAGACTAGAGAGATTATGTAGCAGAGGTAGAACAATTGCAACTGAATCCCTAGGACAAGAAAATGAGAAGCCAGGCAAGGTATTCACACTGAAGATGTCCAGTCCTCAAGATGCTCAGTAGAAACTCTTCTCCTACCAGCTTTCCTACTCTGGCAGAGCACACAAACCAACACTTTATGCCTACCCAATCCAGGAGGCAATTGCCATATATAGATCATGAATAAAAGATAAGAATAGACAGAAAAGGGAAGAGAATTAATGAAGAGAACAAGGTAAAGAAATCCTTCTTAGAAAAAAAAAACTGTGGAAAAAACTGACAAAAAAATTGAAGTGGAGAGATCAGGGGCATTTTGAATCAAACCCTTGAGAGGGGGGAAAAGAAAGGGCAAAGGAGGAAAGAATTGGAAAAAGAAGGAAGAAAAAGTAAAAGGTTGACAAAAAGTAAGAAACTGACCAAAAAAAGAGAAGGTGAGGAGGAGAAGAGAGGCTGGGGGAATAAGATTGTGTCAAAGCAGAGGAAACAAAAGTAGTTATAGGAACAAAGTGACCTAAAAGAGAAAGGAGAACAAAAATAATTCCTTTAAAAAACTAAAGGTACAAATTATGGAAAACACAAACCTAAGTTTCACAACTTTAAATATGAATAGATTTTTAAATGATAAAATGAAAGACAGTGACAGATCGCATAAGAAAACAAAACACTTCAAAAAAGAGATATAAATAGGCTCAAAAGGAGAGG
The DNA here is from genome assembly GCF_028372415.1 of Notamacropus eugenii. Lineage (NCBI taxonomy): Eukaryota > Metazoa > Chordata > Mammalia > Diprotodontia > Macropodidae > Notamacropus > Notamacropus eugenii. The sequence goes on along the minus strand of NC_092879.1, from coordinate 91,356,071 downwards.
CTGTAATGAAATTTACATCAGGTGAATCCAAAGTAGCAGGAATTGTAATCATTCTATTAAATCCAAAATAAAAAATTCAAATATAAACAAAGATGAATATGGAAATTACATTATGCTTACAGGAACTATGGGCAAATTATCTAATAATAATATTAAACTTACATACCCTAAATGACATGATATCTAAATTTATAAAGGAGAAATTAAATGAATTGTGAAATGATATAGCTAATAACACAATAATAGAAAGAAACTTAAATGTTCCTTTCTTAGAGTTGGACAAATCTTACAGACAAATAAACAAGGGGGAAAATACAGAATCAAGTAAATTGCTAGAGAAATTAGAGCTTAACAATTTATGGCACCTTTGGAATAAGATGAATAAAGAATATACATATTTCTCAGGAACATGTGGAACTTTTACAAAACAAAATAAAACTAATAATCTGTTAGGGCACAGAGAAATTTCAAATAAATCTAAAAGGCATAAATGCTAAGTATGTCCTTTACAGATGATAATATGATATAATACCCAACAATTACATAGAACTAAAAGCCATGATAATGAAATCTTAAATAATGAGGTATTCCAATAATTTTTAGAAACAATTAGTAATTTTGTCAACGATAATGATAGTCATGAGACAGCATACCAAAATTTCTGGGATACAGATAAAACAGTTCTCAGAGGCAAAAATTTTATATATAATGTACATGTACATTACACACACACACACACACACACACACACACACATATGTTTCCCTAGGAACATATGCTAATAAGGTTTTAAAAGAGAAGACTAATGAATTGAACATGCCTTTGAAAAATTAGACACCCAATATAACCCCCAAAATAAGAACAAATAAGACCAACAAGAACGACAAAGATAAACCCAAAATAAGAACAAAAGCAGAAATCTTGAAAATCGCTGGAGAAGTAGATAAATTGGAAACCAAAAAGGTAATACAACTGACAAAGGAAAGTAAAAACTGGTTCTTTGAAAAAAAAAACCAGCAAATTTGAGAAACCTTTGGCCAACCAGATTAAAAAGAAGAGAAAATCAAACAAAAAATTTAAAATGAGCAAAGAGACATGACAACAATATGAAAAAGAATTAGCAGAGCCTACTATGCATGACCTGAGAACATCAAATAAATAGAGTAACACTTCAAAAATATAAAATACTCAACCTAACAATACCAAATAAAGATCTTAGATAATCCAATATTAGAAAAGTAAATAGACCTAACTGTAAAGCAGCTACCAAAGAGTAAGGAAAAAACCAAATTTCTTTCATTCTGGGTTTACAAGAGAATTATATCAAACCTTTAAAGAATGATTAATACCAATATTTTGATAACTCTGATTCCAATAAGTTGGTTTCCTTAGTCATCTGATATGTTTTATTTTATGCAGTTTCAAACACAATTCTGCAAGTGGCTCCTTGTCACAAAAAAGGTAAAAAATCTTTAGACTAGATGTTCTTTGTGGTTGGTCTTGTCAGAGGAGGCTAGAACTCACTAAGGAGGTGGTCAGATAGGAGGCAAAGACATCCTGAAGAAGGGAAGGTGCTTCTCTGCTATTCTCACAGAGAGCCCTTCTGACTGAATAAAAAATACCTCTCTTATCCAGACTGAGAGAAAGTAGCCTCACAAATTGTCCACAAAACCTCACTGAAAAAGAATCCATGCTCCTTGAAATAACAAAGAGAGCAGCTTTCAGAAAGGATGGAATCTTCTTCATCTGTAGTAAAGGTCCCGTATTGTGGCAGAAACTAAAAGCCAGACTACTCTGCCTTTTTGCAGATGATTTTTGTCTTTCTATCCCCCCAAAAGACTGCATTCCCTCTATTTGGAGAATATGGGAATTGGGGAGCAAACAAAATTGGGCTAATGTGATAGTTGGATTTTTTTTTCCCCTGGATCCAGGGTAGTTCTCACTTCCCTTTAACAATAGACATTTTCTGCCTTTCGTTGTTGTTAAGTTCATGCCTCTGCCACTTTCATTTCAGGTCATTTAAGTCTTCTTGCCAGTGAACAAGCAATGTCTCTTGGTCCCCCATGGTGATCCTTGGAGGCCATGCTTGGTAGGGAGCAGCTTTGTTCCTGACAGCCAGATTCCTGTTTATGGCTCAAGAATGGTTGGTTCCATGTGCGTGTTTCAGGGAATGATTGTTGGCTGTAGGGAAGCTTCCCAAATGAGCCTGCCTGCCATTGTGTTGGGAGAGATGCTGTATCTGAAGAGAAAGAGCAGACAGAGAGGGCTTTCTTTTGTGAATGTGGGCTGAGACCCACTCTCCCTTTGATCCCCCATCAGTTAGCCTTCCCTGCATTGAAGAGAAAGCCACTTTTACCTGGAGACATGTTGGGGTGGAAGAAGTTAACTGAGGGTTACCAGTTGGGTCACAGAATGCCTCTGGTTAAACATGGTTCTGGGTTGCCTGCTTCTGTACATTGCTGTTCAGCCTCTGAATGTGTCTTTGAAATGTAAATCAGCAGAGGCAATGAGGTGATTTGACTGTAAGAAATGTGCTCCCTTTGCACAGCTCCTGTTTGGAGCACCAAGGGTACATTAGGGAATCCAAAGGCTGTAAGCAATATTGACACACCCTCTAGTTTATGAGTGGACAGTTTATAGCAGGGAGTGCTAGTTTTTCCAGTTAGATCCACTGCTTTCTTTTTGGGGTATAGTGGAAAGAGCCCTGGGCTTAGAGTCTGGACAGACCTGAGTTTAAATCTAACAACCAATGTTACTAGCTGTGTGACCATGGGCAAGTCATTTCATCTGTTTCATCCCCACTTGCCTAATCTATGAAATGGGCATAATAATACTCTTGTTTAATAATAAGTACCTTGATTGCTGAGTAGCTTTGCAGCTCAAATGAGATAGACTATACACACAGCTTTGTAAGCCATGATACTGTAGGACCTCAAGCTGTACTCTGTTCTGGTCAGACCTTCATGTGTTCTATCGTATTCTGTCCTGGATGCCCCATTTAAGAAGCACATTTGCAAGCTGGAGAGTTCCCAGAGCTGTGATCAGGATAGAGAAAGGTCTTTAGCTCTAAGGCAATCCAACAACATCTGTTAAACATCCACTCTTTGTTAGGCACTGCTGATCCAAAGACAAAATGTAAGGCCCCAAGAAATGTTTAGCCTGGAGAAGAAGAGTTTTAACAGGGGAAGAAGTGATGAGAAGGGACTTCCAGTATGTGAAGGGCTCTTATATAGCAGAGCAGTGAGACTTGATCTGTTTGACCCTGGAGGGCAGAGCTGTAGGCAGTAGAAAGTTGGTGTAAAGAGGTGTATTTAGGCTTGAAATCAGTTTTTAAAAGGCCCTAAGAAAACACCTGTTCCAAAGTGAATGGGTCCCCTTGGGAAGGAGTAAGCTCTCTGTCCCTGAAACTTTTCTTGTTAGTGATGTTTTAGAAGGGATTCCTGGTCAGGTATTAATTAGACTAGATGGAAATCTGGTCTTCTACTCTCCAAGTTTCGGTCTCTGGGATACAAATGTCTTCTCTCTCCTCCCCGATCCTGTAGCCTTTTTAACCCAGCTCTCCTCTACTCTTGGCTTGTCCCCTTTCCCCTTCTGTTCCATCACATGTAATGTTGCCCCTGGCACCCAGTGGAACAAGGCAATGTTTAGCTCTTGGTCTACTTCATTTCGTTGCAGGTGAGATTAGAGCAAGTTAATCTGAGATGTGGCTGGGCTGTTCACAAACGCAGGGGATGAAATAAATACCACCCAATCTCTTGGTAATGTTTCTCTGCGTTTCACAGGCCCTGGAGCTGGGGTGTTTTTCCTAATAGCTAATTCAAAACTCTGTGACTACAATAAGCTCATTGTAGCTTGTCCTGCCTGTCCCTGAGTGATGGAGCTCCCGAATGACATCCCTTTCTGCTTTGGAGAAAGTGTAAATCCTGAGAAGAGTGGGAAGCTTCTGACAACATCTCTGCACCAATCAATTGATTGTACATTTCTGACATCAGAATAAATATGGACATTCACCTCCTATACTCCTCTTTACCTGCCGTTCTTACCCTATCCTTTACCAAGTTACCAAAGATGATCAAGGGCCCAATATGTTCTATCTTATCTTGGCTCAAAATACCAAAGGGCTTTGTGGTTCGTGTGTGGGTATATTTATCATAATCTGTTTAAAGTAGCTCCCCTTTAAAGAACATTTCTCTTTTAGGGGGCCAAATTGGTGATTTTCTTGGGACTCCCAATACCAGTAAAGTGACCAATTTGGCCCCCTAAAAGAGATCCTTGGTATTCATGGTGTCACAGGCTGATCTTGAACTCAGGTTTTCCAAATTTGGAGGGGTCAGCTCTTTATTCTCTATCTACTATGCTCTGCATTCTCCGTCTGTCTTTCTTTGTCTTTCTGTCTCTGCCTTTCCTTTCTCTCTCCCCACTCTGTGTGTGTATATGTACACTCATATGTACATGTATATGTACATGTTAACATACTTGTATATGCATACATATATGCATGTGTGTATGTATCGTTGACTTGTCTCTCTGCATAGTCGCAGAGAGCATTGTTATCAGCAGGCCTATAAAAGATAGGATCACATGTGCCTAGATTTTTTTCTCTTGCTGCATCCATCTCCAAGTCCACATGTTCAGTCAAGCAAAACCAATTCCCACACTGACTGTGTCTAACGCCTAGGTTTCAGCGTGTACTTGGAGTCCCCATGCTCTCTCTATCAGGAGTTGGGGAACATATTCATTGTGAGTCCTCAACAGTTGTGGTTGTAACTGATCATTGCAGGGATCGGAGTTCTCAAGTCTTTTAGAGATTTTTCTCAACATAAAACTACTGTCAAGCAGCTGCATCAATTCATATAAATCTTCCCAAGTTTCTCTGAAACTGCCTCCTCATCACTTCTTATAGCACAATAGTATTCCATCACATTCATATATCATAACTTGTTTAACCATTCCTAAAGTTGCTAATTCCTTGACATTGCAGAAAGAGGCACTATAAATATTTTTGTACATATGGACCATTGGCCTCTTTTGGGGATATTTTGGGAGTAGAGAACTAGTGGTGGCATTTCTAGGTCAAAGGTATCAGAACAGTATTCTTTCCAGCTTCTAACCATGATGCATCTATTTAATATCATCTTGCTTCACCCATTCATGTACAAATCCATCCATTCATATTTTTATCCATCCAATCTAAGGTTTATAAAGTGCTTTATACATGTTATCTCATCTGATCTTCACAACATCCCTGGGAAGTCAATCCACTTTATTATTCCATTTTACAGATAAGTAGGTTAGGGTTCTAATAGTTAAAATGCTTTGCTTAGTTTCACCCACTTCATAAGAGTCTGAAGCAAGATTCAAATCCAGGCCTTTATGACTCCTCCAGTTCTACCATTCCAGTGACTATACTACCTATGAGCATTATAAAATGACAGGGCTAGAATGGACCTTAGAAGGGATTAGCTAATCTAGCCTCTTTATTTTAAAGAGGGGAAAAGTACAGAAAAAGGGAAGTAACTTGGCCAAGGTCACTTGCATAGCGAGGAATCCAGGAATACAACCATGTCCCTTGGCTCCCAGGCCAGGACTTGCCCAAAGCTAACTATAGTAGGCAGAGGACAGGTCACTGACTCTGGAGTCTCAGGATCTTAGTTCAAATCCCACTTCTGATATATACTAGCAGTGTGACCATAAGCAAATAACTTCATCTCTCTGAACATCAGTTTTCTGATCTGTAAAATGAGGGGGTTGGACTGGAGTGACCTCTATGAATAAGTGGGAGAGGCTTTTCCTTTATTTTCTCCTGACTTTTCAGCCTCCAGCATTTGCTCCTTAGAAAAGTCCAGGATGTATATTAGAAATTTCTGTGAATTCAGATAAAAACAACCCACCCCCGATTGACAGTGAATTTGGGGGCTAGAGAAAATCCAGGTGTCAGAATCTGTGCCCCCATCATGAGAAGGGGGAAGGTCTTGGCTACCAAGAGCTTTGATCTCCTCCTCAAGGTAAAGAAAGTGAATAGGGCAAAGGGGCAAGGATTGCAATGGTTTTTACCCATTAGTCTGCAGGAGGAAAAGGCCTCTGGTTTTATTTGACTTTATATTGATTTCATTCTTCACATAAAAGTTCAAAACCTCTCTCTTCCCTCATCCCCCACCCCAAAGGGAAAAAAAAAACATTGGCAGACTTGTTTCCTCAGCAATTCTTCTTTCAAAGGAAAAAAAGGGGGGTGGGAGCAACAGCCACCAAACATGATGATCACAGAGACAGGACATATAAGTCATATTTTTATGATAAATTTTTTTAAAGCTATTTGCAAAATAATTACCTGGATCAACTATAAGCCTGGTCTCAAATTTATATTAGAAATAGCTTGTTTGTACATAGTTCTTCGTATGTTGTCACTTGCATTTGACTGGGAGCTCCTGCAGAGAACAGACTGTCTTTTGCCTTTCTTTGTATCCCTAGCACTTAGCATAGTGCCTGGCACCAAATAGGTACTTAAAATATTTATTGATGAAGAGAAGAGGAGAGGAGAGAAAACAATAGCTAATGAATCTTGATGGGTTATTATTTCTTTTAGGTAGGTTGTAGATTGTGCCTGTAGATGCCCAGGGTGAAGATCAAAAGCAGTTACCCCCTTTCATCTCCTTAAATATCCCATACCATATGTTGTCCTCTGGTACAGACTTCGAGAGATGAATGATATCATTTCCTGGGGGTGGGACACATACACAAAGATATCAGTGAGGTAGAACTTCCCACTGAGTCTCAGCAATGCTATCCCTCTTACTAGGGCCATGGAACTTTGCAGAGGGAGGGAAATGAATCTCCTTGATCTCTACCTTTCCAAAGTCGGCATGCATTCTCCATTCCCTGATTCACATCACTAAAAAGGGGAAGATGGTACTGATGCTTGGAATTGTTATATCCCAGCCCCTCCCTCCCCCAAGGATGACAATCATCCAGTGGCAGCAGCTGCCTTTCTGTACCCTCTTGCTTATACCTGGCTATTTAGTGTCTTGAGGATTGAATCACATGCAAAGTTGCGAATAGCATGGAATCACCAGGGATTTGCCCCAGGGTATCAATGCTCTTGGGTGCTTTGTAGGGTATGACAAAGGGTATTGGGATAGCAGAGAACAGTGGTAGGGAGGATATCCCCTACCATATTGTTTCCTTGTGAAAATTAGAGCCCCTTCCATCCCCCCATCTGATGCCAGATCACTCCCAGGCCCCCATGACCCACCTGAACATCTATTCGTCTGCATTCCCATCTCCCAGGTCCTGCTTTATATTATTACTGCAACAGTAGGATTGTATCTGATTAGGGTGAACTATCCATATTCTATCTGGCCTTGGACCTCCCCACAGGACACCCAAGATTAGAGGTATTTACCAGTCTTGGGGTGTCTCAGGGGGTCCCCTCCTCTGTCCGAATTTGCCCTGGGGCCCAGAATTTCCAGTTTGGGCTCCAATAATAGGAGACAAAGTCAAAATCCTTGCCAAGATTCACACGATTGCTTCCCTTTCACATCCTCTGATAGGTTGGTGCAAGAGAAGTAAATTATTCAGATCGTTGAGGCCAGAGGAAATACATTTTGCTCTCAATTTTTTGGATAACTCAGGCACTAACAACCATTTTTCTTGAAATAACTATTTATTTGTGGCTAAGGTGTATTTTTATTTTTGGTTTCAGTCATCCAGAAAATGTATGTGTAGACTCAGCTGTTGAAAAATGCATATTTGATGAGTTAGATAAGACATAGAGTTGATTATTTGCTAGTATGTTCTTCTTAAGACAGTTGTCACTGATTGGGGATTGGAGATTATATTTTCTATGTACAAATGCATGCATATATGTTATGTGTATACACACATATACTTATATATACATATATATGTATATATAGTATACACACACATTTTTCTCATGTTTTAGGCCTTCAGTTTCTAAGTTCATCTTTTTCTTTCACTTAAAATATCAACAGTATTTTTCTTTCCTGATCTTTGGATTTTTAAAGAAATTCCAAGCTAAAATAGTGTCTCTACAGTGACTTAAGCCAGTCCGACAAATCTTCTATGATATAATTCATAAGGGCCAATGTATTTGAATACAAATAGATTTTCACATGATCTATGTCCTCACTTTCACTCTCTATCTAACACAAGGGCAACCTTGGAGCCTTTCCCATCTTCCTTCTGCGTCCATTTGGAAGTTGTAGTTCATTCTCAGCCTTGCAATGCTGCATTTTTTCTGGCTTTCCCATTTGTATTGCTTTGGCTGTTTTGGTTTCCTGTACTGTAGAAAAGATTCCTCATGCTTTTTATCCTAATCTTCTGAATTCATACACATATAATATGAAAAATATGCACACACATACACCCATATGTGTGTGAATGTAAATATAATAGATGGTCGTTTAACTCCCACAGAGAACAAAAGTAATATGCTGGGTGTTGGGAGAATGAGTAGGGAAGGGATGGAGATCCACAGATTAGGAGAAAATGTTCTGACCCTCAATGACCTTACAGTTTAATAGGAGAATAAAATACTAATTCAGACAACTGAGATATTTTGTTTTGGGGTTTTTTTTTTTGGTTGATTAATTATGTTTGACTCTCCATGACCCCATCTGAGGTTTACTTGCAAAGATCCTGGAATGGTTTGCTATTTCCTTCTTCAACCCATTTTACAGTTGAGGAAACTAAGACAAACAGGGTTTTGTGGGGTCACACAGTTCTCCCAACTACAGGGCCAGCACTTTATCCACTGTGCTACTCAGCTGCCTGTGCTACTTACCTGTCATAAAGATAACTATAATATTCAGTAAATACTTTCAGAATGTGTGATTTTACATCCTTTCACATCAGTATCTCATCCACATGCATCGTCTTTCCACCAATGAAGATTGGGACTTCTCTACTGAAGTGGCAAGTCAATGAGCATTTTTTCAGTGCCTACTCTGTGCCCAGCATTGCTAAATGGATTAAATCAGCAATAAGTGGTCATTCAAGATTTCCCAACAGAGAAGAGGTGCAGCAGCTAAAGCACCAGACCTGGAATAAGGAAGACCTGAGTTTAACTCCAGTCTCAGACACCTTACTAGCTGTGTGACCCTGAGCAGATCATTTATACTCTGCCTCAGTTTCCCCACCTGTAAAATGGGGATAATAATAGGACTTACCTCTCAGAGTTATTGTAAGGATCAAGTGAAATAATATTTGTACAAAGTGTTTAGTACAAGTCATTAACACTGTTTGCCTCAGTTTCCTCATCTGATTTAGAGAAGGAAATGGCAAACCACTCCAGGATCTTTGCCCCCCAAAAAACCAAATGTAATCATGAAGAGTCACATGCAACTGAAAGGACTGAACAACAACAATATGTATCCATTATTTTGGAATATGTTGGGTAGTGTTGATCTAAACCCAGCATCTGACTCACTGCCTTTTACTTTTCCCAGAAATTTTTGTCAACTAGTGAGTACATACCCCCCAGGAGTCCTAGGATCTTTAAGTTTACCAGATGCTTTGTATTATATCAGTTATTTCAGTATGTTGTGTACCTAACCTGTTCCATTGATCTACTGCTATTTTTTAAACTATTACCAGATCATTTTGATGATTACTGCTTTGTAGCAGAGTTTGAGATCTGGTATTCCTTCTTCCTCCTCCCTTCCCTCTTTTTTTCCACTATTTCTCTTGAGCTTCTTGACCTTTTGTTCTTCCAGATGCATTTTGTTATTAATTTTTCTAGCTCTTTAAAGTAATCCTTTGGTACTTGGAGTCACGTGGCACTGAATAAGTAGAGTAATTTTGGCAGTATTGTCATTTTATTATATTGGCCTGGCTTACCCAAGAGCAATGAATTGTTATTTATTATTTAGGTCTGTTATTTCTGTACAGAGTTTTTTTTTATAGTTGTATTCATAGAAGTCTGTGTGTGTCTTGGTAGATAGTCTCAAATATTTCATATATTCTGTAGATATTTTGAATGGAATGTATCTCTTCTGAGTTTTGTTGGTAATATCCAGAAATATTGATGATTTATGCAGGTTTATTTTATATTCTTGAACTTTGCTGAAATTGATCATTATGTCAATTCATTTTAGTTGACTCTCTAGGGTTCTCTAAGCACACCATCATATCATCTGCATAGAGAGCTTGTTTTGTTCCCTCTTTTCCCCTTGTCCTATTGCTATAGTGCACATTTTTAGAGTTCCAGTGCTGACCATTGGTCTAGCTCCATCTCCTGAGCTGAGGGCTGGGCAGGCTGTTCTCCTTTGTACTGCTCTGGCCCTGCTTGCAGCTGGGAGAATGGGGTCCCTGGGGTTTTGGCCTTCTACCTGCCTTGCCTTTCTGTTCCCTGTGCTTCTGCAGGCTTCTGTCAGGCTATTTGTTTCCTGAAGCAGTCTTGGGCTAATTGGATGAGCTTATAGTTTCTTTTCCAGTTTTCTTTATCATTTTTCCTTCTTGTACATTTTTAGAGCTTAACCGAGCTGTTTGTAAGAGGATTTGTGCTCCTCTAGCCCACGACCATTTTTGCAAAGAAATCACTTGGGGAAGGAAGTAAGCATTTCTATAGTACCTATTACACACCAGGCATTGTAGTAAGCATTTTGTATAGGTATTGTTTCATTCTATCCTTACAATAACCCTGAGAGGTAAGTGCTATTATTATCCCCATTGTATAGTTAGGGAAACTGAGGTAGACAGAGTATAAGTGACTTACCCAGGGTCACATGGCTAGTAAGGGTCTGAGTCTGGATTTGAACTCAGGTCTTCCTGACTCCAAGTACAGCAAGCTATCCACTGCACCACTAGATACTGTGCCTACTCTTTGACCCAGTGATAGTGCTACTGGGGCTATGTCCCATTTGTACAAAAACATTTACAATAGCTTTCTTTGTTACAGCCAAGAATTGGAAGTGAAGGGGTGATCCACAAATCAGGGATGGTAGAATAAGGTATGGTAGATGCATGTAATGGAATATTATCGTGCTGTAAGAAATTAGGGGCTTGGTGGCAGCCTCAACCACCTTGGAATTCTGTCTCCCAGGGAAAGCTTTGACATCTTCAACAATTACACTCCGTCCATGCCTCTTTATCCTGTGTCATTCTGGCCCATGTCTCCCTATAACTTTGCCACAAGAGCTCCCCCCTACTTTGCTAGAGGCAGGGCTGAGGAGGCAGTAGCCTCTTCACTTCCTGGAAGATGGGCTGGTCTTGTGGAAAGACGCCAACCCCAGGGTTTCACCAGGACTTGGTTGCACCCCCTGTAGCCAATTTATAAGATAGTTGAAGGGCAACTGAAGTGGTGAAGTCCCAGATACATCTCAGGATATCTTTCAAGGAGATCTGGATGGTTTTAAGGTACCTTGTTGTGAAAGAGCCTACGAGGCAGCGTTCAGTTTTCTGTAATCACATACTCTTGATTCTCCCCCTGCCCCTTTCTAGATGTCATTGGCCTGCTGACCTAGCCCTAGGCACCTCCTTTTTTCTGTCTCCTTCATTTTCCAGTCATCACACTGAAAAATGAGTAAAGAACTTAGAGAAGGTCAGATGCCCAAATCCTCAATCAGGTCTTCCAAGTGCCTTAGGAACCAGGAAAGTAGCCCAAAGGGTCCTAAGCAGTTTCAAAGGGAAAAGCACTGAGTACTGCTTATGTCATCAGGAACAGCTGCTCTCAGGAAAAGCAGTAGCATGAGGAGGAACTCAGCTTCCAGCTGCGTGAAGGAAGTGGGGATATTAAATACATCATTTTGATCAAAACCCTTTTCTCAAGTGTTCATACAGATCATTCTGTCTCCATCCCTCATCCCCACCTCCCCGCCCCCTTTTCCCACCCAATCAAGAGTCAATGCAACTCATTAGAGTCAAGAATAGACTAGAAACCCAGAGCTGTCATTGGATTGATTTTGATTTTTCTTGACTCCAGAGGACAGAATAGACAGATGCAGCAGATCTAGGCATGTCTTGGATCCTCTCTCCTCCCCCACCCCATCCAACTCTCCCTTTATTTTCCTCTCTCCTTTTATATTCCTGCTCTTAAGGCCTGGGCACTCCTCTAAGACCTCTACCCTTATGTCTACTCTTTTGGCCTGGTAGAAGGTTTTGGTTTTTTCTAAAACCAAAGGAACAGTAGCACAGATCCTTAACTCTTCAGCACTCCATGCTGGAGGATCTGAGTTCAAATACTACCTCAGACACTCTAGCTGTGTGACCCTGGGATTGCCTCACAAAACAAAAAAGAAAGAAATGTGCGTCCCCCAAACCCTGTGGAACTTTACCTTTAAAGGGAAAGATTTGATGACTGAGTGAGTATACTCCAACTTTAAGGTTTACGTAGCACTTCAGAGATGTGACCTCATTTGATCCTCACAGCAGCCCTGGGAGGTAAGTGCTCTTCTGATCTCAGAGGCTTAGTGAATTGGCACAGGGCTTGAAAGTATCTGAGATAGGATTTGAACACAAGTCTTGGTGACCCTGTTGGCCCAAAGCTCTTTCCACTGTGCCTTTAAGCAAAGGAGAAACTACAGGTCTGTGGGCAAATCCACATCCACACTTTTGAAGGTCTACTGTCATTCCTACTGTCTCTCTCTCCTAACTACTTTGCTCATTTCAGTTCAACAAACATTTATTTGCTTTCCTGATTGATTTTTTGACACTCAGTCTCTTTTATTTCACCCATTCTGCAAATGCAATGGGTGCTCTTGAGTCCTGTCCCAATACTGAAGGCCCTGGAACTTTGACCCACTCCAGTTCCAGAGTCCCCAGGTGGCCTGATTGCCTCTCACTCCAAGGTCTTGAGGGACTCAGTGATTGACCTCAGTCTTGTAAAATTCCCAGACTCAAGTGATCCCTTAGTCCTTGTTTCCTGCTCTCAAAGATTATGGACATACAATCATGCCTGACCTTAACAAATATTTATTAAACATGCTCATTTCAAGGAAAAACAACAGTGAAACTCTCCATGATCTCCAAGCTTATGCTCTGTTAGGAAATACAGCCTGTACACAGTGAAGTAAATGTAAGAAAGAGAAGATCCTTAACAAGTAGGGCAATTAGGAAAGGCCCCTGACATCTAAGCTGTGCTGTGAAGGAAATGTGGAATTCTAAGAGATGAAGTTATGATGGGACTATCATCCACACAGGAGGTGGGAGATGGGGAATGGGTGGGGGAGGTGCTGGGGGATGGAACGTCACACACTGGAAAGAACCAGCAAGCTAGTGGGAGCAGAATAGAGGGTGTGCAAAAGGGAGTAAGATAAAATCCCATTGGAAAGGAGGATGGGAGGCAGGATGGGGAGGGCAGGAAGTGTCTACCTGGAGACAACAGAGAAAGACTGAAGGTTTTCCAGGAGGGGCCTGCCATCCTCGGTCCACTCATGAGGGGACCTGACTGCAGGGATGTAGAGAGAAGTTTTCTGAAAGAGCCAAAGACCCTCCGAGATCCATATGTGTGTGCCCCCAGTGGCAGAGCACCCCACAGTGCTTTTGTAACACTTTGAGAACATCCTTAATGGGCAGCATTAAGCTCCCATTGCCAATTAAACCTAAGCACTCTGCCAAAGTAGATTTAACTTCTACACCTTTTCTCTTTGGATTTTTGCCATATTTCACCGTTTTCTTCAGTCTCTTAATTGGCTTTTTTTGGAATCCACCCTCCTTCCACCCCAGGCAGCAAAGACAACTCAGTTCTTTGTTCACACACCCAAAAAAGGCTTTGATAAATAGTAATAATGATTTGGTCTCATTTCTAGCCATCTGATAAGTGAGGTGAATTCATTTATAAAGTAGGCTGTTAAAAATTCTTTTTATAACTAATATCCACTGGGGAGTGAATGGCTCAGGGCCGTGGCTATGAAACCTTGCCATTCTGCAGAACATTTAGTAAGAGAAATTCTCCCATGGGCGTCCTTGTCCTGTGCTCTGTGCCTCCCCTCCCAACTTTTTCATATCATCCATAATGCTTGATTAACTGTCTGACTAACCATCACATGGGGCTATCGGTTTGCATTCTAGGTAAGATATATGATTACTCTGCATCTACTGCCATTTGAAAAAAAGAAAATAAAGTCACAGGGCCTTAGAGTATATGGAGATTATCCCTGAAGAGGCAATGACAGACATTCATGAGGGTCATCCATTGGCATTGGTTTGGGCTGAAGGGAATAGATATTCACATTTCGTGATGGTTACATTACTGATTTTTCAAAAGTATCTTAAAGGAAGACTATGAAATGAAAGTCTTATATTAAAGAATTATCCTTGGCTGGATCATGGAGAAAAGGGCATTTTTAATCACATTTTGTTTTCTGTTTCAGTTTAGAAAGACCTGAATGGTGGTTGCATAGTGTAGCATCTAGCACGCTAAGTTTGGAGCTCCAGAACCTGCGGTTCAAATTCTGCTGCTCACAGGGTTTGTAAATCCTAAAGTTTTATGGAAATGCAAACTATTGAGGGGTTGTTGGTGGCCTAGTTAATAGAATGCAGGACTTAGGGTAGGCAAGCCAAGGCCTAGTGGTCAGAGCCACAACTGGTACTTTTTGTCCCTGGGGCAAGCAGCATGAAAGCAGCTCCTCCAATCAACTTTGTCATTCTTTTTTCATTTGTTTTCTTTTTTTTTTTGCTCCAAATATTCATTTTTTTCTGATTACATGTAAAAATGGTAACATTCTTTTAAATGTTACCTTTTAAATGTTCCCTGAGAAGGCAAGCAATTTGATATTGGTTATACATGTGCAATCACGCAGAACACATTTACATGTTAACTGAAAGAAGACACAGACTAAAAGAAAAAAACAGTTTTTTTTAAAAAAAAATAATTTTTCTATCTGTATTCTAACTCCATTAGTTCTTTTTCTGCAAGTGGAAGACATCCTTTATCATGAGTCCCTTGGAATATCTTTAGATCACTATATGACTGAGAAGAGCTAAGTCATTCACAGTTGATCATTATGCAGCATTGCTGCTATTATGTACAAACTTTGTAATTCATGATATGAAAATAATAGAAGTAATTAAGATGGATTTAGCCTTTCGGAAAGCGAATGTTAGGATAGTGGCTCATGGATGGTGGTTATTAATCTAGAGGCATCTTATTATAACTGATCATACTTGCTAACTAGGTATTAACCTCAGCCTCTTCGGAATATATTAGATTTTTCAGAGTCTCTGCTTCCCTTGCCCTCAGGAAAACTTCCGGTTGCCCTGTCCTAGTTATGACTCTGCCTGGATTCACACCCCTCCTTTCACACTCACTGACTGTGTGATTCTGGGCAAAACACTTCATCCCTTTGAGTTTTGGTTTCTCTGTTTGTAAGATGGAGCTAGATCAAGCCTATGACCCTGACCTTCTAGAGTTAACACAAGGTTTCAATGAGCCAGTCCCAGTTGTTGCTAGCCTCCACTGTCTATGGTGCTGCCAGGCTGGTTGTCACGGAAGGGAAGTTACAAAGCTTTTGTTTATAAAGTACAAAAAGGAAGGGATGGAGGGAGAATGTCATGTTGACGTGCTCTTCCTTGATTTATCAAACACCCACATGTGCATGTTATGCTAAGTAATATGTTGTAGGAATTACATCACGGGTCCCTATTTGCTGTGAGATGATATTGTCCTCAGCTTCCAGCACCACAACCAATTGCTTAAAAGAATCATTTCTGCCCATGTAAGAGAGGTTATTCACATGTCCCCCAGGGATGTGCTGGCCTGGCTGATGCCCAAGGAATATGAGAAATGAAAGGAAATGATTGGTAGGGAATCTTTATCCTTTGGTTCCATGTACCTTCCGGAGTCCTACTTCCAAGCAGTGTTTGAAGGGGAAAAAGATAGGAATTCATCCCTTTGGGTGGCCTAGAATTTTTCTTTTCAGGTCTTTGGGCAGATGTGCTTTTGAAAGAGGCCTGGGAGAGAGCACAGAAGTGGCATTTGCTAAGCACAGCTCCAGTCAGAGCCCTGATTGACCTTGAGTGACAAGTCTGGGTAGAAAAATCACAGGGGGCATCTAGGCTTCTCTCTCCTCCTGGATCTAGCACTAACTACTTGTGTTTGGCTATTCCCACAAGCCTTCTGGACTTTAGTTTTCTTATCTATAAAATGAAAGGGATTTTGAAAATGAAACTAGATCAGGGAGTTGGCAGCTCTTTAAAAGAGAGGAGCCGTTTTCAGTAACATTTGTAGAATATCAATTTTTGGAACGTTTGCTCTGTGTTTGCATCTATGAGCATGCATGTGTGCATATGTGGGCAAGTGGATATGCATGTAGGTCTGTGGATGCCAAAGAAATCTGCACTGACCTTACCATCAATTTCCATAGTCATTACTTTAAAACGGGAAGAGGAAAGGAAGCTTTTTGCCCCTTCTGTTTTGCCCTTTCTTGTTTTTAGCCCTTTTAATTCCTTTTGAAATGTTAGGCAATGACAACATTGGAGGTCAGGAAGCTCCAGCAATCCACGAGTGATCTGATGAGGAGTGAAAAGGGTACGGCAGATGCCCAAGAGGAAAACTGAAGTGGCCATAGAATTTCATATGGCAAACACTGGGCCCAGGCTCTCTGTCCCAATTGACATTAGCTTGCTAACAAGTCTATTTTCCTTTGTTCTAATGAGAAGGAGGAGGGACACGTGTGACCTCATCCTCTAGCTTTTGGATACCATGGTCAGTGATAGATGCCCAGGTTTCAGCAGCAGGGTTTCCATTAACCCAGAAAGGGAAGCAACTGCCAGAGGACAGGGGCAATAGAGATGCCTCATAGGAAAATAAAATGATTGATTTTTTTTCTTTTCCTTTAACAGAGCAAATATTGCTGAATTACATTGGTCAGGAAGGAAATCCTAATTGAGTGATTTCATCAGCAGTGAAATCTTCCACTTTTCCACTTTCTCCCCTCTACATAAGCTGGCTGTCTCTTCATATGTCTCTGCAACTCTCTGTGTGTTCTCTTGTGGAATGGGTTCTCTGGGGAGATGGTGGTGGCAGTAGTAATATCAGTAATACAAACTGGAACTGGGGTTACATCATCCTCATGGCCCTTTCTCTGATAAAGCTCTCATATCCAAGACATATAGTATGTCCCAGAAGTCTTAGTGCAGTTTGATAGCTACTAAGGCTTAAAACCGCACTGAGACTTTTGGCCTAGGGACAGATTCACAATAGTATTAAATCTTAGAAGCATTCTGATATCACTAGAGGAAGTCTCCAGAAAACAAATTAGCAGCCCTAAGAATTTTGGGATACCCTCTATGGGGAATTAATACAAATACGTAATAGATAAGTGGTTAGTGAGTATAATCAAATAGTTGTCAAAAGAAGAATCGCAGACTTTCTCCAACGAGAGGAAAGACTGCTTCAGATCATCGAAATCAAGAAAAATGTACATCCGTACAACTCAAACCTTTCACCCCATACCCAGCAAACTGACCGAAGACGAGGAAGGTCCGTGCTGGAGGCTGTGGGAAAGGGAGTGACATTCTCCCACTGAAGGACACATTCTTTTCCCCACCAAACCTTAGGACAGGCCAGAAGTATTCTAGTTGACTGGCAGGTGAGTGGTTTGGGGAGCTGGAGTCAGGAACACTGCCAGGCATTTGACTCCAGGTGAATGATACCTGTTTAAAAAAAAACAACTAAAAACCCTATGGAAAAAATAGAGATTTTTGTCCTCAGAGGGCACTCTACTACACTGACTAACAGGACTTGGGATGTGGATGCTGAGTGGAAGTAGCTTTCTGCTCCTTCCAAGGTTTAAGGCAATGCCTCTTTCAGGCATTGCCAGAGAAGGATCTCCAAAGTGAGAAAAGTCAATGTTCACAGGTGTTGAATACAGTGACTTAAGGTACCACATTGTCTAAATCTGCCCTATCATTGACTTGCAGGTCTGTTCCTTTGCTACCTTTGGCTGTTGCCCTCTTTCATTTTCTTTATGGAGCATCTTAAGATTTGCAAATTGTTTTGCTTCCCATCACAACCTTGCAAGGTAGGTGGTACAAATATTATCGTCATTGTCATCATCATCATCGTCTCCTTTATGGTACAAATACACTGTCACTTGCCTCTGATCATGGCCAGGGCCGGCATCATGCTTTCCACTACTCAGGGCCTGTCATTCCAAGGCTTCCTGGGAGTATTGGCCAGACCCCAGTCAAACCCGTGGAGTTTATCTCAATGCACATAAACCCAACTTTGCTTGCCTATCATTTGATCTGTTAATTAAAACCAGAATCTCAACTTCATTATCTCTCTCCTGAAAAAATTTTGCTCATCTTCTCGCTTGTCCTTGTTTTTGGCATTTTTAATATGGAAGCCTAGCATCCTGACATTTTCCATAATGTCTAATGACACATGATGACTTTGCAACCACAAAACAGACCATTTAGGAGCCATTTAATGAATGGAACAGCCACCAGAATCAATAAATGCACTGGTTCATTCTTCAAGTTGAGATAAATCTTTCATGTGTGCAAATAACTCATCTCATAATTTTGCCATTTACTATTGGTGCAGAAACTTCAGCTAAATATGCAAATCCTGTTGTCCTTTGCCTTGCTGTAATTTGGCCTCATTATGGATGTCTTAATATCCATAATTTATGAATGTGTAACTGCTCACGTAAAATATCTCAATTCTTCCTCTCTGCTGGCTGTCAAATTTTCAGTCATACTGAAAAATTTAAACTTCTACAAGGTGAAGGAGCAAATGAATTCCAAGACAATGAACTGAGACAAAAAAATGAGGTCCACACTGACAAAATGGAACTGGAAATTGAAAAAAATCATCTAGAGCCTTTGCATCGGAAATTTTTTCAGCTAAAATACCTAGGTAATTACATGGAAAATTGTATTCCTTTGTCTTGAAGCCTCAGGTAATTGCTCCAGACTGTGTATACAATTGTGTTCATCCATTCATTCAAGGGACCAGTTGGAAATATTGTTGAAAAGTGAGAGGACTTGCTGTATCTGTGGGTGTTCATTTTGGTTGCATACAGCAGGATTGTCTAAACTTGCCACGTAAGCTCTACACCAGGCCTGCCCGACCTGCAGCCTGCCAAGGGATTTTGGGAGAACTGTGAAAAATGTATTTTTGGTAGGCCACAGGTTGTGCAGGCCTGCTCGACACCATTTTCTCTATAACCCTGAGTGGGGTTGGAGAAAAAAATCATTTAATCATGGCCCTGTAGTCTGGTGGAAATAGGACTGGGGCTGAAGTCAGAGGATCTGGGCTTAAATCCTACCTCAGAAATGTCCTAACTTTGTGACCTTTGGGCAAGACACTGAATCTCAGAGGTCTCAGTTTTCTCTTCCGTGGTGTGAAGGGATTGGACAAGATGGAATCTAAGATACCTTCCTATCATTCTACAATAATTTGCCTAAATTGACCACTCATTTCAATGGACCAGCAGCCTGATGTCAGGTAAATAAACATTTCTAGTGCTCAAGTGTAGTGCATTCTGGGGTGTGTAGCAGGCCTGTGGTTATTATTTATTGATATGAATTATAATCTGACTTGAAATAGCAACCACATTAAAAACTGAGTGAAAATTCATGGAGCTCTACCGAAATGAGCTCAAGGGTCTACCTATGTTTGCACACTGTTCCAAGAAGAACTTTTAGTGGAACCAGTTAGGGCAGTCCACCTATAGTAAATGAGAGTGGTAACTGACTTGTGTGGGATAGCTTTAAGGCAACAACCCTCCACCTCCATTTTCTTCTTTGGTCCTATACATAACCTTGCTAAATAAGTGCTATAGTTAAGCCCCTTGAGGTCAGAGACTGTTTGGGGTGTGTGTGTGTGTGTGTGTGTGTGTGTGTGTGTGTGTGTGTGTTTGTTTATCTCTAGTGCGTGGCACATTTTTAGTATTTCGTAAGTGCTTACTGAATTAAATTGTTGAGTTCCATTTTACAAGTAAGGAAAGCAGGACTGAGATTGCTTCCCTGTTACTTTGTTATGTGACCCTGGGCAAGTCACCTAACCCTGCTTGCCTCAGTTTCCTCATCTGTAAAATGAGCTGGAACAGTAAATGGCAAATCACTCCAGTATCTTTACCAAGAATGGCGTCACGAAGAGTCAGACACAACAGAAACGACTGAACAGCTTGAGAAAACTTTGTTACTTTGTTTTTCTCTAAGAAAACGTTAGAACCTGCTTCACCACTAACCTCCTGAAGTCACAATTTATCATTGAGGTCTATGATTTGCAATGCTATTTTTCTTGGCATTGTGGCCATTGTGTTCACTGTTCTAGTTCTACTTACTTTGCTCTATATTAATTCATACAAGCCTCTGAATCCTTCATATTCATTGTTCCTTCGAGTGCAAAATATTTCATTATATTCATATACCATTATCTCATTTAATTTTTACAACAGTCCTATGAGGCAGAGAGAGCAAGTATCACGAGTATTTCATTGATGGGGAAAGCTCAAGCCTCACCTTCTACATCAAACTTTTTCTAATCCTCTCAATTGCTAATGCCTTCTCCCTAAATTACCATGTATCTAAGTGTTTTGTATTCAGGCCCTTTGTATTTATTCTATATAGAATGTATATGTATTTCCTATATCTCCAGTTAGGATGTAAGCTCCTTGAGAGCAAGAATTGCTTCATTCTTTTTCTTTGCTTGCCTAGTGCCTAGCATAATGCCTGGTGCTGAGGAGGAGCCAGGATGAAAATTCATAGTGACACATCCAGGGCTTTCCCTCTATATGTTACCTTTGTGGTCTGGACCTGTAGTTGATGATACTCCTATTGTTCAATCTGCTGTTTTGTCATCCCCGTTTCAATGTGATCTCTGAGGGTGAGGGAACTTGCACTGATCAAAGCCATACAGCATGATCCTTGTTGCTCCTGCATCTGACCAAGGTACTGAAGTGTCCTGAGAGCCAAATGGGTAAGGAAGCATAACTTCACATGGAGGAGAAAGTGTCTTTGTACTATGACAGATAATGAAGGAAATGCATAATAAAGGAATGGAGGTTTCTGAATATCACCACTCAATTTGTTGTCTCAGGTCACTCAAAGATTATTTTTTGAGGGATAATAAAAAAATATCTAGCATTTTAAAACCACTTCAGATTTCACAAAGTGTTACCTAGATATTACCTTGTCGGATCCTCACAATAATATAGTGAAGAAAGTACTCCAGGTATTAGTATCTCCAATTGACATAGTGAGGAAACTGAGTCTCAGAGGTCACAAATGGCCTATGGTCATATACCCAATGAATATAAGAAGAGGATTTAAATCCAGGTCTACCTGACTTAGTTCATCATTCTAACCATTTAGTCATACTGCTTCTCACAAATAAAAGAGACAGACTGCTTTTCCTTTTGCTTTTAGCATTAGTCAGTATCCTGTATCCATGTATAAAAGTCATGCCAAGGGCCAAAGGTAAATGTGTGTGAAGAAACAGTGTGTTAATATTTGTATACATAATGTTTTCTATGTCTTCTAAATGTCCTCCAAAGAGGAAACTCCCTTTTTATCCTTTCCCTCCTTTTTTCAAAATTTAAGGCTTTAGGATCAACCTGACCATCTCAAGAGCACACCTCTCCTGGTTGTCACACTGGGCAAATCTCAGCATGTTTTAAAATTCATTAAAATTTTTTGTTCCAAAATCTCTCCCCTTCTTCACCCATTGAGAAAGCAAGTATCAATTTTACATGGGAAGTCCTGCAAAACATATTTACAAAACATTTAGCCATGTTGCAAAATAGGCAAGAAACATAAAGAATATACAAAAATTGTAATCTGCACTGAGAGTTCATCGGTTCATCTCTCTGAAGGTGGTTAGCACTTTTCATCATCAGTCCTTGGGAATTGTCTTGGATCATTGTATTGATCAGAGTAGCTAAGTCTTTTATAGTTGATCATCATTACAATATAACTGTTACTGAGGGCAATCTTCTCTTGCTTCTACTCACTTCACTTTGCATCAGTTCATGTAAGTCTTCCCAGGCATTTATAATACCATCCTGCTCATTATTTCTTGTGTTGTCATTGCTTAGTCATTTTTAGTTATGTCTGACTCTTCATGACCCCTTTTGGGGTTTTCTTGGCAAAGATATGGGAGTGGTTTGCCATTTTTTCTCCCGCTCATTTTACAGATGAGGAAACTGAGGCAAACTTGCCCAGTTAAGTATCTGAGGCCAGATTTGAACTCAGGAAGATGAGTCTTCTTGACTTCCTGCCTGTCATTCTATCCACTGTGCCACCTAGCTGCCCCCATCATTTTTTATAGTACAATAGCATTCCATTACAATTATATACCACGATTTATTCAGCCATTTCCTAATTGAAGACCCTCCCCCCAGTTTCCCATTCTTTGCCACCACAAAAAGAGCTGCTGTAAATATTTGTGTGTATAGTATATGTACATATATATAGCATATATATATGTATATGTTATTATGTCTTTCCCCCTTTTCTTTGATATACAGACCTATTAGTAGTATTACTGGGTGAAAGGGTATGCATAGTTTTATAGTTTTTTGTGAATTGTTCCAAATCATTCTCCAGAATGCTTGGGCACCAGTTCACAACTCCACCAACAGTGTATTAGTGTCCCTATTTTTCCACATCCTGTCCAGCTTGTATCATTTTCCTTTTCTGTCATGTTAGCCAATCTGTTAAGTGTGGGGTGGTATCTCAGAATTGTTTTAATCTGTATTTCTCTAATCAATAGTGATTTAAAATATTTTTATGTGATTATTGATAGCTTTTATTTCTTCACCTGGAAATGACCTCTTTATTCCTATGGCCATTTACCCATTGGTGAATAGCTCTTACTGTTATAAGTTTGGCTCAGTTCCCTATATATTTGAGAAATGCAATCCAGCATGTAAAGTGATCTTATATGTGCATGAATACTGTCCTGGGGACAATGTAAACCTGACCATTGTAAGAACACACTGCTTTCTGTGATAATTGTTTTTCCTCTTTACTGTGTAAGTGTATGTACTGTGGGGGCCATCTCCAGTCATCCTGATTTATATCTTGCCACTCGACCCAGATAGCTCCAGAGAAGAAAGTGAGGTTGGTGACTTTGCATGCTTCTCCCTCACTTAGATCCGATTCCCTAGTAACTCACAGCATCGCCTTTCTGATGCCATGGTCCTCTTCAAGAACTAAGGACAAGCAACAGCAACAAGCTGGATTGTAGAATGTGTGGAAGAGAATAACGTATAAAAAGACTGGAAATAAAAGATGAGGCCTGGTCATATATGCCAACATGACCAACCTTATATTTGACTCTGGAAGTAATGGGGAGCCAGCAATGTTCATTGAACCTAGGGGTAGGGACTGGAGAACCATTGCTTAATTCTCTCCTGGAGCCTAGAAGTCCTTCTAGAATTGAAGATTTTGTGCCTAAAAGGGTCCAAGGTCTCCCATTGTATCCTGGGCCATCTCCAGTCATTCTGGTGAATATCTGGTCACTGGATCCAGATGGCTCCAGAGGAGTAGTGAGGCTGGTGACCTGCACAGGTCTCTCTCACTCAAAACAAAGTCAAGTGCAAGTCATGTCATCATTTCTCTGATGACATGGTCTTCTTGGCAATGAAGGAGCACACAACAACAAGAGACTGGAGAAGGGGTTGACACAGTGTGCCCTATGTTTTCAAAAAATCTTTTTTTTTACCACTCATTTTTTTCAATATTTATTATTTTTTTTACAAGATTTTGAGTTCCAATTTTTCTCTTTCCCTTCCTCCCCTCCTCTTTCCCTAAGACAGCAAGCAATCTCATGTAGGTTATACATGTGCAATCATGCAAAACATTTCCATGTTAGCCATGTTGTGAAAGAAGAAACAGTACAAAGAGAAAAAAAATGAGAAAAAACAGAGAAAGTGAATGAATGCTGCATACTGGCTGCCTTTGGTCCAGTGGTCCACTAGGGCCAGATCTTGACTCCTCCTTGGGCTTGGCTGCCTGTAAACTCTGGCATGGCCCCCCATTACTAGACGCTTGGTGGCTCATGCCTCAAACCTCTTTAAGCTTCAATTCCTAGCCTAGTCCACTCTGTGTCAAATTAGATAATATTTGTAAAGGGCTTACACAGTGCCTGGCATATAGGAGGTATGATATAAATACCTATTTCCCCCCAATATTTCTTTTCTAAGGCAGGAAAGAATAGACACAATAGGGACAAAAGTAACAGTGAGCCCATGTTCTCTTGACTTTATGGTGGTACAATGGAGGCAGGACTCAGACACTTTTGTTTGACAAGTCACTTAACCTCTGTATTCCTCATCTGAAAAATGGGGTTAACAAGCTCCCAGAGGTTTTGTGAGGATCAAATGAGTTAATATTTGTAAAGCATTTTGCAGACCTTAAAGGGCTATATAAATGTTTGTTATTGTGGTTGCGTGGCTGGGGATGGTAGCTCACTGATGCTAGCTGTCTCTCCACCTGGAGGCTGACAGCAGTTCTGTCTCCTCCCATGAATGTAACCTGTCAGAAAAAAGACTTAAGTTGGCCCTGTGGGAATTTAGTTCTGGCTTAGAAACCAATCAAAAAGCATGCACTGAGCAGACTAGAAACAGAATATCTGTACTTTCCCCAGAGTCTGGGAGTCCATTGTGCATGGCCATAAACAGGCCTAGCTAAACTGGAGATGGAGAAGCAGCACAAAGGAAACTGCATCTGCTCAAAGGGTGGCACTCCCTTTGGCCAGTCCCCCTGTGTTTTAACCTGCCTTTTTCTTGCACTCTGCAATCTGCATCTGAGATTCCCTGGTTTCCTTCAAGGCTATACTCAATAATCACCATCTATATGAAGCCTTCCCTGGTCTTTGCCTTGCTTCTCCCACCCCTAAATGTACCCCATGTTAGTGCCTTCCATCTCAAACTGTCCTACATATAATTCTCTACATAGTTATAAGTGTATGTGTTGTCTTTCCCATCAGAATATAAGCTACTTGAAGACAAGGGGCCATTTTACTTTTGTTTCTGTATCCCCACAGCGTAGCATAGTTACTGGCACAGGGTAACTACTTAATAACCACCTATTGGTTGATTGACTTTATTAGTCATTCTGAAGACATTTTTGTCTTGACCTAATGTTGGGTGGAGCTCATGTGACTGTTGCCCATGGAAGACTTTTTGATTCCATCAAGATATTTTAAATATTGCCATAATTCATTGGTTGATTTCATCTCCAGATTTAAGCTTGAAGCTTTCTTTTAGTTTCTACTTTTCTTTGGTTCACTGAGATTTTTACACTTACAGAGTCCAAATGATATTTTTGTTTTAAATTTATTTATTTAACTTTTAACATTATTTTTCACAAAATTTTGGGTTCCAAATTTTCTTGCCATTTCTCCCCCTCCACCCCAAAATGCCAAGCATTCTAATTGCCCCTATCACCAATCTGCCCTCTCTTCTATCATCCCTCCCTTCCCTTGTCCCCATCTTCTCTTTTGTCCTGTAGGGCCAAATAACTTTCTATACCCCTTTACCTGTATTTCTTATTTCCTAGTAGCAAGAACAGTACTCGACAGTTGTTCCTAAAACTTTGGGTTCCAACTTATCTTCATCCCTCCCTCCCCACCCCTTCCCTTTGGAAGGCAAGCACTTCAATATAGGCCATATCTGTGTAGTTTTGCAAATGACTTCCATAATAGTCATGTTGTACAAGACTAACTATATTTCCCTCCATCCTATCCTGCCCCCCATTGCTTCTATTCTCTTTTTTGATCCTGTCCCTCCCCATGAGTGTTGACCTCAAATTGCTCCCTCCTCCCAATGCCCTCCCTTCCATCATCCCCCCCACCCTGCTTATCCCCTTATCCCCCACTTTCCTGTATTATAAGATAGGTTTTCATACCAAAATGAGTGTGCATTTTATTCCTTCCTTTAGTGGAATGTGATGAGAGTAAACTTCATTTTTTTCTCTCACCTCCCCTCTTTTTCCCTCCACTAAAAAGTCTTTTGCTCACCTCTTTTATGAGAGATAATTTACCCCATTCCATTTCTCCCTTTCTCCTCCCAATATATTTCTCTCTCATGGCTTAATTTCATTTTTTTAAAGATATGATCCCATCCTATTCCATTCACTCTGTGCATTCTGTCTCTCTGTGTATGTGCATGTGTGTGTGTGTGTAATCCCACCCACTACCCAGATACTGAAAAGTTTCAAGAGTTACAAATATTGTCTTTCCATGTAGGAATGTAAACAGTTCAACTTTAGTAAGTCCCTTATGACTTCTCTTTGCTGTTTACCTTTTCATGCTTCTCTTCATTCTTGTGTTTGAAAGTCAAATTTTCTTTTCAGCTCTGGTCTTTTCATCAAGAATGCTTGAAAGTCCTCTATTTCATTGAAAGACCATTTTTTTTCCCCTGAAGTATTATACTCAGTTTTGCTGGGTAGGTGATTCTTGGTTTTAGTCCTAGTTCCTTTGACTTCTGGAATATCCTATTCCACGCCCTTCAATCTCTTAATGTAGAAACTGCTAGATCTTGTGTTATCCTGATTGTGTTTCCACAATACTTGAATTGTTTCTTTCTGGCTGTTTACAATATTTTCTCCTTGACCAGAGAACTCTGGAATTTGGCCACAATGTTCCTAGGAGTTTCTCTTTTTGGATCTCTTTCAGGTGGTGATTGGTGGATTCCTTGAATACTTATTTTGCCCTCTGGTTCTAGAATCTCAGGGCAGTTTTCTTGATAATTTCATGAAAGATGATGTCTAGGCTCTTTTTTTGATCATGGTTTTCAGGTAGTCCCATCATTTTTAAATTGTCTCTCCTGGATCTATTTTCCACTTCAGTTTTTTTCCAATGAGATATTTCACATTATCTTCCATTTTCTCATTCTTTTGGTTTTGTTTTGTGATTTCTTGGTTTCTCATAAAGTCATTAGGCTCCATCTGTTCCATTCTAATTTTGAAAGAACTATTTTCTTCAGTGAGCTTTTGAACCTCCTTTTCCATTTGGCTAATTCTGCTTTTGAAAGCATTCTTCTCCTCATTGGCTTTTTGAACCTCTTTTGCCAATTGAGTTAGCCTATTTTTCAGGGTGTTATTTTCTTCAGCATTTTTTTGGGTCTCCTTTAGCAAGGTGTTGACCTGCTTTTCATACTTTACTTGCATCTCTCTCATTTCTCTTCCCAGTTTTTTCTCCACCTCTCTAACTTGATTTTCAAAATCCTTTTTGAGCGCTTCCATGGCCTGAGCCCATTGGATGGGCTGGGATATAGAAGCCTTGATTTCTATGTCTTTCCCTGATGGTAAGCATTGTTCTCCTCATCAGAAAGGAAGGGAGAAAATACCTGTTCACCAGGAAAGTAACCTTCTATAGTCTTATTTTTTTCTCCTTTTCTGGGCATTTTCCCAGCCAGTGACTTGACTTCTGAGCTTTCTTTCCACACCCACCAGGCCTCCAGATCTGCCCAGCCAGTGCTTGGGCTCTGAGATCCAAATGCTGCTTCCCAGCCTCAGGGCTTTGGGCTGGGGCAGGGCTGCTAGTCAGTATGAAATTAAGTTCAGGTGCTCAGGTGGGGGCAGGGCCACCACACAGGGCTCAGTTCCCTCAGGGGGTTTATGCAGAGACCTTCAACAATGGATCCGAGCTCTTGCCTGCTTTGGGAGCCCCAGTATGCTGCAGCCTCTGCTGCTGCCTCCCGAGGGGGCCTGAGTTATGGGGGCACCCTGCTCCCCTCCTGGCAAGCCAAAAAGACTCTCTCACTCACCCCCAGCACCCGTGGGTGGAGGGACCCATGCTGCTGGTGGGGATTCCATCCCTGAAGCCTGTTCAGATCGGCTCCTTTGGGTGCTGTGCAGCCAAGGCAGGGCTGGGGCGTGACAGACCTGTTGTCGGTTTTTCAGGGCTCTCTGGAACAGAAATCTCACCTGCTCAGTTGTTCTGTGGCTTCTGCTGCTCCAGAATTTGTTGGGAGTTCTTTTTTATAGATATTTTATGGACTGTGGGTTCAGAGCTAGCGTATGTGAATCTTTCTACTCCGCCATCTTGGCTCCTCCCCACCAAATGATATTTTGATACCGTTGGAGAAAGATTCCATGAAAAGGAGCAGCTCTTTGATGCATTTTTGGTAGAATCATATAACTCAATATTATCCTTGATCATCAAGTGATAGATCAGATGTTTTTGTATGACTCCCTTTTTAATTTGGAAGCCATACTCAGTTATGTTTCAGAGAAAAGATAATAAGTTTAAGCCCAGCAGAACCATATGGGGCTTAACATTTCTCACTGTAAGATGTCATATTTCATATCATCAGTTTCTGACATTATTGTGTTGGTAGTCTGTTTTAGATGAGGCTGTCAAATACTCTAGTGTTCTCATTTTGCTTGGTTCTATTTTGTCTGTTTGCTCTATATGAGTAAGTCATGAATAGAGAACTGAGTCAAAGGCTTTGCTATAATGAATAAAGACAATATAAATGCTACAAAGCTTTCAAACAGGTTATCCAGTAATTATTAAATTGGTCTTTCCACTCCTGGAGTTGTTTGGCATACCACTTTTTGTTCCTCAACCAATATGTTCTTTGCCTATAAGTGTACATTTTACCCTTTTGAAGTGATAGAAACTATGAATGCTTTGTATAAAGTACATAGACATGTAATAGACCTACATTAGGTCAATGGTGGTCAGTGGTGTTCCAATCTTTTGCTAGTAGACACATGATAATGTCTGTTTAAAAGTACGGGATCAGGCTTTTTTTTGAGAGGAATCTGCCAAAGTGTTTTGCTTGTAATTCATGCACCACTGTGATGCATTTGAGTCAATATTAAAGCCTTCCCCATCCTGAAAAAAAGCCTCACTTGATCTTTTCATCCTCCCTTACTATCATCCTATTTATGTATATCTTCTGCCCTTTTTAGCTAACCTCCCTGAAAAGGTCATCCGTGATAGGTGCCTCCATTTTCTCTCTCCTCACTTTCCTCTTAACTCCTTAATCTGGCTTCTCACTGAAGCTGCTCTTTCTAAAATTACTCTTGACCTTAGCCACCAAATCCAATGGCCTGACACTGTCTCTTACCTTTCCTGGTATTCTCTACTTTCTAGGATTTGGGGACACCCTTCTCTCCTGGTTCTTACCTTCCATCTCTGACCACTCCTTCTCTGTCTCCTTTGTTGAATTCTCCTCCAGATCACACCCTCTAACTGTAGGCATCCCTCAGATTTCGGTCCTGGGCCTTCTTCTCCCTCTATACTAATTCACTCGGTGATCTCATTGGCTCCCATGGATTTAATTACCTCCTCTAGGCTGATGATTCTCACGTCTCCTATCCTGCCTCCCCTTCTCTGCTAACCTCCAATCTCACATCTTCCGCTACCTTCCAGACATCTTAAACTGGATGTCCAATAAACATCTAAAAGTCAATATGTCCAAAACAAAGCTCATTATCTTTTCCCCTACATTCTCCCCACCTCCTACTTTCCCAGTTACTATAGAAGGCAACACTATCTCTGGGCCTTCAGGTTTACAACCTAAGAGTCATCCTGGACTCCTCATTTTCTCTCACCTCCCATATCCAAGCTGTTGTCAAAGCCTGTCAGTTTTACCTTTGCAGTATCTCCCAACTATGCCCCCTTCTCTCCTTTGAAGTCTCCTCCAAACTTTGCAGGCCCACATTACTTCAGGGCTCAGTTATTGCTGTAATCTGCTGGAGGGTCTGCTCACCTCAGATCTCTCCCCACTCCATTCCATCCTCGGTTCAGCTGCTAAAGTGATTTTTCTAAAGGGCAGGCCCAATCATGTCACCTCTACCTATAAATTCCATTGTCTCCCTATTGTTTCCAGGAAAAAATAGGAAATGCTTTGTTTGACATTCAAAGCCTTCTATAACCTAGCCCCCTCCTACTTTTTCATTCTTCTTATGCCTTACTCTCTGACAGGTACTCTTCAATACAGTGACACTGGCCTCCTGGCTGTTCCATGAACAAGACATTCCATCTCTCAGCTCTAGGCATTTTCTCTGGCTGTCCTCCAGGCCTCAAATCCTCTCCATTCTCAACTCCACCTACTTACGTTCCTGGCTTTCTTTGAATCCCAGCTTTTACAGAAGCCTTCCCCAACCCCTCTTAATTCTAGTCTCTTTGTCTGCTAACTCTTTCCTACTTATACCGTATATAGCTTGCTTGGAACATATTTGTTGGCATGTTGTCTCTTTCATTAGATTGTAAGTTCCTTGAGGACAGGGACTATCTTTTGCCTCTTTTTGTAACTCCAGAGCTTAGCACAGTGCCTGGCACATAGCAGCTATTTAATAAATGTTTATTGATTGAGTGATCATTCTTGTACAGGCCTGCCAGTTACTGGCTTTGCAGAGAGATTCAAGTTTCTACCCCCTTCTTTCATATAACTCTTCATTATATTAATGGGTCCAAGCTTTCTATTTTTCATTTGACCCAAATGGTAGTTTTGGTGTGTCCTTTGTGAGTGCACAGATGACTCGAAACCCTCCATACCATTCTTTAGGGTTCTCTTTCACTTTTGTAGTAAAGGTTTTGATTTAAGTTGAATTTTGCCTTTTGTTCTTTGTGCTGCTTTGATTCCTTGTCTAACCTTTGGACTTTTGCATTCATTTGCCAATTAAGGGAGTCTTGAGTTTCTAATAGAGCTTTGTTTTCTGTATTCCATTAAGTGTATTTCTTTTATGTTGCCTTGAACAGAGAGATATGGCATCCAATCTTCTATTGTGTGCACCAGCTAGATATGGATGTAATTTTTCCATGCATTTCTACCCATTATCACGAGCTTTCCCAAGTAGCTCCGTCCATGATGGTGCCTGAGACCTGTGTCCTTTGGAGTATGTGTTCTTTGTTAGGGTCATCTTTCTTCCTGTGTCTTTTATTATGACAGTCGCTACTATGCATATTTTGTGTGTAGGTTCTGAAATATTTTGATGCTTTTCCATCAAATATTATAAGAGAATGTGTTTTTTCAGGATGGTTATAGGAAATACCAGCTTTGGGGAATGATTTTATCTTGGTGTAGTTGGTCTAAAAGGTGGGTTGAAATAATCAAACTTAAAAAGGGCCTTTTGAAATGTTAGTGTAAATTCACAGTGTAAAGTCATAGAGTCCTAGGCGTTGTTTTTGCTCTTCTTTTTGTTATTGGTGGAATGTTTTCAGTGACCTCAGGGTCTCCTACTTTCCCTTCTTGGAGTTTCAATAGCTCCTTGATTTCAGATCTTATTTCATTTCATCTGGACTTATGAATGACATGATTTCTTATGATTACCCTGCAGTGATCTGCATGATTTTGTTTTATGATTTAGATTTTCCTGAGAAAATCAAGGCCCTTTGCTATGAATTGCCCCTCCTCTCTCCATTGCATGTTCTCTGCTGTCCCCTCCTTTGCTATCTCTTCACCAAGGCTAATCCCTCTAAATATACAGGTAAGTGACTAGATTTAATATACACAGATACCAAAACTCATTTCCTGATTTTTTCCTCATTTATAAACACATAGAGACACAGCCTGGGGTATAGACAGACAAATCAGAGGAGATTTAAGGTGGGAAAGGACCCTGAATGTCATCTAGTCTGATAACCTCATTTTATAAATGAGGAAATTAAGGCTTGGCAAGTTTAAGTGACTGGTCCAAGTTCACACACCTAAAAAGACACAGAGATGGGATTTGAACTCAAGTCCAATAAATACAAATCCAGTGGCCTGCCCATTGTATCACACTGTCTCATGTCTTGAGTCATCACCCTGGGGATTGTGCCACCAGAAATGAGCTCTTAAAACAAAACCGTGGGCAGCACTTTGGACCCCTTTGAAAACTGTACTTCAGGTTGGCCATGTCTATTCTTGGCTTCCTGCCTCCATTGAATTACCCTTTGCATTATTGTCTTCAGCTAAAGCTGCCAGATAAGACTGCCCAAGTGTAGTGTTTAATGTGATCCACCCTCCCAAGGGTCTGAGGTTCCCACTAGTTATTCGAACACTCCATGATCATCCTGGCAAAATGCTTTCCAATATCCCAGGTTGCACTCTTATACCTCCAAGCTTTTTCTTCCTCCTCCTTCTATGACCTTGGCTGATGAAAGGACAGAAAGGGGAGTCTAACAACCTTCTACTTAGAAAAGAAAATGACACCTTGAAAAAATGATCTCATCTCTTCCTGGAGAAAATGAAGTCATTAGCCTTCCTTCACCTCCCTTCAGCTGTGTCCATTTTTGCCCTCCACTATGTGAGGCCATCCAGAAGGAAATCAACTACAGTACATTTCCTCACAAGTGACAATCATGAGTGAGAATTACCACTGGGCAAAGGAAAGTAAAAAAAGACTCCTGAGTAACAATCCATACAGGGAAGTGTGGCTATTAAAGCTGATTGCTAGATAAACAAATGTGGTGGAAATTTGCTTCTAAATTCATCTGAATTAATTTAGAGAGCAGTTGTGGTCTCCAAACATTTTCATTACACACCCCTATATATATGAATAAAATTTGATTATGTATCCCCAATATGTATATATCTATTTACTTATTTATAAAATATATCTAGGTATGACTGCAATAATATGTGCATTATAAAACTTAGGAAATCAACTGGTTGCCTAATGTGAAAAGGGAAGGTGGGGGGAGGATTCAGAGGGCACACGTAGAACCAGAATCAGCTCAATACTGCCATTGCCACTCCAAAGGGCAGGCTGATCTACTCCCCCATGATTCCACTTGTCATTCTTCAATATTTATCCTTGTCGTCCTTCTGGTAGAAGCCAAGAAAGTTGCCAGGGGAATAAAGTGAAGCTTAGTTGGGACCAACCTGAGACAGTGGCCAGCATGGCCCTAGGGTGGGTGTCACAGTTGAAAGGGTCAAATCCTCAGGACATGACTCTTAGTGTTTGAGAGCAAAGCACAGAAGAACTGTGACTACAGTGAGCACTGGGCTTCCTAACAAGGTTAAGAACCTAAAATATGCTGAATGAAATATTATCGTCTAGTAGGAATTAAGTGGCAGGAAAAGAATGTCATCACTAAAATGACCGTCAGTTCTATGAGGGTAAAGGGGTTGTTTTCTTCCTTCAAATGCTCAGCATCTCCAACAGTGCCTTGTACACAGCTGTTGCATAATACATCCTTGCTGAATGAACAAATGAACAAAGGTTGCTGACCTGGGGCTCTTACAGGCTGTACCAGTCACATTCAGCTAAGGCAATCTTTTGATAACTGCCTGTTTCATCTCTTGTACAGGTACTAGTCTGGGAAAGGCAAAGATATCCATCGTACTCACCAATCACTGTCCGAGAGTGTAGAGTCTGCCCTCTAACTGGCCCCTGCTGCAACCACAAGTTGGTCTGGTGACAGAGGTTGGGGGTGGATTTTTCCCACCAATGACTGCACAGTGGCTTACACTGGGTGCCCACGTAAGAATTAGATGATGATTGCCCTGAATGTCCAGGACAGAGGTTGGAAGCTTCCATAGCAGAGAAAGGAGGCTGAGCTGCAGAGTACTGGGGAATGAGTGGAAGGAGGGGCCCCCAGACAATTGCAGCTGATCTAACCAATCACTCTCTGATTCATTGACCACATGACCCCTGTAGTCAGACCATAGCTTCCCTGGAGACCTCAGCCCTTATGAAGGCTCATCTCTCCATAAGGGGCTCCAAATTCTCTGTTCCTCTCTGGGTCTGCCTTCCTCTGAACAGATTGCTGGGTCAGTAGGTGCTTTGTATAGATAATGATAATTGGCTCTCACCTTTCTCCCAGAAAGGTATTAGGGCTTTGTTATAAAATGCCCTGAATGATTTAGAGGAAATTCCCCATTCAAACATTGATACTTTCAATTAAAATGTTAATTAAGTAACTATTAATAAACTGCACATTAAATGTCTATTACATGGCAGTGTAGAATAAATGAAGATGAGCAAGACAGTCTGTGACCTCAAGGAGCTTGTCCTCTCCCAATGTGACATATAGAGCACTGAATTTGGAGGCAGAAAACCTGGGTTCAAATCTAACCTCTGCTATGTACTTTCTGTGAGATAGCCTTAGGCAAGTTACATCACCTCTTTAATCCTGGGGCTCAGTTTCCTCATCTGTACAATGAGATGGTTGAACTAGATCCTTTCCACAGTGCTTTTCAGCTCTAAGGCCTAAGATATGTATAGTGATAGAACTACCATGTGAAAGGCAACATGGCTTAGTTCATGAAATGCTGGACTTCAAACTGGGAAGATCCGAATCTCATGCCTGCCTCTGTCACTTACTGTTTGGGCAGGCCATTTCATCTGTCTTGGCCTCAGTTTCCCCATCTCTAAAATGAGAGATTTGGACTTGATGACCTATAAGTTCCTTCCATCTCTATATTTGTTATCCTATTTTTTCTTGGTAAACTTGAAAGGTATACAGGCTATATAAATGCAAGTTATAGTGGCAATGTGTAGGAACAAAACACTTCTATGAGAGCTGGAGATTGTTTCTAGTCAGGTTGGTGATGGATGTCATTGAAGAAGGATTCATGGAAGAGATCACTTTTGAGCTGGACCTTGAAAGATCGGTAGGATTTCAGTAAGCAAAAATGAGGAAGAAACACATTCCTGGCCAAGAGAATGGTGTGAAGAAAGGTGCAGAGTCAGGAAAGAAGAGGAGGTATTCAGAGCATAGTGGGTAATACAAATAACTAGAGCATAGACCCCGTGTAGAGGACAAATGGGATGGGAAAGGAGGCTGGGGCAGCGGAAAGGTATTCTATCGGGAGACAAAGGGGATGGATTACTCTCAAGACTACGGGGAAGTTATCCCAGGGTTTCACTTGCCCCCATTGTCTAAGATTCCCCAAAGGTCCATTTCACATTTTAAATGGTCTTACAGTAACTCTTCATTAGAATTGCGATGATGTTGCCTGTGAGCCCCATCTACTTCTTTTTAAGCCTTCCATGTTATGTTCCTCCCAATGTCATTTGTCTTTTGAGCAGGCATAAAGCATGTGTGCGATGGATAGAGGAGGAAATATATGCATAGAGCTGTGACTGGGAGTTGACAGTGGTGGCATGTTTTCTACAATTCAAGCTTTGTCCCAGGGTACCACATTGTAGATGGTACCAACAACAGGAACAGACATGTACTTATCACCTCATTGGTGGGAATGATTGGTTAAAATAAGCCATTACTTTTGCATGTTATTTTTTCCTTGGCAGTATCACTCCAAGGAATTGCCAATGCTCTGCTCCCTTTTATAGCAGCAATTTCGCCAAAGTGGCCTTATGGTAGCCAAGGCTTTCCCCCTCACCAACTCTAGTTCAAGCAAATTTGCCTTGAGAAGTTGATCTGAGGGCACTAGCCCTGCTTCTTGCCCCAGGTGCTGGAACTTTAGGTGACAGATCTTCTGTCCATGATGAAGAGCCAGCCAGGATAGGGAAGTTCTTGATCTGTGTCTTGGCTGGGTTAGAGCTTGTTATGGTCTGAACATTGCTAGGAGCATATGTAAATTGAAGTTTAGTTCTGAGGAAATGAAAGTCATGGGACTGGGCACTCAATAAATGTTTGTTAAATGAATGAGTGTTTGCATAATGTCAAAGATTCCATATTTGTGAGCACTAGGTTGTGTCTACTTGACAGCAAACATCTGGCTGCCCACGAAAGGCCATCATCAGTCATGTAGATGTTTTCAAACATCCAGATGTTTGGTGCTGGTTTGACAAAACATTCTGATGACTGACTGAATTTGTCATCCTCATGGTGAAGATGAATAGTTTACTCCATCTGGTGCTCTGGGGAGAGGTAGGAGATCCAGATCAGAGCTGACAAGAATGGGTGTGGCCTTCTTCTGTTCTGGGACAATTCTTAAAGTTCACCACTGTCCTTTTATGGTCCTATTCAAATAAGAAATAAATTCAAATAATAAATCAGTGTCTCTCCCCCAAACCCTGTAACTTATTCTTAGATATACTTACTGCTTATGGAATTATCAGAGACAAATTCAATCCTGGTGATCCATTGCAAGAAAGCATAAAATGCCCTGAGTTTTCCATCTTGAGTGGGTTGCATGGATGCTCCCATTCTCACTCACAGGCCAGTGATTAAAAGGCAGTAATAATTCACATTTTGATATCTATATAAGATTTTCAGAGCTCTTTCCCTTAACAACTCTGTGAGGTAGGTGGTACACATCTTATACTCATTTATTTCTCCTTTTGAGTCAGACTTGTGATTTCATCCGTGTAGGAAACTCCTGGCATTGAAATGTCTTCCATCAATGCAGATGGGTCACTCATCTTTAGTGTGTAGTCTTATTTTCCTGGAGGCATTGAGAAGTTAAGTAAATTAGCCATGGTCACACAGGCAGTTTGCCTCAAGAGTAGGATCTAAGACAAGGTCTTCTTAGCTCCCAGGAAATAAAGGAGCTGAGGCTCCTCTGAGAGACTGTAACTTGGGCATGGTGACAAAGTAAATAATTGTATGAGGCAGCCATATGCATGACCCTCTACTAGGCTCTGTGGGGCATGTGAAAGAAATAAGAAGCAAAATCCCTGCCCTTGAGAACCATTTGGTCTAGTTGAGATAAAGCATCTATACTAGGGATGCTTAAGAACTGGAAAAACAACACATCAACAAATGAAAAACATATGTTTCAATAGAAACTGAGTGCCTAAGGGTCAAGAGTGTTTCAAGTAAAGAAATGAATGGCTTTGAGATGGGCAATACTAATTGTTCTAGAGTACATGTGCATTCCTGTATGTTTTAAGGGATCCAAATATTAGAAGAGAGGAAGAGGCTGGGTGGCATATGTGAATGCATGCAAACTGGGATTCCACAGACACATGGGAGACAATAATAATAACTCATATTTATATAGGATTTTAAAGTGTGCAAAGAGCTTTGCATACATTGTCTCATTTGAGCCTTATAACTCTATTAAGTAAGTCTCACAGATATTTTAAAATAGAGTTTTTTTGCTATATTTTGTTTTCACATTGCCTAGATTTCCCCCTGTACCCTCCATTCCTTCCCCAGAGAGCCATCCCTTATAACAAAGGCTTAAAAAAAAGAAAATAAAAAAAAAGAGAAAGAGAAAGAAAAAAGTCAATCAAACCCACCAATACATTACAAAACCTCACATTATGATATTATATGCAATGTTCTCCCGCTATGGACAACCCCTCTTAATTCTACAGAGGATCGAAGGGAGTGTTATTATAGCTCTTCATTGGGACCAAGTTAGTTCTTGGTAATTTTGCAATCTTTATTTTTACTTAACAATTTGTTTCTGTCATCATTTTTGCAAACAGTCCTGGGGATTAAGTTGTGGTGGTTGTTTTTGTATGTTTGTCAGTTTTCTATATATTTTGGACATCAAACATTCATCATAGATATTTGATAATATTTTATTTCCAGCCAATTGCTTTTCTTCTTTTCCTAGATGCTTACTTTTGTTTCTGCAAAAGTTTTTCAATTTCTTATAAACAAAATCATCTTTTTATCTTTTTTAATCATCTCTCTTCTTTGTTTGATTAAAATTCATCTGCCCGTGGCTGTGGAGAGTATACATTCTATCTCTCTTCCATTTTTTTATGGTATGATGATTAATATTCAGATCACGTGTCTATTTTGAATTTATTGTAGATTATGGTATACGAAGTTAGGCTAAATCTAATGTCTGTCAGGCTGGTTTCTAGTTTTCTCACAAGTTCTTATTAAATAGGAAGTTATTTCCTAAGTAATTTATGTTTTGGGGTTTGTTGAACATTGAGTTATTAAGCTCCTTTATTTCTGCTTCTTTCTTGTCTAGACTGTTCCATTGGTCTACTTTTTAATTAAGAAAACTGATATGAAATGGTTTTTGAAGATGATTGCTTTATAATATATTTTGATGTCTGAGAGTGCTGTTCCCTTTTTATTCCTACCTTTAAAAATGATTTTCCTTGATTTTCTACAACTTCTGTTCCCCCAAATAAATCTTGTTATTATTTTCTCTACCTCTGTAAAGTATCCCTTTGGTAGTTTGGCTGGCATACTTTCTAATCTATGAATTAACTTTGGAGTATTGTCATTTTTATTATTTTGGCATAGCCCAGCTATGAGCTCTGAATATACGTCTAACTATTTAAAATTGATCTTTATTTCTTTAAAAAGCTTCTGGAAATTTAATCTAGGTCCTACATGCATTATTATCCCCATTTTACAGATAAGTCATTGAAGCTTAAAGGTGTTAAGCCACTAACCCCTGGTCATACAACTAGTTAGTATCAGAGACATGATTTGGACTTAAGTCTCCTTGAATATAATAAGTTGAGCAAGTTATCCACTGTGCCACACTGCCCTTAAGTATGACATAGTGTCATCTAACCAGTTCGCAATCCCCTTAGCTTGCCTATGATCTAGATCTATGTAGCTCACAGTTATCCTTCTTGTCCATGGGGAATACATGAGATTTTGTCAAATGGATCACTAAAATCTCCTACAGTGTCTTCTGGTTTACCAGTCTAATGACTGTCATAAAAGAGGAAATGGGGTAGACTTAGAGTAACCTCTTCTTAAACCACTGCGACTCCTGTCATCATCACTTCACTGTCTGAGAGGTTACCAGCCCAGTTAAACTCAGTGGCTAATCAGCTGTAAACGCCAGTCTCCTTCTTTGTGAAAATTGGACCATCTTCCCTTCTCCAACCTTGT
Organism: Notamacropus eugenii; assembly: GCF_028372415.1. Classification (NCBI taxonomy): domain Eukaryota; kingdom Metazoa; phylum Chordata; class Mammalia; order Diprotodontia; family Macropodidae; genus Notamacropus; species Notamacropus eugenii. The sequence continues at coordinate 91,317,481 of NC_092879.1, read as the reverse complement.
TGGTGCTACTTCTCTGGTTCTTCACCATTTTTCTCATATGATGGACAGCAGCTCAGTCTGAATTGTGTGTTCCAGGTTTAATCTTGTTTGTTGGAGTAGCCAAGGTCCTTCCTTAACTGTCTTGTTTATTTAACCTTGGCTTTCAATTCGTTAACTATTTTATTCTATTTGGTCAAATTCCTTTGTTGCCTCCACTTCCTGTCTTCCTACTCCCCAACCTACTTAAGCCTTGATTCCAACATGATTACTCAACTCAAACTCCTCTCCTCAAAGTGTCTAACAATCTATTAATTGCCAAATATAGTGTTTTCAAATCCTCATCTTTTTTTCGCTCACCTGCTCTATTTCACACCATTGATCCTCCTGTCCTTTTATGTACTTGCTCCTCTTTGGGCTTTGGTGACACTACTGTCTATTAATTCTCCTCCTACCTCTCTGACTACTTGTTCTCAGTCCCTTTTGCTGGTTTGTCACCCATATCATGCCAGTCTACTGTGATTATTCCCCAAAGAGTTGTCTTCAGCCCTCTTGTGTCCTTTCACCACACATTACGCATTATCAGCTACCATGGATTCAATTATTATTTCTATACAGGTGACTACCAGCTCAATTTTTCTCCTGAGCCTTGGTTTCCCATCACCAGCTGCCTACAACAACAACTACTACTACTCCAGCTACTACTACTATTACTACTACCACTACCACTACCACCACCCTCACCACCACCAACGACATTTATGTGGTACCTAGTATGTATTTGGCACTGTGCTAAGCACTTTACAAATGGTGTCTCATTTATTCTCACAACAATCCTGGGAGTTAGGTGCTGTCATTATCTTTTTTTTTTTATTTAACTTTTAACATTTATTTTCACACAATTTTGGGTTACAAATTTTCTCCCCTTTTATCCCCTCCACCCCCCAAACCCAAGCTTTCTAATTGCCCCTGTGACCTATCTGCTCTCTCCTCTATCCTCCCTCCCTGCCCTTGTCTCCGTCTTCTCTTTTGTCCTGTAGGGCCAGATAGCTTTCTTGACCCCTTAACCTGTATTTCTTGTTACCCAGTGGTAAGAACATTACATTTGGTCCTAACACTTTGAGTTCCAACCTCCTTAACTCCCTCCCTCTCCACCCCTTCCCCTTGGAAGACAGGCAATTCAATATAGGCCATATCTGTTTAGTTTTGCAAATGATTTCCATACTAGTTGTGTTGTATAGGACTAACTATATTTCCCTCCATCCTATCCTGTCCCCCATTACTTCTATTTTCTTATGGTCCTTTCCCTCCTCATGAGTGTCGATCTCGTATTGCATTCTCCTCCCCATGCCCTCCCTTCCATCCTCCCCCCCACCCTGCTTGTGCCCCTGTCCCCCACTCTCCTGTATTATGAGATAGGCTTTCCTATCAAAATGAGTGTGCATTATATTCTTTCTTTTAGTGGAATGTGATGAGAGTAGACCTCATGTTTTTCTCTTGCCTCCCCTCTTTATTCCACCACTAATAAGTCTTTTGCTTGCCTCTTTTATGAGAGATAATTTGCCCCATATAACTTCTTCCTTTCTCCTCCCAATATTTCTCTCTCACTGCTTGATTTCTTTTTTTTTTAAGATATGATCCCATCCTCTTCAATTCACTCTGTGCACTCTGTCTCTATGTATGTGTGCGTGTGTGCATGTGTGTGTGTGTGTACTCCCACCCAGTACCCAGATACTGAATAGTTTCAAGAGTTACAAATATTGTCTTTCCATGTAGGAATGTAAACAGTTCAACTTTAGTAAGTCCCTTATGACTTCTCTTTGCTGTTTACCTTTTCATGGTTCTCTTCATTCTTGTGTTAGAAAGTCAAATTTTCTTTCCAGCTCTGGTCTTTTCATCAGGAAAATTTGAAAGTCCTCTATTTCATTGAAAGACCATTTTTTTCTCCTGAAGTATTATACTCAGTTTTGCTGGGTAGGTGATTCTTTGCTTCAGTCCTAGTTCCTTTGACTTCTGGAATATCCTATTCCATTCCCTTCTATCCCTCAATGTAGAGGGTGCCAGATCTTGTGCTATCCTGATTGTATTTCCACAATACTTGAATTGTTTCTTTCTAGCTGCTTGCAATATTTTCTCTTTCACCTGGGAATTCTGGAATTTGGCCACAATGCTCCTAGGAGTTTCTCTTTTTGGATCTCTTTCATGCGGTGTTCTGCGGATTCCTTGAATATTTATTTTGCCTTCTGGTTCTAGAATCTCAGGGCAGTTTTCCTTGATAATTTCATGGAAGATGATGTCTAGGCTCTTCTTTTGATCATGGTTTTCAGGTAGTCCCAGAATTTTTACATTGTCTCTCCTGATTCTATTTTCCAGGTTAGTTGTTTTTCCAATAAGATATTTCACATTATCTTCCATTTTTCGAATCTGCGCGGTATGTTCTGAGATATCTGTCTTTCTCATAAAGTCCTTAGTGTCCATCTGTACCATTCCAGTTTTGAAAGATCTATTTTCTTCAGTGAGCTTTTGAATCTCCTTTTCCATTTGGTTTATTCTGCTTTTGAAAGCATTCTTCTCCTCATTGGCCCCTTGCACCTCCCTTGCCAACTGAGTTAGGCTAGTTCTCAAGGTGCCAATTTCTTCAAGATTTTTTTGGTTCTCCTTTAGCAGGGAGCTGATCTGCTTTTCATGCTTCTCCCTCATCCCTCTCATTTCCCTTCCCAGTCTTTCCTCCACCTCTCTAACTTGATTTTCAAAATTCCTCTTGAGTTCTTCCATGGCCCGAGCCCATTGGGTGGGCTGGGACACAGAATCCTCGATTTCTGTGTCTTTGCCTGATGGCAAGCATTGTTCCTCCCCATCAGAAAGGAAGGGAGGAAGTGTCTTTTCTCCGAGGAAGTACCCTTCAATAGTTTTGTTTCTTTTCCCTTTTTTGGGCATTCTCCCCAACCAGTGACCTGACCTCTGAATGTTCTCCTCACACCCACCTCGCCTCCTGGTCCTCCCAGCTAGCGTTTGGGGACTGAGATTCAAATGCTGCTTCCCGCCTTAGGGTTTTTGGTGGGGGCAGGGCTGCTATTCAGTGTGAGAATTAAGTTCAGGTGGTCAGGGGCAGGGCCGCCTCTCTGGCTCAGTTCCCTCAGGGGGTTTATGCACAGACCTTCCACAATGGATCCAGGCTCCCGCTCCGTTTGGGGAGCCCCTGTCTGTAGCCGCCTCTCAGCTTCTATCTCCTGGGGGGGCCCGAGCCATGAGGGCACCCCACTCCTCTCTCAACCCGCCAAAGACACTCTCTCACCTACCCCCGTCAGTCACCTGTTGGTGGGGGGGCTTGTGCCACCGCTGGAGATCCCGTTTCTAGAGCCTTCTCAGATCTGTGCCTCTCGGAGCTGCGGCCGCTGCAGGTCCAGGCTGGGCTCCGCGTCTGCAGCGCGACGGACCTTTTGCAAGAGGTTTGCAGGTGCCTCTGTGGGTGGGGGGACCCGCGTGGCCACTGGAGATCCCGTCCCCGTAGCCCTCTCGGATCTTTTCCTCACGGTGTCGTGGCCGGGGCAGGGCTGCCCTCTGCTCTCTGTACCGGCGCCCAGTCCACGGGGCGAAGGACCCCCCGCGAGAGGTTTGCAGGTCTCTCTGGAACAGAAATCTCCCTCACTCCAATATTCCGTGGTCTCTGGGTGCAGAATTCGCCCTGGGTTGGTCCCCTCTAGCCGTTCTGTGGTTTGTGGGTTCGGAGCTATGTGTATGTGCGTCTTTCTACTTCGCCATCTTGGCTCCGCCCCCCGGTGCTGTCATTTTCAACTCTATTTTACGGATAAGATTGTCATTGTTGTTCACTTGTTTTTCAGTTGTGTCTGCCTCTTTGTGACCCCATTTGGGGTTTTCTTGGCAAAGATACTAGAGTTCTTTGCCATTTCCTGAGACCAGATTTGAGCTTAGGAAGATGAGTCTTTCTGACTCCAGGCTAAGAACATTATCCACTGCACCATGTAGCTATCCCAGATAAGGAACCTAAGGCAAACAGAGGTGAAGTGAGTTGCCCAAGGTCACCCAGTTGGGAAATGTCTGAGGCTGAATTTGAATCCTGACTCCAGGTTTAGTGCTCTATGCACTTTGCCATCTAGCAGCCTATAGACATTTCATACTGGATGCTAGTAAGTGCTCATGAGTTCTAGGTTTAGACAGCTAGATCTGAGTGTTATGCTTATAGTTTCTGAGGGAGCAGTCACTCTCTAGGGACCCAACTGGTACTTGTAAGAATGAGTTGGGGGAATGTATCCCAGAAAGGCTTCTGTACTGTTGTGGCTTCATTCAGAATACGTGTGAGACTTGCCAGATAGAGTTTGCCCTACCACCACAATGATCCATTGGAGAGAAAAGATTTTTGTTTTGTTTTTAGACTGTAAGTGTACAGAGTGTTTTCTAATGTGTTTCTTTTACGTCAGACTAGTTTTTTTGAAATAAATATGACTTGCATACCAAAGAAACCTTTGAACCAATCTGAAATGGGAAATTTTTATGTTCTTTTGTAGTTCATTATAGTTATCTAGAAGGAAGTATGGCACAGTTGATAAAGAATTGACCTTGGAGCCAGGAAGATCTTAGATCAAATTCTGCTTTCACATATTGGCTTATGTAACCCTGGACAATTCTCTTAACTTCTCAGTGCTCAAGGCAGCTGAGACTATTAAGTGGTTCCATCCTGCATGGGTGGAAGGAGTTCCTCACCCAGGAATTCCCTATGCCAATGAAACCACAACTCCAGTCACTACCTTAAGGTTACCTAAAGTGTGTTCAGTAGAAGTCCCTGTTACAGGATCAGTTTGTCCGTAAATAAACCACAAATAAGATATTATTTAGGCTGGCTCATTTGCACTACCATTATACAATATTTCTCCCAAAGGTGGCTATGAATGTTGTATTAATACCTCAATACATTGAGTCCTCTTTGACTGAAAAAAAAGAGAAAGAAATATGAGTTTTAAAATTTTTTATATACTAATATCTGTTTTATGGTTGGGTCTGTTATGAGAATTGAAACTGATATGAGAACTATGCATGTCACATTGGTAGAATACTGGTGCTGAGTAATTTGCCTACAGCACATTTAAGGAGCTTATCCCTGCTAATTATTTTTCCTTCTAAGCAAACCTAGAATGTTGCTCTTACTCTGATGAGTATAGACAGTTTTTCTGAGTTACTTATGTATTGTAGATACATAGGATAAAATTTGCCTCTTGGCCTAGAAATTACAAGTAACTAACCCCATTTAAATTTTTTTAAAAGTGTTAACCTCTCACTTTTGTAAGGCTTTTGCAAGTTTGATTTCTTTGTAGGTTAGCTTGCTTGTCTTAGTGACTGTTGAGTTTAGACCAACATTGGAATCATTCCATGTGTTACAGAGATCCATCGGAAATTCTTTGGCTGGAATTTTACTGCCCTCTGTATTTCAAGAATTTCTGGGGAAATTTCTGGTTCCCTATGCATTTCAGTGATTTAGAGAGATTTTCACCTCCCCAGATTGAACCCAGTCTGCATTTGGAGCTTCAAAAGAAATGGGCCCTTTCTTGGAAACAGAAGGCAAGACCCCCTTCTCATCCTGCTAGTCCAGTGGATCTGTGTTGTCATACAAACATTAAGACAAGGTGCTTTGGTTTCTTACCTAAAGACAAGGAGGTAACCTCCTCAAAGGTAGTTTCATAATCACTGTGGGGAAAGTTAAACATGTTCTGGCATCTGTGAAAGGACCAAGCATTCCCTCAAAGGTCGGAAACTTGGTTTTCTTTTACCTTTTTCTTAACTGTCTTTGAGTTGGGCCAAGCCTTTACAAGCACAAAGATGGTCAGTAACTTATAAGAATTTTGTAACCTGATGTCTGATTGTTAAAATTATGCAACCATGAATTTGAAAGTGAGTTTAATCCTCAGACCCAGCAGATGAGGTTGGCTTTTATCCCTGTGGAAGAATACTAATTGCTAGATGGTTTATGAACTGTATAATGCAGACATTGCCCAAAAGAACTCTTGTTGACTTGCTTAGGATGGCAAATGTTTAACTGTGGGGAATATGTAAGGGTGGAAGTATTTGATTCTTCTCCCTCCAGCTCAGTTGATACAGTCTATGCAATGTGATCATAGATGATAAATTGTTAATAAGGTGTTGCCATCTTATTCTTTTATTTTTTATTTAAAAAATCAAATATAATTTTAAATTAATAAAAATCCGTTTTATCTCCCTCCTCCAAATTGAAAAACAAAAGGAAACTTTTAATTGACTCTCTAGGGTTCTCTAAGTATATTATTATATCATCTACAAAGTGATGTTTTTGTGTCTTCTTTGCATTTTTTATTCTCTCCATTTATTTTTCATCTTTTTTTCACTGCAGCTAGAATTTCTAGTGCTGTATAAAAATGTTATGATGATAATGGATATGTTTGTATAAACCTTGATGTAGGTTCTTGCTTTTAGATAATTACTACTTACCATGGTAGGGAAATGTCATTTACTCCTATATTTTCTAGTGTTTTTTTCCCAATAGAAATGAATGTTGTATTTTGTCAAAAGATTTTTCTATATCTATTGATATAATTATGTGATTTGCGTTGTTCTTGTTTAATTATTTTTAAAGTTTTTCTGAAATAGTACCAACCCTGCAATCTTTGTGTGAAGTGAACCTGATCAGACTATACAGTCTTTGTGATGTGTTGCTGTAGCTGCTTTGCTAACACTTCATTTAAAAGTTTCACATTAATGTTCAGTAGGGATACTGGCTTATAGTTTCCTTTGCCTTTTTTTTTGGCACCCTTTGATTCAGGTATCAAGATCATATTTGGTTCGGTTTGTTCAATTACTTTTTTGAGATGGTATTGTGTGAATTCTCTATTCCTTGTTAATCTGAGTAATTTGCATTTTTATATCTATTCATCCATTTCATTTAAATTGTTAGTTTTATTAGAATATATTCTGGAAAATGGTTCTAATAATTTTCTGAACTTCTTTCTTTTGAATCCTCCTTTATCAATTTTGATACCAGTCATTTAGCATTTTCAAAAATCAAATTAGCTAATGATTTATCTATTTTCTTTAAAAAGTTCCTAGTTTTATTTATTAATTTGGTTTTTTTTTGTTTTTTTATTTTCATTTTTACTAAATTCTCCTTTAGTTTTCAGGATTTCTATTTTGATTTTTAACTGTGCTGTCTTTATTTGTTGATTTCATAGCTTTTTTTGAAGTTCCTTTTACAATTCCTTGATCTGTTCGTTTTCTCTCATTGACAGAGATATTTAGTACTGTCACTTTTTCTTAAGGACCACTTTGGCTGCACCCCCCCAAATTTTGGTACGCTCTCTCATTGTAGTCATTATCTTTAATGAAATTATCTCCTGTTTCTATGTTCTTTGACACACTATTTCTTTCATATTAAAGCATTTATTCATCAGTTAATTTTTAATCATTTCTTCCTTTATAGAACATATTTTATTGTATGTGATTCATAAAAAGATGTGTTTTCTGCTTTTCCACATTTATTTATGAGGTTTTTAATGTCCTAATACATGGGAAATTTTTTGAAATTAAATTTTAATTTTTTCAATCAGTAAAAAGAAACAACTCCCTTCTCTCCTTCCTCCCTCCCTACACCCCCAATTAATAAATAAAGAAAATAAAGATCCTATTACAAACATGAATATTTCGGCAGAATAAATTATTGTATTGGCCATATCAAAAAATGACATATCAATCTGTACTGTGAATCCACCACTTTTCTATCAGGAGGTGGGTAATATGTTTCATCATGAGTCTTCTGGAATCATGATTGGTAATTATGTTGATCATAGTCCTTGATTCTGTCAAAGCTGTTTGCGTTTACACTGTTGATGTTAGCGTACAAGTTGTTCTCTCGCCTCTATTTACTTGTCTCTGCATCAGTGCATACGGTTTTTCTGAAACCATCCCCTTCATCACTTCTAACTGCATGACAGTATTCAATTGTGTTTATATAGCTTCATTTGTTCAGCAACTTCCTCAGTTTCCAGTTTTCTACTACCACAAAAGCTACTATAAACTATTTGCCCCAATCTTTGCAGTTTGTTTTCTGTAGGATGGATTCCCTTAAGTGTCACCTGTTTCTCATGTTCCTTTCTTCTTGTTTGTATAAACTTCTATTTGTGCATCCTATTTATGTGAGAAAAAATTTCCCATCTTTCCTTTTCTTACCCCCTGGTATATTCTTCTTCTCCAACCTTTCCAATCTTTTAAGAGCATCAATACATAGTAGAAACACTATCTATCTATCTATCTATCTATCTATCTATCTATCTATCTATCTATCTATCTATCTATCTATCTAAAGAAACACTATATAGACCTTCTCTTTAATTAGATTTCCTTCATGACCCCTGATGATAATAGGGTTTTGAGGAAACACATATATCTACTCTCTATATTAGCATATAAACAATTTATCCTTATTTAGTCCCTTATGATTGTTTGCCTGCGTCTACCTTTTTACGTTTCACTTGACTCCTTTCTTTGTCCTTCAGATTTCTAGGTAGCTCTGGTCTTTTCATCAAGAATGCTTGCAAGTCTTCTATTTCACTAAAATCTACTTTTCCCATAGCAGAGGGCCACATGTGACCTCGAGGCCACAGATTCCCTGCCCCTGGTTTAGACGTACCCTCGTTGATGGGCATCTACTTTGTTTCTAATTCTTAGTTATCACAAAAAGTGCTGCTATAAATATTTTGGGATATATAAAGATTTTCGTCTTTCCTATTAGTAAGTACCAACGTACTTACTACTTTGGCTTCCTTGGAGAAAATAAAATCCTTTACTTCTAGATCCATTTCCTTTTCTTTATCCAGTCTTCTGATAGTATGAGTATTTTGGAAGGTATTCCTTTATTTCTCTTATATTCTCAGTAATGTTTGCATACAACTGTGCAATAATATATTCTGATTATTCTTTTCATTTCTTCCGTTTTCACTGTGATTTTACCTTGTATATTTGCTATTTTATTGAATTGATTTTCTCCTCTTTTCTTTTTCACCAGGTTAGCTACGATTTTGTCAGTTTTAATAGTCTTTTCAAAGAACCGTTTTTTAGTTTTATCATTTTGATTTTTTTGTTTCCAATTTATTTCCCCTGTAATTTTAAAGTTCTCCTCTTTTTAGTTTTTTTTCTTCTTCTTGGCTTTCTGATTTTAAAATGAATATTTAATTCATCAATCCTCTCTTTTTCTATTTTGTTCACATATGTTTATGATGTTATGATTTTCTCTCTTAGGCCTGCATTAGCTGCATCACAGAAATTTGGTATGTTTCTGCATAATTATAATTTTCTTTTATATAATTATTGTTTTTATGAATTATTCTTTGATCCACTTGCTATTTATCATTTCATTGTCTCCCATCTGGCCCTGTACCTTTTGTTTTTTGTCCCTGAACCAATTACTGTTTTTAATGTGTTACAGTCTGTAAAGGATATATTAAAAATTTTTACTTTTTTATATTTGTTTGCAATATCTCTTTACCCTAGTACATGGTAAATTTTTATAAGTGTTCTACGTGGTGGCTAAGCAACATTCTTTTGTTATCCCATATAGAAGATACCAAAAGTCTGTTAATGCTAGTTTCTCCAGCAATTTGCTTAGATCATTATTTTCCTCAGTCTTTACATTTCTCGAAGATTTATTCAAAACTGAGAGGAATATTAATGTCCCCTGTTACTATTATGTTACTGTCTGTGTCTTCCTGTAGCTCAGGTAATACTTGCTCTAGAATTTGATTGCTAAGGCATTTGGAATTATAAGTTTACTTCTGATATGGTTATATTATCTATGGTTCATTTCAGCACAATATAATTTTTTTCATCCTTATTTTTACTTTTTGAATGTTTATTTTTGCCTTCTTAGCATGATTGCAACTCTTGCTTTTTTGGATTCATTTGATGCATAATAATTTTTCCCATCCCCTCAGTTTTATTTTGTGTAGATCTTTGTTTTCAAATGTGTTTCCTGTAAGCAACTGATTATTGGGTTTTGATTCTTATCTAATCTGTCACTCTTTTTCATTTTATTGAATTAAAAAGTTATTAGAGATAGGTTAATATTTTCCTCTATGGTTTTAATATTTTTTGAGTTGTGTTTTTTATCTCTTTTCTGTTGCAAAAACAGTATTATTTTCCTTCAGTTACTTTAATTTTTTTTTTTGAGGTTCCCTTGTTCCCAGTGGCTCTCTTCTTTTACCCTTGGTTCCCTCCTCTCATTTGTTACTCTATTCCCTTTGGGTTTTTGTTTATTAGTTCATTTTTATCTTCTGCTTTTTCTGGTTACATATTTCTCCATTCTCTCCCCTGCCCTATTCAAGTAGATTCCCCCTTTCTCTCCTCCCCTTCAGCTAGTCTTATTCATGAGTTTTTAAATTACATTTTTACTTCTTTCCAAAAAGGATTTCTCTCACTCTCTTTGTTATCTATCTTCTCTTTCTGTCTGCCTAGACCCTCATTCTTTGAGTCATGGCTCCTATAATTATCTGTGCTGGGAAGGCTATGCCTAGTCCTCAGTGTTCATAGACCTTTCTGTCTCCCTATGTTCACCTGGGTTGGAAGATGACTCACTGTGACTTTTTCCTTAGATTTTCTGATTGGGCGTTGATCTGATATGTTTTCTAGAATTCCTGGAGGGATTTGTGCAGGAGAGATTGACTGTATTTGTTTCTGCTACTCTGCTATCTTGGCTCCTTCCATGGATAGTTTTTGAAAGATATGATCCACAAACTAGAAACTAGTATAGCAGAAACTAGGCATAACCCAACACTTTACAACATGTACCAAGATAAGGTTAAAATGGGTACATGATTTAGACATAAAGGATGAGACTTACAGCAAATTAGGAGAGCACACAATAGTTTCCCTGTCAGATTTGTGGAGAAGGGGAAAATTTATGACCAAACAAGAGATTGAGAACATTATGAAATGCAAAATGAATAATTTTGATTCCATTAAATTAAAAAGGTTTTGCACAAACAAAGCCAATGCAATCAAGATTAGAAGGGAAACAGAAGACTGGGAAACAACTTTTACATCCAGTATCTCTGATAAAGGCGTCATTTTTAAAATATATAGAGAACTGAGTTGAATTTATAGAAATGCAAATCATTCCCCAATTGACAAATGATTAAAGGATATGAAGAAGCAGTTTTCAGACAATCAAAGCTATCTATAGGCATATGAAAAAATGCTCTAAATCACTATTTATTAGAGAGATGCAAAGTAAGACAACTCTGAGGTACCACACCACACTTATCAGATTGACTGATGTGACAAAACAGGAAAATGATAAATGTTGGAGAAGATATTGGAAAATTGTAACACTAATGCATTGTTGGTAGAGCAGTGAACTGACCCAACCATTCTGGAGAGCAATTTGGAACTATGCCCAAAGGGCTATAAAACTGTGCATACCCTTTGACCCAGCAATACCACCTCTAGGTTTCTATCCCAAAGAGAACATAGAAATGAGAAAGGGATGCACATGGACAAAAATATTTATAGCAGCTCTTTTTGTGGTGGCCAAGAACTGAAAATTGAGGGGATGCCCATCAATTGGGGAATGGATTAATAAATTGTGGTAGATCAATGTAATGGAGTACTATTGTGTTATAAGAAATGATGAACAGGAAGACTTCAGAGAGGCCTGGAAGGACTTATATGAACAGATGCTGAGTGAAAGCAGCAGAACCAGGAAAACACAGTAGCAGCAACATTGTGCAATGACCAACTTTGATAAACTTAACTCTTCTCAGCAATGCAAGGATCTAAGACAATTCCAAAAGACTCATGATGAAAAATGCTATCCACATTCAGAGAAAGCATTATGGAGTCTGAATGCAGATTGAAGCATATTATTTTTTCTTTCTCTTTTTTTATTCTGTTTCTTTGTTTGCTGTGATCCAAAACACAGAATTTTACATACTCTTTTCTACTACCATTCAGTAATTACTTGATAGTTATCATTTAAAAAAATTTTCTAAAATTCTATTCAGGTCTTTATATTCTTTCTTATTTATTTTGATTGGATTTGTTAGTTCTAAGAGGGGTACATTGAGGTTCCCTCAAATTATTTTTAAAGTCTTTTTGCTTACTTTTGGTTTTTTATAGCATAGTCATTTCCTGATTTCCTCTTTCCCCTTTTAATAAGGGATAAAACATTTAATCAAAACCAGTGGACATAGCAACAGTGTCTGGCAATATACATTGCATTCCATGACCATGAGCCTTTACTTCTCTATTGATAGATGAAAGACTATATTTCCTCACCTGTTCTCTGAGAATGAGATTAGTCATTATACTTAATCATATTTTGTCCACCTTTTACTGTTCTTTTCATTGACATGATTGTATTCCTTGTGCCTATTGTTCTCTTGGTTCTTTTTTCTTTATTTCTCTCTTTCTAGAAACCTCATTTTTCTCTGAAGTTCTGAAATTCATAATGTCTTATGGCATAATAATATTAACTTGTATTCTGCTAGCATAATTTATTCCTCTGTTTTCTGATCAATGGGCACCTACTTTTATTGAGTTTTGAAAAATTAGGTTTTTATTGTGAATAAATTTTAAACAAAAACAAGATCAGTTAAATTCCCACAGGTTGTTAAGCTTTCAGCGTACAGGTCCTGATAACAATGTATCACTCACTTTCTCCCTTTTTGCTGTCAGTGCCTATTCACCCTTGCTTTCTGCACTTATTTTCTATTTATTCATTCTGTCATTTGGTTTTTACCCAGCTGTTTGTCTTTTATATAATTCTCAAATGCTAGTTTAATTTGCACTTTCATGTTTCCATTTCTCCATCTTCATTGTGGGTTCTGCCTTCATAATCATAGTACCATCTAATTGGCCTCTGAATGGATCCTCTGAAGACTTGTCTTGTTATATATTTTTCCATTCTAATCTCTCATTGTAATGGCATCATAACTGTGTCCCTGAAGACATCCATTGAATATATTATGAGATAGTTAACATCATGGAAACTCCAGCTTAAATATCTTTGTAAAAATAATAGGGGGAGAGAGGGAAAGATGAGCGTGGGAAGAAAGGAGAGAGAGAGAAAAAGAGAGAGAGAGAGAGAGAGAGAGAGAGAGAGAGAGAGAGAGAGAGAGAGAGAGAGAGAGAGAGAGAGAGAGAGATTGCTGATAGGTAAATAATTGCTAGGTATTCTTAGTGGTAATTTTGTTTAAATAACTCTCTCTTAGTTGAAAATGCCCTCCAAAGACAGGAGTCCACATTAAAAAATTACTACCTGGCAACCAGTAAAATTGCATTTTTTAATTGAGCCAATTTTCAGTTGTAGGTTGGCAAAATCATCTGAAAACAAAACTGAGATAGTGTACAGTAGATTCACACTATTAATTTGATGATGATACTTACCACGATTGATCTCTAGGAGGTTTCTAAAGAAAGACATTATTTTCTCAAACTTGGCACATTTCATACTAGTCCCTGAAACAAACAAATTCAGAAGAAAGTGTGGGCTCCCATTTCTCTTGAAATATATATCATTTGGTCAATGGATAGGGATACTATGCCGTAATGATTTATGTGCTAGGCTTAGCATTAGGAAGAGAGGTTCAAATCCTGTGATCTTGCTTTTAATGTTTATAAATTGTATGACTCTGGGAAAGTCACTTTACCCCTGTGTGCCTCAGGTAATGTCCTAATCTGTGACTTATTTTTTTCAGCAGTGAAGTATTTAATTAAGACAGATTAGCAAGGTAGCTCCCACAGGAAAATAAACAAGCAGCGCAATTATTCTCAGTTCCTTCATTCTCCAGACACAAGGGGGATACAGCCTCACATAAACTTTTTGTAAAAATTAAATTATTTTATTTGTTTTCAGTGTTTTACAATCACTTCCATATATCTTAGATGTTTTCCCCTCCCTTTACCTCATTCCCACCGCCCTCCTCACTTCCTCCATGGGATGGCATGCAATTTTAAATAGGTTCTACACATACTTTCCTATGAAATACATCTTCATCTAAGTCATATTGCATAGAAGAATTAAAATGAATGGGAGAAATCATAAAACAAAATAAAACATAATGCAAAAGAAAATGGTCTGCTTCATTCTGTGATGCAATTCCATAATTATTTCTCTGGATGTGGAAGGCAATTTTTCCTCAAGAGTCCATTGGGAATTTTTTAAGTCCTTGCATTGCAATGAAGTACTAAGTCTACCAGAAAAATTCCTCACACACTGTGGTTGTTGCTGTGTGAAAAGTTCTCCTGGTTCTGCTCCTTTCACTCAGCATCAGTTCACATAAGTCTTTCCAGGCCTCTCTGAAGTCTTCCTGTTCATCATTTCTTATAGCACAAAAGTATTCTATTACATTCATATACCACAATTTATTCAGCCATTCCCCAATTGATGGGCATCTCCTTGATTTCCAGTATTTGGCCACCACAAAGAGAGCTACTATAAATATTTTTGTACATGTAGGACCCTTTCCCATTTCTATGATCTCTTGGGGATATAGTCTTAGAAGCAGTACAGCTGGGTCAAAGGGTATGCACATTTTTGTAGTCCTTTAGGCATAGTTCCAAATTGCTCTCCAGAATGGATGGATCAGCTCACAGCTCCTCCAGCAATGAATGTGTGTTCCAACTCTCCCACATCTTCTCCAACATTTATCATCTTCCTGTTTTGTCGTGTTAGCCAATCTGATAGGTATGATGTAGTATCTCAGAGTTGTTTTGATTTGTATCTCTCTACTCAATAGTGATTGAGAGCATTTTTTTCATATGACTATAGATAGCTTTAATTTCTTCCTCTGAAAATTGTCTGTTCATATCCTTTGACCATTTATTCATTGGGAAATGACTTGTATTCTTGTACATTTGACTCAGTTCTCTATATATTTTAGAAATAAGGCCTTTATCACAGATTAGTTGCAAAAATTCTTTCCCAGTTTTCTGCTTCCCTCCTAATCTTGGTTGCATTGGGTTAGTTTGTGCAAAACTTTTTAATTTATGTAATGAAAATTATCCATTTTGCACTTCATAATGTTCTCTATCTCTTGTTTAGTCAAAAATTTCTCCATTCTCTATAGGTCTGATAAATACACTATTCCTTGCTCCCCTAATTTGTTTATAGTATCAATCTTTATACCTAGATCATGTACCCATTTGGACTTTGTTCTTGTGTACAGTGTCAGGCATTGTTCTGTGCCCAGTTTCCACCACACTGTTATCCAGTTTTCCCAGCAAGTTTTGTCACACAGTGAGTTCTTATCCCAGAAGCTGGGGTCCTTGGGTTTATCAAACAGTAGGTTGCTATATTTATTGACTACTGTGTCTTGAGTACTTAACATATTACATTGGTCTACCCTTCTGTTTCTTAGCCAGTACCAAGTGGTTTTGATAATTGCTGCTTTATAATACATTTTGAGATCTGGTAGCACTAGGCCACTTTCCCTAGCATTTCTTTTCATTAGCCCCCTTGATATTCTGGACCTTTTGTTCTTCCAGATGAATTTTGATATTATTTTTTCTAGCTCTATAAAATAATTATCTGATAGTTTGATTGGTATGGCACTGAATAAGTAAATTAATTTAGGTAGAATTCTCATTTTTATTATATTGGCTCGGTCTGCCCATGAGCAGCTGATGTTTTTTCGCTTACTTAGATCTGACTTTATTTGTGTGAAAAGTGTTTTGTAATTGTGTTCATATAGTCCCTGGGCTGGTTTTGGCAGGTAGACTCCCAAAGATTTTATAGTGTGTACTGTAGCTTTAAATGGAATCTCTCTTTCTCTCTCTTGCTATTGGGATTTGTTAGTAATATATAGAAATGCAGAAGACTTGTGTGTGTTTATTTTGTAACCTGCAACTTTGCCAAAGTTGTTTATTATTTCAAGTAGTTTTTTACTTGATTCTCTCAGTATATCATCATATCATCTGCAAAGAGTGATAATTTAGTTTCTTCTCTGACTATTCTAATTCCTTCAATTTCTTTTTCTTCTCTTATTGTTACATCTATCATTTCTAGTACCATATTGAATAATAGTGGTCATAATGGACATCCTTGTTTTCCTCTGATCTTATTGGAAATGTATCTAGCTTAGTCCCATTACGTATAATGCTTGCTGAAGGTTTTAGGTAAATACTGCCTATTATTTTATGGAAAGATTCATGCATTCCTATGTTCTCCAGTGTTTTCAATGGGAAGGAGTGTTGTATTTCGTCAAAAGCTTTTTCTGCATCTATTGAGATAATCACGTGGTTTATGTTAGTTTTGTTGTTGATATGATCAATAATGTTCATAGTTTTCCTAATATCAAACCAGCCTTGCATTGCTGGTATAAATCCTACCTGATCATAATGTATTATTCTCATGATAAGTTGCTGTATTCTTTTTGCTAAAATCTTATTTAAAATTTTTGCATCTATATTCATTAGAGAAATTTATAATTTTCTTTCTCTGCCTTGGCTCTTCCTGGGTTAGGTATCAGAACAATATATGTATCACAAAAAGAATTTGGGAGGACTCCTCCTTCCCCAATTTTCCCAAATAGTCTATATAGTATTGGAATTAACTGTTCTTTAAATGTTTGATAGAATTCACTTATGAATTCATCTGGCCCTGGAGATTTTTTCCTAGGGAGTTCATTGATGGCTTGTCCAATTTCTTTTTCTGAGATGAGGTTATTTAAGTATTCAACTTCCTCTTTTGTTAGTCTGGGCAATTTATATCTTTTAAAATAATCATCCATCTCATTTATATTGTCAAATTTATGGGCACAAAGTTGGGGAAAGTAATTTCTAATTATTGTTTTAATTTCCTCCTCATTGGAGGTGAGTTCACCCTTTTCATTTTTGACATTGATAATTTGGTTTTCATCTTTCTTTTTTTAATCAAATTGACCGAAGGTTTATCAATTTTTTTCTTTTTTCATAAACCCAACTTTTAGTTTTATTTATTAGTTCAATAGTTTTCTTCATTTTAATTTTATTTTTAATCTTTCCTTTGGTTTTCAGTATTTCTATGTTGGTATTTACTTGAGGATTTTCAATTTGTTCTTTTTTTGAGCTTTTTTCAGCTGCACGCCCAAGTCATTGATCTCCTCTTTCTCTATTTTATTCATGTAGGCATTCAAAGATATAAAAGTTCCCCTAAGAACTGCTTTTGCAGCATCCCATAAGATTGGTTGGTTGTCTCATTATTGTCGTTCTCTTGAATGAAGTTGTTGATTGTTTCTATGATTTGTTGTTTAACCCACTCCTTCTTTAGGATTAGATTGTTTAATTTCCAATTAATTTTTGGTCTATGTTTCCATGGCCTTTGATTACATATAATTTTTATTGCATTATGATCTGAGAAGGATGCATGGACTATCTCTGTCATTCTGCACTGGGTTATGAGGTTTTTATGCCCTAGTACAGGGTCAGTTTTTGTATATGTGCCATGTACCACTGAGAAAAAGGTATCATATAAACTTTAAATTGTTCTTCTTGCTATTTCTCTCACGTGACGTTCTATGTTGCCTTTGAACAGACTATACCAAGTGTCTGGAAAGCGCTTCCTTCTCATCTCTGCATCTTGTCCTTAAAATGCTATTATTTATTTATTTTAAGCACTCTTTTCTTTTTCAGTTTTGAGTTCTAAATTCTCTCCTTTCTTTCCTTCCCTCTCCCACCAACTGAGAATGTAAGTAATATGATATCAACTATACATGTGCAATCCTGCAAAACATTTCCATATTAGCCGTATTTCAGACAACAAGAAAAATACAGTGAGAAAATGGTACTTCATTTGACCTCAGCATTCATTCATTCTCTCTCTAGAGGTGGATCACATTTTTCATTATGACTCCTTTGGGACTGTCTTGGATCATTGCATTGATCATCCCTATAACATTGCTGTTACTATGTACAATGATCTCCCAATTCTTCTCAATTTACTTTGCATCAGTTTATATAGGTCTTGCCTTGTTTTATCCTGAAAACACCTCACTCATCATTTCTTGTAGCACAATAGTATTCCATTACTTTCATATACCACAATTCATTTTGCTGTTCCCCAACTGATGAGCCTCCCCTCAATTTCAAACTCTTTGCCATCACAGAAAGAGCTGCTATAAATATTTTTATCCATATACGTCCTTCACATTTTCCTCTGATCTCTTTGGGATACAGACATAGTAGTGGTATTGATGAGTCACCGGATATGCACAGTTTTATGCCCATTTAGGCATAGTTTCAAAGTGTTGTCCTGAAGGATTGGACCAGTTCACTACTCCACCAGCAGTTCACTTCTTGTACTCAGTTTTTTTTCAGTCTTTTCCTACTCTTAATGGCCCCATTTGGAGCTTTCTTGGCAAGGATGTTAGAGTGGTTTGCCAGTTCCATCTTTAGCTCATTTTATAGATAAGGAAACTGAGACAAACAGGGTAAAGTAACTTGTCCAAGTTCATAGAGCTAGCAAGTGTCTGAGGCCAGATGTGAACTCAGGAATATGAGTCTTCCTGACTTCAGGCCTGCCCCTTTATCTACTGTGCCACCTAGCTACCCCAAAAGAGATCATTAGTGTACCTATTTTTCCCTCACCCCATGCAGCATTTATCATTTCTGGTAGGTGTGAATTGGCATCTTGGAGTTGTCTTGTTATTTGCGTTTCTCTGATCAATAATGATTTAGAGCATTTTTTCATATGACTATAGAAAGCTTTAATTTCTTCTCTTGAAAATTGTCTGTTCATATCCTTTGCCCATTTTTCAATTGGGGAATGGCTACTGTTTCATGTGGCTGTGAATACTTTATAATTCTTCTTTTGAGAACTGTTTGTTCGTATCTATTGAAGAATGGCTATTAGTTTTATATGTATATATATACATATATATACACATATTATATATTTTATGTAACTTGTATACTGTCTTTATCAGAGAAATTTGATGCAAAGATTTCTATTTTGAACACTTCCCTTCTTTTCTTGTTATTGTGTACTAATGTTGTCTATGCAGAAGATTTTCTGTTTTACTTAACCATAGTTATCTAATTTTTTCTTTTGTAATTGCCTCTATCTTACTAAGGTATTACTAGTGGCTGGGGAAGGAGGGGTTTTGATAACATTTACATTTAGTCTTTTATCATCACCTGATGGCCTCATACTCTGTCTTTCTTCCTCCTTGGGCCTTTGAAGAATAATTCTACAATGTTCTCCCCCATACCTCTAATTTCGTGTGGAGAAACAGGTAGTGAGCCTTCAGTGGGGCAGCTGCCTAGCCCTTCTCTTGCCATGGGAGACACTTAAATCCCCATTTGAAAGAAAAGGAAATTCTAAATGTAAACACTATGTTACAGTAATTTTCTCTTTCCTGGTCTTCCTCTCAGAAACACAGACATTCTTAATGTAGTCTATCACTCTGATACTTTTCAGGCACTGAAGGAATTGCTGAAGGGAGAAAATTTCAGTGTTGGATTAACAACAAAAAAATCCCTCTTCCACTGATGCATTTTGGCACCCTTCTTTAGTAAATGGGTGTGTTGATCTCAAAGACTTATGAAATTTGATAAGGATGGAGATGACCAGGACCTAGATAGGATAATCCCACCTACTCCAAACCCCTACCCTACATTAGGGGTGAAAAGGGAGGACAGGGATGTTATGGGCAAATGATGATTATGAGATACATCTTACCAAAACAAACACATCACCCCAGTAGGCAAAAGCTAGAATCTGAGACTCTCAGCAGAACTTTATAAAAGAATCCCTGTATCTTGGGTTGGGAAATAAGATGATCTCTAAGGGTCACTTGGGCAGGGTCTAACTGAGATCGATGAAGTATGCAAATGCAATGTTGATAGTGCCTTAGAGAATTTATAACTTTCTACAAAGCTGATATCTTTCTTTTGCCAAGGGGAAAAAAGTCTCTGAGAGCAAAGGCTAGAAAAAAGAGGTACTGGCTGAGGTTCTGAATGGAAATTGAAGAGTTTCAAAACTGCATTTTGCAGTTTCGAAGCTGTTCACTATAGTGACAGCGAAACTGCCCTGAAAGAACAGAATTTAAGTTAAACATATTATAATTTGCTTTCTATTGTGAATTTAGAAAAAAAATTTCAACACAATTCCATCATAGAAATTATGGATTTGCCCAAAGTGGAATTTCAAAGACTGTGAGAGAAAGAAACTGGTTAAGCTCTTTCCAAAAGCAAACAGCATGAAAAGGATACTTTTAGGAAGAGTTAGATATGTAGAAAGAAATCTGAGATATCTCTTACTAATATTGGGGTTCAGGAACCAAATAGCTGGCAGTAACCTCTACAAATTCTGCCCGGTGCTCTTGATTTCAACTCAGAAATTGTTGAGAAGGGAGAAACAGCAATTTTCCCTCCTTGCTCCTTTCCTTCCATCCTGAAATCTTCCCCTCCTCCTGTTTGTTTCACCTTAATTGTCCCACTGCATTTGAACTTCATGGAGAGGGCACAGTTGGCCTCCCGCACAATTGAAAAATAGGTGGGTTTTCTCTTTGGTGCTTTCTCCCTTTACTTCATGCTTCCTTCTATGCTCTTCCCTTAATGTGTTGAGAGGCTTCCACCCAAATCCCTCTTACTAGCTTGAGCTCTGCAAACAAGAAAGCAAAGCTCTGCTGCAGACTCTCAGTTTTCTGTATTCAGCTCTGACCTTTCTCCTGAGTTTCTAAGAGTATCCTAGATTTCCCCACATTGATGTCTTCTTGGCAAGTCAAACTCAACATGTCCGTGCAGCAATAAGTACAGGCTCTGTGATTTAATCTGTGTAGGGAACTCCTGTTCCCCACAACTTTCTCTGCCAATTCAGATTAGGCTCTATCTGTAATATAATAATCTAAAGGTATTTCCAGGGGTGCATGGGAATGAAATGACTTGTCTCATGTTCTAGAAACACAGAATTAGGGCTGGAAGGGAAATTGGAGATCTTTTGGTCTATCCACTAAGCATCAGAGGCAGCATTTGAACCCTGGCCTTTCTGATTCCAAGCCCAACAGGCCGTCAGTTTCAACAGGTTGCCTTTACTAGCATATGGGTAACCAAACTTAATATATTTCCCTACTGAACCTTCTTCTTATGACTTCTTTATTTCTATGAAAGCTTCAGTTATTGTCAATACCTTGTTTTGCATCATGACCAACATCTTGTTAGTTGACAACTCCTGTCATTTCTGCCTCATCCGTGTTTCTCTCCCAATTCTCCCAACCCTAGTCCAGGCACCCATCACTACTACAGTAGTCCCCAACTGCCCTCTTGCCTTCAGAATTTATGGCTAGTCTATTTCACACTCTGATGCCCAGAGATATTTTCCTGAATCGCAATTGGGACCACATCACTCTCCTGCTCAGCATTCAATGGCTTCTCATTCCAGGTAGAATACAAACCAAACTCTTGACTGAAGCCTTCAGCATCTTCTCTATAGTGCTTCTCTATACTGTTTCAGCCTTAATTGCCACTGTTCTACCCTTTGCACTCTACACTCAAGCCAGTCTGGACTATTTATCTCCTGAAGCAGCTCTCTGCTTTACTGTCTCAATGAATTTATTTCTTGTACTTGTAACTACTATCTCCTGCCATCCGCATGCGTTTCAAGATCCAGTTCAAACAGAAACTTCTCCCAATACCTGAATTGGATTGGATATTTCCTTCTTTTATTCTCCCATAGCAATTGACTTCTATTTCTTCTCTATAATCTACCTTGTGGTTCTCAGTATTTTTTGTTCTGTATACCCCTTTCAATAACAAAGTGTTATGAGTCCCTAAGATAATATATGACTCATAATATATGAATCATAATATTAATATGATTCATAATATTCTTTGATATTTATTCATTAAGTGCTTACAGTAGCTAAAGTGATAACTTTTGTCCCCAAAAGTTTCAAATTAAAATGTGCATTATTTCATTAAAATAAAAAAAATAAAATTTTATTCTACTTGTAATTATGAAAACTCCAAATATAAAATCTTAGAACTTTAATTATAAAATTAATGTAAATATCTTGTGTGAGGCATTCAGTAAGAATAAAAATAAGTGATCCAAAAACATTATGGGCTTACCATCATGTGAAAGACTTTTATTGAATTTTGTTGTTTTATAAATTTTGTTGAATGTAAATATCAATTTTTATAGCACTAATTGCTTCATTTTATTTTATTTTGGAGGTAATTGGGCTTAAGTGATTTGCCCAGGTTCACACAGCTGGTAAGTGTCTGAGGCTAGATTTCAGCACAAGTCCTTCTGACTTCGGGGCTAGTGCTCTATCCACTGCACCCCCAACTAACTGCCTCCATGTAAATATCATTTTAACGAAGTAAGTTACAACTTGAAAGATATGTAACATAATAATCATAGTAATCTTAATTTTGATGTTGGACTTTTGTATTGAACAGAGATTTGAAGTATTTCACTCAACACCGGACAAATCCAATCCTAAGGCTGGTTCTATATTTAACTTATTTCTGGACCAACAGGATGAAGGACTAGATATTTTCTCTTATGCACACAACCTGTCAGACCTGTCCAAAACAGAAATTATGCATCAAAAACTTCTGCAACTTTCACTGTCTCCATGGTCTAGGACACTGGGAACTGAAAAGAAAGTAAAAATCCCCATAGACCAATAATACCTACCTTGCTTTTGCTCAGCACCTCTCCTCCCAATCTATAACACTAACAGCCACAAGACTGCACTAGCTAACCAAGCCATGAGCTTGCAACATAATACAACCCCAGCCCTTGAACCCTCCCCGCCCTCTTTCTAGTGCCATGGAGATCCTAGGTTCAAATTGCAGAAATTTGCTGTGATGCCTTCAGTACTATAACCAAGCCCTCTAGGGGAATGGAAGAATGCAGGGAATGGGACAGGTCACATGTTTCGTCTTCTAATAAAATTCAGCCTCACATCCTCACCCCCTCGCCCCTTCTCTCAGTGCCAGGAGATCCGAATCCCAAATGACTGAAATCTTCCATGGTTGGAGTAGTACCAGCATGGCAGAAATCTATACCCCTGAGTCAGAGAACTGAGGAACAGAGAGAATAGGACCAGACACTATGTGTGTGGGCCTGGGGGGCACCCCACAAAGCAGGAGGCCCATTGGGGTGGGTTCTGTCCCTATTCCCCCAAAAGTCATTTGAGATAGAGATCTAGGCTGCTGAACCATGAATTGCCAAATATAAGAGAAGACTGAGATGCTTTGCAATCCAGTCCTCAGGGAAACCATCATCAGAGAGGAAGGAGTCAGAAACTATGCAATGGGATATCAAAATGAAGAAAAGTCAAAGAACTCCGTTATTATGACATAAACCAACAGAGTTCATTTCTAAAATTTGATTTAAAAGAAGAATAAAGTGAAAACATGCATTCACATAAGCATATGCTAGAAAATGGCAGGAGAATGTTATAAACTCTTTTTTGAAAAAATGTGAAGCATTTTAAAAGAAATTATCCATTTAATCAATAAAAATGAATAGTTAATTACAATGCAAATTGTTTACTTTTCTGCTGTCTGATAAGTGCTATATTAAATTATAAATGTACTTAAATTTCATTTACATACTTTTTTTGTTTTTGACAATATTTACATGTTAACTAACTTTTATTAGTAAAGAACCTCTTCCAACATGACTTTCTTCTCTTCTACCCACTGGAATACTAGCTGTACTCTTACAAAAAGGCTACTGAGTGGCTACCCAGTGTGACTAATCAGTTCATTATAGAAGAATAATAACATAAGTGAATAATAAGCTTAAATGGGAAAATAGCCTTCATACTAAAATGAGACAAAATGTGGGAAAATAGCCTTAATGCTAAAATGAGACAAAATGTGAGGTTTGTTTCTGCAGAATTGTTGTGATGGTCCATGTTGGTTTCAAGATGGCTTACAATATGCTTGCCCAACTATCACGACTTTTAAAAAGCCTGACCTTTATGCTGCAAGAATGGAAATATTTATAGCATCTTGATCATACCTTTACACAGTTGATGAGTTATGATTGTAGTGTAACAGGAGGGAACAAGGGAATTATTCTGTTGAAGTGTACAGAGCACAAATGAAGGTATATGTATGTATCTAACCATCTATTAGGAACTGGTTGTGCTTGAATGTTGAACCTTTGTGGTGGTTTGGGAATAATTTGATGACAGGTTGAGAAACTGCAAGAATCACACACATCACATTCATTCAGGAGCAGTCAGAATTGAATGTAATCACTGCATGAACAAAAAAAAATATGTGCATGATCAGGTTGGTTTTGAATTACTGGAGTAACAAATCTATAATGCATCAAGCATTCCCATACTTGTTTCATAAAGAAAAATATATTTGTAACATAATTGGACTATTTTTACTGTTGTTGTTCCGCCATGCTTTATCCACTGCGTTATGTTTGTCAGTCATTTCAGACATGTCCAACTCTTCATAACCCTATTTGTGAATTTCTTGGCAAAGATAGCAGAGTGCTTAGCCTTTCCTTCTCTAGCTTGCTTTACAGATGAGGAAACTGAGGAAAATAGGGTGAAATTACTTGACCAGAGTTACATAGCTAGTAAGTATCTGAGGCTGAATTTGAACTCCCAAAGATTCTTGACTTCAGATCTAGCATTCTATGCTCTGTGCCACATAATTGCCCCAGATTTACTGTTTAAGTCCCAGTTTAAAGAATTTTTAGTGTCAGCTCAGGGGGGTATTGTGAAACCCTTGGGTTCAAAACACTAAATGGGAGTCACTGATCTACCATATTCTGTTTTGTAAAATAGTCATTGTAATGGAGATAGTGAATGATGGATTTGTAGTTACAAAGATCTGAGTTCAAATCCTGCCTCTGGTACTTATTAGCTTTGTGATCCTAGCAAAGTCACTTATTTTCTCTGAGTCTCAGAACATTGTCTAGGATTCATGTACAAAATTATAGATGGGTTGCAATCCATGATGATGAAAGGAATTCCCTGTCCTGAGAAAAACATAGATTCTTCATGCTAGAATTATTACTTTGTCTTAATAACTTTTATATCCAACATTATACCTCGCACATTGTCGATGTTCAATTGTTGTCATTCGGTCATTTTTAAGTCATGTCGGACTCTGTGACCCTATTTGGAGTTTTCTTGACAAGGGTACTGAATTGGTTTGCCATTTCCTTCTGCATATTGTTTTACTTGCCCGGGATCACATAGCTAGTGATAAGTGTTTAAGGCCATATTTGAATTCAGTTATTTCTGACTCCAGGCCCAACATTCTTTCCACTACACCACTTGGGTGGGGTTACAAATTAAAAAATATATTAGATAGTTTTGCTCTCAAGGAGCTCACACCCTAATGGAGAAGTAAACATATATGTTGGTATGTATTCTTTTATTCATTCCTCATTTTTTAATTCAAACGCTTGTTTAAAGGGGTGAGGTTGTAGTTTCTTCAATTGCAGGCCAGATCTTCCTA
This sequence comes from Notamacropus eugenii, assembly GCF_028372415.1. Classification (NCBI taxonomy): domain Eukaryota; kingdom Metazoa; phylum Chordata; class Mammalia; order Diprotodontia; family Macropodidae; genus Notamacropus; species Notamacropus eugenii. The sequence goes on along the minus strand of NC_092879.1, from coordinate 91,292,047 downwards.
TTTTTATTCTTTTGTAATCTGGTATTGATTTTGATCTTTGCTCAAAATAGTTGGTGGTCTCTTTACAGACATTGCTCCTATAGAATTAACCAGGCATTTAATATCTGTTAAAATCTCTCTCAATTTCATTTTTGGTGGTATTATTTGGCTTTCACTATGTCTGACATCTTTTGACTGTCTTTGGAAAGAAATTATTCATGCTATAAAGGCATAAGGTTTCTGTACTTTCGATAAGACTTCGGCATCTATTTTATTATTGTTTAACTATGTTTTACTATATGTATGTATGTGCATACACAACACACACACACACATACGCACATATATATGTACTTGCCATCCTACCCTCTACTTACCTTTGTATTTAGGTTACTGAATGTACACATACACATTTAATATGGAGGGTCTTATTGACTTTTTTGTATTTTTTTAACCTCTGCATCCTCTACAACAGCTGTTGGGACATAAGCTGCTATTATCTTTATAGTGGTCTTTTTGCAAATGCATTTCATGAGTATTGTAATATAAGATGTCCAAATGTTCCATGAAATGATGTCTCATTGCCTTCAGATGCACAATAAAGCCAATTCCTTTATTTGCCTCTTCAAGGAGAATATGGGAACCATCCTTCCATTTTTCTGCAACTTCCTTTTATTATTATTTTATTTTTTATATTAGTAATGTTAATACTGATGATTCATTTCCACTACTGTGCGCTTACTTACTAATCACTGGGTAAAGATCTCATATTTAGAGTACTGACAGTTAATATTTATACAGATCCTAGAAACTGTGGGCCTTTTTCCAAACTCAGGTCCTTTTTCCACTACTCTACCTCCATCAATGCAGAAATAGAAGGCCATAAAGGACAAAGGGCCATTTTGCATTTATTTTCATTTTATGGACTCTTGTTGCCAACCTTGTGGTGATGAGCCTCTCTGGACTTTAGCCTGTCTGATTCTCAGAAAGTAGGCATGGTCTATTGCTGGGACCTTAACTAAAACCTTTCCTGTGTGATAGAACCTGCCATATTCTATGCTGTGCTGGTCAAGTTTTTAAAAATCCAGGGTTAGCTGCATACCATAATGAGATATCAGAGTAGGCTTTATTTACATTGCTACCTAAATAACTTGCCTTAGGAATAAGTTTGATTTATTCATCCATCCATTCATTCAGCAAGCTATTATTAAGTGCTTACTATGTGCCAGGCCCTGTATCTAGCTTCTGAAGATACAAAGAAAGAAAGTCTTTGTTCTAAAGAAGCTTACGTTGTATTGCAGGGGAATAATAGTAATTTTAAGTATATATATATATATATATGTATATATATATATATGTATATATATATATGTATATGTATATACACACATACGTATATATATATACATACATATGTGTGTATATACATATACATATATATATATATAGTATCCCTAGATATATAATTAAAATATACAATGTAAATGTACATTTAGTTGGAGGTGGCAGAATTGATCAGGATACCCCTGATCTATTGATTTTCCCCCAGTGCAATGAATGTAATCACAAATTTAATAGGCAGATAACAGAGACAAGGTATTAAATTCTCAAAATGTAAGGAATTTCATTTGTGAGCCAAGCTTGACTGAAATTAGAGCATGTCTGCTACCCCATTATTAGAGGTGGATAAGTCTTCAATCAAGCAATCCTGTTTGATGGAATTAAAGGTAGACTACACATTGTCTTGGAAGATTGGACCTTTCTCTGGTATTGCTTGAAATACTTAAGACCCACTTTCTAAGTAGTCAATTGATACAGTTCCTAGGAATGGGATCCCTGTCAGCAGAGAAAAGACCCAGTCTAGAAATCTTCTTTTACTGGATTGACATGAGAAATACAACATGAAACCCTTTTCTTTTTCTGGAGGGACAATATAGAATGACAGAAAGGGCATAGAGAGGGCTAAGAATCAGTTTTTAAACCATCTATAAACTTTAAATTGGATATTGGTGCTCAAAATGTGAGGTCTCTGTCCATTTACTAATGAGTGGACACATTGCCAGAATAACTGAATCACATCAATCTTGATATTATCACGATAAATTAAAGTAGAATAAAGAAGGAAGCTGAAACTAAATGAAAGGATAGTCAGTACATACTCCTTGGAGAGACAATGAAAGCAGCTGACATCATTTGTTTGCTCATACACCCAAAGGCAACAAGCAAAATTATTTCATGGGATGTTTGGCTATCTCTAAACTTGTTCACAAAAAACTCAGTTCACAACTAAAGCCCACTAGTAGTCACTCCTCTCTACTATCCTCATTTGTAGACTCCCACCCCCACCTTTTCATTCTGACTAAAATCTGGGTAGTAGCAACCTAACTACCACTGCTACATCCTGAACTAGTTCATTAATCTCTTGAGATCTCTTCTTGTCCAGGTACTTCCTACTCTAGTGCTTGGTGTAAGCCTTCTTTCACCCCCTTGGGCATTGGTATGTGGTGCAATCCTAGCCAGACCCAATCTCCAATGTCCCTAGACCTCTCTATCTGTTTCCCTAAGCTGTCCTGGGCTAGAAAAAACTACTCACTGTGACTTTTTCTTGGCTCTCCTACTCAGAATTCAGGCCAGTACATTTTCTCAATCTTTGTACAGAAGGTTTGATGGAGTTACAGGAAGGCTGTACTCCTTTCTGCTACTTAGCCAGTTTAACTCTGCCTTTTGACCATTTTAGATTGCAATATTCATGCTAACTGCACATTGACACTTGGTAACTTCATTGCAAAAGTGGGAATCGGTCAGAATGGTTCAAAATATGGCAGAGATCATAGCTCAGGAAGAAGGAATGAGAGATGCCAATGATTTGTAGATTACACAGAAGTATCACACCTCTACATTGTGGACACTATTTTTGGAGAAGGGAATTGGTATGCACCATACAAAAACAAATAACATCAAAAAATGACTGATTATATTTTAACAGACAGGAAAAGACTTGGTATTCATGTGGAAGTCATCCTTGAATCATCTGCCTGTGTATGGTGAAATCACTGACTTGTCACAGCAAAGATGAAGATTAGTAAAAAGTCAGAAGAAAGAATAATAATGAGAAAAATATGTGGCATACAATTGAAATAACTTATTCCTCAACTACTGAAATGAGTAATTGATAAAGAAAATGGATAACAGACAACAGAAGTTGTATCAACCTTGATTATGACAAATTTATATAGTATGACTGATAGAAATCATTTGAAGCAGTCAGACATAGTGGATAGCGAGCCTTGACACATGATATGTATGAGTTATGTGACCCAGGATTAATCACTTAATCTTTTGGTAGTTACTATGGTAAGTTTCAGAGAAAGTGATGACCTACATCGGTAAAGGGTGTTTCCTCACCTGGAAGTTCCCTATATCACTGAAATCACAGGTTCAATCCATATTACTTTCTACAAATCAGCTATCACAACAAGAACACAAAATATCAGAAAGCATCTTAGTCAGCAAATATTTCACTTGTTTGCCGACCAGAGAGAATGGCAGTCAAAAGAAATGATGTTTTAAAATATAAATTTATATGTAAAATATTAGAAATAAGGGGGATAGATGATTATGAACAATATAATCTCATAAAGCACAGGGAATCTGTACAGGGTAAAAATAGTTTTTAAAAAGCTTAGGAAGAGATCTAAGTAAAGTAATTTCATCTTATGTCTAGAGCTAGACAGTCTCTTTGAGATCACTTAATCCACTGCCCTCAGTTTACCAATGAGAAATCTGAGGCCTGGGATGTTGTGACTTGTTTATTGTTATTTAAATTGTGACCATCAGAAGTAGGTTTTGAATCTTCTTCCCCTAAATCCAGAGACAATGCTCTTTCCTCCATACCATGTTACATCCTAAGTCGTTCCAAGGGTATGGAAGCAGGACAACAGAAGAAAAATAGAAAAGATCTATGGAGATTTTTATCATAAAATCTTTACCATCAAAATCCTTGGAGCCAACACACTCAGACATCAGAGTCTTTATAGATAGAAATATCAACAAAGAGAACAAAAGAGGGAGAAAAGTATATGGCTTAGAGCAAAGGTATATATAGAGGAGATCTGTGCTGGAGACAATACAATTGTGAGGGTTTAGGGAGATCAAATCACAAAGTATCTGAAGGAGGGAAGGATACCAAAAGCATGAAAGACATTTCTGTGGCTGTTGTTCATTCATGGCAGTCCTGTCCAACTCTTTCTAGCCCCATTTGGGGTTTTATTGGCAAATATGCTGGAGTGGTTTGCTATTTTCTTCTATAACCAATTTCACAGATGAGAAACTGAGACAGATAGAGTTCAGTGACTTGCCCAGGGTCACGCAGCTAGTGATTGTCTGAGGCAAGATTGAAACTTCTCAAGATGAGTCTTCCTGATTCCAAGCCCATTGCTCTATCCACTGAGCCACCTAGCTGCCCCCAGAAAAGATATTAGGCTTTATTACTACCAAAAACAAGTGATTAGGAAAAGGCAAAAAAAATTACTGAGCTCTATTCCTCCTCTCACATTACTACAAAATGTTTAGGAGGTTCTCTGCATGTGAAATGAGGGCACCTTTGCTGAGGGTATTAAAAGAGAACAAGAAAGCTCTGGCAAGCAGTATTCAGCCATGGACCACACATTTACCCTTTCACGATTTCCTGAATGTCGCAGAGACTTTAAGATACCAGTTGTGCTAGTTTGTTGATCATGAAAAATACATTTGCTTTGGTAGAGTAACATGCTGCCTTCTAGACTCTTTTTTGGTCAAGGTTTTTCATCTCTATGCATCAAAATCATTCAAGATTCCTTGAAATGACTCTGTTGAAAGTCCCATAGGAGCAGTTATCAAGTAAGTAATTATCAAGTACGAACAGGGAGAAGTAACCTCTTGGATATGTTTTCCACTCAGGTGCAGGAGATCCTGTACCAAGTCCAAGCTGAGGAGAGATTCCCTGTAGATAGACAAGTCTTCCAGATATTTTTGAGTGTCAATATCATTGCACTGGTTGTATAGAAGAGATTTATAACCCCTCAAAAGATTTGGCCTGACTATCTAATCAAGAAAGAGCAAGAAAATGAAGAATGTCAATTGCTGAGATAAAGCCCGGCATTTGTATCTGCGATAGGCAATGGAGATGGAGAAGGAAGTAGGCCAAGATTTGAACAGGTTCTTGAGCTTGTGTTGGAAACAAAGGGCCAAATTGTTGATTCTACTGGTGTTGCCTTGTACCTACAAAACATGGAACATGACAACCTCTGAAGAATTCCAAATGTGTCTCATGGGAAAGGTAATGGGCAGGCACATGGGGAATCTGATCAAGTTATGACATATGATCAGTGTGGAACCGTGAAGAAGAGCAATAGTAAAGCGTTCCTTCATGACCCAGCCAGAGGAGGGACTTGAACCTAGGGATTCCTTCAAGGAGATGTGTGATAATAATAATGGCTTATATTTTTATGGTACTTACTACGTGCTGAGCACTGTACTAGGCACTTGACACATTTTTTCTCCCTTGATTTTCACAACAACCCTGTGAGGTAGGTGCTATTATTATCATCTCCATTTGACAGATAAGGAAACTGAGGCAAACAGAGATTAAGTGACTTGCCCAGGAACATACGCTAAAAGGGCAATGGATGCCAGACAGGTAGCCCCTGTGTTTTACTTGTGTTCTCATCATATCAGGAGAAATTGTGGAAGGCCCCCAGCAGGTTGGGTGGACCTCTTGGGACAATTCTGGGAGGATATAAACAAGACTTGAACAGGTTGTTTGGGCTGGGATCTATAGCATCGGAGGGAACATCTAAAATTGTTGTGATCACAGATCCATGTGTATAGAGTGACATATTGAGAGGCAGCCCTGAAGGAATGTACAGTGAGCCTGTACTGGAATCAGGAAGACTCAGCTTCAAGTTCCTCCTCTGGCAGCATCATGCTGGCCATGTGACCTTGGGCAAGTCACTTACTACAGTCAACTCAGTAAAGCTCTAAATTGTAGAGTAGGTACACATTTGCAATAGTAGAGGGGGATTTCTTACTAAAACTGACCTATGCCAAGGACATTACAGTTCTAGCTTACAAAATGTACTTTCCTCACCTGGCCACATGATCTGGTTCTGATGCCCTATTCCCTGTGCTTGGAATTTCTTCCCTCCTCTTTATCTGTTGAATTTTCTGCCCTCCATCCTTTAAAACTCAACTTAAATGTGATGTCCTCAATAAACCTTCTCTGATCCCTCTTATCAGTAACAACCCAGGCAGTTACTGACTTTATCAGGCAGTTTCCTTTCAGAACTGAGAAAGCACATTTGAACATATCTTTGGTAAAGTTATTCTATACTTGTGTTAGAGACTTTTCTGTTCATTCCCCATTTCCTGCCTAGATGGTGTCCTCCTCCAGGGCAAGAGCCATGTCTTATTTAAATTTTGTGTTACTTCTAGCACCTAGAACAGGACTCAGGGCACACACACAAACACACACACACACACACAAACAGCCACACACAATTGCATAAATGGTTGTTAAATTGATTTGGGGGGAAAAGACCTATAGGATATTTTAGCTAAAGTAGAGGAGGTAATGACTAACCATAAAAGGCAAATGTCTTGCCTTTCTAAAGCTCAGATTGGTTCCATTTACTTTTCAGTAATGTGAGACAGTAAGGTGTGCTGGAAAAAGCAGTGAGAGAAATCTGGATCTGAACTCTGCCTTTGATCCTTAATAGCCATGTGATAATGGGCAGCCAACCTCTTTGAATGCTCTGGCTCAAGGGCTCCTAGTCTAGAAAATAGGGACAGTAAAAACATCTCTAGTATTCTCCTCACAGCATCATTGTGATGATTAAATGATTTACGTATACAAAACAAGCATTTTGTATAGCCCTTAACGGGCTATATATGTCAGCTATTATATTTTTTCCAGAAGAAGATTTAAGAAGAACAACTGCTAATGAGAAGTGGTTCCACTTTACAGTTAATGAAGTTAAAGAAACACTCTGTCTAGCAGCAAAGAAGTTGTCAGAAAAAGACAAGCAATTCAACATTTCAGTAAACGTGAAAATAAATAGGATTGAGGGTCATGTGTCTCCCCAATGGGTACTAATGACATCATATCACATCGCATATATTTAAATTCAGTCCCAGGATTTATCTGCATAATCAAGAAAACAAGCATACAAAAGGGCAATAATAAATTGTATTGAAAAGACCCAGAGCAGCAGGCCTTGGATGAGTTATAGAAAATGTGGCTTAGTATGTGTAGGTGAAGATGGAGCATCAAACAATGGAAGTCAAGTGAGCCCCAGGTCCAAGCAGGAACTCACTAGGATGGGATCCCAGATAATTACTCAAGGGAAGGCTTCAGGTACAAAGCCAGGAACAGAGCAAAATGGAGATAAAAAAGTCTGGGCATGTTGATCAGGCAATCCATTACATGACCATGTTCTACAAATAGATGGAAAGGCCATAGAGATGGTCCATTAGGACATATCATGGATGGACACTGCAAATTGGAAGAACAGCTGGGTCCAGAACTGAAGAGGAGCAAGAGAGTAGCCTGGATGGCCTTTGAGAAATTGTGGAGTGCTTTAAATGACTCTAAACCTCTTCCCAAAGCAGATATCCACCATGATAAAGTCAGTAGTTTTATGGTGATGCTCTATGGCTGTGAGTCACAGAGTGTCTCCGTCTCCACAGTATTGAACCCAAAGAAACACAAAAGACAAAAAAACCCCCAAAGAACAAGGAATAGGATGAAATGAGCATTAACAGAGTGCCCTTGATTAGAGTACGAATAAGGAATTGCACATGAAAAGCTATGTAAAAGATAGTATAAGCAGTATGATTAGATGAGAGAAATATATGATGGAAAAGAAGATGGGACAGTCATGTGGCAAAAGCAAGGGATAACAGACATCTAGCCTTTATTGTTTTGTTGGAATCCACACAATGTCAAAAGAACCAGAGGAAGACCCCTAGCACTTTGGGTGGAGGCTCTGAGAAGATTCCCTGGAAAACATGGACCAGTGTCTCTGAAGATGGGCAGACATGGGTGTATTCTAATGTGTTTAATCAGAAAGGATGTTGACATTGATGAGATAATAGATCTGTTAAAGGACAGTGGACAACAGGCTCTCAGTTTGTGAATTACCAAAGGCCCGCAGACTTCTTTTTCTTGGTATGAGCTATTTCGAGCAAGAGCCTAGCTCTCTGGGTAGGAGCAGGGTGGAGAACAGGTATGAAATGAGCTTGAGGTTACACCCGGTCCCAGTACCCAAGATAGTGGGCAAATGTTGATGAGGCTCATGTTTAAAAACAGCTGGATTCTATATAGCATAATGACTTGTCTTTAAATACGCAAGTGGGATGCAGTCATAAAAATATATTAATTCCCCAGCTGGAATAAAAAGAAAAGAGAAATGCATTAATATCTGTTTTACAACATGGAAAGTCTAAACAAAGCCAAGAAGAAGAGAATAGGGCATTATATTTCTTTGGGGAGTATTTACTAATTTATTTAGGGCCAACTGTGAATGAAATCAACTACATTAGATAATCAGTAATGTATGGGTTTCTCTAGCCAGGTCAAGGACAAGCTACTTCGTTTGGTCTCTGGGTCATGGGACAGGATATGGAACATCTCAGGATTTGACATGTTCATTACCTATCCATAACAAACCATCCAGCCTCAAATACAAAGCCTCAGTGTTTTTAAGGATTAACTTGAATTTAGACCAAATTAAGAGAGGTCATGGCTTGATTAAAGGCAGAAAGGGGGCGATGGAGCAGGAGTCATAAGGACAAGAGCATTTTTGTAGCTGTTTCAAGGGATGCCTCTTCAGTTTAAAATTCATCCCACTCCCAGGAGCCAGGGCTGAAATCGAGCAAATATTTATTATAATTTCCACATCCTAAACTGGCCTTGTAAATTTTCCTATGGATGAGTTTTGAGACAAGGAATAGGTATATAAGGAAATGCAGTGACGTGGAGTTTAAGCAGTCATAAATAAAAATACATTTGTGAATAAAGTGAGAACCCGAAGAGTTTTATGTTCTGAAACAGAAAGAGTTGCTAACATTTTATTTTTCCAAAGGATCATAATATTTCATATTATGATGGTATGGGTTTGTTGCATATTTTTTCTTATTCTTTTATGTGTGTTTTACCTCTTAATATTTAGGGAGTGTAGTATAAGCAGTATGATTACCTCTTCCTTCCACCATCCTAAGGAAATATAAGACCTCTTAAAAATCAACAAATAAATATATTAGCAAATATTTCCTTTTGCAGACTCCAGCAGTTTTATTGAACCGCAAATGTTCATTAGTCTGCACCGATATGGAGAAGATCTTAGTGACAATTCCCTGAGTATTCCCTCTTTCATAAACAGATTGTTGATGGCTGATACATAATCCATCTGAGCATAGCAATAAAAAAGAAAATATCACAAAATGTGCCCAGGATTTCAGAGGAACTGAGTGCCAAAAGTCATAGTAGATGGGAAAATGCAATTAAAAAATGTTGTATTAATTTCTTAGATTTTTACAGGTGCACTTTGTGAAAGAATCACATGACTGTTATATTTTTTTTCTTTTGATCAATGTCCTCGTAGCAGTTTTTAACAGATTCATATATAGGGTTCAACTTAATATAATAGAATTGGAAACTACCAAACTTTATATCCAAGAGGCAGGAAGGTTTTAAGAGACTTTCGATACTTTGCCTGGGTTTACATGTTGCCAAAGCGCACAGATGAAATGCGAGAAAATGTAGTCAATAATCCAGATGTTTTGTCTCTATGATGCCAGACATCCAGATGTTGTAAATACACGAGTGTTTGGGTGTGATGTAGAAGTAGTCAAAAGGACCCTTGATGCTTCCTGGAAAAGTTTGCCATTCATTCATTCACTAAACATACATTTGATGAATGCTTATGGTGTGAAAAGTAAAGTGGGAGATGAAAATATCAAGGACAAAATCTCTGCTTATAACCAAGTGATGGAGGTAAGGCATATACATAAATATTTGCAGTACAGGGTGATGCCATTAAAGACAAGCATTAGACTAGTGGAAGATTGAGTGTAGAATTTTCTTGGGGCAGAAGGTGGTACCCAGAATGGAGTGACATTGGAGCCTGGCCTTGGCAGATAAGTAGGGAGGCCCATCCACGTAGGGGAATGGAAGATGATTAGTAGTATCAGGAGAAAGGGTTAGAAAACACGATTAGAATATTCATTTATTTTAGCAGTATGGACAAAGTCAACATTAGGACAACAAAACTTTGATCAATTATAATGGTCAGCATTAGTAACATGTCAGTCAAACAAGGAGCATGTATTAAAGTAACTACAATATGATGGACATTGTTGTAAGCACTGGAGATCCAAAGACAAAAGTAAAGTAGCCTCTTCTCTTGCAGAGACTAGATGGTGAAGATAATATGGACATGTATTGGTGGACACAGAGTCAATATCAAGTTATTTGGAGGGAGGATACTAGCACCTGAGGGTGCCAGGGAAGTCTTCATGTAGAAAGTGGTGCTTGTGAGCCTTGAAGGAAACTAGAGATTCCAAGTAGTGGAGGTAAAAAGAGTGTGAAATCCAGGCATGGAAGTAGAAGGTGGATTGTAGTGCATTATAAGTACCAAGAAGTCGAATTTGGTTGAATTGCAGTATTCCTGAGGGGAATTGTGTGCTATGGAACTAGATGGGCAGCTTTGGGCCATGTTATAAAAGCCTTTAAATGTCAAAGAGAGGAGTTGATATTTGATTCTATAGGTAACAGGGAACTACTTAAGTTTATTAAGTTAGGGGGTGACATGGTAAAAATCCATGTTTAAGGAAAATCACTTTGGCAGCTATGTGAGGATGGATTAGAGTGAGGAGAGGCTTGAAGTAGGGAGAGCAATTAAGATGCTATTGTGATAGTACATATGGGATGTAATGAGGGACTAAACTCCTGAACTAGGGGGTATGAGTGGAAAGAAGGTGATATATATGTATATGCATATATACATATATATATATGACACTATGAAGATAGAAAGGTCAGCATTTGGTAACAGAATGGATATGTAGGGTGAGAGGGAGATGTTGAGAATGAAACCAAGGAAGGATAGTGATGCCCTCAACAGAAATAGGGAAGGTCAAGAGAGGGGTAAGTTGGGGAGAAAAAGATTATGACTTTATTTTGGGATATGTTGAGTTTGGGACACCTACAGAAATCCAGTTCTGATGTTCAATAGGCAGTTAGTGATATGGGACTAGAATTTAGGAGGGATACTGGGGATATACATACATGCATACATATATGTGTATGTGTGCATGTATATGTATGTGTATGTATGTGTGTATATGTGTATATATATGTATGTATATGTTTATCTATGAGTCATTTGCTTAGAGATGATGATAACTAAATCCATGAAAGCTGACTAGGTCATCCAGAGGCAGAATCTAGACAGAGAAGCGGAGAGGGCATGGGGATGAAGTCTTGGAATACTCTGACATTGAGGGGGAAGGATATGGCTCATGACCCAACAAAGGAGACTAAGGAGGAATAATCTGACAGACAGGAGGAGAACCAGGAGAGAGTTATGTCATGAAAACCTAGAGAGAAGAGTGTCTAGGAGAGGGTGATCAATAGTGTGAATGATTGTAGAGGTCGAAAATATTGAGAAAAGCCCATCAGATTTGTCAACAAAGGAATTATTGGGAACTTTGATGAGGGAGTTTCAGTTGAGTGATGAGATCAAAAACCTGATTGCAATATGCTGAAAGGTGAGTGAGTGGAGAGAAAGTAGAGGCAATCATTATAGGTGCTTAATGATGCCTGTTCCATTCCATTCCCCAATCCCTCCAAAGAGTGCTTTTTTTCTAGGAGTTCAACTAAGCAATGCAGGGGAGATATGGGATGATATCTTAAAAGGAAGAGAGGGTCCAGTGAGGGTTTTACAGATGTAGGAGATGGGTGTGTTTGTAGGAAGTGTGGAAAGAACCAGTAGCAAGGAAGAGAGGAAAGAATAGAAAGTGAAGGGATGATTGAAGGAACAGTTTCCTGGAGAAGGGCACATGCAGATGAGATAGACTCCATGAGGATAATGGTCACCCATCAGAGCCCAGATTGGAGGAGGAGAAAATAAAGAATGATGTCAAACAGTTACAAAATGAAGAGGGAGATCCAAGTCAATGTTCTCTGTCTTTTCAGTAAATGAAGAAATGAGATCTTAAATTCTGAGGGTGGGAGGGGGGTTGGTATGGGAGATTAAAATGAAGGAGAGAAACTTGGAAGAGCCTCTGTGAGGAATGAGATAGTCAATTAGAGATGAATGAAAGGATTGCCTTGTTGCGGTGAGGGCCCGATTGAGATTAGACAAGATAAATATGCAATGGATCTAGTTAGCATAATTGCATGATTTTCTCTAACTCCTTTCCTTTCTGTTAATAATCAGTAAGCCAACTGTGTTTTGGGGGAATGTACTTTCAAAGGAAGTTTATTCAAAGGGTAATTATTGAAAAGTCTCCTTTGACTCAAAATAAAAACACATTTAAAACAGTCCCATAGGGCTGTATTCTAATTCCATAGTCACAGGAAAGCCTAGAAAATAATGACTGCATCATGGGATAAGCAAAGTTGGGTCCTGGACATCACCTTGTTACTTCATTTGTATTGCCATGGATGTGCTATAACAGCTTGTGGGACCCTTGTAGTCTTAGGACACTGAATAGACATGGTAAAAGGTCAGGTAGGAGATGGAGAACAAAGTTGTAATGACTGACCGTTGGTGTCAGGTTGATTAGAGATTTAAGTGAAGCTAGGAGGAAGCTGATGACCACCATGTTTTTCAAGGAATCAAGGGGCTGGAAGTTATATGAGACCAACAATAGGTTTTGCAGAAGTGAAGGAGGAATGGGGGAAAGACAGAAAGCTGTGGTTACAGGGCTATGTACTGAAATTGTGATTTCATTGTTATAGTGGACTCGAAGATCTGGGAGCTGGATAGCACAGATAGAAGATAACCTGCTGGCTTTGGGGTTAGGGAGATCTGAGTTTAAGTCCTGTCTTAGCCACTTACTCACTGGGATCCTGAGCAAGGCATTTAACCTATTTTAACCTGTTTCCTCGTCTGTGAAACTGGGATAATAATAGAACTTATTTCATTGTGAGCGTTAAACGTGATGATAAGTATAAAGTACTTTGTAAACCTTAGTGCACATACATATTCATATATGTGTTTTCTGTTAATTGCTTATGTAGGTCAGTACTTTGTCATCATCTTATAGTGTTAGAAGGTTGCCTAAAGCAGAGGTATCAAACTTGTTGCACAAGCAGCCTGCAAAACTCCCCAGGGTAGCCTGAACCAGATTCAAATATAATTAGGAAATGGTTGACAACATAAATAAAAAAATACAATACAACATAGATACTGTTAGTTTGTGATGTTCTAAGTCAATATGCTGCCCTCAGTGATCTGTTTTTATTTGAGTTTGATGCCACTGGCCTAGAGAGGTTTTGCAACTTCCCTGGAGTCACACAGATAGTGTGTGTTAGAGACAGGACTTGAACCCAGGTCTTCCTGACTCTGAAGCCAACTGCGCAGAGCTGCTGCCACACTGCTTTTTATAGTCATTGAGGGGAATTTTGGAAATTTAAGATTTCTGAGCTACAGTAGTTTTGATTGAAAAGGGCTCCATTCCAGCCATCATCACCATGTTGCCTTCTTCTCTCTTGCCATCATCCCTATATTCTGACCCTCCAAGGCTAGGAGTATGGATTCTGAAAGGTGAGCTTTTGCCTTATCTTGCAAAAACCTAGTCCTCCATGCTGCTTCCTGGGCATCTTCACCTCAGGCCACCAATCACAGTCACTTTGGACCTCTCCTTTATAGATTTTCTTTCCCCACTACAATGTAAGCTCTCTAGGGGCAAAATTTGCCTTACTTGCTTATTTTTATATCCCAGATCGTAGAACAGTATGTGGCTTATAGTAAGGGCTTACTAAATGCTACATGTATACATGTATGCAGGTATGTGTATATATGTATGGATGCATATCCCTGAGCCCCTAGATGTGATTGTGCCAGTGGGTATCTGAAATGATGATGAGCATTCTTGTTGCTGAAAAGATGACAGATTGTGAGACTAGGGTAAAGAAAATAATATGCATATGGATGTTCATATATCATACCAAGAAAAAACAAAGGTGATGCCATGAGCCTTTCATCTGGGCAGCTAGTTTGAATTTGGCCCCATACAATAATGAAATCCCATCATATCCTTTAGTTATTTGATTGTGGAAACTCCAAGTCATTATTGACTTGGATATAATATGAGCCACATGTTCCCAAACTGAGAAAATCTAGTGCCTTTGTAAAAGGCATCTTACGCTGATAATGTCAGCCTTGTTTACTTACCAACAATCACATCTGATCATTGTGAGATTTTTTCTTTTTATGAGGATCTACAAATCTCACATCTACTATCCTGGGCTGAGTATCTCTGCTTTCAGCAGAGAGGTCATGGAAAATTTGGATTTGGAGGGTGATTAATAATGTTTGGCTCTCCAGAATGGCTCCATAAGTCTTGGGATGAATTGCAGTTACAAATTTTCATTGCATTTTAATGGTTCGTTTACTGATGTTTATAAAACCAAAGGTCAATTCAATAACAGGAATAGTTGTGAATTAACACAAGTTTATTTAAAAAAATAGTGAGAAACTGGCTGATAAGGTCATCAAGTTGGACCCCTGAAGGTGTCTAATTGACCTGCTTTATTTGAAAGGCCATATTTTGTAAATGCCAGAGGAACAGATCTAAGATAGAGAGGAGTTCAAAGGGAAAGGGAAATATATATTTAGAGGATTCTGTGTTTTCCATCATGGTAATGTTTTTCAGTGAATAACAGAAATTCCATGTCATCGAAGAATTGAATTCCATAGTCATTTCTTAAGTGCCTACTGGATGGCAGGCACTGGGCTCAGGGCTGAATACACACACCAGGAACCAAGATTGCCTGAGGTTAGGGAATTGGTGAAAACACGAATATGGATAAATATATACAAAGTTATTTATTCAGGGAGAAAATGCTAATCACTGAGGAAGAGAGATTGGGAAAATCCTCATGTAGGAGGCTTGAGCTCTGCTTTTAAGGAAACTGGAGAGTCATTTAGGAGGCACAGGTGAGGAGGCGATATATTTTAGACAAAGGAAACCACTTGTATGATAGTGTGGAGGCAAGAGATAGCCTTTCATCTGCAGGGAATTATTAGGTAGGAGATCACCTTGGTGGAAATGCAGTGTAGGGGAAAGGAGAGAAGGTGAAATAACACCAAGATGGTGGGTGGAAGCTAGATTGTGAAGGATTTGAGGATAGGTAAAGGATCCGGATGTAAAACAACATTCAAAATGAAAGAGTTTAGGATCGTAATAGACAAGCAATATAAAAATACAAAGTATGAATAGTATGGTACTTTGCAATCCTATTTGATTCCCAGAGCAATTATAGGAGGGAGACAGTGAAAGCATTATCCTCACTAGGGCACTTGGGCACTAATTTGCCCAAGTTACTCACTGGCAAAGTCAGGGCTAACCCAGCTTTTCTTCCAGTACTCTTTATTCTGCATCTTTCCTCCTCACCTGTTTATGTTCCCAATGAAAGGTTTACTGTGGAAGATATCTTAGCTACCATATCTATTTCTAGGATAGCAGGGGTTTTTTTAATCTTACATATATGGCCAATTGGAGTGAGTTCAAGTCTTCAGTAGTTTGAAAAATCAACCTATTTTTATTCAATTCAGAGAGACTTGTTCATAGCATATTCACTTAATGCCAGAGAAGTACATAATTCTGCAAAGGTTTTCATTCTGCAAAACATAGTGTGTGCTTTAAACAGCCTTCCAATACTGTGGAGCATGCCAAGTTTTAAAGCTTTGTGTTTTCTTTAAAAAATCAGCACTATATTTCTACCAGGATAGATTATTGAGAACAGAAAACAACTGGTCTGTCTACAATAGGAGTTATTAATCTGGGGCATATGGACAGATTTCAGGGCATCCATGAACTTAGAGGGGAAAGATTGCATCTTTTTTCATTCTAACAGCTAACTGCGATTTAGTATTTTTTCCAATTGTGAATTAAGCAAACAAAAACCAAACCTGATTCTAGGAAGGGGTTCATAGGCTATACCAGACTGCCAACAGGGTTTATGACATATGAAGAATAGGTCTGTACAAAATGCATGATTTTGCAACCCTGAACTGCTCAGGTTTAGAGGGACCTGGAGGGATCCGGGTTGTGGTACAGTGCAAAGAATGTGGATTTGGAATCCAAGGTATGCCACTTAATTCTTGTGTGACCTCGACTGAATCTCTTCTTCTCTTTGAGCCTCAGTTTTCTTACCTGTAAAATGAATGGCTTGACCTAGATGGATATCTTGTCCCTTTGAACTCTAAGTCTACGATCCTATAGCATATGTGCTCACCCAGTTCCATTGGATTTCCATTTGAAAAGCTACTCAGTCACATTCACGGTAGGGACAAGCAAGAGGAAGGACTGAAGACATGATTGATGGAGGTGGAAGTAGCATTAAAAATACAAAAATTGTACCCACAACTAATTGCACCTGCAAATAGCTAATTGTGCCTGCAATTAGGCCCTTGCATCCTCAAAATTAGATGTAATTAACTAATCAGGACTGTAATTAGTTGTGCACACAATCTTTGCACCCTCAGCTAACTATGGGTACAGAAATTTTTCCCTAGAAACATTGATGCTGGATAAAGATGTCACCCTAGGAGGAGGAGTTGGCTGGATCATTACCTGTGCTTGGCAGATTGCTGTTGAGGTCTTGTGTGTGATACTAGAAATTGCGTGACCAAATAGGAGTATTTGAAATGAAGGGCGAGGATGAAACTGTGCCCTTTTCTCAACCAGTTCAGAGACTTTAAAGATTTCCAATGGGTGAACTTCCTTGATGTGAAAATGCTACCGTCCTATTATTTCTGTCTTTTATTGGACAAATTAATTTCACAAATATATTGGAGAAACTTTTTATTGTTGAAATATCCTTAGCACTCTGATGTTTAGTACTGTATATCTACATGTTCCTCTAATTATCTTAACTTCCTTATGCTTTTTATAGATCTTCCAATTTTCTTTTCTACCAGCTATATTTTTAAAAGCCATCTGTGTATTACTTACATGACTCTTTACATCCTCACTTAATCATATTGGCCCGTTTTGCCCTTTTCCATCTTTAGACTTAATTAAGATGAGTTTCATTGCAATCTTTTTGTTCCTTAAATATTTCAAACTTCTCTACCTAGAAGATTGCACTCATCATTATGAAGTGGCATTCCAGAGTCCTAAGGACGTTCCAGTCTCCCCTCCAAGTCACCTTCCCTAGTATCCTCAGGTATGCTATCCCCACGTACATGCATATAACATAAAATCAAATCATATTCTGAATGCCTCGTAATAGATGACACTGTACACAGACATGTGGCTTTCATTTCAAACTATCTCCTACTGTAGATATAGAGAGACTCCAAAGCCAGAGGACAGTTTTAAGCTTTGATAACTTAAAACAACCTACGACTTTTGGTACACCTTATATAGAATCTTCCTTGTGGAATGAGTTTTTCATTACGATTATCGCAGTCAATATTTGGGTAATGAATCAATTCAAGAAACATTTATTAAGCAGATTATGTGCCAGATACTGTGTTAAGTGCCACAAAGGACAAAACAGGCATTAGATAATATTTAGAGAGTATAGAAGGATCAAGTGAGCATGGGCATGCTTGTAGGAAGTTGGGAAAGAGCCAGTAGATAGAGAAAGATTGAAGCTATGTGAAAGAGTGAGGGTGGCAGAGGGGGCAGGCTGTTGGAGGATATGGGATGGAAGGGGATTGCTGCTACACGTGGAAGGCACTGGGAACTCCTCATGATCTACCTTTTGCCAATTTCAGGCCTCTTTTAATCAGGGCAAATATTTTCTGATCCGTTTATCCTCATTGCCTTGTAGTTCTGTAATCACCCGAATAAATAATAGTCATTATCTTTGAAGCTCTCTTATGTGTCAACCATCATTTTGGGATTCTTTTTCTTCACAGATTCTGTATCCACAATGAGAGCTTTCTAGTTTGTTCAACCTACTCTTTGACTTTTTTTTCTCCCATTCATCTAGTCAGTTTGAGACCCCATAGTTATATGTTTTCATCCTTAACCAAATGATTTAATGGCATTTTTTTTTTGCAATTGCACATATGCCATGATAGTCATAATAACAAGGTGGTTTAGAAGATATTTTCTTGGTTGTTTCTTTCTTAACCGATATCCCATTTTTATTATTGCTGTATCCCTAGCTAGTTCTAGAGCAGCATTTCTAAACCATCAGTCCATGGCAAATTTTTATTGGTCTTCAAAACTAGTTTACTACCAAATATCCTTACTGCTTAGGCCCTGTGAACTTTAGAAAACAATAACCCCAAAGTTGGCCATTCCTTATTCTTCCAATTTCTCTACTTCAGTTGATAAAGCTATCATTTCTATCTCCCACTGATCAGTAATTCAGTTTCAAATCCTCAGTGCTTTTTGATTTTTCCCCCCTCATCTTTACATCCCATCCCATCCCAGGATAATGTGTTCTCCTCCAACATCTCTTGTGTCAGCCCCTTTCTCCCTATTCACACGGCCACAGCTCTGGCTTGAGCTTCCATCGTTTCTTAGGAGGCAGCAACAAGCCTCCTAATTTTCTTCCTCAGAAATCTTCATTGACTCTCTATTGCCTCTAGGATCAGTCATGAACTCCTTAGCCTAGTATCAGAGGTGTCCTCTGCCATCTAGTTCCCACTGGCCTTTTCAGCCTTGCTTCCTGTTTTTCTTCTTTGTGAATTTAAACCGCAGAACTAGCAGTTGCCCGGAGTGGAACTCGCATCTCCTCCCATGACGTATTATCTTGAATTATAGTTATATCAGCACCCTGGTCACTCCACCCCAAGCTCTCAAGGTGAGGGATAATCCATTTTTTTGGTCTCTCTAGGGCCTACCAAAGCATCTCACATGTAGTAGGTGCTTAATACTCAGTACTCAAATGGATTTGTGACCTTATTAATTTAGGTATCCCCTCTAAGTATGAGCACTATGAGCCATCTGTAGCTACCCATCCTGTGTAACACTTGTCCATAACTTTCCATAAGTGCATAAGAACCAGGGGGTTCACCCAATAGATGGAAGGCATCCCTTGCTTTCTCTTGATATTCCCAGAATGCCAGCGGAAAACTGACACTGACCACTTCCCATATCTCCTTCTCATCACTTGACCAGCTCATATTTTTTCTGATTATGTAATTGTTGTTGTCTAATTGCTTATGATCATACAATTACTTGACATTCTTTTATTTCTGTTCTGGGAGTTCCTCATTGATTATATGTCACAGACTCTCCATTGTTCTAATTATGATATTCATTTTTAACAATGTAGGTGATGTTGCACTCCATGTTTTACTGCCATACTACAGAAGGATTTGTTGTTAAGAAGGTGGGGCTCAACTTTCATGAGAAGCTTGGTAGCACTGAAGTTCAAAAACTATCCAGCCTACTTTCTCCCTCTAGTTTAACTTGGGTTCCAACTTCTTGTCCATCTGTGCTGTCTATTCATGATTTGCATACTGATGGACACACTCCATAGGTGATGAAATATTTAATTTGAATGTAATAATTTACTGAAGAGAAGAAAGCGGAAGGGTGGGCCTGTCATATCCAAATTGTGGACTTCAGAGGCTTTCTCTCTTTGTCTAGACATTTATTGTTATCTTTTTCTACTTAGGGAGCCATCCCTTATAGCAATATTTTTAAAGGTAGAAAAAATAGTGCATCAAAACTAATGTATCAGTCAACTCTGAGAGTACATGCCGTGTTTTACGTCCATAGTCCCCCATCTATATCATGGCAGGAGGGGGTGGTCAGACGTGATCCTGACAGTTCTATAGTATTAAGTATGTATGGTTTTGTTTTGTTGTTCTTTCCACTTGCAATGATGTCAACACTGTGTGCACTGTTTTCCTACTTGTTTATTTCACTTTGTATCATTTGATATGTCTTCCTGTGCTCCTTTGTAGCCACCATATTCATCCTTTCATCCACTGGAATAATTTTCTATCAAAATTATGTGCTACCATTGTTACTAGATTGCAAATTGATGGACCTTAACTTTTTCTCCAGTTCTTGGAAATTATAAGAAGTATTGATGTGTACACACTGACCATGTGGTTGATGTACTCATTGCCAGAGCTAGCTCAGTGTTTGGGAGGCTCTGAAGAAAAGTTTGGGAGAGAAGAGGTATTAGACTGACTACCAAACTGAAGGTCTACAGAGCCGTTGTGCTGACCTCCTTTTTGTATGCCTGTGAAACATGAACAGTCTACTAGCGCCATGCCAGAAAACTGAATTGCTTCCATTTGTCCTGTCTTAGGAAGATTCTGAGGATCACCTGGCAGGATAAGGTACCAGACACTGAAGTTCTTGCTTGAGATGAACTGCCAAGCATTCAAACTGTGCTTCAGAGAGAGCAACTCTGATGGACTAGCCACGTTGTTCGAATGCAAAATGTGCGTTTGCCAAAAAGACTGTTTTATGAAGAACTCACATGGGACAGGTGATCACATTGTGGCCAGAAAAAACGATACAAGGACACTCTCAAGGTTTCTCTCAAGAACTTTGGATTTGACTGTGCAACATGTGAGACACTGCCACAGAACCACTCAGCATGGCGTGCGTACATCAGAAAAGGTGCTGTGTTTTATGAGCAAAGCATATTTGAGACAGCACAAAGTAAATGTAGGATGCAAAAATATGGAGAATACCCCTGAAATATTCACACAGACTATCTGTGCCCAACCTGTGGTAGAGCATTTCAAGCTCATATTGGTCTGATCAGCCACACCTGGACACACTGAAACTTCACTTTATCATGGTGATGTTATTTTGGTCCTCTTAGAAGACGAAGGACAACAACTTAACCTATTTGCTAACCTTATGTTACACCATATATTTTTATATGTACTTATTGTTCCCCCTCCTCATCTGGGCAGGGATTTCTTTATTCTTTGTACTTGTACCTAAGCCATAATAACACTTAATAAATACTTGTTGATTGAAAAAAAAGAAGTATTGATGTGATCTTGGTATGGGGGCCAGTTCTTTCTGTCTTTCCCTTTTGGTCATTTATTCATTAGAAAATGACTCTTGATCCTACATGTTTGTGTTAGGATTCACCTCCACCCCCTGCCTGCATACTGTATATCACTTTTCAAAAATATTTCATGCAGCCATTTTTTCCAGCCATCTGTGTTACTCTTTACCCTGGTTACGTTGATTTTTGTCAGTGCTTGAGCTTTTCAATTTCATGTAATAAAACTTATCTTTTTTATCTTTTATAATCTCCTCTGTTGTTTGTTTGGTTAAGAATTCATCCCCTAGCTATAGCTGTGAAAAGTTTTTCTCCATTTTTTTTAAAGCTGTGACCTTTATATTCAAGTTGCACATCCATTTTGAGCTTACTGTAGTACGTGGGGTCAAATGTCGATCTAAATCTAATTGATTCCTTTTCATTTTCCCAAGGACTTCTTGAATAGGGCATTCCTTTCCCCAAGTGATTTGGGGCTTGAGGTTTACCAAACACTGGACAACTGAGTTCTGTTGTTGATCTTTGGTTATTTAGACTGTCATAGTTTTCTACTTTTTACCTAGTTCCAAATAGTTGTAGCAGATTTTTATGAATAACTTTTTTTATCACCTAAATTTCCCTCTGTATCTTTCCTCTAGGTCCTTTTCAGAGAGCCCTCTCTTATAGGAAATAATTTTTAAAGAGAAACTATCAGCAAGCACTCTCACACATCCAGGACGGTCTGCTCACACAGGTTCTTACATCTGCTTTTCTAAAAGGAAAGCATCTTTTGAGTGGTCAACCATTTTCTTTAATCACATATACCAACAGAGAAAATACAAGCAGAAAAATAGAGACCAACAGACAGGGCTTCTAATGGTCTGACCATAAGCAATACATAGATCACAGATGAACAGACAGATCAAAATGTCTGGCCATTACATACATACATACATAGCTACCAGAGAGAGAGGCAGCAACATCTGGGTTTTCAAGAATGGGGGGCTCCTTAACGGGTACCCAGAGTCTCATCTGGCATATGAACCTTCTTCCAAAGAGTAAGCCTCAAAGCAAAAGCTTACCTCAGAGTGTGTGTGTGTATGTGTGTGTGTGTGTATGTGTGTGTGTGTGTATAATATCTCTATCTCTATCTATCTATCTATCTATCTATCTATCTATCTATCTATCTATCTATCTATCTATCATCTATCTATCTATCTATCTATCTATCTATCTATCTATCTATCTATCTATGTATCTGTCTATCTATCTACTTTTCAGAGCTAGACGGCATAACCCTTGTGACGCAGTGCCACATGAGCAATTAACAAAAGATGTGGGCCTTCCTACAAAAGAAGCCTCCCTTAATCAAGCTTCCATTAATTGGTTCCACTTGAGGCCTATTAATGCGCACTTAAGATCTTTCATTAACATTACAGAAACCTATCATTATATGAACAAACTCTATATTAAAACCCATCAATACATCAAAAAATTATTTACAGTGTTCCATATCTATGAGCCCCCTCATCTCTGGAAAGGAATGGGAAGAGATTTCTTCTCACATCTCTTATATAAGGCAAAACCTGTTTTTTCTAATTTCCCATTAAATTTTAATTGTTTTATGGTTGTTTTTGTTTCCATTTACATTATTGTATTCATTGTGTATATGTTTTCCAGGCTCTGCTTACTTCACTTCGTATCAGTTAATGTCAGTCTTTCCATGTTTCTCTGTATGCATCATGTTTGTAGTTTTTTACAACACAATAATATTCCATTACTTTTGTTACCAGTTTGTTTAGCCATTCCCTGTTTGATGTTCATCTGCTTTGTTTCTGATTCTTTGCTATAAAAAAAGTGTAGTTATACATATTTTGGTGTATATGAGACCTTTCTAACCATTGATTTCCTTGGGGGGGGCCTAAACCTAGCAGTAGAATCTCTGGTTCAAAGAGTATGGACGTTTTAGTCACTTGATTTGTGTAATTACCAATTGCTTTTCAAAATGGTTTCTATTTTTTTGTTACCACAAAAAGAATTCTATAATAAATATTTAGATATATATGGAGCCTTTGCTAGGTGTGAAGTAAAACCTCAATGTTTGGTTTTTTATTCACAATTCTTTTATTACTGGTGATTTAGAGTGATCTTTACTTATAGTTTTGAATACTTTGAAATTTTTTTTACAACTGTTTGTTCATATCCTTTGACCACTTACCTATTGGGGAATGTCTTTTGATTATATATATTTCTACTAGTTGTCTATGTATCTTGGATACCAAATACCTGACATGATTATATACAGATTTTTTTCCTAGTTGACCCTTTCTCTTTTTATTCTAGATTCTTCAATTATTTGAAAACTAATTTTATAATAATAAAATATATATTATATAATACAATTAATAATTAATATAATATGATTAATAATATAATATAATAATTATAATAATTAATATAGTAAGAATAATCAATCATTTTGGAAAAAAGTCTTTTCAGTTTCATATCATCAAAATTATTTCATGCAATTTCTTCTGTTCCTTGTTTGTTGAAGAATTCTTTCCCCATTGTGGTAAATGGTATATGGCCTGCTTCTCTTCCATTTTTTTTAAATGGTATGATCTTTAATATTAAGGTCATGTATACATTTAGAATGCAGTATGGAATATGGTATAAGGTATTAGTCTAAGTCTAGTTTTTTCCAGATTGCTTTCCATTTTTCCCAGTAGGTTTTTTAAAAAAATCAAATAGAGAGTTCTTTCTATAGATAATTTCATTTTGAGGGTTTATTTAAATAATGGATTATATTGTGTCTCATTTTTTTCTTATTCATTCTTTTCTAATCTGTTCTGCTGATTTACTTTTCCATTTATTTAACACGTATCAAATGATTTTGATGACTGAATCTTTGCAATATAGTTTGAGGTCTGGAAATGTTATTACCTACTTCCTAATTCCCCCCTCCCCCATGATTTCCTTTTGTATTCTAGAGCTTTTCTTTCTCCAAATGGACTTTGTTATTATTTTCTTTTGTAATGTAAAGTATCCCTTTGATAATTTGGTATAGCATTAAATCTATAAATTAATTTTGGCAGCATTGTAATTTTTATTATATTGGCACAGTCCAGCCATTAGCACTGAATAATCTTCCACATACTTAAGTCCTTTATTTTTTCAGGAGGAATTTTGTAATTGAATCTTCATAAGTATTAAATGTGACTTGGTATATTAGCTCCCAAATATGTTATGCATTTTTACTGATATTGCATGGGATTTTCCTTTATATTATTGCCTCTTGAGTTTTGTCATTGTTATATAGAAATCCTATTGATTTTTGTGGGACCAAAAATTTTTAATTATTACAGCTTTATAGTTTAATTTGAGGTCTGGAAGCATTGTTTCCCTTTTCTAACTACTTTTAAAAATTATTTCCCTTGAGATGCTAGAGCTTTTGTTAATATTTTCTAAATTCTCTAAAGGAACCTCCTGGTGGTTTGATTGACCTAACACCAAGTACATAAATTAACATACGTCATATCATCAGTTTAACTATAATGGTATGATCCACCTGTGAGCAGTTGAATATCCTTCCAGTTATGTAATTCATTGTGTTTTCTTCGTGTTTCATAATTATACTTGAGTATGTGTTGGTTGGTTGACTCAGATATTTCATGTATTTTGTAGTTAATTTGAATGGAATAACTCATTTTATTATTTTTTTCCCCTAGATTTTCCTATCACTCTATTTAAATGTTGTTTAGTGCAGCTCTATTTTGTATTCTGCTATTTTCATGAAGCTATTGATTGTCTCAGTTTCTTGGATGATTATCTAGAATTTTCTAAGTAAATTGTCATGCCAGCAGTCATGTTCTCTTTGCCAATTTATTTGCTTTTGATCTCTTCCTCTTGTCTTTCTGTTATTATGATCACATCTATGATTGTGTCAAATTTCAGCATGGAAAGGGGACATCTTTGTGTATTTATTGCTAACACTTATAGTGTTTCCCTGCTGCCTATGACGGTATCTTTTGGTTTTAGAAATATATTTTTATCATCCTGGGGAGAAAAAAGGTCCTTTTATACCTCTACTTCATAGGATTATTAGAATAAATTAGTCTTTTACTTTGTCAAAGGCTTTTTCTGAATCTTTTGATTGAAAATGGTGTGGAATAATTAAAAATTAATGTTGCAAAATGACAGAGAACAAATTTGGTCCCCCAAAAGAAATAGGAGAAATTAGCTTCCTCCACTTTTTTGCAGATGAGGCAGGGGTCTATAGCTGTAGATCAGTGCATATAATATCTGATGTTTTTCAAAGTATTGATTAGTTTCTCTGAAATTTTTTCTACTTTTATTATCTTTGAAATTTTTTTTCCATTATAAAAGATGGCTCTCTAGGAAGGGAGGGTAGAGGGATTTAAGCAGAATTTCAGACTACATAAAAAACAGAAATTATCAATAAAATTATTATACATAAAATAAATCTTAAGGCTATGGAGAGAATTTTAGGTTATATAAAAACAAATCATATTAATAAAATTATTTTACAAAACAGATATTATAAGTACTTAGGGTCCAATGCAGGGAAAATACAGATTATACAACAAGAAGCAAAAAAGAAAGTAATTTTTGATATTGTTGCTTTTAACATGATTAATTTTGCTAATTGTTTTCCTAAATGTTGAACAATTCTTTCAACCCTTATAAAAACTGAATTTAGTCATAAGTAATATTTTTTGGATATCTGGCTCTTCTTTTTTTCCAGGATTTTATTTAAAAATTGAATTTATATTCATTAAATATATTGTTTTATAGTTTTTCATGTTGTCCTTTCTGAGTTTAAGTCTATGTATTTGCCACATGAAAGGAGTTTGGTAAGGTACATTTTCTAAAGATAAATTGGATAGTATAGGTATAGTTTTTCAAACTTTTAGTAGAATTTTCTAGTAGATTTTTTTTTGGACCATAGGCTTTTTATTTTTGCCTTTCGTAGTTCTTTATCACTAGTTCAATTTCCTTTTCTGGAACTGGATCGTATGAGATATTTTTGGCATTCTAGTTTACTTTTTTTTAAGATAAACCTCTTTTTCTTTTAAATGATCAGTTTCACTAGCCCATTACTATGGTAATCCTTTATCACTTCTATAGTATTTAAAAATTTTTTTCTACCTTGTTTAGTTTTACCTCCTTTGGTTTTCAGTATTTGCTCTTCTGTGCTTATTTTGTTTAGCTGCTGTTTTTTTCCCCCTGCTTTTTAGATCACATATTCAGTTCATTAATCCTTTCTAGTTTATTAATATATTTCCTTAAAGGTAGAGTTTTTTTACTCTGAGGACTGCTTTAGTTGTATGTCTGATTTTGGTATGTTTCCTCATAATTTTCATTGTCTTTCACACAGTTATTGTTTTTAAGATTTTTCTTTGGTTCACTTATTATTCAGGATGTCTGTATTGTCTTCATTTAGGTCTGTATCTTTTGCTTGTGCTCTCTATGTTTATTTTTATTGTGCTATGGTCTTTAAATAATAGGTTTAATATTTTACTTGTTAATATTCATTTATAATTTCTCTGCTCTATTATATAGTAAGCTTATTTTTTTTATAAAGGTACCATATAAAGCTCCCATTCAGAAAATACCATAAACCTTTGAGCTTTCAATTTTCCAGCAATTTGTTCAGTTCTGT
This sequence comes from Notamacropus eugenii, assembly GCF_028372415.1. Lineage (NCBI taxonomy): Eukaryota > Metazoa > Chordata > Mammalia > Diprotodontia > Macropodidae > Notamacropus > Notamacropus eugenii. Next base: position 91,265,192 of record NC_092879.1, on the reverse strand, counting down.
ATTTTCCCTCTGTTTCTCTCAATTTCCTTATCTGTAAAATGAGAGTAATCATAGCACTTTCTTCCCAGGGTTTTTGTGAGGATCAAATAACATAATAATTGTACGATGCTCAGCACAATGGCTGGCACGTAGTAGGCACTATGTAAATGATAGCTATTACTAATACTATTATTTTTATGTTCATCTCTTGTTTTTAAGACAATTAAGCAATTAATTCAAAATGTCCCTTTTCTCTAACGTCTTATTTTTAGTCGTTTTATTTTACTGTACCCTTGTCCAATAAATTGATTGCCTTTTAGTTTATTTTGAATTTTATTTTCTGATTCATGGGTTATACCCTTTTTTGGTACTTCTTATCCTATACAATTCCTTATTTGACTAAAGCATCTGAAATGCTAGGTTTGTAGTTCATCATCTGTCTAATTTCTTTGTTATTACCCCCACCCTGCCCTTTTTATGCTATCCTTTACTCTTAAAATTATCAAATTTATTAAGGAACCAGTAGTAGAAAGAAGCCTTGCCACTTGATAGAGGTTGCCCTTTGTCCTATATTGTGTGGCCATTCCCCTGTATTTAGTCTGGTCAATCACCTTCCCGATGGCTGTGCCTTCTCTTCTCTAACTATATGTCTTCCCTACTACTCTGCATGTTGGCTGAGAGGGTGGCCTCGTAATGCACTAATCTCCGCTCCCCCATCCTGACCATGTTAATAAACTGTCCCTATCACCCTACACATGGGAATATTCTGCAGCAGTATTCTATCCCTATTTGCCCCCCCTCTCCAATTTGTCTGTACTTCTTCCCCTCCCTCCATTATCACTTAATGCCCTCTGTCCCCATCCTCACCCCCTCTTCACCTCCTTCCCACAAAAAAATATTAATTCACTTTGAGGGGAACTGGGGACCTGAGTCAAGCCCTGTCTCTGACACATTACCTATGCCACCTTGGGCAAATCACAAACTGTCTGCTCTTTAGTTTCCTCGTTTATAAAATAAATGAAGTAAAAAAAATTATGATAAAACAAATGTGATTCCTTCCATCTCTCTATAAATGATTGGGAAACCAGTTCAGCTCTCTTACAATTTTTCTTCTGGTATTTAAAGTTCTCCTTAAATATTTAGCCCTTTGTATCTTTTTTTTTTATTTTGTAATGTTTAACAATCACTGCCATACAATTGTGATTTTATCCCCCCCACCTACCCCCCACTCCCCCCCTCCCTCCCCACGACTGCATACAATTCTGTATAGATTCTACATATACTTTCCTATTGAGTATATTTTCACTATAGTCATACTATGTAGTCAGACTAAGATAAATGAAAGAAATCGTATAACAAATCAGAACATGATACACAAACACATACACATACACAAACATGATCTGCTACAATATGTGAGTGACTTCCATATTTCTCTCTCTGAGTGTGGCAGGCATTTTGCCTTGAGATCCTCCATTGGGATTTTTTTTTTCCTTTGTGTCTTTTAAAAAATCCCTTAAAGGTCCATCTTTTTTTCTTTTTATCCTATCAATGAACCTCTAAATATGAGAATGGATTTTGGTTTTTTACTACTTTCTCCATAAATTTCTCCCTGGTCACTACTCCCCTCCACATATTGTTCTCCTGATTAGAATGCCCTCTGAGCTTAGGGATGGTTAGTTGTTTACATTTGTATCCCCAATGCTTAACATGCTGTTATTGTTATTATATCACTATTGTTATATTGTTATAACATTAATATATTGTTATATTGTTATAATATCACTATTATATAGTGATCTGGTGGACCATACTGTCCATGGGGCTTTTCTGGCAAATACGTTGGAGCCGTTTGCCAGTTTCTTCTCTGGTGGATTAAGGTAAACAGAGATTAAGTGACTTGTGCAGGGTCACACAGCTAGTTAAGTGTGGCCACATTTGAACTTAGTTCTTTCTGACTCCAGGCCTAGGCTCTATCTACTGGACCATCTTGACATATGATAGGTACCTAATGATATTTCCATACATTTGTCTTTCTTATACTTCTGCTTGTGGAGTTTGCAAGCTGAATATTCTGCTTGTGTCTATGTTTTTTTTAAATGAATGCTTTTCTTTTTTAAAAAAAAATAATTAATTTTTCATTTTGAACATTCTCTTCCACAAGATTTTGAGTTCTAAACTTTCTCCTCATCTCTCCCCTCTGTCCACCCAAGAAATCATGCATGTTGATTACCCCTTCCTCCAGTCTGCCCTCCCTTCTATCACACCCTTCCCTTCTCTTGTTCCCCCACTCTCTATTTTCTTTTAGGGAAAGACAGAGTTCTATATCCCATTGCCTTTATGCCTTATTTCCCAGTTTCATGTAAAAACAATTTTTAGCATTTGTTTTTAAAACTTTGAGTTCCAACTTCTCTCCCTTCCCCCCTCCCCACCTACTCCCACTGTGAAGGCATGCAATTCAATATAGGCTATACATGTGTAGTTATGCAAAACACTTCCATAACAGTCATGATGTGAAAGACTAGCAATATTTCCCTCCATCTTATCCTGCCCCCATTTATTCTATTCTCTCTTTTGACCCTGTCCCTCCTCAAAAGTATGTACTTCTAATTATCCCCTCCTCCCATTTGCCCTGCCTTCTGTCATCCCCCACACCTCTCTTATCCCCTTCTCTCCTTCTTTCTTTTGGTATAAGATAGATTTTCATACCAAATTGATAGCTCATGTTATTCCCTCCTTAAGTCAAATCCATTGAGAACAAGTTTCACTCCCTCTCACCTCTTCCCATTCCCCTCCACTGAAAAAACTTTTTCTTGCTTCTTTTAGGTGAGAGATAATTTACCCCATTCTGTTTCTCCTTTTTTCCTTCTCCCAATATATTACTCTCTCACCCCAGAATTTTGTTTTTTTTAAGATATCATCCCTTCATATTCAATCCACTCTGTGCCCTCTGTCTATATGTATATAATCCTTCCAACTACCCTAGTACTGAGAAAAGTTTCAAGACTTACAAATATCATCTTTCCATGTAGGAATGTAAACAGTTCAACTTTCATAAGTCCCTTATGATTTCTCTTTCCTGTTTACCTTTTCATGCTTCTCTTGATTCTTGTGCTTGAAAGTTAAATTTTCTGTTTAGCTCTGGCTTTTCTAAGTTTTTCCAAGTTTTTTAAGTTTTAAGTTTTTAAAGTTTTTTAAGCTTTTCTAAGTTTTTTTCTAAGTTTTTTTGAACTTAGCCTAGTGCTAAGTTCAAGGAAGTATATGTTCTTTTGCTCATTGCCCTGGGCACCTAGGGGATGGCAGAGTAGAGGCACTGAATTAGATCCCCAAGTATTAAATTTTCTGGTATTAAATCACAAGAATTTTTACCTTGTGGGAGTGTTCTGTCTTCATCTCCCGTGTTTTAGCTATACTTTTTCCATATCTTCTATGTAATTCCTTGATTTTAGTGTTGAATATTTAAAGAGATTTTCAGAAAGAAACTAATCTATCATCTTTCTGGTCACATGATCCCCTCAAAATCTTCCAAAGTTGAGAATTTTAGATATTTTACTGATTTACAGTGTTGTTTCAGTTGTGAAACCCTCCTGTAGATAGTTGAGACTGTGGCATTTTTATGTAGAGCATAAAATCAATACTGTCATAAGGAGCAAGGATCTAAAAAAATTAATCCAAAAGAAATGAGCCTGTGAACAGGGAAGAATTTTATGAAATACTGAAAATAGGAATATCAGCCCCGAGACCACACCTGTTCAATCTACTAATAATTTCAATCTACTGATCATTTCACTAATAAGGGTGGCAGCATAGCTTTGCCATGGTTATTCTGGACAGAGCCAGGAAGTCTTGGGTGGGCTCTTTTTTAAGAAAATCTACCTTATAGATTTTGTAAGATAACACCTGCAGCAAGGCTGACATATAACATATTGTGAGTGTTGAACAAATATTTAGATTTTGAAGCCTTAAGTGTTCTCTCTTCACCATAAATCTTGCCCACCAGGCAATTTTTCCATTTTGGAATATTCTCCCTCTATCTCCACATTGCACCACACATTAGAGTTTGCATATTTTCTGTGAAGTAATTCTAGTATTCTTAAAATTGCTCAAAATATTTCATTTAGAGACTGTATGATCACTGACTCATCCTTTAAATCTTACTTATGTATGAATCACATCAGTAAATGGGTCATTTTGAAAAAAAAAACCCCACTATTTAACTCTTGCCATATTCCCCATCTGTAACTTCACTCTTCTCTCTTTTCATGTTTCCCATTCCAGAATTCTGCTGCTCTTCAAGGCCCATTTGCCTACATACCTCCCTACCTCACCTCCTAAGTCCTCAAGAATAGAAGCCGTCTGACTGTGCCCAAGATAGTTATAATCGCACTGGCAGAGTCCCCTGTACTCCTGGACCACAGAGCATAAAAAGGAAGGAGCTACTGCCACCCATCTCTCTGTTTATGCATAGCCTGTTCCTCTTGCAGAGAACTCTCTCCTTTCTCACCTCTGGCTCTTGGATCCCCTACCTCCTCTCAAGGCACAGTGAAGATTCAATTTCCTGGCCTTTCCCAACTCTCCCTTCCCTCACCTGACTTCGCATTTATTTGAGATTTTCTTAGTTGGACTCCATGTTGCTTCCCTCTCCCTACCACCCAATATAAACTCCTAGAGGGGAGGGACTGCTTTACTTTGTCTCTTTATTCTTCCTACCAAGCACTGTGGCTGTCACTCAGTAGGAGCATGATAAATGCTTTTCAAATTGAAAAATTAAATGAACACTCTTGGAGCTGGAACCCATCACTCATTCTCCTTCCCTGACTGCCGTCAAATTCAGGCATCCATGGATACAATGATGAGACTCCAAAGGAGAGGTGCCTTTCTCTTCTGAGCAAGGTAGAGGGAGTGGCTAGTGACCTCTAGGGCTTGAAGGAGAAGAGGAAGTCAAACCTCTCTTTCTGTCCGGACTAGAGCTTTCTTTAAAGGTATCAGGCTCTGTTCACATGAGCATCTTCTTGCTTTTACAACTGGCTGGGTTGCCTCTTTACCCTAAGTGAAGTGTTCATAACAATTGATCTTGAACAGACTGTCTTGGATAAAAAGAAAAATAATCACAAGGTGATTGAAAAGGTAAGGGTGATTATTGGAAGCTAGTAAATGCAGGGAAAACTGGGGAATGACCCAGGCAGTGAGAGACAAGGGGGTGGGAGGAGGACTCTTAGAAATGGAAATAGTGGGTAGAAATTGAACATGGAAAAATGTAGTCTGAATGTCAGGAAAAGGTATCAACTCGCAGATTTAATTAGGTAGTGGAACAGTTTCCCAGAAGAAATGGCAGAAATTTATTGCTTGAGCTACTTAAAATTGGCCTGGACAGAAGCACTGGGGGATATACAGAAGAGGGCAATCCTTCCCAGATTCTGGAGGACTCATGTAGGTAGCAATTGGTCTTTTATATGTCTAATGTTCGGGAGCATCATTCTAGCATTTCCCTTCACAGTGCTTCCCAGCTGGGTTCTCTTTGCCATTGTAACCCTGAAATGCAGAACCTTACATAGTACCTCCAGGGAAATCCAAAGCTCTTTTTGGAAAAGCAAACCTAGTTGTATATCCCCATTTGCTTTATTAATCCCATATTTTTCCCTCTTCCTTTTGGATTGGGCTGCAGGAACCTTGCAGGGGGCTTTCAATGAGTGTCTTTTTTCTTTCTATCTCTCCTGGCAGAGGGAGGGGCAGAGGCCTTCTCATATTCTTTAGCTTTGCTCTTTTTAGGCACATCATCAGCCCCCTTTGACTGGCTCTTCTTCTTGTGCTCCATCTTCTGAATAAGGGTAAGAAAACAGGCTTTTTTCTCTCCAGCTATCACACAAAGCCCCCTGGGCACGAATCTAATCATTACATTTAGATTTCTGATTTCGTAACTTTTTCCTTCCCTCCTCTGAATAAGAAGCAAGATGAAGGATGTTAAAACTGAAACTGGATAAAACAGTATTGACGCTATCTCTTCAGTAGCCTTTACACTCAAATCAATAATTCTGTTACACAAAAGGGATGCTAGTATTTTTCTGCTAGAAAACAATACACACCCTTTGCAGGGCACTCTGGGATGGCATCACAACTCTTTTATTCTGGGAGAAGAGACTTCTTACACACCATTTGGTAAGTGCTTTCCAATGATCCCCTCTACCTACCATGAGATAGAGCCTTGGGGACTCACCCTATCCGTTCCCCATTAACATTCTAGTTTGCATTCCTTCAGTTTTTCCATTTCTAAGAGTTCCCCTTCCCCCTTGTCACAATCGCTTCCTATCCACAGTGACCTTATATTCTCAGTTACCCTGAATAAGGGAGAATGATACCTGCTGAATTCTTAGAAAATCAGGACTGAGTCAAGCCTTGGGGCCTCAGAGGAACACTGTCAATAAATTCAATGCCATACAGCCAGATTTGTTGAAATGAGTTCCCACCAGAGAAGTGACTTGCTCAAGGTCGCATAACTAGGAAACAGTAGAGTACTTCTGAAGGATTACTTTTAGGATTTGATATTCAGATTCTGTAGAATTTCAAAAAAATCCAAAGGAGGGAAAAGATAAGTAGGTAAAATGGACAACTCACACTCTACTGGCAGTCTGGCAACCTCAAGAGAATTTGAGGAAGGCCCCTAGCATGTTGAATGGTTCTTCTGTGGCTAACTCATGAGAGTCATACAGATGGGCAAGTGTTGGTGGCTTATGGTATGCCATTTTTGTGGGAAGGGGGGAATGTTTATACCTACCTCATGTTTGGTGGCTCCACTGGAGTATCTTAATGCTTCTGGGAACCTTAGTATTGACTGGGGCAATGAGTCCTGAGCGGGTTTAGTTTTTAAACATGAATAACAAATGATTTTTATTATGACTTTTGCCAAGGTTTTATTCATAAAATGGTCTGCCTTACTTGCACCTGGGCTGGGAGTTTGAGATTTTCTTCCATTAAAAAAAATGTTAACCAAGGTTAACATGAATTCCCTTAATCAACTGACTTAAATCTTCTCATACTTCAGGGAAAAAAATGCAATTAGGTCAGTTCCAAGTTGGTGTTTTCCTCAATAAAGAACCTCAGTTCCCTTAAGCTATCTTTCTTCATCATTCAGCCAAGGAGTCTTAGTCTGAAGTCTGTGAACTTGTTTTTTATTTTAAAAATATTTTGATAGCCATATTTCACTTTAATTGGTTTCCTTTAATCCTGTGTATTTGATTTGATTCATTTAGTAACATCCTTCTGAGAAACGTGCCATAAGGCTTCAGCAGAGTGCCAAAGGGGTAGATGGTATACAGAAAAGTAAAGAATCCCTGACCTAGACCCTCAGACCCTTTGGAGTCACCAGACAGTGCTGGAAGCGGGCCAGAAATGGTCTGCCAATGACCTAGTGAGTAGAAGTCACCATCCCTGGAGTCTGGTGGAACCTAATGAGGGTCTGACACTCTCTTTGGTATTCTAGGCTCTGCTTGCATAGCTTCAGTTATTGATGATATTCTAATATATACAATTTTTCATTATTCTTTAAAAAAATGCAGTTGTATTTCTTAGGACACAATCAATTCCCTCATTTGAATTCAATACATTTTTGTTTTCCAGTCTGCATTACTAATATATGAAGGTTACCTGAAAATAGAGAGCTGGGTGGCTTTCAGGCTCCAATTTTTATATTATTCTGCCATGACTTTTCTAGGATTTTTTTCTTTTTCCTATTGGCAGAATGTGCTAGAAGAGGTAATGCCTGTCTTGAGGAAGCAGATTAATTAGTAACAATGATAGGGGCTTTGAGCAAACCTGGAAGCTGGTTTTTCTCCTGTCAATACCAAAAGAAAACAATGGTGTCAAATAATATGGGGAGCTCAGAGCTATTCAAGTCCAGCTAGTTTACTAATTGGGTAGTTGGAGACAAGGAGTCAGCACAGAGAAGTCTTCCTGGAAATTTCTGCATATGAAGTATTTGTCAACGTGTGAGCCTTATTTCATTAGGGGAGATGGTTTGTAAACAGTTCTTAGGAATCAACAGTTTGACATTAAAAAGAGAACTTTGAAAAATGCTAGACCAAAAGCAGATAAATGCAAAAGGGCCAATATTGGGAAACAAGAATCAACGTGGCCAGCCTTTCCCCATTTGTCTGTTAGGTGACAAGTGCTTTTTGAAATATCTTCTTTTTTGTTAAAAAAAATAATGGATTAGATTTGATTTCATGGAAGTAAAATAAAATCCATCTATGTAGAAGTCAGCCAGATCACTAAGAAGAATATTCCACCAGCAGAATTACCTTCTAGCATCTTCTTCTCTCATTAGCTATTGTTAAAATCAATGCTCAGATAGGGAAGTTGAGGCAGATCAGGAGAATCAGACAAAGGCAAGGGATTTAAACATGGGAACCCTGTCAGGGCTCTGTTCTAGGGCTGGGGGCATGGGAGCATCAATTCTCTGCCCTCAGAAGATTAGTCCACAATGTGTAAATAATAAGCAAGATCTTAGAAGTTCAGAGTTGGAAGGAACCCCAGTGGACACTGAGTTCAAGAAATACCTGAAAAAGAAATCCCTCTATAAAATGTATAATGGGTGGTAATCCTGCATGTGCATAAAGGTCTCCAGTAAGAGGCTGTCCAAGATGTCCTATGGCAGACTAGTCTACTTTGGGATGGTGCTAACATTTAGTAGGGCAGCTATATGATCAATGGATAGAGCCCAAGGCCTGGAGTCAAGAAGACTTCATGATTTCAAATCTGCTCTCAGACACTTAGTGGCTGTATGACCCTGGGCAAGTCACTTAATCTTTGTTTGCCTTGCAGGCAGCTAGGTGACACAATGGATCAAGTACTGGACTTGAAGTCAGGAAGTCCTGAGTTCAAATCTAGCCTCAGATACTTCCTAGTGGTGTGACCCTGGGCAAGTAACTTCACCTGGTTTGCTTCAGTTTCCTCACCTGTTAAATAAGTTGGAGAAGGAAATGGCAAAACACTCCAGTACCTTTGCCAAGAACACCTCAGGTGGGGTCACTAAGAATTAGACACGACTAAAAACAACCAAACAACACATGTTCCCCCTAAGTCTTCTATGTCTCAGGATGAACATCCTTACTTCCTTCAGCCAATTTCATTATAGCATGATCTTAAGGTTTTCCATATCCTAAAAATATTCTCTAGCTTATCGATCACTGTTCTTCCTCAAATCTGGTCCCCAGAACCGAATATGACCCTCAGTTTGTAGTCTTACAATAGAGAGTACAAAGTACACTTACCTCCCTGTTCCTGGAAGTTCTGCATCTCTTAATTTAGCCTAAGATGACATTAGCTTTCTTGTCTGTGATGTCATACTCTTGACTGCTGTTGAGCTTAGGGTCCAAGAAGACTCCGAACTTTTTCCTGCACACAAATTGATAATTAGTCATGCCTCCTCCATATCATACTCCTGAAGTTTCTTTATTAACATAGGTAAAGGTTTACATTTATCCTTATTCAATTTCATCTGATTAGATTTGGCCAGATATTCTAAGATGTTGAGATTATTTTTAATCCTAGCTCTGTCATCCTGTTAGCTGTCCCTCCCAGTATGCTCTGGGGAGCATACCATTTACATCTTTATCCATGTCACCAAGAAAGATATTCAATAGCACCAGGCCAAGTACAGATTACTGGGGTAATTGGAGAACTCCTGTCATGTCAGCATTCAACCATTAATAATGGGTTTCCACCAGTTTTGAATCAACTTAATTGTTGAGTTGAGAGAACTTGATAGTATAGTAGATAGAATTCTGGACTTGTACTCAGGAAGACTCAAGTTAAAATTCAACCTCCGAAATTTAGTAGCTGTATGATACTGGACAAGTCACGTAAGTGCTGTTTGCCTCAGTTTCCTCAACTGTATAATGAGGCTAATAACAGCACTTTTCAGGGTTGTTGTGAGGATAAAATGAGGTAAAGTTTGTAGATGTCTTAGCACAGTACCTGACTTCCAGGCCCTGGCACATAGTAAGTTTTTAATAAATGTTTATTTCCTTCCATCTTAATATCATCTAGCCCAGCGGTGTCAGACTTAAATAGATAAGAATCCCTGTGGGTCACAAATTAGAAAACCAAAAATTAACATTATCTATGTTGTATTTTATTTATTTTATGAGACATTTTCCAATTACATTTTAATCTGCTTTGGACTACACGAGACTTTTGCAGGCTGTGTGTAGCCTATGAGCCGTGAATTTCATACTTCTGACTAGTCTGTGTCTCCTCCATCTTGATCACAGATATAGTAAGAGACTTTGTCAAATGTTTTGTTAAAATTAAAGTAACTATATTTCTAGTTTAATAACCTATCAGAAGGGATATATTTAGTCTAGCATGAGTTGCTTTTCATGAACGCATCTTAGCTCTTTGCGATTAACACTTCCCTGGCTAGATATGCATTTGCCATCTCTTTAATATGTTCCAGGTATGCATTACCAATCTCTTCAACATATTCTAAAATTTTTCTGGGAATTAAAGTCAAGATCAGTAGCTCATGGTTCACAGAGTCCATTTTCTTCCTGTTTTTGAAAATCAGGAAGTAATTTGCCTTTCTTAAATCCTTAATCACTGACGATATTTTGATAATCACATTTACCAGTTATTTTAGTCCTTATGGGTATAGGGCATCTGGCGTACAAGGGGAGTGTTTGTTCAATGATTCCTCAATTATTAATGTTAAATGAAGTATAAAACCACAATTGTTTGCCCATTTTGAAAGGCAGGTTCCAAACAGAGTTGAAATAGAAGAGGGATAGCCTGTAACTGATGAAGTCAAACTCACATTGAAATGGGTACACTAAACCTTACCGAAGGATCCATGAGGGCTGTATATTGACTTTGAAAACCACATATCAATATTTTCTATGTTCTGTTATATTTTCATTTATTTCGTTCAGTATTTCCCAATTACATTTTGAACTGATTCCTGCCATGCTGTGTTTGCCACCTCTGCTCTCCATACTCTTATTTGCAGGTGGTATTGTGTTTATCACACCAGTCCCCAGAATATCACAGAGCCTCCTCAACGATCTCTACAACTACTTAGAGCAAATCCACATAGAAAAAAGGATGAAGAATGCCTACTGGTCATACCATGACCATAGCTAGTGTGGCTTTACCATACTAGTCAGCTAGCTGGCACAGTGGATAGAGCTCCGAGCCTGGAGTCAGGAAGACCTGAGTTCAAATTTGGCCTCAGACAATTATTAGTCATGGGATCCTGGGAAAGTCACTTAACATTTTTTTTTGGCTTCCTCAGCTGAGAAATGGAGATAATGATAGCACCTACCATTCATTTTCATTGTGAGGATCAAATGAGATCATATTTGTTAAAGACTTGGCAAAGTGCCTGACATGGTAAATGCTTAATACATGCTTCCTTCCTGCCTTTCTTCTTTCTTTCCTTCCATGGCATGCAAGCAGTCGCATATATAGTTGATTGATTTAGATTTTCATTATTCTCCTCTTGGACAGGAACTATAGATGGACAAAGTGCTGTGCTTAAAACTGGGCAGGTGGAGGGTGGGCTAGATTGCAAAGCAATTTCAATAATCACCAGCTTTTTTCCTGGCAGAGGGGGGCACCAACTTTTAAAAAATTATATTCTTCTAATGATGTTATATGGCTGTAAACAATGGGCATCAGCACTTCTGAAGAAATCAAAATCGAAAGTGACCTGAAGGATCCATGGGAGTAACTAGGCTGTAACACATCGGCAAGAATGCTTTACACAACGTAACATCCAAGCCATCATTGAGAACACATAATCAGAAAAGGAGCATTAGAAAACAGATTGATAGTTCAGGGGCTACAATGGTTTTCACAAAAGTGTCAAAATTCTAGAGGTTTCAAACTATGTCATTGGGAAATATTTAAACAAAACAAATAAAAATATGTAAAATCCACATATGTAATAATAGAATATATTTTTATATATTATTTATAAAAAATATAATAATAATAATAAAATAAATAAATAGATAACGTTAATTTGTGGGTTTTGAAGTCATTCTGTGACCTGCAGGGATCCATTTCTATTTAAGTTTGATACCATTGTCCTAGCAGGGCTGTCTCCTTCAGTCCCACAACTCTTACAAGAATTAGGTCATACTATTTTGTCCCCTCTCCTGGAGTGGCTCTATTGCAGTAGGATGGTTCACTGAATGTATCTTAACCCAAGTCTCCACCTTCCCACCCCCATCCTCTCTTAGAGTGGGTTTATTGCTGCTAGGTTGCTTTTCTTACCTCCGTTTAATTGTCCCCAGTATGCCTCCCATCAGTGTTAAGGTGATCGTAGAATTTGAGAATTGGAAGGGTGCCCTTGAAAGTAATAGGGATTTAAATAGAAAAGGTGGGTTTACAGTGAGGAGTCATTTCAACAGTAAATGGAAGATGAGTGCAAAGTAGCGAACATGTATGTTTATGAATATGTTGATGATTTGCACCAAAACAGAGAGTTCAGAAAGAGGGGAAAGTCTGGAGGGAAAGTTATTACATTCTCTTCTGGATATCTTGAATTTGAGATGCCAACAAGACATAAAGCTAGAGACTGCAGAAAGCTACTTGGTAATATTGAACTGGCAGTCAAGAGAGAGATAAAGGCTAGCTATATGGGTGGGAGTCACCTGGGTAGAGATAACAATTGACCCCATGGTAGCTGAAGAGATCACAAAGTGAGAGAGTATTTAGAGAAAAGAGGACCAGAAAGAGCCTTGGGGAGACCCACAGCAAAGACAACAGCGTGGGTGAGGATACAGCAAAGAAAACTGAGGAGCCACCTGCAAGATTATGAAAGCAGGCCCCTGTATATTGTATGATAAACTTAGAAGGCCAGCTCTTGGTCTTAGATATTACTGTTAATTCTCTATGTATATGGCAAACCAGACATTCATAAGAGAGATTTCATACAAATAATCCTCCCAGTTGATTCTTTGCTAGCTTCATTGATTTTGTTGGTGCAATTTTTTTCAATTTCATATAACTGAAATGATCTATTTTATATTTTTGTGATTGCCTCTAATCCTTTTCTTGTTAAAAATTCTCCTCTAGTCTCATCTGTGAAAGAATCTTGTTCTTATTCTCTTCTATTTTTTATGGTGTGACTTTTCATATTCAGGTCACATATCTCTTTTGAATTTATGTGTCGTGTAAGATATACCTCAAAAAATTTCTGCCAAACTGTCTTCCAGTTTTTCCAGTGATTCTAATAGGTGTCAGTTAGAACCTCACAGTTGCATTTTATATCTTTCACCATTTATCTATTAGAAAAAAGGTTCTTAATATTATAAATGCAAATTAGTTACATCTACATATATATTGTATGTGATGTGTGTGTGTATGCATTTTTGTGTGTATGCATACATACATATATGTGTGTGTATACACACACACATGCATGCACATGTATCAACTTGGTGGTACACTGGATAGAGCACTGGGCTTGGAGTCAGAAAGATTCATCTTCCTGAGCTCAAATCTGGTTTCAGACACTTACCAACCGTGTGATCCTCGGCAAGTCACTGCCCTGGTTGCCTTAGTTCCTTATCTATAAAATGAGCTGGAGAAGGAAATGGCAAACCAGGTCAATATCTTTACCAAGAAAACCCCATGAAGAGTCAGATGTGACAGAGAAAAGACTAAACTACATGTGTACATATACATACATGTATGTATATACATACACACATACACATATATATGTCTTGTATATAAAATTTTATTGGAGAAAATTATTACAAGGAGCTTCTTCCCCATTTACCTGTTTGTCATATTTTAATGACATTATTTTTGTTAGTGAAAACAAAGAATAACATTTATGTGATCCAAATTTTTCATTTTATTTTTTTGTGATCCTCTATATCCCTTGTTTGGTCATGAACAATTTTCCTATCCATAAACTGGAAAGGTAATTACTTCTTTGTTCTTTAATTTGCTTATGATGTTACCGTTTATGCGTGTATCCACTTGGTTTTTATCTTGGTGTGAGGTGTTAGTGTATACTTAATTTCTGACAGACTGATGTGCAGTTTTCCTAGTAGTTTCTGTGATGTAGTGAGTGCCTATTTCTGAATGGCTAATACCTTGCTAGAAGGGAACCTTTAAGATTGTCTTTGTTTCTGCAGCATCAAATGCTTTGCTATAAACAACGAGAGGTCTTACAATCTTTACATCTTCCAGCCAATTGTGTAACTGTAAATGTATGCTGTTCTGTTACCAATTATCAAAGCCTGTGTGTATCCTTCCCATAAATTCATCAAACATACCCTACATACATCTGGTAATCAATCTGATGAAGACTTTATTTATAGAGATAAGCAACCAGGTACATGGGTTGGTACTTACTGGGGTGATTTCTAATCAGCTTCATATAGTAATCACCTATCACCCCTGTCTATATCTAAATTTCTGTGATAGATTTAGTAACACTTTATGTGGATTCTTTCCCTAATTATTTTGCAGCTAGGTGGTACAAATTAGGTGGTATAATAGATGAGGTGGTAGCTAAGGAGTCAGGAAGACATGAGATTGAAACCAGCCTCATACAGTTAACAATTTATCCTTCCTTTCTTCTTGATTTGTTGAAAATTCTCCTTTTTTTCATTTCCGATATTGCTAATTTTATTTTCCTCCCTCTTTAAAAAATCCAATTAGTTAATTATATATTTTGATGTTTTTCTTATTAACAGCTCCTAGGTTTATTTGCTCACTCAACCTTTAATTTTTTACATTTCATTACATTTAATTTTGTTAATTTTTTTCTCTCTACAAAATTTAGATGTTGCTTTTTAATCAGAGGTTTTAAAAATGTGTTGGTTCCCTAGTTTTTCCTAATTTGCATATTCATTTCAATGATCTATTCTTTTGTTTGCTGATGAAAGCATATAGAGATGAGATATTCACTTTAAGAAGTCCTTTGGCTGAATCCCCCAAATTTGGCAGGTTGTCTCCTATTTTTTCTTTGGGCCTCAGTTCTTTAGGATTCAGTCATGTAGTCAACAATTAAATCTGAATCCTTAAAAAATGATCTTAAAAATGACCTTTTATTCAATATAGTTTTGAGTTCATTGTGTTCAGCAAAGGATGTGTTTAACATTTCTGCCCTTCAGCAGTAAGGTTATTGTGCCTGAATAATGAAAGTGGTCAGTTTTTTGTACAGGTGCCATATAATTCTGAGAAATACATATGTATGTATGCATATATGTCTATATCTGTAGATCAAGTGATCTACAAATAAATCTATGCCTATATAGAACTTTATATATCATTATCCAAACACATATGTACATATACAAAATAATAGATGATTATATACATAAATACCACATATATTCTATAGTGCTCTATAGAAATAGCATGTATATTTTGCTACATTTATCTAGCGTATGCAGTATCTATATGCGTATGTTATGTGTGTGTGCATGTGTATAACCATATACAATATAGTGGTTGTTGTCCTTCATTCTTGAAGAGGTCCAAAATGACATCACCAAGATAATGTGAAGTTTTGATGTGTATGACTGTGGCTGATCAGATCAATATGACCTCAGAATGTTCTACCACAGATTGGGCACAAACGGTCTATATGAACATTTGGGGTGATTACTCCAAATTTGCGCATTCTACGTTTCCTTTATGCTGTTTCAATTCTGCTTTGCTCATAGAGCATAGCACCTTTTCTGATGTGGGCATGCCATGCTAAGTGGTCTTCAGTGTCTCCCATGTCCCACAATCAAATCTAAAGTTCCTGAGAGAGACCTGGAGAGCGTTCTTGTATCGTTTCTTCTGATCACCATGTGAATGCCTGCCCCATGTGAGTTCTCCATAAAATAGTCTTTTTGGCAAGCATACATTTTGCATTCAAACAACTTGGCCAGCCCATCAGAGTTGCAGTCTCTGAAACACAGTTTGAATGCGTGGCAGTTTAGCTCAAGCAAGGACTTCAGTGTCTGGTACCTTATCCTGCCAGGTGATTTTCAGAATCTTTCTAAGACAATTCAATGGAAGTGATTCAGTTTCCTGGCATTGCCCTGGTAGACTGTTCTTGTTTCGCAGCATACAACAACGAGGTCAGCACAGTGGCTCTGTAGACCTTCAGTTTGATAGTCAGTCTAATACCTCTTCTCTCCAAAACTTTTCTTGGGAGCTTCTCAAACACTGAGCTAGCTCTGGCAATGCATGTTTCAACCTCATTGTCAATATGTACATACCTGGAAAGTACACTACCAAGGTAAGTGAACTTATCCACAGTATAGTACATAACAATATATCTCTGCGTACTATATAGATGTATCTCTATATGCTCTATAGTATATATAAGATATATCATAATATTTATAGGTACTATATAGATATCAATACTATAGCATATAGTATTTATATTTTACAGATATATTGATAGACTATATATACTAAAGGATATTTATATGTAAACTATTGCATATAGTATATATATATATATTATATAGACATGTCTATATAGTATATAGCATAGATCTATATATAGTATTGATATATATAGTATAGCTCTATACTATGTAGAAATACAAAATATAGCTATGTAAAACCTATATATAGATACTTTAGAGTAGGATATATATATATATATATATATATAAAGCTTATAGTATCTATATATTCAATATAGAGATAGCATAGTATAATATACATGGACAAATCTACATATGCTGTATAGATACCAGTGCATTTATAAAGTCTGAATCTATATACTAGCTATCCTATAGTATATACATCTATAGTATCTATATACCTAGATATATAGATACCACACACATTATATATATATATATAATATATATATGTATATGCACATATACACACACATACACATACATGCTAAACAGCATATCTGGTATCTAGCTATATCTATATATCTGTGTTAGAGTGATGTATAGATAGAGCTATACAGATATAGTTCCCTATATATACTTCTGTACTCCTTTCTATTTCCTTTAGCAGTTGCCAGAGATGTATTGTAGCTAATTTTCCTAAAAACATTTTCAAGGCATTCACTTCTTTGTTAAAATTTAATTGTCTACCTCTTAAGGGAGTACATTGGTTGTTTTTACTATCCGCTTCCTTTTAACTCACCTAGCTTTTCCTTAATGTATGTATAAGCTTTGCTGTTTGCTGCATATATGATAATTGTCCATATTTTCATTGTGTGCGATGCTCTTCTGCATAATGTAATTTCCCTGTTTATCCCTTTTAATCATGTCTATTTTCGTCACTGCCTTGTCTGCAACCATGATTGCTGCCCCTATTTCTTGAATTCAGCTGGATCATAATAGATTTTGCTCCAGTTTCTCATTTTACATTCATGTGATTCTTTCTGTTTCAAGTGTGTTTCTTGTAAACAACATGTTTTCAAATTGTTTTGTATTCCAGTTTCCTATTCTTTTCCTTTTTATGACTTATTTAATCTTGTTATCCTTCACAGTTATGGTCACTGTGTATTTCACTCAATACTATTCTTTTATACTTTTTCCTTTCTTTGATCCCTTCCCTTTCTTTTCAAAACAAACAAACAAAAACTTTTCAAAACACCCTCTTTGAAGATCATCTGTCTAACATTTGGGTTTCTTGGGCACACAGCTAAACTCTTCTTCTCATTCCCTCCTCTCTCTCCTCCTCCTGTTTCCCTATTATCCCCCAAGGATAACAGTTATGCTGGTTAAGTTATTCTTAGTGGGAAACTTCCATCTTTTGTCTTTTGGGACATCATATTCCAAACTCTCTCCTTCTTTATTGCAGTAATTTGCTAAATCTTGTGTAATCCGGACCATGGGTACTTGGAGTATTATTTCTTTGACCAGGAAGTTCTGAATTTTGGCTATGGTGCTGCTGGGAGTTTTCAGTTTGATGTTTCTTTCAAGAATGGACTGATGGGTTCTTTCTATTTTTACTTTATCCTCTGGTTCTAATTGATCTTGGAAGTTTTCATTCAATTCTAATTAAAATATTATATACACAGGGAATTGTGGGACGATGTCTAAATAAGGCTGGAAATTACCTCACTCAAATCCCCCCAATAACTGAAATTAACACCTCGAGGTGAACCTTGAGTGGCAGAAATCATTAAAATTTGGGGTAAAACCTAAGACAGCTTGGGAGGAGGTTAGGAAAGATGTGGTCTCCCAGTCTGACCCAGGTGTCCATCCCTCAGAGCAAGACAGCCCGCAGCTTTGAGTGCGCAGCCTCAGTGGCCTTGTGGGGGTTGGGTGGCTGCTCAGGGGAAGATTTCGGCCCAGGACGCTGGCCATGGGCCCTCCGCTGGTGCTGGACTTGGTGGCCCGACCCCCTCCACCCTGGACCCAGGGCCTCCCCTCCCCCCTCCGTACTGGACACGAGGCCTCCCCTCGCCCCTCCACGCTGGACGCGGGGCCCTGCAGAGTCCCCCGTTCCCTTTGGACACACGGTGAACCGCCACTTGGGGCCACCTGAGGGTCTGTAGGGAGCGAGAGCGTTTGTGGTGGCAGGGGGCTGGGGACCCAGGTTGGCACTCAGGGGCCGAGAGGACCAACCGAGGTCACTTAAAGAGGCCAGTGGTGCACACCTGGCCTTGGGTCTTAGACTATTGGACTGAGCAAGAGGTCAGAGGCCCCGAAACAGACCTCAGAAGACAAGAGAGTGAGACGCTTGAAGCCTGAAACGCCTTTGCCCCCGGAGCGGAGCCTGACTCTAACGTAAAGTTGGCATCGTAGAGGTACTGGCTGTTAAAAAAATAACACCAGAGAAAGAGCCATCCATAGCTCTTCTCACGATAGAGAAGAGCACGGTTAAAACGCAAAGAAGACAATGAAATCAAAACAGCTGCTTGTAAAAATTCAAAGAAAACAGTTTTTTAAAAAAAGTTCTTGGAAGATCTTAACAAGGACTTTAAAAATCAAGTAAGAGAGGTTGAAGAAAAATCGTAAAAAAAAGATCTAAAAACTTAGGAAAAATAACTACTTAAAATTAGAATTGGGCAAGGGGAAGCTAATGACTTTATAAAATATCAAGAAATAATAAAAAACCAAAAGAATGAAAAAGAGAAGAGAACATGAAATATACAGGCCTGTTTTAGATCATGGCATTCAAGTAGGCTAGTGACTTTTTAAATTATCTTTTCCCTATATGGTTTTGAGTCCAGTTTTAAAAAAAGAAATACCTCAAAATTTTCTTCTGTATTTTCCGGGAGTTAAAAAAATTCTCATAGTATTTTTATCACATGGAGTCGTTGACTTTTGTCAAGTATCTTCCAATTTTCAGAGAGTTTGTTACTTGGATAAAGTTTTCTATCTCTGAAAATAATCTGTCAGTTCTGCTGACAGATTATAAGTAAACAAACAAACAAAGAAGACACTTATGATGAAGAATTATTATGAGAACACAGATACTTAAGAAATTAAGCCAGGGGAAAAGAATAACTCAAAAGCATACATCCAAAGCCTCAAAGAAAAACATAGCCTGCCCATATAGTCAAGGAAAATTATACGGAGAAATAAAACAAGAGATTTTTTAAAGACTTAAAATGATATTTTAAATGAAATCAGAGTCCCAGGGGCAGTTGGTGATGCTGTGGATAGAGCCCTGGGCCTGGAGTCAGGAAGATCTGAGCTCAGATCCAGCCTCAGACACTTCCTGGGCAGATCATTTCACCTCTGTCTCAGTTTCCCTGACTGTAAAATGCAGACATAATAGCACCTATCTCCCAGGGATGTTTCAAGGACAAAATAAGATAATATTTATAAAGTGTTTAGCACAGTGCCTGACATATGGTAAATGCTTATTCAGGATCACAGAGTGATAGTCAGTAAATGTTTGTTAAGTACCCACTGTGTGCCAGGTACTGTGGTAAGAGCTGGTGATACAAAGAAAAGTCTAACCCTGGCCTCAAGGAGCTTACAATCTAATGGGAGAGAAGACACATAAAAAGAAGCTGCAAAGCAGGGTGGAGAGATGGGAGACTGCCTGATACCAAGGCGTGGTGAAGTCAAGTAGCTGACTGGCAAATGACCTTGAGAAGGTTAATATCTACCTTGTAACCTTATTTTGTGAAGCCATGAATAAAAGTGACTCATCTGCTAGACTGACAGTTTATGGCATGACACGGGCTGTCATGTGAAAGTAGCCCGAGGAGTCAGCCTGGACAGGTGTGACGAAAGCCTTAGTTCTTGGCAACCAGTGAATTAAAATCCCATGGAACCTGGTTGTACAGTGTTTTAATCACCACTCACATTTCTCTAGCCCTTTAAAGCTTACTGACTACTTTTCTCCTATCACCTGAAGAAAGGTGATACAAATTTCATTTCCATTTTACAAATGAGGAAACTGAGGTTGAAAAGATCAAATGTACCATGTGTCTCAGGCAGGGTGATGACTTGGCATGTTCTAATGTGAGAGGAAATGGGCTCAATTGTGCGGTGCATGAAAAGCTTTGGATACATGGTTTTTACCTTAGGTACTTGTTGCAGAGAAGGGCAAGATACCCCTAAAGTCAAGTTATCATAGGAGGGTTAAATAACAATTAATAGCAGTGTTGTTGCTCTCAGGTATCCGATTAATTGCCAGGTGAGTTAAATAGACATTTATTTCTGTGAGTTAAGAGGATGAACTTTGTACAGAGTGGTGTGGCCTCAGGAAGAGTTCATGAAACCATGCCTTGGAGGTTGGTGGGTTAAAGCAGAATGGATGCATGTTCCTTGAGGTAAAGGAGTGTTTCTTTTCCATCTTTCTATCCCTAGCATTTAGCTTGACATGTAAGAGTCACCTAGTAGACACCTGTCGAAAGAGCAGTGAGCTTGAATTGAGATCCCCTGAGTTGGAGTGTGAGCTCTCCACTGATCAACCTTGGGTAAGTCATTTCATCTTCTTAAGCTCTGCTTCCTTACCTGGTAACATTGCTGCATGTATGTACATACACACATATATGGGGGGGGGAGAGAGAGAGAGAGAGAGAGAGAGGAAAACATGCTAGACAAGCCATACCTTCAAAGATATATTGTAATGTGGAAAAGGAGCTAGAAAGGGAGGATGATGATAAATGGTGGGTCAGAGCAAAAGAGACCAAGCACTTGGGATCACTCTCAACCTCTCTGGTATATAGGCCAAGGAGAGATGGGTGAGTTGTCCTGTACAAATGCCTTCTTTTAAATCACTTCCCAGATATCCCCAACTCACCCATCTTTCCTTGGCCTATCACCTCAATCCATTCCCCACTGGGAAACTGCACTCCATCCCAGGAATCATCTTGGGTTTTGAAAGGCCAGTTTTGGACCTAGCCAGTTTCATTCCTAATATGTGCTTATTTCCTCCCTTTCTACCAGGCTACTTACTGGGCATCTTCGTGCCATTACTCCTGACTTCAGCCTCTGCATTTGACTGGGCATTCCAGGTCCCACTCTGGAGCCTTGGGGTCCTGACTGGGAAGAGTTCTCTGTGGATGGGCCAAACTGAGACCTATACCTCTGCTCTCAAGCTGTCTCCATGTCATGCCTCCTGGTTCTGTCTTTAGCCTTGCCATGACATTCTGGTCCCACCCTAGTAGAGTAGCCTTCTGACTAATGACAGCTCTCTAGTAGAATCCTCAAACCTACACTCTGTTCTCTATCCATCTTCCTGACTTATACATACACCGTTAGTTTCCCCTGCCTCTTCCCTTTTCTCTCACCTCACTTTTCCCCTCTAATTCTGGAAATGATCAAATTAAGGTTACTGGAAGAAATTTCCCCCTGATTCTTCACCATCCCTGTGACTTTCTAGACTAAAAGCCGTCCCCTTGGCTGTCGTTCCTGTTTGTGTGCTGGCTTCCCCTGTCTGAAGTTAGTGAATTACTTGAGGGACTATCTTGATTTTTATGTTGCTATTCCAAATTTTTGGCACAGTTCCCAGTATACAGTAAGCACTTAATAAATGGTTTTTTTCATTCCTTCATCCAGTTGGGTATATAGGTTTTCATGGATGATTTTAGAGATCTCTCCCATCAAAAGAAAGCTTTAAAGAGGTAAAGGAATTCTAGAGGGCACCCCCACACCCCACAGTCATCACCATTAGTATAGGATCTGATTATTTCCCCTTATTCACTCGACATTTTGGCCAAACTTATTTCCTTGATATTCCATGCCCAGATTTGTGCAAAGGCGCTTTGGACTGGAACATGCTCCACTCATACCTCTACCACTAGGAACCCTAGTTTATTTCAAGCTTATTCAGCTTATTTACCATCTCCTATGGGAGACTCAATATTTTTCCTGGGCTACTTCACTGAAATTAGTTTGTCTTTACTCTCTGTTATGTATTATATATACTTATCTTTCAACATGCCCGTCCAAAGTGGAATAGAAGCTTCTTAGAGTCAAGGATTGTTTTGTTTCGGTCTTTCTAGCACAGCACCTATAACACAGTAAGTAGTTGAATTCTTATGGAATTGAATATGAGTTTCTTTGCTTTCTGCTTAGTGTATCTCTATTAGTGTTAATAACAAGATAGTGCTTGCCATTCCTTTGAAATTAGTTAAATATCCACCCCTAGAAATGTTAAGTCATTTGAGGGTCTTCTGGAGATTCCAGGTTATTTGGGGCTTCTCTTGTGCAAGATTTCTGGGCAAAGATTTGCTCACTTACCCCTAAAATGGGCTTTCAGTTCTTATCTAACCCTTTATTTGATATGTAATTTCCCAAGTTCTTTTTTTTATAAAAAGAAGTCTTCTCACATTTGCTGAGTTAAATTAACTATCCCACATGCTTATTCTTTTGCATTTCCTGCCAAGTAAAGACAAACAGGCATCTGAAATAGAAAATTCTCTGATACATCTGTGGGTTCTCTCTTCAGAGGTGAAATTTGTAATCCATCCTCCTGTATAAAAAGTAATAAAGAAAGCTGTGTGTGTAGTTTAGCTCCAGTGCTTTGGCCTCAGTCTCCTAGAGCAGGCCCTGAATGTTCTAGGATGTCTGAATCTGAGGAGCTGTCCTCTTGCTGGAGTTTCCTTTCAAGGGTAGTCAGTAAATTGGTCGATAAACATTTATTAAGTGTTTACTACGAGTCAGGTGCATGTTAGTATAACAGGAATTGGTTGCATGAAGAGAGGACCATTGAGGGTGTCCCTCCCAGTGGGGAGGTTGAGGAGCCTGCTTCTAGGAGAGGGGTGTCCTGATGGTACGGGAACACATGAAAGCATTCCGCAATGGATTCCAGACTGAGGTCAAGGACAATGAATAAAGATAAAGGGTAGAAAACGTGACAAAAAGGGCACTAGGCTGCCTCATTTAGCTGGAAATTTCCCCTTTTCCTCCCCATAAAAACTGAACCACTTGCTTTGTTGGAATCTCATTTCTAAACCTCTTTTTCCACATTAGCTTTATGGCAGATTCTCAGTGCAAATGTGTATTGTGGTATGCTGTGTATGAAAGTCCCAGTATAAAAATAAATTGAATTGTTTTGTTTTCCATTTAGGTCTAAATTTAAGTAAACCATTTTTGTCTTGATGTTCCAAAGGCATTAAAAACACAGACACCCTTAAAAATTGCTTTAGTGCTCTGTTCATAATTAGAACTTGATTCTTTAAGTTTGACATTCTTACAACAAGATTCTTTTATTTGAATGTTTCAAAAAATCACTTGTAGATTGTTAGTTTTAAGAAAATTAGACCAAGTTCAGATATAATAAGCACAGTGTACTTTCAAAGGAACAAAAGAGCATAACCCTTACGATAACCATTTGATTTTATTGTCGACCAAATCAAGTGCATTTTAAACTAGTCTCTTGGGAATACATATAAACAAAATTTTATATTTCAGCAGATAATTTTTCATTGATTTGCCTAGAGCAAAACTAAGTGCTCAGCTAAAAGGCGGATGGAAAAGTCATTTAAATTAGGGGAAAACATCTACCAAGTTAAATCCATTTAAAAGAATGACCTTAAGATATTATTTGAGTTATTGGAAGCATTATACTTTTGGTTAATGCTGATATGTTAAATGTAGTTTTTTGGTGTCCCACTTTCTTCCCTCAATACTAAGCTAAGAGTAGAGCTAGGAACTTGCTAATACACAATCCTAAGCAAAAAGGGGAAGGAGCTGTGGTGATTCACTGCCCCACCCTCTGGATTTTTAAGTCCTTCCTTTGTATGGAATCCTTTCCTGAAATAAACATCTGCTATGAAAAGGGACATGTTGCTGTCTGAAGCAGCAGCCATTCTGCTTGAAGTCAATGGTCACCAACCACTTGAAATTTACCATTACCATTTCCTGAAAATGTGACCTTGGGTACACACAGAGAATGACTAGGAGATAACTCACTTCTTCATATCATAAAGTGCTTTGCAGGTTAAGCCCAAGTCTTGAATGATGGCCCAAAGTGAATAAGAAATCAGCATACAAACAAAGAGCACAAATGAAAAGGGCTCCCCAGAGCATTCTCTAATAAATTTCTAGGTAGCAGCATCTGTACTCGACTCGAACTTTGTACAACTTTAGAAGAATAACCACAAAGAAAACACTACAATTATTCCATTGTAAGAGAAGAAACACAGCACAATGGGAAAAGGGCTAGATTTTGAGGCAAAGCCTTGAGGTCAGATCCCAGCTCTTCTCCTTGCTGTCTGTATGACACTCCATCTGCTCTGTTTCAGATTCCTCTACTGGGAGTCTGTAAGATGAGGTGGGAGGGCCTGGAATCCTATAGGCTTTTCCATCTCAAAATTTGTGATTTGGAGGAATTGCCTGAGGCACTCAGAGATTAGGTGACTTGCCCAGGGTCACATAGAAATGAGATTTGAAACTAGGACTTCCTGACCCCAAGCCTAACATCCTCTCAACCATGAAATACTGCTATTATACTTTTCAGATTAAGCAGTTGATGTTCATTCTAAGTTGAATGGGTAATTGTCATTATTCCATCTTTTTTAAAAACTTAATTCCCCCACCCCCAACTTGCTAGATAACAACATTATATGTACTTGATCTTTGCAACAGCTTGTGAGAAAAAGTAGCAGAAGAATATTAGGTCTATTTTACATATGAGGAAACGTAGGTTCTGCTAATGGGGTGGAGGGGCAGGGGAGACACTGAGGCCCAGGGTTCTTTCCGTCATACCCTACTTTGATACTTTGAACTTTTGATCAGTCAATCCAAAGCCTTAATTACACGGAAATAAAAAATCAACTTCTTTCCCCAAGGAGCTCACATTTTTAAGAGCTCTCCTGTCAGTGTGACTACAGGTAATGATGGGCAAAACATCAGCAATCCCTGATCTCCTCTGCCATTTATGGGCTCTCTTTGCGTCTACTTTTGTGTATTTCTTCCTCAAATAGTTCATCATGTGCAAAATGTTTCTTGGGAGTTCCCTGAATATTTGTATACAATGAGTGGCAGTGTGGATTAACAGATAGAGGCCTGGACCTGTTTCCAAATACTACTTCTCACATTAATTAACTAGGTAAACTGGGACAAGTCACTTAAATTCTCCAAGCCTCATTTTCCCCTTTTGTAAAATGAGGATAATAATACCATCATTAACTATATAATGGGGCTATTGTTAGGCTCAAATATGACATGGTATGTAAAGTAGGTAACTGGAACCAGTGGCAGAATGTCTCCACAGCTATACACTCCATAAAAGTGAAGGCAATAGAAATGTTACTTGTTGCGATTCATTCGGTGGCATTTCTAATGTGATGTGGAAGGATTGCTCCAGGCAAACACAAATACCACAGGATTGTAGATTTGAAGCTGCCAGGGATCTTAGGATCTGGGTTGCTGTGGCTCAACCTTGGCCTCAGGCTCCAAGTCCGAAACTGTTGACCAGACCTGCCATCATTTTCCTAGATGTAGAGTTGGAAGGGAACTCAAATGTTACTCAACCTCATCCTTTCATTTGATAGCTGAGGGAACTGTGGCCCAGGGTGGAGAGTTATCTTGCCCAAGAGCATATAGGTGATATAAAGAGCTATCAAATTTGTAATTTATTTCAACAGGACATTGTTAGATCTATGTCCCTTCCCCTTCCCCTTGGTATAACTAAAATTCTTTGAAACCAGTACATGATTTTGCTTTTCTCTTGGTATTCCTAGTGCCTGGCACATAGCAGGTACTTGATAAAATGTGTGTTGAATGAATGAATACATATGTTCAAACCCATTTAGATTTTTAGGATTACAGTAAATTAAACCATATTAAAGCAGAAAATGTACCTTAACAATGTCAGAGCAAAAGGCCACATTTGGATCAGTTTTGCACGTTATCTAGAGATGGTTCCAAAGTGACATAAGCACAAGGGAATGGGTGATGGAGAATGTGTGTGTTGTGATGAAAACCAGCCCCCCCCCCCCAAACCCAACATTTCCTACTAGTCCAAAAGAAACTTGAGTTTGAAAAAATGAACATTTTCTACTTGTTAGCTGAGCTGGTAATTTAAACACCTAGTTTTGATACTAGCCAACATATAATTGCTCCCCAAATAGTGAGACTGTTTGATAGGGCTTGGAAGGATTCTGCAGTGGCAAACTCTTAGCCACAGTTTCTTCTCCTTCATTGACATTATCTCCTAATTCCATTATGTGAACAATCAACACGCAAAACCTTTTCTCACTGTTTCTCTTGTTCTAAATTAAATCAGCATGAAAGAATACAGTAGTTAATTTAGTCTTTTTCCCCCCAAGGGAGAAAAAGAAAATGCTTACATGAGGCAATATATAAACCAGGCAAATTCAGTGCTGAGTAATTAAAGATACAGCTCACGCCATTTTTTGACCAATCAGTTGTAAATAGTTTAGTGTGGCAGAAGCCAATTAGTACTTCTTTAATAGACTAATCATTTTATATTTAATTATCATATCAATAATACCAGCCTACCCCTATAGCTAAGTCAATAGTTATTATGCTGACTAATTAAAACCTGAATTAGCTTTTAGGTTGACGAGTGCTCACTTTGTAAAATGCAGCTCAGAGCTGAGAAGCCAGGAGACCCAAAGAGAGTAATGTGAGTTCATTTGTTGCATTGGACTCTTGCTAAATGTGAAGTATGCAGCACTTGTTGAGTGTTGGGAGCAACATGGATTTGGGCACCCCAACCAAAGCAGCAGAATTGAGAGAAAGGATCCAAAAGTGGCTGGTGCTGAGCTGACAGAAGAGGTGCAAACACATGAAAAGATCCATTTATGATTTTCAGTGAACTGAAGGTGAAATGTCTTCTGGACCAGTTGCTTAGATTCTGTTGCTAAATTACAAGAAGATGTTAGAAAAAAATAGCGTATATGATTAAAATTCCTATCATTTACATGAGGCATAGGTACTATTAGAACTGTTCTAAATAGCAATATTGTGTCTCCAAGAATATTATTAATTTGTTGTTTATGAATTGAGAAAACCAGTTCTAGGACATAGTATCATATTTGGAGCTAGAAAGGGCCTTAAAAGTCATCTAGCCCAAGTCTCTCATATACAGATGAAAAAAATGAGACCCAGAGTGGGTCAGTGACTAATAGCATGATCACCCAGGTATTAAGTGGCTGAGCCAGGATTCCCACCCAGATCTACTGATTCTTGATCCAATATTCTTTATACTCTAGACAGGCCTCGAGGCCACAGATTCCTCACCCCTGCTCTAGCATGACATTTGCTTACAAGTGCAGGATGGTGTTACTTGGTATGGACAAGATCTGGGAAGCTTCAGTGGATGGCAAGTTTAGTAAGACATAGAGTCTGCAAGCTCATTTGACCTCCAGTTCTCTTAAGGGATGTGAGATTCGGATTGAAGGAGGTGAGAGTCTCACTGTGTTCTGGCTGCAGTATTGTTTGTACTGGGTGCCATATCTTAGGAATGAGCTTAACAAACTAGAGGGTGTCTGGAGAAGGGAGGAGGTGGAGTATGAGGAGGCCTACAGACCATGGCAGACCAAGATCAGTTGAAGGAATTGGGAATATTTGACTTGGAGAAGAGAAGATATGATAGTGCTCTGCTAGTATTGGTAAGATTGTCATGTTGAAGAGAGGGCAAATTTATTTTGCTTGACGTCAAGTGTCTGATCTAGACATAATGAGCAGAGATCTCCAAGAAGCAATTTTGACCTCAAAATAAGAAAACAATTCTAACAATTAAAAGTCTCAAAGTAGAATGAGCTGCCCCAGGAAGTAATAAGTCTTGCTCTCTTGGTGAGGTTGTCACACAAAGACTAAATGATGACCACCTCTTGGCTTTTTTGTGGCTAGGATCCTCACTCAGGACTATATTACTGTGGTCCTCTTAGGACCCTTTCAACTCCACTTTGATTTTTTTTTTTTACAAAGAGGTTAAATTGCTGTTATTTTTAAAGCATTAGCGCTAAACCCATTACAAATGAAAACTAAAAAATAACAAGAATAAAATTGGGGAGTGCCATTCAGCCAAATCCGAGATAAGGGAAAAGCAGAAAATAAACTGGTGGTTTAAAACAATGAACCCCAAAGTGGGAGCCATAGTCCCCTTGTGGGGTTCATGGTCTCACCCAGAGGGGTTTGTGTGTTCAGCTTTTCAGAGGGTAAGGAGACCCTTGTGGACATGGCCAATGGTGGGCCTTGTTTCCAACATGGCCACACCTGCCTTCGTCCAGTGTAACTCCCCTGTCCTTAACTCTACTCCCTCTCTGAGTTGTACAAACTCCCAACCTTCCCTTTAGAAGCTAAATGTTGGCTTTCCAGGGAAGCAGCTTGGCAGGTGCCACTGGGTCAATCCACCCTCAATCTTAGGCCCCCTTTGGCTGGAGCAGGAGTCAGTAACCTGTGAGGAAGAATCTTGTCTCCCTCTTTTTGTTGTTCCTTCAGATCTATTTAACTACCTAACAGATCAACATTTACAAAGGAATATTTACTTCAGAAGGCCTAATTACTAATGTACAGACTTACTTACCAACATGTGGAGCTTAATCCTCCTACTTTCAAAGCCCCAGAATGTTCTTGGTCATGGCCTCCTCTTAGTTTACTGGACTTTCTCCAATCCCACTTTCTTCAGGAGGCATTACCTACCCCCCACTTCTACTAGTGTCTTCCCTCTCAATTTCCCTTCCATTTATACTGAATATGTATTATCTATACTTCATTATTTGTATGTTCCCCCCACCCCCATTTTAGTCAGGGCCTGCCTTGTGTCAGGCACTGTGCTAAGTATTGGCAAGATACAAAGAAAGACAAAAGACAGCCCCCGCTCGCCAAGATCTCATGGTCTAATAGAGGAGACAATATGAAAACACTGTACAAACAACATATATATGTGTATATATGTATATATATGTAATATATTTGAAAAAATCTTAGAGAGAAGGCACTAACATTAAGGGGACTTAGGAAAAGTTTCATGTGGTAGATAGAATGTGACCTAGAACTTGAAGGAGGCCAGGAGGCAGAAACAGTCAACACATGAGGTCCAGATAAGGAGTGTTTTATTTTGTTTTCAGTGTTCAACAATCACTTCATATAACTTAGGTTTTTATTTCCCCTCCCTCCCTCCCTCCTCCCTCTTCCCTCCTTGAGATGGTATACAATTTTATATAGGTTCTACACATACATTCCTATTAAATACATTTTCACCTTAGTCATGTTGCACAGAATTAAAATGAATGGGAGAAATCATAAAACAAACCAAAACATAATACAAAAGAAAATGATCTGCTACATTCTGTCATCCAATTCCATAGTTCTTTCTCTGGATGTGAAAGGCATTTTGCCTTGAGACCGTTGGGAATTTTTTAAGTCCTTGCATTGCAATGAAGTACTAAGTCTACCAGAAAAATTCCTCGCCCACTGGTTGTTGCTGTGTACAAAGTTCTCCTGGTTCTGCTCCTTTTTCACTCAGCATCAGTTCATATAAGTCCTTCCAGGCCTCTCTGAAGTCTTCTTGTTCATCATTTCTTATAGCACAATAGTATTCCATTACACTCATATACCAAAACTTGTTCAGCCATTCCCCAGTTGATGGTCATGCCCTCAATTTCCAGTTTTTGGCCACCACAAAGAGTACTGCTATAAATACTTTTGTACATGTGGGACCCTTTCCTGTTTTTATGATCTCTTGGGGATACGGTCCTAGAAGCAATACTGCTGGGTCAAAGGGT
Organism: Notamacropus eugenii; assembly: GCF_028372415.1. NCBI lineage: Eukaryota > Metazoa > Chordata > Mammalia > Diprotodontia > Macropodidae > Notamacropus > Notamacropus eugenii. The sequence goes on along the minus strand of NC_092879.1, from coordinate 91,235,104 downwards.
ATGCACATTTTTGTAGCCCTTTGGGCATAGCTCCAAACTGCTCTCCAGAATGGTTGGATCAGCTCAGAGCTCCACCAACAATGAATTAGTGTTCCAAAACTCCCAGATCTTCTCCAGAATTTATCATCACCCTGTTTTGTCATGCTAGTCAATCTGATAGGTGTCATGTGGTATCTCAGAGTTCTTTTTGCTTGCATTTCTCTAATCAATAGTGATTTAGAGCATTTTTTCATATGACTATAGATAGCTTTAATTTCTTCCTCTGAAAACTGCCTGTTCATATCCTTTGACCATTTATCAGTTGGGAAATAACTTGAATTCTTGTACATTTGACTCAGTTCTCTTTACATTTTAGAAATGAGGTCTTTATCACAGACACTAGTTGCAAAAATTCTTTCCCAGTTTTCTGGTTCCCTCCTAATCTTGCTTGAATTGGGTTTGTTTGTGTAAAAACTTTTCAATTTAATGTAATGAAAATTATTCATTTTGCACTTCATAATATTTTCTATCTCTTATTTATTAAAAAAATTCTTCCCTTCTCCATAAATCTGATAAATACACTATTCTTTGCTCCACTAATTTATTTATAGTATCAATCTTTATACCTAGATCATGTATCCATTTGGACTTTATTCTTGCATACAGCATCAGGCATTGGTCTATGCCTAGTTTCCGCCACACTGATATCCAGTTTTCCCAGCAATTTTTGTGGAACAGTGAGTTCTTATCCCAGAAGCTGAGGTCCTTGGATTTATCAAACAATAGATGGTTATATTCACTGACTACTGTGTCTTGGGTACCTAACCTATTCCATGTGTCTTCCCTTCTATTTCTTAGACAGTACCAAGTGGTTTTGTTAATTGCTGCTTTATAATACAATTTGAGATCTGGTAGAGCTAGGCCACCTGCCCTAGCATTTCTTTTCCTTAGTTTCCTTGATATTCTGAACCTTTTGTTCTTCTAGATGAATTTTGATATTATTTTTTCTAGCTCTATAATATATCTGATAGTTTGACTGGTATGGCACTGAATAAGTAAATTAATTTAAGTAGAATTGTAATTTTTATTATGTTGGCTCAGCCCACCCACAAGCAACTGATGTTTTTTCACTTACTTAGATCTGACTTTATTTGTGTGAAAAGTGTTTTGTAATTGTGTTCATATGGTCCCTGGATTTGTTTTGGCAGGTAGACTCTCAAATATTTTATAGTGTCTACCTTAGCTTTAAATGGGATTTCTCTTTCTATGTCTTGGTTTTGGGCTTTGTTAGTAATATATAGAAATGCAGAAGATTTGTGTGGGTTTATTTTGTAACCTGCAACTTTGACAAAGTTTATTATTTCAAGTAGTTTTTTACTTGATTCTTGGGGATTCTCTAAGTGTATCATCATATCATCTCCAAAGAGTGAAAACTTAGTTTTTTCTTTGCCTATTCTAATTCCTTCGATTTCTTTTTCTTCTCCTATTGCTACAGCTAACATTTCTAGTATCATGTTGAATAATAGAGGTGATAATGGACATCCTTGTTTCACCCCTGATATCATTTGACATGCATTTAACTTATCCCCTTTGCATACAATGCTTGCTGAAAGTTTTAGGTAGGTACTGCTTATTATTTTGTGGAAAGTTCCATATATTCCTATGTTCCTCAGTGTTTTCAGTTGGAATGGGTATTATATTTTGTCAAAAGCTTTTTCTGCATCTATTGAGAAAATCATTTGGTTTCTGTTAGTTTTGTTGTTGATGTGATCAATGATGTTCATAGTTTTCCTAATATTGAACCAGCCCTGCATTCCTGGTATAAAGCCTACCTGATCATAATGTATTATTCTCATGATAATTTGCTGTATTCTTTTTGCTAAATCTTATTTAACGATTTTGCATTTATATTCACTAGGGAAATTGTTCTATAATTTTCTTTCTCTGTTTTGGCTCTTCCTGGTTTAGGTACCAAAACCATATTTTTATCATAAAAAGAATTTGGGAGTACTCCTTTAGCAGTTTTCCCAGTCTATATAGTATTGGAATTAACTGTTCTTTAGATATTTGATAGAATTCACTTATGAATTCATCTGGCTCTGGAGATTTTTTCCTGGGGATTTCATTGATGGCTTGTTCAATTTCTTTTTCTGAGATGGGGTTATTTAAGTATTCAACTTCCTCTTCTGTTAGTCTGGGAAATTTATATCTTTTAAAATAATCATCCATCTCATTTGGATTGTCAAATATATGGGCATACAGTTAGGCAAAGTAATTTCTAATTATTGTTTTAATTTCCTCCTCTTTGGAGGTGAGTTCACCCTTTTCATTTTTGATATTGGTAATTTGGCTTTTTTTTTTTAAATCAAATTTGTCAAAGGTTTATCCATTTTTTTTTTTTTTCATAAAACTGCCTCCTGGTTTTATTTATTACTTCAATAGTTTTCTTAATTTCAATTTTATTACTCTCTCCTTTGGTTTTCAGTATTTCTAATTTGGTATTTTCTTGGGGATTTCCAGTTTGTTATTTTTCTAGCTTATTCAGCTGCATGCCCAATTCATTGATCTCTTCTTTCTCTATTTTATTCATGTAGGCACTCAAAGATATAAAACTTCCCCTAAGAACTGCTTTTGCAGTATCCCATAAAATTTGGTAGGTTGTCTCATTATTTTCATTCTCTTGAATGAAGTTGTTGATTGTTTCTAAAATTTGTTGTTTAACCCATTCATTCTTTAGGATTAGATTGTTTAGTTTCTAATTAGTTTTTTGTTTATGTTTACATGGCCTTTGATTGCATATAAGTTTTATTGCATTATGATCTGAGAAGGATGCATTGACTATGTCTGCCTTTCTGCAATGGATTATGAGATTTTTATGCCCAATACATGGTCAATTTTTGTATATGTGTCATATAAGGCTGAGAAAAAGGTATATTCCTTTTATCCCCATTCAATTTTCTCCAGAGATCTATCATATCTACCTTATCCAGAGTTCTGTTTACCTCCTTAACTTCTTTCTTGTTTATTTTAAGGTTAGATTTATCAAGTTCAGAGAGGGGGAGATTGAGATCACCCACTCATATAGTTTGCTGTCTATTTCTTCCTGTAACTCCCTTAACTTCTCCCCTAAGAATTTAGATGCTATACCACTTGGAGCATATATGTTTAGTAATGATATTGCTTCATTGTCTGTAGTGCCTTTTAGCAGGATATAGTTTCCTTCCTTATCTCTTTTGATTAGATCTATTTCTGCTTTTGCTGTGTCTGAAATTAGGATTGCTACCCCTGCCTTTTTTACATCAGCTGAAGCACAAAATATTCTGCTCCGACCTTTTAGCTTTATCCTGTGTGTATGCCCCCGTTTCCAATGTGGTTCTTATAAACAACATATTGTTGGATTGTGGTTTTAATCCATTCTGCTATCTGTCTCCCTTTTATAGGAGAGTTCATCCCATTCACATTCACAGTTATGATTACTATCTGTGTCTTTCCCTCCATCCCTTTCCCCCTTTTTTGTGCTTTTAGTTCTCCCTTCACCCTTCCCTTCCACAATAGAGTTTTAATTTTTGACCACTGCCTCCCTCAGTCTTCCCTCCCTTCTTGCAGGCCCCCTTTTGATTCCCTTTTCCCTTAGTATTTCTTCCCTCCATTTTAGCCTCCCCATGCTTTTATTTCCCCCTTCCCCTCCTACTACCTTTAGAGCTAATTGTATTTCTATACTTAACTGAGTTTGTTGTACTCTCCTTGAATCCCATCAGATGAAAGTACCTCTTAAACAATGCTCATCTCCCTCCCCTCTTTCGGTCTACTGTAATATATTTTTGTACCTCTTCCTATGATGGAATTAATTTTTTTCTGCCTCCTCCTTTTCATACCTCCCAGTACAGTCCCTTCATACCCTTAAATCACATTTCTTATCATCAGATCATTTAATTTATACCCACTCCCTCTATCTATGTATATCCCTTTTACATTTCATAATAGATACGCACTTCTCAAGATTAACAAGTATCTTCCCTTATAGAGGTGTAAACAGCTTGCCCATATTGTGTAACAAGTTTTTTCCCCCTATTTACCTGTTTATGCCTCTCTTGAAAACTGTGTTTGAAGACCAGATTTTCTATTGAGTTCTGGCCTTTTCATCAGGAAGGTCTGGAAATCCCTTATTTTACTGAATATGCATCTGCTTGCCTGAAATATTATGCTCAACTTTGCTGGGTAATTAATCCTTGGTTGTAGTTCCAGCTCCTTTGCCTTATGGAATATCGTATTCCAATTCCTTTGGTCTTTTTAATGTAGAAGCTGCAAGGTTCGCTGTGATCCTGACTGTAGTTCCTCCATATTTGGATTGTTTCTTTCTGGCTGCCTGTAGTATTTTCTCCTTCACTTGATAGTTCTGGAATTTGGCAATGATATTCCTCAGCATTTTTAGTTTGGGGTCCCTTTCAGGAGGTGAACTGTGGATTCTTTTGATGACTATTTTGCCCTCTGCATCTAGGACTTCTGAGTAATTTTCCTTCATGATTTCTTGGATAATATTGTCCAGGATCTTTTTTTCCATCATGGCTTTCTGGTAGACCAATAATCCTTAGATTTTCTCTCCTGGATCTATTTTCCAGGTCAGTTGTTTTTCCAGTTAGATAGTTTATATTTTCTTCTATCTTTTCATTCTTCAGATTCTGTTTGACTGCTTTTTGATGTCTCATAGATTCATTAGCTTCTGCTTGCCCAATTCTATTTTTTATCAAATTGTTTTCTTCAGTTAACTTTTGCATCTCCTTTTCCATCTGTCCAGTTGTTCCCTTTAAGGAGCTATTTTCACCAGTTAGGTTTTGTACTTCCTTTTCCATTGGTTCAATTTTCCTTTTTAAGGAGATGTTCTCTTCAGTGAATTCTTTTTTCATATTTTTAAAATCATTGATCAGTTTTTCTTCTATTTCTCTAATTTGAGTTTTAAAATTCTTCCTGAGCTCTTCTAAGAAGGCTCTTTGTTCTTCAAAGCAGTTCATATTCTCTTCTGAAGTTTCAGATGGGAATACAGTCTCAATGCTGACCTCTTTGGTATTTGTGTTTTGGTCCTTGTCTCCATAGAAAGATTCTATGGTCTTTTCTTTTCTGTTTTGCTTCTTACTGGCTTTTAAAGTAGATCTCTGCATCTGTAGCACAAGGTGCTCTGTCCCACAGTTCTTGTGTCTAAAACTTGTGGCTTTGTGTGTTGTGGCCTCTGGGTCTTTCAGATAGAAACTAAAATGCTGCAGCTTACCTGGTGCTGAGCTGGCTGGTGTTTGAAAGCAGAGGCCAGGTGAGGTCTTTTTGAGTTTTTCTCTGCAGTTACCCTGGAACTAGATTGTTAAGTGTGGAGAATGTATGGTTTGGATGCCTGAGGCTCCTCTACTGTGCTAGAGCATGGACAAGCTCAGCTATCTGCTCTAGTGTCTTCCCGATTCCACTGGGGTGCTGAGGCATACCTGGGGTCCTGGTCTTGGCAGTTGATGGCTTCACCCCCTTGGGGCACAGGATCTTCTCCCAGTGTGTTGAGGTGGGACTATCTGGGACAGGTTTGGTCCTGCACTAGTCCTGCACTGGTCACCTTTGGTCACAGTAAGAGGAACCCTCCTTAGCATCTTTCTAGCCTCACAAACTGCTAGTCTGTTTGCCCCTTCTGTTGCTCCCACTGTTCCAGGGTTTTTTCTGGGGAGATATTCTCTGGGCTCATCAAGGTCAACAAGCATTGAGAGATAACAATCACTGATCACTGCCCCATCATGGCTCCCAGAACCGGAAATGTCTCCTACATCTGGGTTTTTAAAGCCAGAGGGCTCCTTAGCGCTTCCCAGAGTCTGGCCAAAGAAACATTTCCAGTCAGTAATCCCCCAGGAGTGTTTTACTAGAGGGATAGCAGACTGGATTCCAGTGAGTGTGGGGAAGGGAAGAGAGGCTGAAAAGATTTGTACAGGGCCTGTTCATGAAGGGCTTTGAATGCCAAAGATAATATTTTGTTTTTGACCCTGGAAGTGATAGGGAGCCACTGCAGTTTATTGAATAGGAAATGGTCAGGATGATTAATTTCTCAGCTGAGTGAAGGATTGACTAGAGTGGGGAGGGACCTGAGGTGGGGAGACCAAACAGCAGGCTGGTTCCTGGGAGAAGGGCCTGTTTTTACCTTTCTTTATCTCCCATGTGCTTAGCACAGTGCCTCACAGATAGTACCCACTTAATAAATACTTGGTTTGCTTGTGTCTTTGGTAAATAACAAATGCTTGTTGACCGACTTCCAGGTGACAGCTTGTCAGATAGTCAGACAGTTTTCATGTACCTCCAGTCTTCTCTTTTACTAGCTAAACATTCCCACTTCCTTCATACCCCTCACTATTCTGCTTCACTTCTTCTAAAAACCCTCTAGCTTATCACTGTCCTTCCTTAACTCTCATTCCCTGGACCTCAAGACAATGTTCTGTAGGTGCTTTGGCAAGGATAGAGCATAGCAAGGCCATTACCTTTCCACTCCTAGAAACTATACCTCTCAATGAAGGAAATGAATGTGTGAGAGGTGCTTACAATCATCCAGTGTAATCCTATGCTAAGGCCCTGGATGGTCGTTGTTCAGCTGTTAAGTTGTGTCTGACTCTTTGTGACCATGTGGATGACACTACACCTATGTTGTCCATGAAGTTTTCTTGGCAAAGTCACTTGAATGTTTTGCCATTTCCTCCTCCAGGACTTGGGGATACATACATGCAAAAACAATACAGTTCTTGTTGTCAGGAAGCTTACATTTAAACATTTCAAGGAATGGCTGCCAGGAGTCTTTTGGTCTGAGATATCACAAAGATGGTGAACCAAGTTACTGGGCACCTGATTAATACCCTTTCCTAGAATAATCATGTTGATTTGAGGTAGAAAGGGTTGAGGGAGCGCAGGATGGAAAGGTAGGAATCTGGTGACAGTCTATCATGGTGGATCCAAAAATGACTAGATATTATGAACTCTCACTTATCAGAAGTACAGAGACTCAGGGCAGAGAGCTGGAGTACCATGACTGAGAGAGAGGGTGGCACAAAGCCATATGACAGCAAGATGGTCAAAGTCATTGAAGCATAGTCTTGGCCCAGACTAGCTTTCTTGACTGCCACACCATGCTATTTGTCTATGCTGACCTTGTAGTTAGCCTTTTATTAGAAACTGCTCAATGGGAAATGCAAATGAATTATTTGGAGGTGTTTTGTTTGTTAAATTAAAGCATAATTAACAGTTTGGATGCCAATATACATCAATCCTTGCCTTCTCCTTGTCTTTGGTTCAAAGATCTCACTTATATTTCAGAAATCACCCCCCTTCTAGCATGGTAAAGACATGTATTTTAAATACTTACGGTGACAAAGTAATCTTTAAAGTGTTTCATGTATGATATTTCAGTCAATTTTTAGTCTAAAAAAATCTATAAATAGCTATTTTCAAGGAAATAGGTTATTTTTTCTCTTTATTTTCATGAGCATAGTATGCATTTTATGTATCACTGGAAAAATAAATAGTGGATAGTTACTACAAAAGCTTTGCTTAGATTTGGGCCATTACACATACATTGAAGGAATAAACCTAATTCCATAATTAGGAAGTGGTATACAATCTGTAGAAGTGAATATATCAAGCATATCATTTTGACACCAACTATGGAGTATGCCTGTGTTTTGTTTTCTTCTCTCCCACTCCTTCTTCAGCACTTCCTATCGTTACTGATGTGATGAGAAGGGTTCCTTGGATAGGCTGGTGACCTCATCCATGTGGATATTCTCCCAGTACAGACTGTAACCTGTCCATCCTTTCTGTGTCCCTTCATCTGGATTTCTTGGTACTGTGTGACTGGCTATGAGCAGAGCACATTGTTCTGTCGACGATTGTTTGTCGGTCATTTCTCTTTCCTCAAAATGTCAGGCCTGCCTCCCCTGCTCATCTGCCCTTTTGACAGTGTTCTTTGTGCTGTTTCCCCTGTGTGAGTCTGGATTGGCAAGGTGCTTCTCAGTTCTTTTTTGGGGTGACCCTTAAGTTACATGACATCATCAGAAAAATATCTGGTACAATCCCCTCATTTTACACATGAGGAAACTGAGGCCCAGAGACAGGAAATATTGCCTTATCTAAGATCACATAGATAGGAACTATCAGAATTTGAAACCAGCTCTTCTGATTCAAGAGCCAGTGCTATTTCCAGTGTACCATGGGGCTTCTTCAAGAGAAGATTTGGGTCAATTCAGTAAAAACAAATAAACCAAAAACTGTTTAAATTCCAAGAGGTAAACAAACACGCTTTCCTCCTCGTTACTTCTAGACCTATCTCATTTTTCATTCAATATATACTAATGGATTAATGTTCTAGCTTGTCTAGCTTCAATTTTTAAAGTGTGGACAATGGACATTGCCACTTATTTGGGTTTTCCAGTGTGTCTAGTTAGGCTAAACTCTTTAGTATAATTATGGGTGTCATTTAGGAACATCTGTAATGTCCTCATTAGGGAATGTCTTGGCCATGCTTTTCTTGACTCCTGAGTCATTTTCTCACCAGTCAACTTGTAGCTGGGATGAGATACCATGTCCTGGAACACTTGGCCCTCTTGCCTTTAAAAGTCCTGTTCTGGGATGATCTGTCTCAATTGGTGAGTATTGCCCACTTTATCTAGGTAAGTTCCAGCCTTTGATATACCCTTATTCTACCTTCTTCCCAAGGAAACATATACACACATATCTATCTGTACATACTCAAATATACACATACACATGAGTATATCAGGAAGATATCTATTATACAATATGCATATCACACACATGCATCTACGTAGATATGTACATATATACATGCATACATATAATCTCCCCTTATTAGAATGTCTGCTCTTTGAGGTTAGTGTCCATCTTTGTTTTGTATTTGTGTCTCATATGCTTAACAAATAGAAGTCATTTAATAAATTCCTTTTCCTTCCCACTTTCCTTTCTTTCTTCCCATCTTCCTTCCCTCCTTCCTGCCTCCCCTCCCTCCATCTCTCCCTCCTTCCTTCCTTCCTCAGATACATGGGAGATTTTACCCTCTCTAAACAATGTTTCATTCATTTGGATGGCATAGTCCATGGCAAAGCCTAATGTCTTTGAGTGTAGTCTGCCATACTTAAAATTTATGATCAGAGGATCCCTGAAAAAATCATTTTATATCGTTCAAGGAATCTTATATGATTTCAACTCATGCCTATAAGAAATCTTATTGGAGGAGAGCCTTTAAACTATCTTTTGCTCTACCAATTGAAATGTGTTTTTTTAAAATTGTCTAGCAATTACTACAGTGGGATCTTGTCTTCTCTAGACCTGTCAGTAGTGTGATTGCTATTGAATATCATTAGCAAAGGCCTGTGTATTCCCATTCTATGCCTTTATCAAGGAAGCCTTTGATCCTTGTATAGATTTTCACAAAATTTTGTTAGATATAATAAAATAGGAATGTGAATTAGTGTCTGTTAATACTCTCTTGGTCACCTTTTTTTGCCTAGCAATAATGTCTGAGAATTTTCCCAAGCCCTGGCATTGAAGGAATTGTGGGAATTGAGTGAATCATACTGACTCGATCTTGTGATTCAGTTGTGGATCTAGCTTAGTTCCCTTTCTATTCAATTATGGATCTAGTACATTTTCTGTCTTATGATAAAACTTTATTCAGTTATGGAAATGGTGAGAAAATTTTATTGTATTGTTTGAACCTATCCCTCTGTTGTTGGGAAGCTAGTCTATCTCTACCTCTTGCTTAGGGACCCTTAACTAAGAACCTGGTTTATGTTGACCAGAAAGATGGTTGACCAAAGATAAATGCAAGCAGTTTTCTCACAGTTACACATTTCAAGCAATCCATGTGTCTTATCTGAAAACTGGCCTCAAGCAATCAATTATCTTTCCATGTTCCTTTGGTTGGATATAGATGCTTGAGGGGAGTGTGATATACCCCTTTTTCTTATTTCAGGGACTTGTTCTTTGCTTTCCCCCTCCCAACTTGGAAAGCCACTAATTTTTCCTCCAATTAGAAATCAGATTACCTAATTTTGTATCCTGGTTTGTACCTTGATAATTGTTTTCTTTTAATTAATTGGTCTTATTTGTTTGTTTTTAATTCATAAAAATCTGTTTCCTCCTGCATTCATGGTCCAGTGCTAAAGCTGAGGAAGGCTAATTCTGATTTATTATGCAATTGTCATGCATTGCTTAATAGATTGATCTGCTTGGACGCTCAAACCTCTGTTTCCTCAGCCATTTCGTTGTTCACCTGTTGCAGTGTCTTTCAAACTTTTAAAAAATCTGTGCCTTGGTGCCATCAAAATTGTTACTTCTGCCACAGACTTTCCATATGTATATTTGGAATAGTCCTAACATGCCTTCCATCTTTGTGTTCCATAGTGACATGAGAAACTGAGTGCTATGCTTTCCTGTGATAAGTGTTATTCTTGTGAATAAACCTTTAAGAGCATTGGGAATAAGGTTATTCTGAATGACTTATAACAGATATAGTTGCAGTAATTGATCACGCAAGACTTTCTTCTCTTAATATTTTGTTTCCTATCCAAAGATTTGTATTCTCTTTCATAAATATTAGATAAGTTCATGGTTAGTGTGAGGAAACACATCCTGTTTGAGCCACATAAAGAGGTGATTGATCCAGAATTATTGGTCAGCATCAGTGGGGAGCATAGATTTAACACAATCCCTCTTATTCTCTTTTGCACTGGCTAAGTGCAATGTGCATTCATGTTTCGTAATCTGAACTGAGCTCTCATTGTCACATGACAATCTTTTTACATTTATCTAATTGATGCAGTAGACTACGCACCACATTGACTATTCCAAACCTTCTCCCTCCTCAGTCATTCCATAACTGCCTCTACTCCTATTTAGTCTCTCAACTGAGGACCTTGACTCATTTCACTGAAAAAATTGAGGTCATCCACTAATAGCTTCCTCTTATCCCTTCCTCCTCACTTCCTCATTTGTGCCTTCCCTTGCTGCCTTCTCTTTTGCCTGTATCACGTAGAGAGACAGCCCTTCTCTTGAACAAGACAAACCCTTCTGTGTGACCAAGTACTCCAATTCCATGCCACCTTATCTATCATCCCCTTCTCACTAATTTTTAGTCTTCACTACCTACTGGTTCCTTCCCTGCTGCCTGCAAAAATGACCCTATCTTCTTCATTTGGAAGGAAAAAAAAACACAACAAAAACCAAACAAAAAAATAAACTGCTTGATTTATCCATACACTAGTTATTCTATATCTCTTCTCTCTTTCATGAGTAAACTCCTTCAGAAGGCTAGCTAAAATGATGACGCCATTTCCATTTTTCTCACTCTCTTCTTCTCTCTCTGAATTTTGGCTTAAAATCTCATTATTCAACTAAACTTTTCTTTCCAAAGTAGCCAATGACCTTTTAATTGCCAAATCTAATGGACTTTTTCTCAGGTCTCATCATTTTTTTAAAGAATTGATTTCACCAGTACAGTAGCCAGAGGCAGGTAGGTACTGCAGTGGGTTCAATGCTGGGCCCGGAGTAAGGGAGACCTGAGTTCAAATGTGATCTTGGACATTTAGTAGCTCTGTAACCCTGGGCAAGTCTTTTAATCTCTGTTCACCTCATTTTCCTAAACTTTTAAATGAGAATAAAAACAGCACCTACCCCACAGGGTTATTTTTAAGATCAAATGAGATAACATTTATTTATTTTGTTCTTTATTCATTTCACTCATTCATCCATTTATCTATCTATTTGTACATATATTTATTTGTTTAAACAGTCATACATCCATTTATTTATTTGAATTTAGTATTTATTTTAAGCATTTTTAACATTTATTTTTTATTTCATTTTCTCAAATAAATATGAATAAAAATGTTTAGCATTAATTCTTTTAAAAATTTTGAGTTCCAAATTCTCTGCTTCCCTTCCCCCTTCCCCTTCTTTGAGAAGGAAAGCAATTTGATATACGTTATATGTGTTCAATCATGCAAAACATTTCCATATTAGCCATGTTGCAAAAGAAAAAGAATTATAAATTTAAAAAGTATACTTCGATCTGCAGTCAGACTCCATGGAAGTGGATAGTATTTTTCATCAGGAGCCAACTGGCAGCTCTGTCATTCTGACCCCAGAGTTGAACTCCACATCCCTGGAGGACTTAGAAGAGGGTCTGTACCAGGCAGTGGCTGATCTGCTGCTTAGTACCAGAATAAGGAGCAGTCATGAGCCTGAAGCTTTGTACTGCACAAGAGGCAGCAGCTAGCTTCTGCTAGTGTGTCCAGTCCAGAAGTGGGGTCTCAGATTTAGCCCACAGACCTGGGCTGAAGCTTTCAACTGAGTGACTAAGGCAGAGAGGTCAGACCAAAGGATGCCTGCACTTCTGTTGCTCTCACCCTGCAGAACTTTCCAGCTAACATACAGGGCCTGATCTGTCTACTGGAATTCCATTCAGGGGCAAGCCTCAAGTTGTATTGCCCAAACCCAATCTGGGGTCAGCTACTTGCAAAGCTTAGATGAGAAGGGTAACTAGAAGACTCTGCCCCGAGTCAGACACATGCAATCGAAAGTTTTTGGGTGCCAGACCTAAGCCTGAGACATCAAGCCTTCATGTGCTGATTAGGTAACTTCTACCCATTGCCTTTAGTTCTACTGTCGTTGGGGCTAAGCCCTGAAGAGCTCGATTTATCCCAGGTTTATTTTTCCTACTCTGATGCTTCTCTTTTTCAGTAGCTCTGTGATGTGGCTGTTGTAGCTGGTTAGTTTGTATGAGAGGAGTGATGCTTTGCTGTAGAGGGGCTCACCATCATCTTGGGATTTTGCTGACTAGCTCCAGGTTTAGGCAAAATTGGACTGTGTAAATGATATCCGAGCTTCCAAATTCTGATCCAAATGATAAGATGAAGACCAATATCAGTGGGAAATAAAGGTATAAAAGCATGTGATGGGAAAGGGCATAGCAATGGCACTTGATTTTGTGTTCTTTAAATGATGGATTTTGGTGAAATATTGTGATTGGGATAAGTTGAAGTGGTTGTCATTGCGCCTTCTTTGAGGGAAGGCTTGGTTTTGTCTTTCTTTCTGTTCGCTGTGCTTGGCACGTAGTGGGTGCTGGAGAAATGCTTATTGCTTAGACTTGGGTTAGGGTGTCACTGTCCCTTGTCTTCTTCAGACCAAACATCCTCATTTGATGTGAACTTGATGCCCTTCCTCACCCTGGTCACTTTCCTCTGGGCCCCGTATTATCCTCAAGGTCCCTGATACTTCTCAGTCTGTCAGCTGATGGGAAAGGTGGAAAAGAGTCTCCAGTGAAAGCCAGTGGTAGGTACCCAGATTACCAGAGGACATGGGCTAGGTTAGATAAAAGTCTTTTCCTCTATTTACAGGATTGGCACAGAGAGCAAAGTCACTGGGTACATTAAATTAAAATTTGATTTTATAGATGATGCAGGGCAAATGTTAAACACAGGAGAAGAACCAATGGTCTTTAGCAAAGCAATTGTTGCCCAATGTAATGACACATCTTATACAGGAACTCAAGCTATTAGAAGGTAACAAAGGAGCTGCCTGTTGACATTAAGGAAGAATTAGCCTAAGATTTTTCATGAGGTCATAAAAGCCAAGGAAAAATAGATTGCAATTAACATGCACAAGTCTTAGTTGAGTTTAATTAAAATAAATGGTAAGGATGGGGTGAGATGTACTTAGGAGAAAGTGGCTTAGTGTGGTACAAGGGGCCAGGCTAATTGAGTGAATGGAAAAGCATTTTATCTGCTTATGATGGAAAGGCCAGAGATGTTTTTTCACCCATCATCCCCTTCTCTTCCTAATTAATTTTATTTACTTTTGTAATGGTTTGCAACTAAATGTTTTGTACTTTTTTTCATTATCTGTGCATTAGAACAGAGTATTTCTGGCCTTGGACTGCCTTCATACACAGGCCACTGCAACTGCAAGCACTCTGAATGAAAGGCCCTAGGGTAGAGGAATGCAACCAGCTATAAGGGAGAGCCACCTCTTTGGAGTACTTGAGTTTGTACAAGGAGGCTTGGGCCTGAGCTGTTCCACCCACTTCTCCAATGCTGTCAGATCCTTAGGGAGAAATGAACTCCCATTACATTTTCAAATAGCTTGGTGAAGTCTTGTTCTCCATGATTTTGCATCTAGTGAGCCTGTAAAACACATGCATTCCAGTTAAATACACATTAAATCTTCTCATTCTGCTGTATACTGGGTGATTGGGCAATTTGTTTTTGGCCTTAGGATAAGGTCTTACTCTCCTTCTCTGATGAAAATATTTTCTTTAGAGTTCCCATTATGGATGAAATTCCTTCAGCATTTTCTGCAAAGGTTATTGTTTATTTCTAATTATACTTTTTCTCAGCATAGGTAAAATAAGTTATCTTGGGATGCTTGTGGCAGCCATGATTAATGACAATATTACTGAAGCTTGGTAAATACAGTTCCCTTCCTTCCTGAATGGAACAAGTGAATGGCGCAAACCTACTCTTACCAACAACTTGAATCATCTCCATCAATGATGTTCTGAAGTTAAAGAAATTAACCATCGCTTCAATTTCTCAGGAAGGAATTCTATTTTCTTAGGATAATTTGTGGGCTTTGTGAAGAAGAGAAAGCTGCCCAACTGGAAATAGTCACTTAGAGAACACATGGTTTATACTACTAGCATGAAGGGAAAGAAAAAACAACAACAACAAAAAATCTATGGGTACTAGCTATTCCATGTTTGATTGAAAAAACATCTCTCCTAGGAAGTAGAAAAAAAGTTGGTGGTAAAGAAGAAAAGTGGCAGTTGGTGTAGTTTGGTGTGGCAGTATTCACACTAGATTTGCTTTATAGAACCTAGATTCAAATCCCATCTTTAAGACTGTCTGTAGGACCTTGGGCTAGTCACTCAATATAACTGGTCATCAGAGAGCTAGTTGACCATTTTTCTTTGAGCCTTATTTAACCAAAGATTGCCCTTGTTTTCATAATGAATGAACTCCCAATTAACCGAGTTGTTTGCTGAACTATTTTCAGTGTTAGCAAATCATCTGAAGAAGGCTTTACCTGGAATTCTCTGTATTTCATTATGGTATTAAGAAGTGAGGAAGTGTAAGCAGGGGTGTTTTAGAGACCTAAGTCAATTATTTGAGTTGTTTGGCAACGAGTGTGCTCACTTGAATTTCACAAGCATTTATTCAGTTTCTACTAGTGGGATGTTCTGCATATAGGTCCTGGGCATCTACACATAGACCTTGGCAAACAGTCCTAGGCCCAAGGTTACATGCTACTGGAAGAGGCAAAAAAATAGTTAAGTCAAATACAAGGTAACTGTCTCTCCTTCCAGTTAACAACTTGGGGAGGATAGGAATTAGGTCAAGATATTTACCTGGGATGACAGCTGAAGGAAGCTAGCTATGCTAAGAGCCAGAGGCCAGGAGGAAATGAAGTCAGGATCTGGAGGAAGAAAGGGAATGGAATTCCAAAGTTGGGGAAGAGCAGATAGCTAGCTTTGGCTGAACAGTTGAGTTTGTGGAGGTCGGTAATGTGGAATGAGTCAGCACAAGAGAGACTAAAACCTGAGCATGATAGACTTTAAACGCCAAGCAGAGCAATTAGCAGCTTATCCTAGATGTGATAGGAAGTCATTGAAGCTTTCTCATAAGGGATGTGATATGGGAAGATTTTGTTTTAGGAAGATAATTTTGGCAGGAGTGAGGAGGAGGTGGGATTGAAATTGGTGGGAGAAGGAAGGTTAGAAGCCAAGAGCCTAATTAGGAAGATAGAGATTGCTGTAGTCCAGAGAGGAACAATGAAGACTTGAAATAGGGTAGTGGCCATTTGGTCTCTCCTAAAATACCTGCATCTATGTAGTGATAAGGAACCAGTCAGAATGAGGCAGGGTCCTGTGGCATCATTTTGTGTGTGTGTGTGTGTGTGTGTGTGTGTGTGTGTTGTCTTAGATGTCAGGGCCTGTTCAGGCAATAGATAAACACACATATTCCTTCAAGTAAAGCTGGGAGAATGAGTGTTTCTGAAATACTCTGGGGCTTTCAGATGAAAGGTGCTGAAAAAGACAAATTATTAAAGATTCAAATAAATCCACTCATCATGAACAGTTTTGGGTTGATGCACATATAGCATGCACTATATTCCTCAGAATCCTTCTTAGATTTCTTTATTTCAATTCAAAAACATTTATTAAGTATCTATTGGGTGCAGAGGCACTGTATTAGATACTGGGAACACAAAGACAAAAGAAAAAGCAATTCCTTGAGTCCTGGATTTGAAGAAATGTGGGAATTTGCATGAAAATTACATTCCACCAACTCTACAAGTAAGGAAATACAAAAATATGCAAAGTATGTTGTTGATATATTCAAAAAAGTTAGCTTGTACAATTAGACATGCACTAAGCGTGAGACATAGAGGGAATAGCACAGTGCCAGTCACATAGAATGTGCTTAATAATAAATGCTTCTTGACTGACCAAATGTGAATCTCTGAGCCCAGTGTCTCTGAATCTTTTGACTCATTCAATAGCCAATAAACATTTTTTAAGCACCTACTATGTGCCAAGTACTGCATTAGGCACTGTCATCTGAAATGCATTATTACATGGATTAGTTCAATGGAGGTAGCACGATGTAACATGACTTAGTTTGAGATGTGGCTGTGTTAAAAGAGGTGCCCTAGGACACCCAATTTTGAATAATGAAAAACTGATTTTCTCTCTACTCTTAGCCATCTCCCCAGCAGAGTTATGTGTAAAGGTCAAGCAGTGACAGAATCACCAGCTATATTCTCTTCTGAAGCATATGAGCACCACCAGCCCAACAATGATCAATTGAAGTTTAATGTCAAACTTCTGACTTGCCAGGTCACCAGAAATGCACAGGTTTCCTACTGTGTACCTCTGTTCAAATTATAACCTCTGTGTGATCATTGCCAGTCTGAGGTTTTTTTTTCTCTGTGAGGAGTCTTCATGTTTTCTCTTCTAACTTAAGCACAGTCAGATGGTGGAAAGACATGTAATGGATTAAGAAATCAAATTGGAGTAAGAGAGGGGTCTAAGCAAAAAAAAAATGTATGTCTTTATAGAATTATCAAAGCCAAGAAGAATCAGCTTTGCTCAAAGGCCACATATATTACCATGAAATCTAGTCTATCAGCCAAATAGACCATTTTCATTAACCTTCTCAAAAGTATGCTCCAAACCTCAAGACCCAATTTGCCTCTGGAAAGTGAGTAAATGTTTTTTATTCTTTTATTTTTCCAATGACCTAGGAAGTTCCTGGTCAACAAGTCCTCACATTAAAACTATCTACCAGATCTGTGGTTGAGGAAGGAAAAAATCTAAACTTCATATCAATGAACAGCTGAACAAATTTAGACTTAGTTTTACTAGCAAACAAAGAACTTCATCTTTTATGTTTAATTCTTTTACCATGTATCATAATTACTCTTTTTATCCTTTGTCTTAGTCTGTGGATTTGGAAATGGAAAACTGCAACAATGAGGAATCCTAGGATCACAGAGCTAGAAAGAACCTGAAAGGTTGTCTAGTCCAGTGGTGTCCATCTCAAATAGAAACAAATTGTGTGGGTTGCATATTGACTTCAAAAATCACAAATGAACATTATCTCTGTTGTTATTTTATTTTTATCTATTTTGTTTCGTATTTCCCAGTTATATTTTAATCTCACTAGGGCCATACTTGGAAGTTTTGTAGGCTGTGAGTTTGACACTTTGGTCGAGTCCAATGCTCTTATTTTTAGAGATGAGGAAATTAAGACCCAAAGGGACTTCCTTAAATTTATACAGTTAGGAAGATGGAGATTATTGAGACCTGTGGGTCATGATCAGGAGACTAAATAGATGCTTAATATTTGGACAAATCATTGACTCTTAGATTTATAGCTTCAAAGGAAGCCAGAGAGTCCAGCCTCTTTATTTTACAGAACTGAAATTCAGAGAGGTAAAGGGAAGTCCTATTTCTGTACCTCAATTTCCTGTTTCCTAAAGCGAATAACTATAAGGTGTGTCAGATCCATCTGGATTAGAAAGATGAAGAGAATACTGAATTAACATTTCCAAAGTGTTTTGAAAATTTTGAATGAAAAGATCTATCACCAGTAAAAAATGACGCATATAATTATAACTACCAGGATCCTGAGTTTTCTCTGCAAGAAGTCCACATTTTCAAGGGAAGGTACATTGCAGATGCTTGCCACATTTCCTATACCTGGGTTGCACTCTTAGAAGCCTGAAATTGTATATGCTAAATGGTTAATTGCATGCAAAATTGCCTATTTGTGTGCACAATTATCCATATTATGCACACAAATTTTTGTTGGAAAATCTGGCCCTCAAACTCAGGCGGTGAAGGAAAACGTGCCCACGTGGTTTCTGAAACAGAAATTATGGCCTGCCTTGACTGCGTAACTACTGTGAAGGATTTAAGCTGGCTTCTTTTCCAAGTTGATTCCAAATGTATTTTCAGACTGCATAACAAGACAGTAGGATGAATGAGGTTTTAGAAAGATAAATGTGGAGCCCTTTTTTTTTTTTAAATGCAGCTGCCATGGGAGATGCAAATATACCTTCTAACAGCAACGTCCAGTGCTGAATGGTGTGTAATCACTGCTGGTGACATGAAGAAAACCAAGGATCTTTCAGTGAAATGGAGGAAGCCTGTGTTACAATTTTATGATTTCCAATATTATTTACCATCGGACAATTGAAAACAGCCACTTACAGCATTCATTCTCTTAAAGATGAGTTAATGTTTTGATATTTAAAATGAAGGCAGGTATTCTGGACTGCTTTGTGATACCTTCAATGGTATTAGCATATCTATAGCTAGGTCCTGATTAGTGCAAGCAGTGAATCCTCTGAAATGGTCACATGCATTCAACTTCAACCTATTTGAAGTTGTAATTATGAAAAATGTGATCACAGGTTCTATCCCAATGGAAATGTACTATGTTAATTCCAATAGTGTTACCATTTCCAGCGATTTGTTATTTGCACTAATCAAGATCTGTGCGAGCTGCTCAAATAGTCCCTATAACTCTTGAGGACCCATTTAAAAGGCTTGGGGAAGGTGTTGGTAAAAGTAGGAGAATTGGTGAGGGGCAGAGCATCCCATTTTCAAAGTTTAGCTTGGGGTACCTGGCATTTCTAATTCTGTAGGCATTTCTTAAGCAGCTGTTAATGACAGGGTCCTGTTCTAGGCTCCGTTGATACAAAGACAAAAAAAGGAAAATCATCAAGGACTGCTTATAGGAGGTGGTATATGAGCTGATACTTGAAGGAATCCAGGGATTTCAAGAGGCACAGGTGAGGAAGAAGAGGGCATTCCAGACACGGGGAGTAGTTTTTGAATAGGTGTGGAGATGGGATCCAAAGATCTGTGCTGTGGTAATTAAACTTTCTTTTTATTACCCACTCCATTGTGGCTCCTTCTGGGCCAGGCTAGCTTTTTGCCTTGGCCACTGGTCCCCTAAAGGCTGCTATTCTGGGGTTTTTTGTTTTTGTTTTTTTGCTGTGGATTTGGCCAGGTCACCCCCTCCACAATTCTTAAGTGGTTTTATCATTGCTAGAACGTTTTTTATCAGTCTATGAGGCTCTGTAGTTTCCCTCCTCCCTTTTACACACACACACACACACACACACACACACACACACACACACACACACACATGCACACATGCACGCACACACTCATACATGCACATGAACGCACCATCATTGAACTTATTCTTTCTCAATTTGATGCTTTGTGCCTATCAGTGACTTATTCTCCCAAATCTCTGAAGCATTCTTATTCCCTATATTCAAAGACCTCTATCTACCATGCTAATAAAGTTTTCCAGGTTAATTGGAAGTGGAGTCCTAGTTTTCCTTCTTCCTCTGAATTCCGTGGAGATATACTTCACATAAAAATTCATGAATACTGCACCTTGCACATGCTATGTATCACCCCTGGATTCCCTTGGCATGCTTTGCTGCTGAGCTCCTTGTTTTCAGAATGGGTTCTTTTGGAGTGCCAGGTACTTTGCACATGTGTGTATGTGCAAACACTTTGCCTCTGTTCACATGTACTTTCAATAAAGAACACAAAGACCAAGTAATGGGCCTTGATGTAGCCTTGTCCTGTCTCAGATCCATCAAATTTGTGATGAATAAAGGAGTTATTTTGTGACTATGGAAACATTTTCTTCAAATGAATTACTCTTCAGCTTGAGAAAAGCAGATCTTTGCTTTAGAAGATCTCCGTTTGTCTGAAGCACTACCAGACCTCCCTAAAAGCAGAGCATGAGACTGGCTTAGATTTCTCTCTAGCTTCCCTAGCTTGGTTTTCCTCTGCTAGCGTTAGCCTCAGATTATCATCTTCTCAAGGGCACAGCCTATAGCTCATGAATCTTTGTAATACCCATGGGGGTAGATTTAGAGAGAGCACTCAATGAGGAACTGAAGGTGTAGGGGAGAGTAACAGCTACCTGATGTCTTGAGTCAATGGGAGAGGCCTCTCACATAATAAGTAAGAAATTTAATCCAATTGAACAGACATTTACTAAGTGCTTAATATGTTCCAGGAAGGGGGAATGTTCACACAGGTATGTAAATACAAATATGTCTGGAGTGATTTGGGGGAGAGTACTTACAAGTGGTATGATCAAAAAGTGCCTCATGTGGGAGATGGTAGCTGTTCTGAACTTTGAAGGGAGCTAGGGATTTCAAGAGGTAGAGGTGAAGAGAAGAAATCTGTAAGACATGGGAGATATCTTGAGGAAGGACAGAGAACTGAGAGAAGGGGTTGGTGCATAGGAGGAACAGCTAGAAACAGGCTAGTTTGACTGGAATATGTAGAGTGTGCAAGGGGGAGTCGTGGAAAATAAGTCTAGAAACATAACCTGAAGCCAAACTGTTGGTGGGAGGATGGGCCTTCAAAAGGCCTACAGAGTAGTTTGTACTTTATAGTAGAAGTGATTGGGAGCCACTGAAGCTTCCTCAGCCAGGGAATAACGTGAACATACCTGTGCTTTTGGAATCTCAGATTGGGAGCTGTGTAGAGGAGAGAGACTGGAGGCAGGGAGACCAATTTGGAGGCTATTGTGAGGTGATTAAAGCCTGAACCACAAGAAGGATAATATGATTGGAGAGGAAGAATTAACAAGAACGGTTTGCACTAATGAAAATACAGTATCTCAATTCAAAGTTGAGCTCACCAGTTGATGCAAATAGCATGAATTAGATAGCATTTTCAATTCTGAGATGCATTTTCATTTTGGAATGTGGGCAAAAATCCTGTCCCAGTGTGTGCATTATAGGACTACTTAATGGTGTGCAGATGAATATACACTAATGGAGTTTAAGCAGAAAGGTTTTTTTTTATGATTATGATACATAGATGATATTTTCCTGATTTGAAATGTGATTGTAATTCAATGGGAATGTTCATGATGGAGCTGAATAGTTTACATCCTGCAATTAAATTTGTAGGAAATTACTATTTAGTCAGGAAACTAACAACTTTTTTAGCATGCCAATTACAAATAAGAAGAGTAAATTGACCATGTCTATTTATAAAAAAAAATTGCAAACAAAAATACTTTTAAAAACTTGCAACAGAGCTTTTACTCTTGGTCCTTATGTAAACAGTTCCCATTTTCCAGGCTGCCTTAGGGTAATCTGTGTTACTGAGAAATGTAATATTTTGTTAGTGTCACTTTCAAAAAATCTCACATCTTGAAAATTTTCTTACAGACCCAAAGAATTGATGTGGAGAGAAAATAGTTGCTCAGATACTGTTTCTCCTATACTCAAGCAAGGAACTGATTATATGTATATGTGTGTGTGTGTGTGCATAAACATGCAAACACGTAGATAAACACATATAAATCTTGAATAAGGAAAGTAATGTTGGGGCTGATAAAAATAGTGACATAGAAAGGGAATATACATGAAATTAATTACAGGTGGAAGAGGTATCATGTCATAGAATATTATCCTTGAAATAATTATGTGTTGTTCAATTTGTCTTGGACAAGAATGCCCTCAGTGAGTGACAAGAAGAAGATTGACGATAATACCAAGTGATGTTGATGTAATGTTATGTAATTATGTATTGGTAGTTATGTAATAGTAGAGAATTGTCTACTTGGTGTCTTTTGTGTTGGGAGTCAACCCATTATCCAAATAAGGAAAGCAATTTGTTGCTTCTCAGGCAAGATGTTGCACCAGTTGTTTTGTTCAGGAATTACAGCTTGTAGCTGGTTTATGTGGCTGCTTTGAAGCTGGTGTACATGCAATCCAAGTTATCTTTGTTCTTGCTCTTCGGGGATGAGTACAGTGGAAAGTGCCTTGGATATGAAGTTAGTTAAGTTAGTTAAGTCCAACCCCCAGCTCAGTAATGGATTTTCTTTGTGACCTCCAGAAAGTCACTTCATCACTCAGAACTTCAGTTTCCTCTCTGTGTGAATGAATGAATGAATGAATGATGAAAAAAACATTTATTAAGCACTTATTATATACTAGGCACTGGTAAAGGGATGGATAGGAGGGATATTGGACTAGATAATATCTTAAGGTCCCTTTCAATGATTCTGTAGTTTTTAAATATGTTTCTAGCTCCCAGAAGTTCAGGCTGCTGATAAAAGGGGATGAGAGTGAGCAGTTCACCTCTGCCCCCCATACTTCTGCTTCACTAATGGTGAATCCCAAACATGTTTTACTGTGTAGAGAAGACAGGAAGCATGTTTGAATAAGCCAGTGTCAAAGTAGAATGGTCAAAATAGAGTGCTACAAATATGGAGGAGCTTCAGATATCCAGAGAATGTCTGTGGATTGATGGAATTGTGTCATAAGAATATGATACTAAAAAGGCATACAAAAGACACAGATTGGAATTGAAAGCTATAATTTAGCTATTGTCATCTCTGACATGCTTTTTATCTTGTAACTGGGGAAGAGTGGTCTTCCAGTAATACTGCTTAAGCTGAATGCCCAAGCACAAGAAACACTTTCATAACTGGGAAGCAATCTCATAGCCACAGTCTTTCTCTTTAATATTGAGTCATAGGATTTTGCCCATTTATGTGCTAATAGATCTGACAATCTAAGTGAAATGGATGAATATTCACAAAAATGTGAGTTGCCCAGATTAATGGAGGAGGAAGTAGAATCCTTAACTCTATTTTAGAAAAAGACATTGAACAAGCCAATGAGAAAAAATCCCCAGGACCACATGCATTCGCAAATGAATTCTACAAGACATTTAAAGAACAATTAATTCAATGCTATATAAAGTATTTGGAAAAAATAGCTAAACAAGGAGTCCTACCAAATTTTGTTTATGACACAGATATGGTGCTAAAACCTAAACCAGGAAGAGCAAAAACAGAGAAAGAAAACTATCGATCAATTTTCCTAATGAATATTGATGCAAAAATTTGAAATAAAATACTAGCAAGGAGATTATAGCAATATATCCCAGATATCATATATTATGAACTGGTGGGATTTATACCAGGAATTCAGGGTTGGTTTGATGTTAGGAAATCTGTCAGCATAATTTACCATATCAATAACAAAAACAATAAAAGTTGTGTGATTATATCAATAGGTGCAGAAAAACAACTTTTGAGAAAATACAGCACTCACTGCTGTTAAAAATTCTAGGAAGTAAAGGAACAAATGGATCTTTCCTTAAAACTATAAAGTCACAGGATTCAGATGACTCTGGAGGAGGAGTGAGGCTGGTGACCTGCACTGCCCTCCCTCACTCCAAACAAAGTCAAGTAATTATTTCTCTGATGGCATGGTCTTCTTCAGCAACAAAGGATGAACACACACAAGTAGTATTTGTATAAAACCAACAGCAAGCATTATCTGTAATGGAGGTAAGCTAGAAGCCTTCCCAGTAAGACTGGGGTGAAGCGAGGATGTCCAATTTCCCTACTATTATTCAATATTGTACTAGAGATGCTAGCTGTAGCAATAAGAAAAGAAAAAGAAATTGAAGGAATTAGAATAGGAACCAGGGAAACAAAATGAAATTGAAGGAATTAGAATAGCCACTGGGGAAACAAAACTATCATTCTTTGCAGATGATATAATGGTATATTTAGAGAATACTAGAGAATCAACAAAAAACTAACAACTTTAGCAAAATTGCAGGCTATACAATAAATCCACAAAATCATTATCATTTGCATATAATTCCAATAAAATCTAACAGCAAGAACTAGAAAGAGAAATTCCATTTACAGTTAACTGTAGACAATATGAAATACTTAGGAATCTGCCTGCTAAGACAAACCCAGGAACTATATGAACACAGTTATAAACACTTTTGACACTTAGATCTACAAAATGGGAAAATATTACTTGTTCATGACATGCCAAGCCAATATAATAAAAATGACAATTTGTTTAAATTAATATACTTATCCTTTACTATACCAAAAAATACTAAAATTCATCTGGAAGAGCAAAAAGTCAAGAATATCAAAGGAATTAATGAAGAAAAATGTGAAGGAAAGTTGGTTAGCCATTCTAGCTCTCCAATTTTATTAAAGTGGTAATTACAAAAAAACCAAAAAACAAACTAGTACTAGTGAAGAAATAGAGTGGTAGATCAGGTTAGGTTCACAACACACAATAGAAAAAGACCATACTAATCTTTTGTTTGATAAATACAAAAATCCAGACTTTTGGAATACGAACTTACTATTTGACAAAAATTACTGGGAAAATTGGAAAGCAGTTTGGCAGAAACTAGGTATTGCCCAACACTTCAAACAATATAACAAAATAAGGTCAAAATGGATACCTGATTTAGACATAAAAGATTATTCCTTGAACAAATTAGGGGAGTGTGGAATAGTTTACCTGTCAGATCTATGGATAAGGGAAAAAATTTATAGAGAACAATATGGAATATAAAATTAATGATTTTGATTGCAATAAATTAATAAGTTTTTGTACAAACAAAACCAATGGGACCAAGATTAGAATGAAAGCAGAAAAGTGGGGAAAATTTTTTATGGCAGTGTCTCTCTCAAATATATAGAGAATAGAGTAATTTTCCAATTGATAAACTGTCAAAACATATAAAGTCAGTTTTCAGATAAAATAAAGCTATCTATAGCTGTATTAAAAATGCTCTAAATTGCTATTGATTGGAGAAACACAGATTAAAACAATTCTGACATATTACCATGACCAGTGTTGGAGGGGATGTGGGAAAATTGAGACACTAATGCATTGCTGGTGGAGTTGTATACTGATTCAACCATTCTGGAGAGCAATTTGGAACTATGCCCAAAGAGCTATAAAACTATGCATACCTTTGACCAAGCAATAGTAGTACTAGGTCTGTACTCCAAAGTGATAAAAAACAAAAAGGAAAAGGGCCTATATACAGGTCAAAGTATACTGTTGTTGTTGTTTTTTCACTTTATTTTTAATTTTTTGGTTTGTTTTCTTTCACAACATAGCTAATATGGAAATATGTTTCGTGTGACTATACATGTGTCATCTTCATCAAATTGTTTGCCTTCTTGATGGTTGGAGAGGGGAAGGAGGGCAGAAGAGAATGTGGGGCTCCAAACTGTAACAAAAAAAAAGGTCAAAATTGTTTTTACATGTAATTGGGCACAATAAAATATTAAAATTGAAAAAAATAGCATAATAAAATCTCAGATTTTGATGAGGTTCATTAGAACTTTTAGTTCAACCTGCAATTGGTCAGGAAGTTCCTTTAATACTATCACTGACAAGCCCTACAGAATCCAGCCTCCATGTGCATGCCATTGGAATTTGGGCAATTCACTACATTTTGAAGAGCTCTAAGGGTTATACTTCAATTCTCTGCAATTTCCACCCTTTTCTCCTTCTTCTGCCCCGTGCCTCTTCCATATAACAGATATCCACTCTTTCCCCCACATCTGTCAAGTTGTCTCTTCTGTCTTTAATTCAGTTACACCTTGCATATTCTGCATCCTGAGAACCATGGACCTCCTATCATCTACTTCTAGTCTAATACCCACATTTTCCTTAAATTGAAGCTTGTATGGCATGATTTTGACTCTTCTCACTACATCGTTTGTTTTCCTCTGGATTTGCTCTAGTTCTTCAGTGTTCTTCCTAAGATATCTGGTCCAGAACTGAACATAACTTTTCACCTGTGTGTTGACCAGAGAAGAGTACAATGGGACTATTACTTCCGTCATTCTGGAAACCATGTTCATATTAATGCAGCTCCAGGTAGAGTTTTGGTTGTCATGTCATACTTTTGAGTCATATTAGGAGCTGTAACAAGGTGGAGTAATTTGAGTTTTGCTCCTGGTTGCAAAATTGGAAGGCCATTGAAACAACAACTGCATACTGTTGGCATGAGCTCCTTCCTTGTTCTGTTCTCTTCCTCTTCAACTGAGAAAGCCTTTCATGTCATTTAATCTGAGGTATATAATTTCTTGTTATTGCTCTGTTCACACTGAGCTTGTATTCCTTTGCAATAACATTTTTTCACATGAACTTTTTTGTGTTGTGTTCTTCCTCTTTCTTGTATTTATGTTTATTTTAGAAACTAAGTACAGAACCTGTGTCACTATTACCTTTTATCTTTCAACTCCATAAACACTTGACTTTGATGTCTCATTAGAGTTTGCAGGTAAACTTGGATACTTCATGGTTATGCTAGAGGAAGAGAAACTTTGGTAAGTTCTACCAGTCTGGAAAGACTTCATATATGGACTTATATACATGTGGGTCAAGCATTAGCCTAGCTCACTTCAGAGAGACTGCCATCTAATGTATTTACTTTCCTTCCCAACTACCTGTCACCTGGAAGTCTGATACATCCCATACATGCCTTCATATAAATCTTTAGTAAAAGATGGTAGAACAAGATAAATTCAACTACAGAGCCCTCTGATATCCCCCCCCAAAGATCCTTCATTTTTTTATATTTTCTTTTAAAATCTTTATTAAATTTTATTTTATTTCCAGTTCCAAATTCTCTCCCCCTTTCCCTACCGCCACCCATTGAAAACACAAAAAAAGTAGAACTCGTTAAAGTATGTGTAGCTATGCAAAAAAATCCCATTTTAAGAAAGAAAAAGAGAGAGAAAAATAGAAAGAGAGTAAAGAAAGAAAATATGCTTCAATTTGTACTCTAAGTGCATTGGTTCTCTATCTGGAAGCAGTTAATATGCATCATCATGAGTCCTTTGTAATTTTCATCATGTTGATCAGATAAACATCACTTTCTAGGATGATGAATATAGAGCTGAAAGGGATTTTGGAAGCCATTGAGTCCAAGAGAACTAAGTCATGTAGAGATTGAGGGATTTGTCCAGGATTGCATAGCTAAGAAGGTTTTGAGGTAGAATTTGAACTCAAAGCTTCCCGACTCCAAGTCAAGTGTCCTATATCACACTGGTGGACTTTGGTGAATTAATGGGTTTAGGTGCTTCTGTTCTTACAATCAATTCCAAAATTTTACTGTCATCTGGCCCATAATCTCACCATCTTTTTCCCAAGCATATTGGAAATGACTTTGATAATAGGTGTTCTGTGTTTGTGGTGTTCCTGTGATAGATTGCTGCCTATCAGCACTGTTTCAATTTTTTAGCAAGGAAATGAAGTTAGTTTGGTATGATTTGTTCTCTCCTAGCAGCCCCTCAATTTTACTGAGTTTCCCATCTCTGGTGACCATTTTTGTTTTATGTTTCTTGTAACCTTTTGGAACTTTTCTTGGCATATGTTGTTAAATGTTTGTGGAACGATGATGATGATGATGATGATGATGATGATGATGATGATGATGATGATGATGATATAGATCTTACAATAATAGCTAACACTTATATAATCCTGTGTGCCAGGCTCTGTGCTAAGCTCTTTACAATAATTATCTCATTTAATGCTTAAAACAATCATGGGAGATAGTGCTATCGTTATCCTCATTTTATAGATGAAAGCACTGAGGCAGACAAGGGTTAAATTACTTGTCTAGGGTAACAGCTAGTAAGTATCTGAGGTCGGATTAGTGTACTTTCATCCCACATTCTGTGATATTTGGGCTTGTCAAACACTAGGTTACCATGTTTGTTTTGCTTCTTTCTGCCTTCTACCTAATTTGACTGAACTATTTCTTAGCCAGTATCAAATCATTTGGATGATTGCTGTTTCGTAGTATTGTTTGTAGATTACCTCCAAGTTATGGTATGTTTATGTTCTGTGTTCATCATTATTTTCATGTTATTTTCACCATAAGCTTGAAGGTAGAGAATATTTTCACCTATCTTTGTATAGCTAGCACTTAGCACATTGTCTGGCACATGATAAGCATTGAATAAATACTTGTTAATAGAACTGCTTTTATGCATTTTTGTGGTTTCTTTTTTATCTTTGTCTGTAGTCAGTTTTTGTAAAGATGTCATGCACAGCTGATATACATATATGTTTCTTTCTCTTCTCCTTCAAAATTTGACAGCTGTCCATCCTTTTTAACTTTTCTGGAATTCACCTCTGGTCCATAGTTTCTGTTTTGTTTATTTTCTGGTTAGATTTGCCTAGATCTATAAGGCCTCCATGGAGGCTCCCTGTGATTATTAGCTTACTGTCTATTTCTTATGTAACTCATTTATCTTTTCTTTTCAGTATTTGCGTGCTCTGTCATTCAGTATTGATATGTTTATTCTTATCGTTATTATCCATTTCTTAATGACAGTGAATTTGAGCAAAATATAGTCTTTCTTTTTATATTAAGTCAAGTTTCTTTTACTGTTGCCCTGTCTACAACCATGATTCCTACCCCTGCCTTTTTTTACTTTCTCTAAAATATGCCAGATTTTGCTGCAGTCCCTTATTTTAATTCTATGCAAATCTTTGTTTCAAGTGTTTCTTGTAAGCAACATATTGTTGAATTCTGTTTTCTAATCCATTGTGTTATCATCTGGGTGAGTTCATCCCATTCCCATTCACTATTATTGTAAGTAGAATTGCATTTTCTTCCATCTCAATCTTATATTTTTCTCTTAATTTGTTTCTTGGTTAATACAATCTGTTTTTTTCTCCCCTGTTCTCTTCTTTTCCTCATCCAGAACCCAATCCCAGGTCCTATCTCTTTCTTTTGAATCCCTCATTGTGATTCAGCCCCAGTTGTTAGAGTTTGTATTGCTTATAAATTATCCCTCGCTGAAGCTACCCTTCCTCTTCTTCTTCCTCTACCTTATCTCACCATTTTCCTATAAAGTGAAATGCATTTCTGCTTACAATTTTGTGGGTGATTTTTTCCCTCTTCACAAAAAGCTAGGAAGTAGGTGCTATTATTATCCCCATTTTACAAATGAGAATGTTGAGTCAGACAGAGGTTAAGTGACTTATTCAGGCTTACATAGGTTAGAGGCTAGATTTGACCTCAGGTCTTCCTGGCTGGTTCTAGTGCTCTATCCACTGGGTCACTTAGCTGCCTTATATATCTATACTTAATATACTCAGTGGTTAGATTTTTCCTCTCCTAGTAGTATTGGTCAATTCATTTTAACTGGAATCTTGCATCTAGTAGATAATATGTTTTTAGTTTTGCTTTTCTTTGGACATAAGGGATGAAAGTGGAAAAAAATGCAAAAGGTTAAAAATCTTCCAAGTCAAATCTTTGCAATTTCCTCAAATCACTTTATATATAAAAGTAATAATATTTCATTAATATAGCAAAGTTGATTTTTTTTAACAAGAATTAGTATTTTTACTTGTATCTTTGGGAAAAAGTGAACATGTTAACTCTTCTTTGAAGTTTGATATTTCCTGATTCTAGAAATAAGAACTCTTGACTCACCTCTTCCATGGTAGAGTTGGAGTGGGGGGGTGGGGAATAAAACTTCAACATGCCCTCAAACAACATCTCATGTAGAAAATCAGGGTTGATTTGGAAAAATGTCTTATTAAGGATAAATTAGAGATAATACCATGTTACTGAGTTTCTGTTAAACCCAACAAAGAAATTGTAATAAAGAAATTACAATAAAGATTTAGGCTGTGTCAAGAAGATGCCAAGACAATTGATTCAGTCCATTTGTTCTAGGGGTGAAGGAGCCAGAAGATTGGCTCTTTGGCAAGGTAGAGACCAGATACCCAATTCATTTTTCAACTGATGGTGTCAACATGTCTGGATACAAGCTATTTAAAGCTCTTAATTTAAAAAAATGGATGAAAACACAGCAGATGGGTTGAGTATGTTAGCTTGAAGAGATAAAAGTGGTTGCTGAGAGATGGATTCCAGCTTTCTCAAAAAGGATGAGGGAATGTACTCTTAATTTGGTCTTTTCCCAGGACTAGAGTTTTTAAAATAGTAGAACTATTTCCATGGAACGATTGCATTTTGAAATTAATTGATCAGGAAAAATTTCAGTCTGGAAAGCTTTGGCAGTCAAGAGAATGTTAAGGAAAAAAAATCAAAAGAACTACCTTTCCTAAAGTTGACCACTTCCTATTTTTCCTTGCTATTTGTGGTTTTCACAAACACTTTAAATATACGTGCATGCAAGTAACAGTTTTAGATGTTAAACATCAAGATGTTAGGTACCTAGACTCATCACAACAGAGAAGGCATAAAAGCTGAATATTCCACTTGAAGACCATTTCATTGGCTGCCAGGGTAGTTTAGAGGCAGCTTCTTTAATCAGCAATAGCAATACAAATACTCCTGATACTTAAGGCCATTTCAGTTTTGTAGTTACAGCAGAGTTGACCAAGAGAGCAAGGGGAAGGGGTCACAACTTTGGATTTAGAAGGAACCTCAGTGCCAGTCATGACAAGTGTTTCTTCAGTCCTTGCTCTAATATCACTTTCAAGACATACCTTGAGAATATATTGCAAGGCAGCCTGTCATCCTTTGGCAAAGCTCTAATAGTCGGGAAATAATTTTTACCTCCAGTCTGAATCAGGTTTTGTAATTTCTATCCGTTGTTCTTAGTTTTGTCCACTATGGCAAAGCAAAACAACACTCATCTGTCTTCCACATGACAGCTGAAGATAGCGAACATATTTCTGCAAGTCTTTCTTTTCTCCAGGCTAAACACATCCACTTCCTTCAACCAGTTTAGGACAGCCTAAGGTACCTCTGCAGGATCACATGGCTGCCTTGTACTGAACTCATAGTCTACTCAAAGCTATATTGAAATTGAAGAAGAGAACTAGAGAAGGGACAAGACTTTGGGTTGGGTGGGATAATGATAAATGACAAGGAGAATGCCCTTTGCCCTGGAAATCCCAGAATAAAAATGACTAATAAGGCATTGATATCTGAAGGAGCAGGATGGCCATGATAAGTAAGAAGACTGTAAGAGAACACTTAACTGCCTTGGATGCATTAAACTCACTGGATCCCGATGAACTCCATCCTTGGATACTGAAAGAAATGGCAGATTTGATTACTGAGCCAGTGTCAATACCATTTGAAACATCATGGAAAATCAAATAGATACCATAATGTTTGATAAGGACAACTATCTTCATTTTCAAAACAATAACAAAAAAGTAAAAAACAAAGGAAAGAGAAGAGAACCTCTAAATTAAAGGCTTGACTTTGATTCCTGAGAAAATTTCCATTTCCATTTTTGTGATTTTTAATGCCAAAATTGAGTAGTTGTATTGTTTTCTAGTTCCATTAACTTTGTGTTAGTTCATTAAATATTGCCCTGTCTCACTCACTTCATCATATTTATCATTTCTGACAGTGTAATGATGTTCCTTTACATTCATGCACTCTAACGTGCTAGGCAGTCCTCAAACAACGGGCCTCATAAAATTGTGAAATCATAGACAGTGTAAGAAGAGACCTTAGAAGTTCTCTAGTATAAATTCTTCACCAAAAGATGAGAGAGCCAAAGAGTAGAGAAAGCCTATGGTAACACAAAGTAATAAGTGGAAGAGCTGGCATTTGTACTCAGGTCCTCTGACTATATCCACTATAATTTCTACTATACTATAGTGTCTCTCTTTGTTGCTATAAATAATTGGGTTAATGGGTTAATATGAGGTCTTTCTTTTTTATCTTTGACCTCCTTGGAGTATACATCTAGTAGTGGAATCTTAATCAAAGGACCTGGACGTTTTGGTCACTTTTCTTAAGTTAATTCTGAATTGCTTTCAAAAAGTTTTATATTGATTCACAACTCTACCAACAGTGTGTTAGTGTGCCTGTTTTTCCCACAACCCCTCTGATACTGATGATTCCTATTATTGGTTATTTTTGCCAGTCATTGGGGTATGAGGTGAAACCTCAGAGTTGTGTTGTTTTCCATTTTTTTTATTGATATGGACCATTTATTCTTCTGGTTGTTGATGGTTTATAATTCTTTTTAGAAATGTTTGTTTATATTGTTTTATCTATTGGGGAATACCTTTTAGTCTTATATGGAGTATTTGCGTTAGTTCCTTACATATTGTTTATATTAGACCTTAAATAGATATTTGACCCAAAGATTGTTTCCCAATTGATTATTTCCTTTCTTATCCTAGTTCCCTTAATTTTGTGTGCACAAAAATTTTCAACTTCACATAATCACAATTAATTGCTTGATCTAGTTTTATTATTTCTGTCCTGTGTTTTGGTAAGAATTCACTTCCTAGTCATAACTGTGATAGATAATTAGTCTATTTGTCTTCTAATTGTGTTATGGCATGGTCTTTTTAATATCCATGTCATGTGTATGTTTTGAGTTTATTTGGATTTGTATGGTATAAAATATTAGTCTGAACTTAATTCTTTCCAGAATGCTCTTTAGTTTTTTTCATCAATTATGACCAAAAAAGAGAGTTATCCAAGTAATTTATGTTCTAGGGTACCTTGAGTTCAATTATTTGCGATGCTTCCTTGTTTAGCTTTATTCCCCCTGATCTAATTGTTTGAAATTTTTAAACACTACCAAATATTTTTGATGTGTATGACTTTAGAATGCGATTGAAGGTGTGAAAAGTACTATTCCTCTGTCACTTTTGCTTTTTTTCATCTTTTTCCCCCGGTATTTGCCATTGCACTTGAAAATTCCCAACTGAATTTTATCTCACTCTATAAAATATCCATTTGCAGTCTGATAGACATAGTGCTAAATCTATAAATAATTTTGGCAGTGTTTTCATGTTTATTGGATTGGCATGTCTTGGCCATGAACACTAGGTAGGTCTCTAGTTTTCTTCTTTTTTTGAATTATTAGTTCTTTAAAGACTGTTTTTTAGGCATTATATTTTGTAGGTCTTGGCTTGGTAGGATGAATCACAGGATTTTTATGTATTTTTAGTTGTATTGAATGGGAGTTCCCAGATTTTTTTTGTCATGGATTTTGCTATTGCTAAATAGAAATTGTCTTGGTTTTTGTGGTTTTATTTTATATCCTACTACTATGTAGAAATTTTTGTCTCAACTACTTTACTCATTCTCTGTTTTCTAAATAAAGCATCATGCCATGAGCCTACAGGCATAGTATTGTGTTCTCTTTGCCTATCATTATGGCCTTAATTTCTTTCTCTTGTCTTTTTGCCATTATGATGATTGATTAATCAGTAAACAATTATTAAGCATCTATTATGTACCAGGTAGTGTGTCAAATAACAATGACTTAATTTCTGTATTTATTGGGAAAGCTTCTAATATTTTTCTGCTGAATGTAATACTAGATGCATGATATACTTGTGTCTCATTTTTTTAAAAAAGTTATTTTTTACTTTTTGCTTTGTAGACTATTTTTACATAAATGACTACTACAATTTATTAAAAGATTTTCCTGCATCTTTTCATACAATTGCGTGTTTTGGGATTGTTTGTATTTTTATTTTTTTCTCTGTTGTTATTTCTGTTTGTTCATTTTTTAATCTTGATAATTTGGCTTACTTCCTGTCTTTTTGGCTATCTATGAGTTATCTTTTGTTTATCTTTATCTAAGAATTTGACTGTCATGATGCACATTTGCGTGTTTGCATATAAGTTTAATATTGGTGGTGTTTCACTGTCTATGGGTTCTTTAAGTATGATATAGTTTCCTTGTTTATTTTTGTCAGTTCTGTGAATCCTGGTTTTTGCTTTGCCTGATACCATGTTTGCCTCTCATTAAAAATAAAACCTGCTACATAGTAAATTTTGTTCCCTTCTCTCATTCTTATTCTTTATATCCTTATTGTTTTTAATGCATTTCATATATACAACAGATGGTGGGGTTTGTTTTTTCATCTATTCCATTATTCTCCTTCATTGTGTTAGGTGGCTTAAACATTTATATTTAAAATTATTGGTTGGATTTATGTTTTTTTCCCATTTATTACCCTGATTTTTTTTCTTTTTTATCTGCTTCCTCTTTTAGGCCAATTTTTGTCCTTGCAATTACTTTTAATTATACTAATTACATGCTAGTCTAATGCCATAGTCCCTCTCTATAGTCATTTGCCCATCATTTCTACAATTGTTTAATTTTACTTAAATTATTCATTTCCTTTTCTTTCTCTTATTTAATTACTTATCTATTTCCCATTATTTGTCCCTTATCTTTTCCTCCTAAGTTGAGAGGTTAGTTAAAAAAATTCCTTTTATTCCAACCTCTTATTTTTAAAATATTTTTCTTTCATTTTGCCCTTTTCCAAAAAGATTTTCTGTGTTTTGTCCACATTATTTGTCTACTTTTCTAATCTATTCTTCATTTTATTTTAGTATTCGTTCTCTCTAAATTTATTTGTTCTTTATTAATTCTCTTTGGGTACGTTATTGAGTGAAAGTGTCTTAAATATTAGATTTCAGTTCCTTTTTTGTTTTATTTTTAAGTTATTGCCTTTTTAGCTCTTGTGCTATCCCCATTTTTTCTGCTGGGCCTCACTCAGAAATATTAATTCATGATAGAAGTCATGTTGAATAGAAGCAGTGATTCAGGGTAACATTTGCCCTGTTTCCCAAATTATTCATCCACACCCTGTCCCTAACTTTCTATCTCCTAAAAAGGCTCTTTTCTGTCCCTGGCTCTGTTTATTCTATCGCTTTGGTTGCCAACTTTTCCCTAGGAACTTATACACCTGTTCTTCAGAGGTGAGATGCTGCTTGAGGGGGTACTCAGAAAATAGCCTCACAATATAAAATCCCCCCCAACTAAACCCATTGCAAGACTAAACCCATGTCCCCCCAAAGACATTCACCCTTCTTTAAAACTACTCTTCAATGGTACGCCTGTCACTTCTTAGAAAGAACCCTCCTTTTCAGTCCCTCAGTTCCTGTCTCTTCCCCCACCCCACTCTCTCCCTAATTTTCTCCTATAGTTCTGCCCCTCTTGCTGAGAGACTTTTGAAACCAATCTCTCTTCATTCACCCACAGACTTGTTATGGATGAATCCCTTATTCTTCTTATTCCACTCTCTTGCCGTCTCCACTTTTGTAACCTTCTACACCACAAATTCTCCCTACAGAAAATGTTGATTCACTTGTAATTCAGGAGATTTAGTACATGGGCATAGAACTTCAATCCTTCCATGTTTGCCTCTCCTCATTCTTCTAGTTCTTACGTTACTATTTCCTTTGCTAGTCTTTCTTTATTCTTTTTGTTCTTTCTTTTAACCCACAAATCTTAATCTCTCCCTCTCCCCTCCCTCTCAGAGAGTATGTCATTTTCAGTAGAATTTCCTGTACTGGGGTATTTTTGTTTTTCTAAGTCTTTTAATTTCTCACATATCTTTAGGATCTTTAGGGAATCTTTTCAATTTATTTTAGTTTTTTTTCAGTGAATAGGTTTTACTTTGTCTCCTTCCCATCTTTCCACTGGAAAATAAAAAAAAAAAAAAAACAACAACCTTGTGATTAATCTGCATAATCAAGCACAACAAATTCATGGAACTGGCCATGTCAAAAATGTATATTTCATTCTGCATCTTGCATCTTTCACCTCTCTATTGGGAATTGGATAGTATGCTTCATAGTAGATCCTCTGCAACCATGGTTGGTTGTTGCATCAGTTAGAGTTTCAAAAACCTGTCATTATGGATTCAATTTTTACTGCTTGTGTCATTTAATTCCATGTTAGGAACATTACTTTCTGACCTGAAAGGTCTATTCTCTAACCTGAATCTCAATTTTTATTCTATGAAGTTTATTTCTCTTTTGGACCATTGTTGAGTTAATTTCTGATAAATCCCCAGGATTCAGTCTTGCATTAGTCACTATTGGATTCTTTCCTTTGGATTCAAGTATTTACTCAGTGAGTTTTGGATTATCTTGAAATTTTATTCGTTGTTACTCCTGCCCCCACACTTCTTTCCTGGTTTGTCTGATTGTGCTATGGGATTTATTCTGGCCTTTTGTTATCTTCAACTTTTCAGCCTTTTCCTTGGATTACCATGACTGCCCTACTGGATTCTTTCTTTTCAATAATACATAACATTCCAAGACTGTGCTATGGGGCTGACTTAGTATCCTTATTTTGGGGAATATGGAGGCTTCTCGCATGGCTCCCTGATCTGACATACCTTTTGGGGAGCAGAATTGACCCTAACTGCATTTCCAATCCATTTTTTGTTAGCCCCAATATAGCTGCATGGGCCAGCATATTTTTGTTTCTTTTCATTTCCTTCTTGTTATTTGGCAGAATCTGTATTTGCAGCTCTTTGCATGGTGAGGAAGTATGGGAGATATTTGGACAATGGCCCTATGAAATCTGATGTCCCTGAACTAGAAAGGAATCCTTATGTACAAATTTGCTTGGGCTCACTGAAATTGTTGTATGAAGGCAGGAACCATTTGGCTGGGGGCTCTGAGTGATACCTCTTTGTATTAAGTTCTCCACTACTAATTCATAATGCTTTGTACCTTGCCTGAAGATGCAGAGCAGAATCTCTCATCAATCTCTTGTCTGATTAGCAGCAGTGATGATAAAAAACTTCCTGTACATCTAAGATCTTTATTTTCTTGCCCAGGAGACTTTGTGTAAGTGAAGTGAGATGATGTATATGTACAGTTAAAGAATTCTCAACTTCGTTTCCTTTTATGCACGCACATGCACGTGCGTGTGTGTGTGTATGTGTGTGTGCATGTGCACAGGCATGCACGCTATCTTGGAATACTGCCAAGAGCTATATTCTCAGAAGCTAACACCCACTGAAGTTCTTTGAGACAATTTCTTCTGTACCTTTGACAGTATTATTTGCTATCCCAATATCTGAGCACTTACTGCTCCATGGGGATCATGGTCTGGGATGAAATTGTAACACAATGTTAATGAAGGCTATATTTGGATAATAGTTTTTGAGACCACTAATCCTCCTTAGTAAGTACCTGGTAGGTAGTGGATACCTTGAGAGAGTAATCATTTATAAGGTATGTATTATAAAATGTCTTGTACATATTAGATATTTAATACATATTTGTGGAATTGCATTGCATCGAACATTTTTCCTGTGGCAGATTTAGAGTGACAACTGGTTAATTGAAGGATGTGGGAAGCCATAGGTATTCTTCTTTTAACGTCAAAGCAACTTATGTCCTGTTGTTTGAAAAGTGCTAAAAAAGAAAAAAACCCCATTGATCTAAAACACAGATGGAGAACTGATGGCTTAAAGCAGATTTAAAGTGGTTCTTCTATAGGGGTTGGTCTGACATCAACAATAACAAAACTTGACTTTTCTGGAAGATTTCAAATTCTCTTAAAAACAAAAAAAATTGTTTTTTCATGATAACGAATTTCATTTTTGTTGTTTTGATCAATCAGCAAGCATTCAATTAAATTAGGTAAGCAGTTTCTTTTATTTCAAGATATTACCCTTATTCTTATTCTGTAAAACACTTCAACACTTGAGAAATTAGGAAGGATTTTATATTAATTTATACTTTAAAATCTTGAGGAGAAAGTTGTCCATATGTACATACAAGACTGCCTTAGTCTAGAATTACCTTTGTCATTC
This sequence comes from Notamacropus eugenii, assembly GCF_028372415.1. Classification (NCBI taxonomy): domain Eukaryota; kingdom Metazoa; phylum Chordata; class Mammalia; order Diprotodontia; family Macropodidae; genus Notamacropus; species Notamacropus eugenii. The sequence goes on along the minus strand of NC_092879.1, from coordinate 91,197,142 downwards.
AGAGATCTAGTCAGTGTCTATTAAGTGCAAGGTTATTTTAAATCAACCTGATCAACATTCCTGCCCAGTCTTTTCCTGCCCTCTTTTGCTTTCATAGATCTGCATAGATAATGTCCTATAGCTGAAATAAACTTAACTCAGTCTCCTCTGGTTGAATTTCTTCTCTATTTTTCATGGCCCAGTTCAGGTATTCCTTTTTCCTTGATCCTTCATTGAGTCTTTCTTGATGGCTCCCTTGCCACTGCTAAAGCTTGTTCTACCCACTTAATGATCTTCCTTCCTCATATTACCATTATTTGCATACATTGCTCATCTTCCTGTACTAGATTTTAAGTTCTTTCAGGGCAGGAACTGTCATTTTTCATATTTGTATTCCTAATAACAACTATAGTAATTTTCATGTAAATGAAATGATTTATCAATATTGAATTTAATTTTAGCAAAGTTATATTTGTAATACTTGTCTGGCTAGTTGAATTCACTCTTGCTACTAGATTTTGATGACAAATTTTTGTGATATATGAAAACTTAATTTTATATCTTCCACCTCTCTGGGTAGTCTCCAGTATGATTTCATATCACTTTGGTTTCTTTTGTTTTATCTTTACTCAAATGTTCTTTTTAATTTTTCTACCCTTTGACTTACAGATTTTGGTATAGCTCTTCTTGATATAGATCGCTGCCAAAGTAATCTTCTTGTAGTGCATGCCCAGCTGTGTCACCCCCCAATTCAGCAAACTCCAAAGGTTTCCTGTCATCTCTAGGATCAAACATAAAATTGTCTATTCAAAGCCCTTAATAACTTCACACACCCTATTTATCCGGTCTTACACCTTGTACCTTCTCCCACATACGGTGCTATCTAGTGACTCTGGTCCCCTTGCTGTTCCTCTAATGAGACAAGTATCTCCTGACTCTGGGAGATATGTTGTTGTTCAGTCATTTTTATTTGTGTCTAACTCTTTGTGACCCTATTTGAGGTTTTCTTGGCAAAGATACTGGAGGGGTTTGCCATTTCCTTTTCCAGCCCTTTTTATGGATGAGGAACTGAAGCAAACAGTGTTAACTGACTTGCCCGGGGTTCCACAGCTGGAAATGTCTGAGTCCAGATTTGAACTTATGAAGATAAGCCTTCCTGACTCCAGGCTTGCACTCTATCTGCTGTCCCACCTAGCTGCCCTCTGGGAGATAAACTCCATGGTTATCTCCCATGTCTGGAATTCTCTGTTTCTTCATCGCTACCTCCTGGCTTCCTTTAAGTCTCAGTTAAAAAATCTGACCTTTTATAATAAGCCTTTCCCAATTCTCATTAATTCTAGTGACATCTCTCTATTGATCACCCCCAATTTATCCCATCTTCATATTGTTTGAACCTAGTTGTGTGCATGCTGTCTCCCCATTAGACAGTGAGTTCCTTGAGTTGTCTTTTATCTTTCTTTGTATCTCTAGTGCTTAACACTGTCCCTGGCATTTAGCAGACACTTAATAAACTTTACTGGCTAACTTCTTCACTAACCATTCTTTTATGTTTTTATACCTTTTGGGCAAGTTATCTCTTCTGTTGCTGTTCTCCAGTTGTGAATCTTGTCCCATCTATCAAGTCTTGCTCATACCAATGAAGTCATCTGCATTTCCTCACATTTACTTACTACTTATAAGTAGTAAATGTACTGCGTCCATAAGTATTGTTCTAGATCATCCAGCCATTTTCTCCTGTAAATTACTAAGCATTTTGTTCCTCCAGCATTATTTTCCTTCTGTCTCCTGCCTGTTCCAAGTCATGGTGTCCGGTTTAGCTGGGTTGTTTCTTTTTTTGGGAGTGGAGGAGGTTTCCCTCCCCCATTTTCAGTTTAAAGCCATCTTGATCAGACTGGTAAATTTCTATTCAAATATTTTCTTCTCAATCCTTATGAAATGTAATCTCTTTTTAACCAGTAGCTCATCATTCTGATATCTGTAACTATGGCCCCAGAAACAAAATCCTATTCTTGAATATAAACTACCTGGCCATCTGTTCACTTCATTTGTCTGCCATAGCTCAAATTTTCAGGTGACACTGTTGAGAATACCACTGTGCTGAGTCCATTAGGCTTTCTGAGCACTTCTGCAATGTCACTAACGATATATCAATTTTTATGTCAATAAAAGCAAATCAGTATTTGCTGGCAAGTATCATGGCTCAGAAATATATCCTAGGAAGGCAGCTGATTTGCTCATTGGCAATGTCAGATCTCCATGTGACCACAACCATAGCTCTGAGTAGGGAGTTTCTAACCACTAGGATGTTTCTTCTTACTTGAGCCAGCTCAGATTCCTTAGTACTTGCTAAATCCCCTGGATCTCATTTCTTTAGAATATCCCATGGGATACTGCTGTCAATTGAAAACAGTCTGGTCTTTTACAGGAAAGTGCCTCAGATATCTTCTCTAAGTGATATTGATTGACTCATAGGAAGATAATCGATGCTAGGTGTGATCACCTGTCACCTTGATTCTGATGTTGAAGTTCTGGCTTTTACATATACTTCCCAATGTTCCATGAGGATTGACATAGTCATGGGATGGCACTCTATTTTCAGTGCCATTACTATATCCATACATGTACATCAATTTCATCATCTCTCTTCCCCCCCTCTTTCCTACTGTACTATATGTGCTGCATCTTGTGGAAATGTTTCCTCATGCTTACTTTTCAAGTGGTTTCTTGGAGCAGATGTTCCCCGAATGTACTTTCTTCTACTTTAGAAGCATTTTTCCTACACAAACAACAGATTGTTTTGTGGTTGTCCTTTAAAATTAAGGGGAGAAAAAATGCACAGAGCAGATGTTTGCTTTCCCTTTCCCAAAATCATTGGCAAAGATATACAGAGGGGGCATGCTTCCTGTTTCTTCCCTCCCTCCTACTGCCATATCACTAATGTGGCTTCTAAGCCCTCTCAAAAGAGTTCTCTTTCGTCTTTTCTGAGCAAAAATGCATCTTCTCAGGAGTTTTAATAATCATATTAACAAGTAAGCTTCCAAGGCTCATAAACAAAACTGGTTAAAATTTTATGATTAACAAAAATGTTTAATAATTTCATCACAACCATAATTAAAACTAGAAATAACAAATATATCTCACTGGCAATGGCCATTGGTTTTATATCTAAATGTTATTGAAAAATCAAGAAAGCATAAAGGTCAATTTTCCTCACATCTGAAGATGATTCTTTAAAATTGTCTATCTTCAGGCTCATCAGAGACATTTTAGTAGAGTTCTTAAACTGTTTCACCCTGAAGTATTCTCTGATCCACTGGATAGAATTCTATAACTCTATTTGTGAACTCTGGTCCTTCTGCCTGCTTTGAACCTTTACTTTCTGGCTTTGACTCACCTCTCTGGCAGCCAGATGTCATGACCTGTATCTTGTCTGATGTCAGTTACACCTTACTTCTCTCCCTTGTTCTCACTCTCTTGGGCTCTAATGACTCCTAGATCTGTATACCCTGCTCTAGTCTTTCCCCTAAGGTCTAAGACCTTGCTTTAATTCTCACAATCTCCTAACCATGGTCTCACTCACTGACTGAGCATTTCTATCTCACTATTAATTTGGATTCCCTAACTGGACCCTCCAACTCTGACAGGTGAACTTTTGTCATACCTTGCCAGGGTTCAGAGCTCTTTATAACTTTCCACATTTTCCTGGACATTCTCTACCCCCCTACATCTATGCCCACCCCACAAAAACCTATTGATAATTTCCTTTTAGATGTCCCATGGGTATCTCAAACTCAACATGTCCAAAATGTGCCCTATTTATCTTTCTCCCCCAAACCAACTCCTCTTCCATACTTCTATGTTATAATTGATTAGTGATGAAAGAAAGACAGAAAGAACGAGAGGAATTAGTGAAAAAATTTTAAATACATGGACAATGGTAGAAGGAACTTCTGAAGAGGACACAGACTGGATCAGTGTTAGTATGACTTAATTTTTAAAAAAATAAGCATTGTGTAGTAGATACACATTTTCTTATGTAGTCCTCCTTTTCTATCTTCTGCATTTGGAAATATCCAAGTTTGTTGATGAATGTCATTTGAAAAAAAAATTCCTTTTTTTTTGAAGTTGGCAAGGCAAATTTTTATGATGTCAGGTCACCAAGCACTTTCCAGTAATTTAGACCAGTGTTGTTCTGTTTTTAAAATAAATTTATTTATTTTCACTTTTCAATATTCACTTCTACCAAATTTCCAATGTCAAATTTTCTCCCCGTCTCCCCCTACCCCCACTCCAAGACAGCATGTATTCTGATTACCCTTTCCTCCAATCTGCCCTCCCTTCTATCACCCCCACACACCCTTATACCCTTCCCTTCAGAAAACATCCTGAAGGGTAAGATATATTTCTATACCCCATTGCCTGTATATCTTATTTCCTAGTTGCATGCAATGCTACATGGGTTATAGATGTGTAGTCATGCAAAAGACCTCTATAACAGTCATGTTGTGAAAGACTAAGATGATTAACTACATTCTACCTCTCCCTTTCTCTTTCTCCTAGCACATTCCTCTCAATGCTTAATTTTCTCTTTTAGATATTATCCTTTCATATTCAGCTCACCTTGTGCCTTCTGTCTCTCTTTGTACACATACATACAAAGACATTTACATATACATATACACATATATACCTACACACTTATGTGTATGTTCCTTGTAACTATCCTAGTACTGAGAAAGGTTTCATGTGTTACAAATATCATTTTTCCATGTAGGCATGTAAACAGCTCAACTTCAGTAAGTCCCTTATAGTTTCTCTTTCCTCTTTACCTTTCCATGCTTCTCTTGATTCTTGTATCTGAAAGTCAAATTTTCTGTTCAACTCTGGTCTTTTCAACAAGAGTGCTTGGAAGTACCCTATATCATTGAAGTTCCATTTTTCCCCCAGAAGTATTATATTTACTTTTGTTGGGTAGGTGATTCTTGGTTTTAATCCTATCTCCTTTGACCTCTGGAATATCATATTCCAAGCCCTCTGATCCCTTAGGGTAGTAGCTGCTAAATCCTGTGTTGCCGTGATTGTGTTTCCACAGTACTTGAATTGTTTCTTTATAGCTGCTTGTAACATTCTCTCCTTGACCTTGGAACTCTGTAATTTGGCTGCAATAGTCCTAGGAGTTTTCCTTTTGGGATCTCTTTCAGGAGGTGATCAGAGAATGCTTTCCATTTCTCTTTTACCTTCTGGTTCTAGAATATCAGGGCAGTTTTCTTTGATAAAGGAAAGATGATGTCTAGGTTCTTTTTTTCATTAAAAATTTATTGATGTGTTATGTTTTTACATTACAAGCATTTATGGATTGCTTCCACTTTCTGAAAGATCTTGTAGCAAAATAAAACAATGAAGTAAAACTCAGACTACAGTGATCTCATCTGAAGTGCAGGCAAATCTCCACATCCTGAGTTCCCTGCCACCTCCCTGTTTTTTATTATTATTGATTAATTAAATTTTAGTTTTCAGTATTCATACCCTCAAGATTTTGAGTTCCAAATTTTCTCTCCATCTCTCTCCTCTGCATACCCCATGACAGTGTGCATTCTGATTACCCTTTCTACCAATCTGCCCTCCCTTCTATCACACCCTTCCCTTCTCTTATCTCTATCCCCTATATTTTCTTGTAGGTCAAGATAGATTTCTATACCCCTTTGCCTGTATGTCTTATATCCCAGTTGCATGTAAGAACAATTTTTAACATTTCTTTTTAAACTTTTGAGTTCCAACTTCTCTCCCTTTCTCCTTCCCCACCCACCTCCATTGACAAGGCAAGCAATTCAATATATGTTATACGTGTATAGCTATGCAAAACACTTCCATGAGAGTCATGTTGTGAAAGACTAACTATATTTCCCTCCATGTACTATCCTGCCCCCCTATTTATTCTCTTCTCTCTTTTGACCCTGTCCCTCCTCAAAAGTGTTTACTTCTAATTAGCCTCCTCCCATTTACCTTCCCTTCTATCATCACCCACTCCCTCTTATCCCCTTCCCCCCTAATTTCCTGTAGTTTAAGATAGATTTTCATACCAAATTGAGTGTGTGTGTTATTCTGTCCTTAAGCTAAATTTGGTGAGAGTAAAGTTCACTCTTTTCCTTTCCCTTTTTCCCTCTTCCCCTCCATTGAAAAAGCTTTTCCTTGCCTCTTTTATGTGAGACATAATTTACCTCATTCTATTTCTCTCTTTTACCAATATATTATTCTCTCACCCTTTAATTTTATTTTTTAGATATCATCCCTTCATATTCAATTCTCTGCATGTCCTTTATCTATACGTATATAAATCCTCTAACTACCCTAATACTGAGAAAAGTGTCGAGTTACAAATACTGTCTTTCCATGTACAAATGTAAACAGTTCAACTTTATTAAGTCCCTTATGATTTTTCTTTCCTGTTTACCTTTTCATGCTTCTCTTGATTCTTGTGTTTGAAAGTCAAATTTTCTATTCAGATCTGGTCTTTTCATCAGGATGCTTGAAAGTCCTCTAATCATTGAATGACCATTTTTCTCTGAAGTATTATACTTAGTTTTGCTGGATAGGTGATTCTTGGTTTTGATCCTAGTTCCTCTGACTTCTGGAATACCGTATTCCAAGTCCTCCTATTCCTTAATGTAGAAGCTGTTGCATCTTGTGTTATCCTGATTGTGTTACCCTGAGACTGACATGGGACCACACTCCCCTCTCAGTCAGGTGAGATACTTCCCATTGACCTTTGATGCTGTCTTTAGTGTTTGTGATTTGAGAAGTCTGGAATCACATCAACCTCCAGTGATTCAGTCTCCTAAGGCCTCCTCCCACTCTGTCCACACTGGTGCGACCCGTGCCTAACTGTGCTCTGCTCTCAGCCCTTTGGGATAGACCTTTTCTTTCAGATTTTCAGATTGTCTTGGGCTGGCAATTTGCTCCAGTCTGTCACTTTTTGACTTCTGCTGCTCTAGAAGTTGTGTAGGGTCATTTTTTACAGGTCTTTTGAGGGGCTTGGGAGGAGAACTCTAACTGGTCCCTGCTTCTACTCTGCTATCTTGGCTCTGCCCCCTCTTGTTCTTATTCTAATAAACTACCGATTAATGGCTTGATTTATCTCTTGGCTAACATTATCTTCTTTTAAGTTACTATCCTTGACTTTTTTCAATAAGTATTTGTTAAGATCTATTATGTATTAATAGAAGTAGAATGGCAAAGGAAATAGAGTGTGGGATTTGGAATCAGGATATACTGCTTCTAACTCTAACTTGGTTTTTTTTTTTGTTTGTCTTTTTATTTAAATTTATTTATTTAAGTTTTCAAAATTCATTTCCACAAAATTTTGGGTTCCACATTTTCTCCCCATTTCTCATCTCCCCCCACCCCAAAATGCCAAGCATTCTAATTACCTCTATCACCAATCTGTCTTCCCTTCTAACATCCCTCCCTTCCCTTTTCCCTGTCTTCTCTTTTGTCCTGTAGGGCAAGATAACTTTCTATACCCCATTACATATATTTCTTATTTCCTAGTTGCAAGAACAATACTGAACAGTTGTTCCTAAAACTTTGATTTCCAACTTCTTTTCATCCCTCCCTCCCCACCCATTCTCTTTGGGAAGGCAAGCAATTCAATATAGGCCATATCTATTTTGCAAAAGACTTCCATAATAGTCATGTTGTGTAAGACTAACTATATTTCCCTCCATCCTATCCTGCCCCCCCATTTCTTCTATTCTTTCTTTTGATCCTATCCGTCCCCAAGAATGTTGACTTCTAATTGCTCCCTCCTCCCACTGCCCTCCCTTCCATCATCCCCCACCGCTGATGCCCTTCTCCCCCACTTTCCTGTATTGTAAGATAGGTTTTCATACCAAAATGAGTGTGCATTTTATTCCTTTCTCTAGTTGAATGTGATGAGAGCAAGCATCATGTTTTTTCTCTTATCTTCCCCCTTTTTCCCTCCACTGAAAAGTCTTTTACTTGCCTCTTTTATGAGAGATAATTTGCCCCATTCCATTTCTCCCTTTCTCCTCCCAATATATTTCTCTCTCACCCCTTAATTTTATTTTTTTAAGATATGATCCCATCCTATTCAATTCACCTTGTGCTCTCTCTGTGTGTGTGTAAGTGTGTAAGTGTGTAATCCCACCAACTACCCAGATACTGAAAAAAGTTTCAAGAGTTACAAATATTGTCTTTCCATGTAGGAATGTAAATAGTTCAACTTTGGTAAGTCCCTTATGATTTCCCTTTGCTGTTTACCTTTTCATGCTTCTCTTGATTTTTGTGTTTGAAAGTCAAATTTTCTTTTCAGCTCTGGTCTTTTCATCAAGAATGCTTGAAAGTCCTCTATTTCATTGAAAGACCATTTTTTCCCCTGAAGTATTATACTCAGTTTTGCTGGGTAGGTGATTCTTGGTTTTAGTCCTAGTTCCTTTGACTTCTGGAATTTCCTATTCCACGCCCTTTGATCCCTTAATGTAGAAACTGCTAGATCTTGTCTTATCCTGATTGTATTTCCACAATACTTGAATTGCTTCTTTTGGCTGCTTACAATATTTTCTCCTTGACCTGGGAACTCTGGAATTTGGCCACAATGTTCTTAGGAGTTTCTCTTTTTGGATCTCTTTCAGGAGATGAGAAGTGGATTCTTTCAATATTTATTTTGCCCTCTGGTTCTAGAATATCAGTGCAGTTGTCCTTGATAATTTCATGAAAGATGATGTCTAGGCTCTTTTTTTGATCATGGCTTTCAGGTAGTCCCATAATTTTTAAATTATCTCTCCTGGATCTATTTTCCAGGTAAGTTGTTTTTCTAATGAGATATTTCACATTATCTTCCATTTTTTCATTCTTTTGGTTTTGTTTTGTGATTTCTTGGTTTCTCATAAAGTCCTTGGCCTCCATCTGTTCCATTCTGATTTTTAAAGAACTATTTTCTTCAGTGAGGTTTTGAACCTCCCTTTCCATTTGGCTAATTCTGCTTTTTAAAACATTCTTCTGCTCATTAGCTTTTTGAACCTCTTTTGCCAATTGAGTTAGCCTATTTTTAAGGGTGTTATTTTGTTCAGAATTTTCTTGAGTCTCTTTTAGCAAGGTGTTGACCTGCTTTTCATGCTTTTCTTGCATCTCTCTCATTTCTCTTCCCAGTTTTTCCTCCACCTTTCTTACTTGATTTTCAAAATCCTTTTGGAGCTCTTCCATGGCCTGAGCCCATTGAATATTTATTTTGGATGTTTGTGATACAGAAGCCTTGACTTTTATGTCTTTCCCTGATGGTAAGCATTGTTCTTCCTCATCTGAAAGGATGGGAGAAGATATCTGTTCATCAAGAAAGTAACCTTCTATAGTCCTATTTTTTTTCCTTTTTTTGGTCTTTTCCCCAACCAGTTACTTGACTTTTGGGTCCTTTGTGAAGAGTAGGGTATACTCTGGGGGTCTATAAGATCTCAGTTCCTCCAAGGTGGCACAATCAAGCATGTACAATGATCTGGGAGCCGGAAGAGATTTTTGTGTGCAGAATCTTAGCAGTTTCCTCTCCACAGGGATCTGGCCTCCACCAAGCCAGCACTGGGGGCTGATTTTCAGATAAGCTGCATGGGTGGGGCCGCCATTCAGTGTGAGATAAAGATCTGCTCCCTCAGGGCCTCAACACAGGGCTGCAGTAAGAATGGGATGCTCAGTGCCCCCAGGGGTTTTACGATCCAACAATGAATGCAGGCGGCTGTATGGGCTGCAGTGCGAACTGCTGCAGCCTGCCCAATGTGGCCTCTCTGGCTGCTGCCTAAGGCCAGAGCTATGGGAAGGCCCTTTTCCCTTCTCAGCCAGCTGAGAAAACCTGTCACTGACCTTTGGCATCTGTGGGTTGAAGGATCTGTGAACTGCTGCTACTGGGACTGGGGATTCTGTGACTGGAGATTCCACCCCTGAAGGCTGTTTGCAAGCCACATGCGGCATGGCCAAGGCTGGGCTAGGCTCCACTCCACGTCTGGTGCAATTGACGTTTCCGGTTGGCCTTTCAGGTCACTGTGGGCTGGAAATCTCCTCCACTCTGCTGTTCTCCACTTCTGTTGCTCCAAAATTTGTTGAGAGTTCCTCTCTACAGGTATCTTATGGGCTGTGTGGGGAGAGCCTGCATATGTGTGTCTTTCTACTCCACCATCTTGGCTCTACCCCTCTAACTCTAACTTGTGATGATGGGTAAGTCTCTTCACTTTTTTATGGTTCAGGTACCTCCATAGGATTCATTTAATAAGTCATAGATTATTTCCTGTGAATGAAGGAAAGTCCCACATTGAAGGAATCACAGTTTGTGTATTTTGTATTTGATATTATGCAAGAGGTAGTAGGTGGTATGAGGGAAGTAGAATAATAATTATAATTCAAATTTCTCTAAAAGTACCAAGTGCTTTCTTCATAATATTACTTATAGGGAAAATAAGAAATGGGACCTTTGAATATGGGAACGAGAAATTTATGCTGAAAGGGGAAAAGAACAACATATGTGTACATATATGTATTCATATTTATTTTTGGGTATATATATGTATACACACATATGTATACACACATACACATATACAATCATACACATAGAAGTATATATTTGTATACACACATATGTGCACCCACATATACACACATATATCAGCTCCTCTGGACCACTTCCTCAGTTCCCACTAGATTTGGAATTTGAGTCTCTAGAAGGTAGCTGATTACTCCCATCTAGATTCTAGGGATAATCTTGAGGTTCTCATACTGTTACTCATGAATTTCTAATGTTATTCTAATATAGTAGTTTGTAATATAATTACTCATGAGCCCCATACAGTATATAACCCAGGATCAGTTAATCATTTGATATCAATTAGCCCACTAGAGTTCATTAATTTTTAGAAAAGGATATTTAATAATGTGGTATAGTAAGAACAACTAGGGGAAAACTAAACACAAACAACTCAAAAATAATCAGCTTACCCCCAAAACTGGGGCATACTTCCCTTTCACATAGAAAGTCTTTGTAGAGAGTGGGATCATACTTAGAGACTTCCCATGTTGATGGGATAATTCATAGCTTCTGGTTCCTAGAATTTCTTTTCTTCATTTGTAGAGTTCTTATGAAGTTCTTTCTGGTGTGTGTGTGTGTGTGTGTGTGTGTGTGTGTGTGTGTGTGTGTGTGTGTGTGTGAATCTCTCTTGGGCTCCAAGGATCAGTGTCTTACCTAAAGTTACCTTTCTTTAATGAGACTAATTGGTCCTTTGCTACTGTTGTCATTACTTCCTGTCAGCCATTGCTGTTCAGAGAACACTATTATCACTGCTGATGGAAAGTCATCCTATCAATCCTCCATTCTTTCAAAGTTCACAAGTCATTCTCTGGTCACATATGGTAGGAGAGGGTATTTCTATACACCTCCTGCTCCCCAAGTGATCTCTTAGGTGTTTTGATAGAACTATTCCACCCTGAGTCTGGCTGGCTATTGGAATACAGGGTTCCATATTGGCTGTCTGTTTCATCCAAGTCCCTTGGGGTTTGACTGATTCTCTTCAACCAGCCACGAGGTATTCCCAATGTGACACCACCTACTTTCATTTGTTACTGAGATACTTCATTTCTCCAAAATTGTTCAAGAAATTGTTCATGAAGTAGCTCTTGATGGGCAGCTACTTTGTTTCTAGTTAGTGGCTACAACAAAAAGTTCTATAATATGTAATTTTGTAAATTAGTTCATTTGTCTTTGACATAACCTTTTTTGGGGCTAGCAGAATCAATGGAAATACATAAATTAGTGATGATTTTGCATATTTCTTAAATACTTTCCAGAATTGTTTAACAAATTCTAAGTTGTACCAAACAGTGCATCAGTATACTTCTCTTCTTTTGTGATCTTTGCAATATGATAAGTGTAAGTGGAATCATAGTTTTATAATTTATGTTTCTCTTAAGATTACCAGTTTGAAGCTTTTCTTTATAGAATTGTTGATAACTTGCATTTCTTCTTTTGAAAATTGCCTGTTAACATCTTTTGATGACTTATTCATTTGACAAATAGTTCTTACTCTTTTATATTTGCATGAAAATCCTACTGGCACTGGTACATTCTGTCTCTAGAACTATATCTTCCATCAAGGATCTATAGGTTGCCATGAGTGTCTGGGAGATATCAAACCAAAAAATATACAAGGAAGAAGCTAAGGAGGTTAATAGAATATTAGAAAAGTTAGATATGACAGACCTTTGGAGAAAACTGAATGGGAACAGAAATGAATATACCTTTTTCTCAGCAGTACATGGTACATACACAAAAATTGACCATATATTAGGACATAAAAACCTCAAAATCTGTGTAAAAAGGCAGAAATATTAAATTTATTCTTTTTGGACCATAGTGCAATAAAAATTACATTCTACAAAGGGCAAAAGAAAGATAGATTAAAAATTAATTGGAAACTAAATAATCTAATGCTAAAGAATAAGTGCGTTGGAGGCATAGCCAAAATGGCACAGTAGAAGCATGGATCTGCTCTTGTTCTCTTCCTGTACCCCATAAAATACTCAACAAATTCTAGAGCAGTATAAGCCACAAAACTACAGAGTGAAAGAGATTTCCAGCCCAAGACAGCCTGGAGGGTCAACAGGAAAGGTATATCACATCAGGCACAGAGCTGAGCATAGCCAAGCCTTGGCCACATGGCCACAGAGCAGGCTTCAGGATGCAAAATCAGGGGCAGCAGCTGTGGTTCCCGGATTTCTCATCTCACAAACACCAAAGACAACTTCAAAGGTCAGTATGAAAGCTCTTCCACCTGGGTAAGAGGGAGGAGTGAGTCTGACCCCAGCCCAGGCTCCAGGGAAGCAGTAATCACTGTGGCAGCATCCACTTTTGTAGCTCTTGGCCTAAAGACCCTGGGGGAATCAAACTGCTGATCTGGATCTCAGACTTGAGTGGAGTTTCTGGGATGAGGAGGAGCACTGACACTGGTGTGGTGGAGCTGGCAGTAGCTGCTGAGGGAGGGAATCCTACTCGCAGATCCTGGGCAGAAAAAGAATACTTGTGGTTGCTCTCAAACCAGAGCCCAGGCCAGGAGAGGAGGAAACTTCTATCCCTTGATTGTGCCACATTGGAGGAATTGAGAACTTACAGGTCCCTAGAGTATACCTTCTACTTGACAGAGGACTCAAAAGTCAAGTAACTGGCTAGGAAAATGCCCAAAAAGGGTGGGGGAAAGACCATAAATGGTTACTTTCATGGAGGAAAGGTATTTTCTTTCATTCTTTTGCGTAAGGTAGAACAAAGCATACCATCAGTGGAAGACATCAATGTCAAGACTTCTACATCCAAAACCTCCAAAAAATATGCAATGGTCTCAGGCCATGGAAGAGCTTGAAAAGGATTTTGAAAATCAAGTAAGAGAGGTAGAGGAAAAATTGGGAAGAGAAGTGAGAGTGATGCAAGAAAATCATGAAAAGCGAGTCAACAGTTTGCTAAAGGAGACTCAAAAACTGCTGAAAAAAATAACACCTTTAAAAATAGACTGACCTAAATAGCAAAAGAGGCCCAAAAAGTCAATGAGGAGAAGAATGCTTTAAAAAGCAGAATCAGCCAAATGGAAAAGGAGGTTCAAAACCTCACTGGAGAAAATAGTTCTTTAAAAATTAGAATGGAGCAGATGGAAGCTAATGACTTTATGAGAAACCAAGAAATTATAAAACAAAACCAAAAGAATGAAAAAATGGAAGATAATGTGAAATATCTCATTGGAAAAACAACTGACCTGGAAAATAGATCCAGGATAGATAATTTAAAAATAATTTATCTACTGAAAATCATGATCAAAGAAGAACCTAGGCGTCATCTTCCAAGAAATTTTCATGGAAAACTGCCTTTATATTCTAGAATCACAGGGAAAAATAGAAATGGAAGAATTCACAGATCACCTCCTGAAAGATATCCCCAAAGGAAAGCTCCTAGGAATGTTGTAGCCAAATTCTTGACCTTCTCTAGGTCAAGGAGAAGGCAGAAATAAACAATTCAAGTATTGTGGCAATGAAGTGAGGCTAACACAGGATTTAGCAGCTTCTACACTAAGGGACTGAAGGGCTTGGAATGTTATATTTCTAAGGTCAAAGGAGATAGGATTAAAACCAAGAATCAGCTACCCAGCAAAACTGAGTATAATACTTCAGGGCAAAAAATGGAATTTCAATGAAACAGAGTACTTCCAAGCATTCCTATTGAAAAGACCAGAGCTGAATAGAAAATTTGTCTCTCAAATACATGAATCAAGAGAAACATGAAAAGGTAAACAGGAAAGAGAAGCTTTAAGGAAGTCATTAAAGTTGAACTGTTTACATTCCTACATGGAAAGATGTTATTTAAAACTCATGAGACCTATTTCAGTATGAAGGTAGTTAGAGAGAATACACACACACACACACACACACACACACACACACACACACATATATATATACATACATACACATATATAGAGAATATGTATATATATACACATATAGAGAGAATATATATACATATACATGTATATATACAGAGAGAATATATATAGAGAGAATATATATGTATATATATATATATATATATATATATATATATATATATATATATATATATATATATATATATATGCACATACACATACATACATATATAGACAGAAGGCACAGGGTGAGGTGAATATAGAGGGAGAATACCTAAAAAATAAAATAAAATTTGCTGTTGAGTGGAATGTACTAGGAGTAAGAGAAAGAGAGAGGTAGAATGTAGCAAATCATCTCACATAAAAGAGTGAAGGAAGAGCTTTTACAGTGCAGTGGAAGAGGGGAGAGATGAAAGGAAGTAATTGAGCCCTACTCTCATGGGATCTGACTGTAGGAGGGATTAAGGCACACTCAATTGGGTATGGAAATCTATTTTACCCTTCAGGAAGGCAAGGGGGAAGGGGATAGGAGAGGGAAGATAATAGAAAGGACAGCAAATTGGGGAAAGGGTTAACCAGAAGCAAACACTATTGTGGGAAGACAGGTTAAGGGAGAGAATGGAATAAATGAAGGACAGGATAGGACAGAGGGAAATGTGGTTAGTCTTTTACAACATAACTATTATGGAAGTGCTTTGCATTGTTACACATGTATGACCTACACTGAATTGCTTGTTTTCTCAACGAGAGTTTGTGGAGAGGGAGAGAGAGAATATGGAACTCAAAGCTTTAAGAATGAATGTTAAATATTGTTTTAAAATGCAACTGAAAATTAAGCTATACAGGCAATGGAGTATAGAAATCTATTTTGCCCTATAGGAAAATAGAGGGGAAGGGGGATGGAAGAAAGGTGGGTAATAGAAAGGAGGATAGACTGGAGGAAGGGATGGATAGGATGCATGCTATCTTGTGGTGAGGGTGGAGAGAGATGAGGAGAAATTTTTTAATTCAAATTCTTGTGGAAGTGAATGTTAAGAACTGAAAAATAAATATGTTATACATTGAAAAATAAGAATAAGTGTCAAAGAACAAATAATAGAAACAATCAATAATTTCATTAAAGAGAATGACAGCAATGAAACAGTATACTGAAATTTATGGTTATGCAGCCAAAGTAGTACTTAGAGGAAAATTTATTTCTCTGAATTCTTACATCAACAAAATGGAGAAAGATAGATAAATGAATTGGGCATGTAACAGAAAAAAACTAGAAAAAAAAACAAATTAAAAACCCCAATGGAGCAACAAATTGCAAAACCTGAAAATTAAAGATAGGATTAATATAAGTAAAAAAACCCCCAACAAACAGCAACAACTATTGAGCTAATAAATAAATCTATGAGCTGCTTTTATGAAAAAAAATAACAATAGGATAGATAAGCCATTGGTTATTTTAATTTTTAAAAAAGAAAGAAAGCCAAATATCCAGTATCAAAAATGAAAAGGGTGAAATCACCACCAATGAAGAAGAGATTAAAGCAATCATTAAGCAATATTTTGTCCCATTATGACAGCAAATCTTACAATCTGAGCAAAATTGATGAGTATTTATCAGGAAATAGAATGCCCAAGTAATGCCATCTTCAAAAAAGAAACCAGACAAGCTTTTAGTGAACTCCCTAAGAAAACTCCTTAAGAACTCCATAAGAAAAAAATCCCAAGGGCCAGATGGGTTCATAAGTAAATTCTATCAAATATTTAAAGGGCAACTAATTTTGACACTATATAACCTGTTTGGAAAAATAGGTGAAGAAGGAGTCCTACCATACTCCATTTGTGACACAGGTGTGGTACTGATACCTAAACCAGGAAGAGCTGAAAGATAGAAAGATAATTGTAGACTAATATTTGTAATGAATATTGATGCAAAAACTTTGAACAAAATACTAGCAAAGTGATTATAGTGATATATCACAAGTATTATACATTATGACTAGGTAGGATTTATACTAGGAATGACAGAGTTGGTTAAATATTAGGAAAACTATCGGAATAATTGACCATATTAATAACCAAACTAGCAGAAATCTTATTATTATGTCAATAAGTGCAGAAAAAGCTTTTGATAAAATACAGCTCCCATTCCTATTGTGAAACACTAGCGAGCATAGAAATGAATGGAGTTCTTTTAAAATGATCAGTAGTATCTATTTAAAACAATCACCAATCATTATATGTAATGGGGATAAGCTAGAATCTTTCCTATTAAGTTCAGGGTGGAAACAAGGATGCCCATTATCACCACTGTTATTCAATATTGTACTATAAATGTTAGCTTTAGCAATAAGAGAAGATAAAGAAATTGAAGGAATTAGAATAGGCAGTGGGGAAATAAAACTATATCTCTTTGCATATGATATGATGGTAGACTTAGAGAACCCTAAAGAGTCAACTAAAAAATTACTTAAAATAATGTACAACTTTAGCAAAGTTGCAGGATATAAAATAAACCCACATATATTTCAAAGAAGCTGTGCTCTTACTACAGATGACAACAGACCTTAGAAATAGATTAAGTGATGGAACCAAAGCTGCCAAAGTGCCTTCATGGCAAAGGTTACGCAAGAGTGAGGGAATGTTCTTACACTTTCCATCAGTGTGAAAGAGAAGCCTTTAAAGTACAATTTAATAGTCAAAACAGAAATCCTGAACCCACAAGAACTCTTTCCATCTCACTGTCCTTCATTGGTATGTTCAGGATCACTTTAGAGTGATGCTGATTTTTTTTCGATTCAAGGAATTTTGAAGACAGTTTTGACCATTTGGCTGAATCATTATATATTGAAACTCCCATATAATTTTTAATCCAGGAATAAAATGTTCAAGATAAGTATCTTTTTCAGGTTACTCACATAAATGATATGACAATTGAATGGAACCCCAAACCCTTTATGTTTAATCCACTGTGAAAGAATAAACCTATTAAATATCCAGCATTCTTTTGGGGACCAATTTTCTCACCTCTTCCATATTTCTTCCTCCAGTTAAAGAGGTTTGAATATCCCAAGTTCTGAGTATGTATTTCTGAAATGCATAACAATTTGGTTGACCTGCAGATTTCATGTGACTTACTGCTGCTTTACATTTCCAGAATTGGTTCCAGTAGCTGAATGTTAATTCTTGGGTTACTTATCACAACTTTCTTGAAAACCAATGGGAAAAACTTGTGGGCCTTGGGACAGCTTTGCCCAGAGCAAACAGAGAATGCAATAGGGCACTGCAGTGCCTTCTGAACTGAGTCATTTGTCCAGACCTGAAGTTGATTCTGATTTCTGATGCATACTAACTGTATGGACCACTCCCTTAGCTTCTTGAGGTATCAGTTTCTTCCTCTGTATAATGGAAATAACACTTGTAACGCTTGCTCACAGGTTTGAGGTGAGAAAAGTATTTTGTAAACCTTAAGTAACTATATGAATGTAAGTTATTGTTATTATTTTTGTTAACGATAATACATTGTAATCCACTAATCTGTCTGGTCCAAGGAGCAGTGTTAAGCACTCATTATTCAGAGCACAGAGACATAATGAAAGACATTCCCTTATCCTCAGAGCTTACTTCCTACCATTCCCCTCAATGTATAGCTTTCTTATTTTCCTGAAAGGCCTGTCTCTAATATACCACTTAAAGAGTTTTAAATAAAAAACTGGCAGCAATGGGCATTTGAGGCATTCTTTGCCATTTCTTCACCTATAAAATATAAGATACGTTAGGAGAGGGGCAAGATTTGGGTCTGTTGTGGTGAAGCCAGCTCATTTGTCTCATATGGCTTATTTTCGGTCCATGCAGTTAGAATGGATGTTATCTGGCCAAACACAATCACAGAAGGTTTAAGTTCTATGCCCGAACAATGGAAAATATTCAATTCTTTCACTATGGCTTGCAGTTACATTCTATGTTACGATAACCAGTCTAGGAAACTTGTATTTTATTCAGTCATTCAACATAGAAAGTACTTTAAAAGTTCAGCTAAATGCCTAAAATATTCAAAGGGTCTGCGACTTTTTTCAGTGTGGGGAAACTCTCAGTGCAGGCATACTGTAACCCTTCTGTGACTTATAAATAATAATCCTGCTACATTTCCTGAGCTACATAGAGGTTAAGAGATTTGTCTAGTGTCATACAATTCGTAAGTATCAGAGATAGAACTGGAACCCAAGCTATAATGATGATAAGTCTATTTGATTTATTTACTTATTTTATTTATTTACTTTGTTATTATACCTCTGCTTGCCTGGATATTGGAGAACAATTTAATGGTCACATAAATAACCATCTTTTACCCCCAAAACGTCATATTTCTCATTAGGTAAAGATGACAGTAACTCCTCTAGGCTTCCACCCACCTTAGAAACATCATAACCCTGGTTTATCAAAGACTGTGTCAGAGGAATGTCAGCTCTGGCAGGATGAATGAAGGAAAGAATCCAAGCTAGAAAGGTGGTGGGTATAGGCCTAATGATGGAATACATTTCTCATCTGTTGATGGATCTAGCTGATTTGTAGAGTTTCATCTCCAGGTTGGTCATAGGGTGACACATTTTTGACTATACTCACTCTATGGCATCTCCTACACTGTGAAGAAATTGCTAGCAATATTGGAGACAGGAGGCCCCTAAATACTGACATTACCATTACTTAAGGAAAGGAAAACGTGTATCTTTTTAAAAATATTCACACTGCTTTGGGTAAGGTTTTTATTTGACAAAATCAAAAGGAATCTAAATTTGAATTTTCTTCCAGTAAATAAAGAGTGGATAAAATGTCACTACATTTTAGGAAAGGCATTGCTAAACTGAAGAGTATCTACAGGAGGGCAGTCAAAATGATGAGGACCTTGAATTCACACCATATGAGGATTATCAGTTGAAGGATGTAAGGATATGTAGCATGGAAAAGATAAGACTAAGGCAAGGAGGATGGAGTATGGTGCATGGAACTCTGAGAATATTTGTCTGGAAGTAATGGAAGAACTGACATGTGGAATTGAGAATGGGAGGAAGACTATATGCATCAAAGTTTATGTCCAATTAAATGTGAAGATTCCAGGAGATTGAGATGTTTTGCATAAAATGGCACCTACTAACCAACCTTGATTTAGGAAGTATTTCTTTCACTTCAAGTTTTACTTTTGCAAATGTTGGCTACTGCCATTGCAGCACTTAGAAGAGACAGGCTCAAAGGAATGGAATAGTGAAGTCAATTTGGGCTGTCAACCTAATGCCAATCAATGCCATCAATGGCAACCTGTCCTAGGAAGTTAGCCAGCTGTTAAATATGCAAGAAAAGCTTTGGATAGATCGTAGAAAGTGCAGTATATTGTCCAGTAGTACCAAGCCCAATGCAAATGCTTGTCTTAAATCCCCTCATCCTAGTTAGTGCTTCCTGAATGTTTTGAAGATATAGGGATCAGCAAAGCACTATTGGTTAGTAAATGTAATAGTTAGATATAAAACTGTGAAATCTGAAGGAAATTATAATTACCATTCTTCACTTCAAAACAACTAAAATCTCCAAAGTGATTTTCCTTTTTCTACTAAGAAGTTGAGAGAGTTTTTTGTTTCCAATTATAACAAGGGACTTTTGTACCTGCAACAAATTACAAACTACCCAAGACAAGGGCTTGAAACAAGGGTGGCAGAGTGAGCTCAATCCAGCCCTAAATCTCATAGCTTCCTATTTTAATTAAATATTCTTTCTACTTTAGTTTTAATCTATTTTGATGCAGCTGATGGATTTGAAATAATATCAGTGTCTGCTAAAATCAGCACCCTAATGAAAAACCCTTTTTGTCCTACCCTAGTTTTAGCTCCAGATCATTTCATATGTTTACTGGAAGACCAGTATGATATAGGCATTATTTCTTCACCAATGCTTCATGATGGTTTAGTGCATTATGAAAAGTGAGTGTGTTTCATTATCCTGGATTTCTTTAGCTTTAATTGTTACCTGTCTTCCCATATCTCAATAACTCTACCAAATTTTCAGCCTGTTCATCTAACCTTTTATCTTTTCTAGTCCCTTTGAAGAATGGATAAAACTATCCAGAACCATTCCAGTCTAGGAGGGAGATACCTGGGCAAATGATATGATTTTCCAAATTTTAAATTAAAAAACCCCAAATTATATGGAAAAGGAAACTTGAAAAGGAAATTTTGTGTTTAAAATAAACCATTTGTCATTTTTAGCAAAGATTCTGACATTTAGCTATTAGAGTAGCATCCTTCAGCTAAAAAACCCTGGAGTGGGAAGTCAGGGTTTCAGCTTCAGCTCTGCCACTAAATATCTGCAATTTTGACCAAGTTACTTCCTGTCCTTAAGCTGTAATTTTCTCACCTACAGAATGAGGGATTGGAACGAAATATTAGCTACGGTCTTTTTTTAGCTCTAAAACTCTTTCAAGGAATTTGATTAATTGTAAAGTGATAGTGTTGGCATGTTGATACATCACCATCTCCAACTTTGGCTTCCAGATAGCAATTGCGAATGGACCTATGACTACACAAGTTGGAGCAAATTCTCTTTACTCAAGCCCCAGATACTTATAATCTTGGAGAATTTCCCAGAGTACTTGGAAGTAAAATGACTTGCTTAAGATCACACAGCTGATATGTGTCAGAAGTGGTATTTGAACTCAGGACTTCTTGACTTCAAAGCCAGCTCTCTATTGAACACATCATGCCTTGTCTCAGATGGAGCTCCTCAGAGCAATAGAAAAAAAGTGGGCTGGTTTTGGATCAAACCTTGACAGATGTATCTCAAGTCTTCTGGAATCATCACGTTGTGTGAAGAATTGATAAAGTTTATTAGGACAGCCCTGCTTAGCCTAGTGTCTGAGAGAATTTACACTGCAGTCTATTCTAGGTGTTGGAAACTTTTTATGCTCTGGACTTCTCTATTTGTAAAATAGAAGAAATTGGCTCCTGTCCTTTGGATCTTTATGTCCATAAAATCCTTAACCTGTAGTAAAGATAAAGGCTATTTCTTCTTTCATGGGATATTAATGGACTCAATGAAAATAGATGCTTCTTTTGGATCATATTGGCTCATAATCTCTGATCATGTGGGCACCATACATCTAGGTTGTTTTCCATTATGAACTGAGTGTTGGAATTTGTCCACTATGCTTGTGAATTTTTTTCTAATGTTTTGCTTAAATCTCCTCTTTCTACACTGTGTCCCATCCATGCTCCCAAATCAACCCATTTTCTTAACTACTTCATCCTTCTTTAAAATTCTGAATACTTGAGTCTATCACAAATATCTTGGCTTCAAGTTGCCTTTCTTACCCTAGTGAGATCACCTTTCTACTTCACTGAATGGAGAATCAGAATGGTTTAAGTTTGAGTCTTGATTTTAACATGTATCTGCATGACCCTGAACAAGTCCCTTAATTTCTCTTGGCCTCCATTGTAAAACGAGGAGAACAATACTGGCATTATCTATGTATAAGTTGTTTGGAGGAAAGCAATTTGTAAACCTGAAGTCATTTTTCTCATAAATAAGGATGTCCTTTCCAGCAGAGAAGCCTGAATTTCTCTGGTGTAGACAGTCAATCAAGATCATTTGGGATATTGTGGAGGGGAAGGGTCAGTTAAGCTTTCTAATGAAGGTAACTCCAACCATTTGGCTGTATAGCCTAGGTCCAGATAAGCTGAAATCAATCTACCTTTGGTCAGTGGCATAAAAAGTAAAAATAAATGTGTATCTTCACTCTTTCATTAATATTCTAAACTCACACCTAGTATCCAGCATCATAAATCATGATAAATAATTTTTGTATGATAAATAAATCACTTTGAAACTTCCCAGTTTCAAAGAAGATGGGCATAATTAGAATAATAAGGCTGTAAGTAACTGAGATGTCATCTATTTCATCCTCCTGCCTTTCAGATAAACCAGCCCAGACAGATGTGAGATCATATTTTTTATGAGAGTCTAAAAGAAAGGGATTCCCCATCATCCTGTAATTTCATTTTTGGCCTGGGGTATGGTTCTGATTTTAGTAATCATAGCTTCAGTGGTTTGTGCTGATATATAACAATCTTCCCAGTTAATAAATCCTTCATGACGCCCTGCCAAATCTCTTCTTTGGTAGTCTGAACCTACTTATTCTTGGGGATTTTTTTTGGAGAAACATAGATAGGCTTGAACCTCCAGAAGAAGTGAATGAAATTCAGCCCAATCAGTACCCTGGAACTTCTGTACTCAACATTTATGGCTTCAGTAACATTCTCTCTCCCTAATTCTCTATCAAATTCTTAAATCAAGAGTGATTTTTTCCTAACATTGTCTGCCATGTTGATACTGAACCTTCTGTTAATGCAACACAGTAATTGCAGACAAAATTAAGTGTATTTAACATGGTGAGTTCATTTACAGTCATGATCACCCAGCTGTGCATAAGGACCATACCTTGGTATGGGTGTTTTTTTTTCTTCTTTTCTTCTTTTTTCTTCTTAAATTTATCATTTAAATTGGGTCCAGAAAGCCAAGGTTGAAAATTTAAAAAAAGTAACTGTACCTTGAGCCTGGCCTAGGTGGATCATTCATAGAAACTTTTCATTCCCATTTATTTGATATAGCTCAATGAAACAACAAACGTTTATTTATATGATATACCACAATAAACTCATAATGAGTACATAACCTCCATATTAAAGTCCACTGCATTAAAAAAAATCAGAAGAGAATGATATTGTGTACCTCCCATAGCTTTGTCTAGGAGGAGAACTCTTTTTAACCAAACAAGGGACAGAAGTGATCACAAAAATTAAGAGAAATTATTTTAATTACATAAATTGACAAGTTCTTGAATGAACAGAATCAATACAGCAAGGATAAGAAGGGAAGCTTTCAACTGGAAAAAATCTTTTCATCAAATATCTCTGATAAGGGTCTGATATCCAAGGGAATGGAAACAAACGTATAAGACAAAGATTCATTCCTCAGAGGATAAATGATTAAAGGAAATGAATAGTTCTCATAAGAATATTTGCAAACTATTGGTAACCATTTGAAAGATTGCTCTGAAACACTGATATAATAAGAGAAATACAAATCAAATCTGGGGGTTTCATCATACATGTACGCACACACACACACAGTTGTTAAGGATGACCAAACACAGTGTTGGAGGGGCTGCAGAAGGGCAGGAACAATAATAGATTAATGGTGAAATTGAAAATTATTCCCATTATCTTTCAAAGCATTTTGGAATTTTGAGAAAAATGCGACCAAAAGACCTATGCTCTTTGACCCTGAGACTCCACTACTAGTCATATAGCCCCAAGAGGGTACTTTCCATAACATAAAATATTGGAAATAAAATAGATGTCATCAGCTTGAAGATAGCTAAATAAATTGTAGTGCATAAATTCAATGGTATATTATTATACTGTAAGAAACTATGAGTATGAAGAAGACATACATGAACTGATGTGGACCGAAATAAACAGAATGTGGAAACACCATACAGAATGACTACCACAATGTAGATGGCAAAAACAAAAAAAAACAAACAAAAAAAAAACAAAAAAGAAAATGAATGCTGTCTAATTATAATGACTAAGCTTATTCTTAAAGAAAAGATGAAATATTCCCAATTGATAAATGGTCAAAGGATATGAACAGGCAATTTTCAGAAGAAGAAATTAAGATATCTATAATCATATGAAAAAATGCTCTAAATCACTATTGATTAGAGAGATGCAAATCAAAACAACTCTGAGGTACCACATCACACCTATAAGATTGGCAAACATGACAGAACAAGAAAATGATAAATGCTGGAGAGGATGTGGGAGAGTTGGAACACTAATTCATTGTTGGTGGAGCTGCGAGCGCATCCAACCATTCTGGAGAGCAATTTGGAACTATGCCCAAAGGGCTACAAAAATGTGCATACCCTTTGACCCAGCAATATCGCTACTAGGACTGTATCCCCAAGAGATCATAAAAATGGGAAAGGGTCCCACATGTACAAAAATATTTATAGCAGCACTCTTTGTAGTTGCCAAGAAGTGGAAGTCAAGGGGATGTCCATCAATTGGGAAATGGCTGAATAAATTATGGTATATGAATGTAATGGAGTACTATTGTGCCATAAGAAATGATGAACAAGAAGACTTCAGAGAGGCCTGGAAGGACTTATATGACCTGATGCTGAGTGAAAGGAGCAGAACCAGGAGAACTTTGTGCACAGCAACGACCACAGTGTGCTAGAGTTTTTTCTGGTAGACTTGGAATTTCGTAATAGGGCAAGAATTTCTTAAAAAAAAAAATCCCAATGGTGGTTTTCTAAGGCAAAATGCCTTCCACACTCAGAGAAAGAAATATGGAAGTCATTCGCAGAATGTAGCAGATCATGTTTGTGTATGTGTATGTTTTTGTATATCATGTTTTGATTTGTTATATGATTTCTTCCATTTATTTTAGTCCGACTACATAGCATGACTATAGTGAAAATGTACTCAATAGGAAAGTATATGTAGAACCTATACAGAATTATATGCAGTCGTGGGGAGGGAGGGGGGTAGTGGGGGGTAGGTGTGGGGGGGATAAAATCTCAATTGTTTGGCAGTGATTGTTAAACATTAAAAAATAAAAAATAAAAAAAAAGAAAAGATGAAATAATGAAAATGTCTTCATGATAGGAGTGGAACATTGTTTGTAACTCCAAACTCATTCAAGGTGTTATTCTGTTTTGCTTAATTGTTTTCTTTTCCTTCCTTCCTTCCTTCCTTCCTTCCTTCCTTCCTTCCTTCCTTCCTTCCTTCCTTCCTTCCTTCCTTCTCTCCCTCTTTCCCTCCCTCTCTCTATGTTACAAGGGATGAATTTCTGGGAAGAGAAGGAGAGTGGGCTGTGTTTGGAAATGAAGGAAATATAAAAGCAAAGGATACCAATACAAGGTATGATTTATTTTTAAGAGTGATGCTCCATAAGATTCTTTTTTGTAGTAGAGGCCTATCTACATTGAAGAGTGGAACCACATAAGAATTAAACTGACCCTTCTTCCATAGGTCAGTGAAAAGAGGCAGAAACTTGAATTAATCTTTGGAAAATTATGGGAAGAGGATACGATGGTTCGAGTTTGGGGACAATGTTCACAAATTCATTGCTGTATATGAATACTGTGATCTGAGGCTGGCGATTCGGTGGCCTGGGTCAAAGGGGGAATTAGGGAGCTATGGCTTGAACAGTAGTAGATTCTTCACATCAGTGATTTTTCATTGTCAACTGAGTGGTGTTTATTTGCTCCTAGGACATTATTTCCTTTGATTGATATTGTCAGTACCTCAGCATTTCAGTATTCATCATGTCTTATTCAATACCTTTTATTAGATGCTTCCAAGATATAAGGCACTGTACTAGTTATAGGAAACAGTAGCCTAATTGAAACAATTCCTGTCCTCCTGGAACTTATATTTTACTGGGGACTGAGAAAGAGTGGATGCAACACATACAGATTAATCAATACAGAGTACATACACATTTCAAGAGGGAGAGAATACTAATACCTGGGAGCAGAGGGAGATCCAGAAAGGCCTTTGGTTGGAGGAGGTGCCTGAGTTGAGCTTTGAAGGAACCTGAGCATTCGAAGTGTCAGAGGAGAGTGCGTTAGAGGTAGAAAGGGCAGTCTTTACCAGGACATACAGGGTGAGGGAACAGGGGAGATCTTGTAAAGGGAAAAACTGGCATGCTAATTTGATGATAACATAGTACAGGAAAGGGAGGAATGGGAGTTGTGTTGCTTTTCCTAGGCACAATTACCAGCGATCATGTGAATATGAAATTTCCCTTGGTAATGGCAGTCCAATTGAGTGCTGTTTAATGCCCTAGCATAGAAGGTTATGCTAGAGTTCCCTAAAATGGTTTCCATGCCTCTCAAAGTGTGAAACTGATATTCACTAGTTAACCTAAGCTAGCATTCAGAGTTTAAAGTTGATCAGTTCTTTCTAGGAATTAGATGCTTACTTGTCATTCTAGTATCCTCCAGAGAGGACTGTGTACAAGTGCGTGGTGGGGAGGGGTGGGGCAGGATATGTTTTGCCTTGGAATGTGGTGCGTATTCTGTTTCAGATGAGCAACAGGAGTGGCATTAGTTCCTCTTAGAACTTCTGTTTGAAATTTACCATTTGGGGGGGCAGAGCCAAGATGGCAGAGTAGAAAGACACACATATGCTAGCTCCGAATCCACAGCCCATAAAATATCTGTAAAAAAGAACTCCCAACAAATTCTGGAGCAGCAGAAGCCACAGAACAACTGAGTGGATGAGATTTCTGTTCCAGAGAGCCTGAAAACCTCTTGCAAAAGGTCCTTTGCGCTGCAGACCCAGAGCAGAGCCCAGCCCTGCCTTGGCTGCATGGCACTGAGAGGAGCAGATCCGAGCAGGCTTCAGGGACAGAATCTCCAGCGGCCACGCGGGTCCCTCCACCCACAGGTGACAAGGGTCAGTGAGAGGGTCTCTTTGGTGAGTTGAGAGGGGAGTGGGGTGCCCCCATAACTCAGGCCCTCTCAGGAGGAAGCAGCAGAGGAGGGAGCAGACAGGAGCTCCCCAAGCAGGCAGGAGCCTGGATCCATTGTTGAAGGTCTCTGCATAAACCCCCTGAGGGAACTGAGCCCGTGAGGTGGCCCTGCCCCCACCTGAGCAGCTGAATTTGATCCCACACTGAATAGCAGCCCCACCCCTGCCAAAGCCCTGAGGCTGGGAAGCAGCCTTTGAATCTCAGACCCCAAGCACTGGCTGGGCAGATCTGGAGGCAAAGTGGGTGTGAAGAGAATACTCAGAAGTCAAGTCACTGGCTGGGAAAATGCCCAGAAAAGGGAAAAAAAATAAAACTATAGAAGGTTACTTTCTTGGTGAACAGGTATTTCCTCGCTTCCTTTCTGATGAGGAAGAATAATGTTTACCATCAGGGAAAGACACAGAAGTCAAGGCTTCTGTATCCCAGCCCACTCAATGGTCTCAGGCCATGGAAGAGCTCAAAAAGAATTTTGAAAATCAGGTTAGAGAGGTGGAGGAAAGACTGGGAAGAGAAATGAGAGACATGCAAGCAAAGTATGAAAACCAAATAAACAACCTGCTAAAGGAGACCCCAAAAAATGCTGAAGAAAATAACACCTTGAAAAATAGGCTAACTCAATTGGCAAAAGAGGTTCAAAAAGCCAATGAGGAGAAGAATGCTTTCAAAAGCAGAATTAGCCAAATGGAAAAGGAGGTTCAAAAGCTCACTGAAGAAAATAGTTCTTTCAAAATTAGGATGGAACAGATGGAGGCTAATGACTTTATGAGAAACCAAGAAATCACAAAACAAAAACAAAAGAATGAAAAAATGGAAGATAATGTGAAATATCTCATTGGAAAAAAACTGAAGTGGAAAATAGATCCAGGAGAGACAATTTAAAAATGATGGGACTACCTGAAAGCCATGATCAAAGAAAGAGCCTAGACATCATCTTTCATGAAATTATCAAGAAAACTGCCCTGAGATTCTAGAACCAGAGGGCAAAATAAGTATTCAAGGAATCCACAGAACACCGCCTGAAAGAGATCCAAAAAGAGAAACTCCTAGGAATATTGTGGCCAAATTCCAGAGTTCCCAGGTCAAGGAGAAAATATTGCAAGCAGCTAGAAAGAAACAATTCAAGTATAGTGGGAATACAATCAGGATAACACAAGATCTAGCAGCTTCTACATTAAGGGATCGAAGGGTATAGAATAGGATATTACAGAAGTCAAAGGAACTAGGACTAAAACCAAGAATCACCTACCCAGCAAAACTGAGTATAATACTTCAGGGAAAAAATTGGTCTTTCAATGAAATAGAGGACTTTCAAGCATTCTTGATGAAAAGACCAGAGCTGAAAAGAAAATTTGACTTTCAAACACACGAATGAAGGGAAGCATGAAAAGGTAAACAGCAAAGAGAAGTCATAAGGGACTTATTAAAGTTGAACTGTTTACATTCCTACATGGAAAGACAATATTTGTAACTCTTGAAACTATTCAGTATCTGGGTACTGGGTGGGATTACACACACACACACACACACACACACACACACACACACATGCACACGTACGCACGCACACACACACACATAGAGACAGAGTGCACAGAGTGAATTGAAGAGGATGGGATCATATCTTAAAAAAATGAAATCAAGCAGTGAGAGAGAAATATATTGGGAGGAGAAAGGGAGAAATGGAATGGGGCAAATTATCTTTCATAAAAGAGGCAAGCAAAAGACTTATTAGAGGAGGGATAAAGAGGGGAGGTGAGAGAAAAACATGAAGTTTACTCTCATCAAATTCCACTAAAGGAAAGAATAAAATGCACACTCATTTTGGTATGAAAACCTATCTTACAATACAGGAAAGTGGGGGATAAGGGGATAAGCAGGGTGGGGGGGAGGATGGAAGGGAGGGCATGGGGAGGAGGGAGCACTTTGAGGTCGACACTCATGGGGAGGGACAGGATCAAAAGAGAGAATAGAAGTAATTGGGGGCAGGATAGGATGGAGGGAAATATAGTTAGTCTTATACAACACGACTATTATGGAAGTCATTTGCAAAACTACACAGATTTGGCCTATATTGAATTGCTTGCCTTCCAAAGGGAAGGGGTGGGGAGGGAGGGAGGAAAAGAAGTTGGAACTCAAAGTTTTAGGAACAACTGTCGAGTACTGTTCTTGCCACTAGGAAATAAGAAATACAGGTAAAGGCGTATAGAAAATTATTTGTCCCTACAGGACAGAGGAGAGGATGGAGAGAAGGGCAGAGAGGGATGATAGAGGAGAGAGCAGATTGGTGATGGGGGAAATTGGAATGCTCAGTGTTTTGGGGTGGGGGGAGGGGACAAGGGGGGAGAAAATTTGGAACCCAAAATTTTGTGAAAATCAATGTAAAAAGTTAAATAAATAAATTAAAAAAAAAAAAAAGAAATTTACCATTTGGAAGAATGGTCATAACGTCTTTCTTATCTTTGTAGGGACTTGATTTATAGAAGTCCTTTAGCCTGAGGTTGAGTTTATCAGTATCACCTATCTAATAAAAGAAGTTATTTCTTATGGGGAAGGAAAGATTTTTTTTTAACTAGAAACACTCAAAGTGGATAGATTTCCCATTGGTATATTTTTTTTCCCACCTACTTTGGACAAGGTAAGAGTAAAGGAGTTTAAACTTCAGTAAGACAAATGTATTTTGGACAGGGGAAAGAACTTTGCACCTATAAATTTTGATACAGAGGAGAAGGTAATTAGAAAGATGATGAACTCTTTGCTGAAGATTCTCACAAGGAGAGAGATCTGGCTGTAATGCGGTTGAGGTATGTTAGTATAAGTAAAGCAGAGGAACGGACTACTCCCTGTTAAAAAAATAAATTTTCTTTAAAATGTAAGCTCCTTGACAGTAGGAACTTTCTGTTTATGTTTGTTTGCTGAGCATGCAACACAGTGCCTGACTAAGGTAATGTACACTTGCTGGCACACAGGAAGTGCTTAATAAATGCTTGTTGACTTGACTATATAGGTTTCCTGAGATACTTTATAAACTTTAAATTTGATGTCAGTGTTTTTTTTAGGGTGATTATGTTTTATATTTTTAAGTTTAAAAATATTTATGAACATTCTGTACTTAACAAACATTGAGTAATATGTTTTATTTTCATTTACAAACTAGAAGGGAAAAGACAATTTTACATGAAACCTTTTTACATACAGCTTGGTTTCCTGTTAAATACAATTCAACATGCAACTTTCAAAGCTGTCCCAATTTCCAAGTTTTCCTTCTGAACTTGTGTTATTTTCTGTGCATTGTGGGGTGTAGGGTGTGTTCAGGGAGGACCAGTACCTTTGGTGTGATGGCTGCCAAGCCCTTTTTGGGGCTCTTTCCTCCTTTGGTGTCCACCTGTTTAACCTAACTCTCGCCTGTGGCTCCAAGAAGCTGCAGCATGCACAGTGGCCACACTCAGGTAAACTGTTTCGGCAGATGAGTCAAAACAGGTTGAAAGTAACCAAGGGTTCTTAATTGCATTGGTGAGTTAGGGGGCTGTCTACTCCAAGCATATGAAGACTTCATCTGGTGGAATGGGGAGATGAGAACAGTTTGTTCCAATGGCCATGAAGGCAGATGAAGCAGACAATGTGGAGTGCTTAGACCTTGGTTAGGCACCAAAGAAGCCAAGGTCATCCACTGCATCCTGAGCCATTGCCAACCATCTTGACTCTGTCCTGCCACTGGCCTATGATGACTTTGGAGGAGAGAGTGAGACTGACAACTTTGTACAACTCTGCCTCACTTAAATCCAATTTACCCACGAATCAAAAGACATCACCCATACCATTTCACTATTATGCCTCAAAGTCCTATGGCAACAGGCAAGTGATGAAGCAGCAGGTGCGGATACACTGGGAACTGTAGTCACAACCCTGCACATAGCTGGCTCAGGACACAGGATTGTTTCTCACTGGAAGCAGCAGTGGGACTTGACAGCCCCCTACGTGTCTGAGCAGCCTTTTAAGGATCACACTGCTCACCTCCTGGTGTGAGGAAGGGGACTCAAAAAGGTGCCCTAAACATTATCTGCTTACCCAACCCTGGCTTGATTAGCACGGCAGATGGGGAATCCCATTATGAGGTCAAAACACAAAAAAGTGTACAAAATGTATGAAAACATCTGCAAAGATGATTCCACTCACCATCAGCACGTGGAACTTGTGCACACTAATAAACAACACAAAATCCAACAGACCTGAAAGAAGAATTGCTCTTGTTACAAGAAAACTCAACAGGTATCACATCTAAATAGCAGCCCTGAGTGAAACAAAGTTGGCAAATGAAGGTCAGCTTACTGAATTTGGAGCTGGATATACTTTTATCTAGAGTGGGTGCAGTGAAGGGGAGCACCGTGAAGCTGGAGTGGATTTTGCAATCAAAACTAATCTAATCAGCAAGCTGGTATGCCTGCCAAAAGGAGTAAATGACAGGTTCATGACAATGCGATTGCCACTTGCAGGAAAATGCCATGCCACCATCATCAGTGCCTATGTTCCCACCATAACAAACCCTAATGAAGTCAAAGAAAAATTTTATGAAGACCTAGAGACCCTTATTGTCAATGTACCAAAAGAGGACAAGCTTATAATTCTGGGTGACTTTAATGCTAGATTAGGCTCAGACTACCAGACTTGGCAGGGAGTCCTAGGAAGGTATGGAATTGGAAACAGCAACAGCAATGGTCATTTACTACTGAAGACTAGTGCATCACATGACCTTGTGATTACCAACACTGTCTTCCATTTATCTAAACACAATAAAACTTCATGGATGCACCCTCACAGCAAATATTGTCATCTAATAGACTATGTGATTGTAAGGAGAAGAGACAGACAAGATGTGAGAGTGACAAAGGCAATGTGTGGTGCAGAGGGCTGGACTGATCATAGACTTATCCTTTCCAAGCTAAATATTCACATTCATCAAAAGTGCCACCCCCTAGGCAAAAAGGATACCAGAAGAATTAATGTCAACAAATTAGAGCTCTTCTCTAAGTGTGAACAGTTTGTTGCTGATTTGGAAGGAAAGTTGAGCCAACACACAGTTGGCAACAGTGGAGCAGAAAAGGAGTGGGCAGTTTTCAGAGATTTGGTGTACATCACTGCATTTGCTCATCTGGGTCAGAACATTCGCAAACACCAAGACTGGTTTAATGAAAATGATGGGGAAATTCAGAAGTTGCTAAATGAAAAGCGAAAACTTCACAGAATTTGCCAGGAGGATAGTTCATCCTCCTCCAAGAAGGCAACATTTAATTCCATCAAAAGCAAAGTACAAGTAAAGCTTGGAGAGATGCAGGATTCCTGACTCAGTAACAAGGCAGATGAAATTCAGTTTTATACTGATAGTAACAATCCAAAGCACTTTTATGACTCCCTGAAAGCTATTTATGGACCAAAAACCTATGGTACATCACACCTACGCAGTGCTGATGGAGCCACATTGATTAGTGACAAGAACATGATCCTAGAGAGACGAGTTGAATACTTCCATAATGTTCTGAACAGACCATCATCAATCAATGCTGAGGTCATTGACCATTTACCTCAGGTTAAAGTCAATCCTTCCTTAGCTGAACTTCCAACTGAAGAAGTTTTGAGGACCATTAGGCTCCTTTTATATGGCAAAGCACCTGGTGATGATTCTATTCCAGCTGAGATTTGCAAGGTAGGGGGGCCGTTGCTCATACAAAAGATGACTGAAATTTTCCAGGTTATATGGCAAGAGGAGGTTATCCCTTAGGAATTCAAGGATGCCTCCATTGTCCATCTCTGTAAGGGTAAAGGGAATAGATTGTCCTGTGACAATCACAGGGGGATCTCTCTCTTAGTCATTACTGGCAAAATTTTTGCTAGAGTCCTCCTTAATATGTTGATCCTTCACTTGGAAGATGGTCATATACCTGAGAGCCAGTATGGCTTCAGAAAAGGCTGAGGAACAGTCGATATGGTGTTTGCTGCCCAACAACTCCAGGAGAAATGCCAGGAGCAGAACAGAGGTCTGTATACAACATTTGTAGATCTGACCAAGGCCTTTGACGCTGTTAGTCATGAGGGCTTATGGAGAATTATGTCAAAATTTGGTTGCCCTTTCATGATGGCGTGTCTACCTGGGTTCTGGATAATGGACAGTGTTCTTGTGCCTTCCCAGTCACCAGTGGAGTGAAACAAGGCTGTGTGCTTGCTCCCATGCTTTTTAGCATGTTTTCAGCCAAGTTGACAAATGCTTTCAATGAAAATAAATATGGCATCAAGGTCAACTACCATACTGATGGCAAGTTCTTCAATTTGAAAAGGCTACAAGCCAAGACCAAAGTGGAGGGAGTGTTGGTACATGATTTTCTGTTTGCACATAATTTTACCCTCAATGCAGCTTCTGAAGCTGAGATGCAGCAAAGTATGGATCAATTCTCTGCTGCCTGTGCTAATTTTGGCCTAATAATTAACAGCAAGAACACACAGGTGCTCCATCAGCCACCACCACATCATCCATACATGGAACCATTGGTTACATCAAATGGAGAAGTTTTGAATGCTGTGGATAAATTCACTTACCTTGGTAGTGTACTTTCCAGGGATATACACATTGACAATGAGGTTTATGCGTACATTGCCAGAACTAGCTCAATGTTTGAGAGGCTCCAAAGAAAAGTTTGGGAGACAAGAGGTATTAGACTGACTACCAAACTGAAGTTCTCTGTAGAAATTCTCTGCCATTTTGCTGACCTCATTGTTATATGCGTGTGAAATATGGACATTCTACCAGCGCCATGCCAGGAAACTGAATCACTTCCATTTGGACTGTCTTAGGAAGATTACAGGATAAGGTACCAGACACTGAAGTCCTTGCTTGAGCTCAACTGCCAAATATTCAAACTGTGTTTCAGAGAGCACAACTCTGATTGTCTGGCCACGTTGTTTGAATGCAAAACATATGTTTGCCCAAAAGACTATGCTATGGAGAACTTTCATGGGGCAGGTGATCACATGGTGGCCAGAAAAAATGATACAAGGGCACTCTCAAAGTCTCTCTTAAGAACTTTGGATTTGACTGTGCAACATGGGAGACCCTGGCACAGGACCACTCAGCATGGTGTGCCCACATCAGAAAGGGTGCTGTGCTCTTTGAGCAAAGCAGAATTGAGGCAGCACAAAGTAAATGCAGGATGGGCAAATTTGAGATATCTACCCCAAATATTCACACAGACTATCTGTGCCCAACCTGTAGTAGAGCTTTCCAAGCTTATACTGGACTGATCAGTCACAATCAGACACGCTGAAATTTCACTTTATCATAGTGATGTCATTTTCGTCCTCTTAGAAGATGAAGGACAACAACCATAACCATTTTCTGTGCATTGTAGACTTTGCTTTTCCCGGAGTTCCCCTCTCCTCCCCAAAGTCTCCTATTTACTACACTCATGCATTCAGAATCTGAAATTCCATTAGTGTGGGCTCTTCCCAAGTTTACCCAGATTTCAACCTATCTATAACTTATAACCTCAAAATGTTGTTTGAAGTTGAGACCTTGAGTGGCTTACCAGTGTCATGTCTCAAAGAAGTATCAGAGGCAGAATTGGAGCCCAGATATTGCTGATTCTCAGTCTAGTGTTCTATCTGTTATGCCATGGTGCCTGCTATACAGATTGGGGTATTTTTCCATGATTTTCACGACCCCACCCAAAAGAACAGGATCAAGTCACTTGAAGCAGAATTCTTTGAATAGATCACTTTTAAAATCCATTTAATAGAGTAGTTGAAGCATTATAGAAATAGGTCCTGTTACACTGCTGTGGTTAACACCTTGACCTCTTCATATTGCTTTATGGGGAAAAAAGTTGGGTGATTTTTAAATTATTTCACAAAGACCTTTATCCAGAAATTACTCTCTTATGGAAGATACTTCAGGCAAGCTGCCTATATTGCAACATTCAAACATTAAATTAAAGGTCAGTAATATGTTAATGAGAACCATGAAAAGTTCATAGTCCTTTATCCCTGTAGACCAACTGCCTTTCTCTAACTCCTGCATATTGTTCCTTCTCTCAGCTCAAGAAATATCTCTTTCTATGCCATTAATTTAAGTCTCTTTCAGACTGTACCAAACTTCCAAGCAACAGATAGTTAGACCCCACTTTTGCCATAACTTTGATTGACCTTTGTCCATGAGTCTGTGATCTAAGCCATTGGAATTCAGCTTCATATGCCTTTGAGCTGAGGAAGATTGACCTGAGATAAATTCTGATGACAGTGTATACACAGACTTGGTCTACACTTAGAGGGGAGTATGTAAAACGCCTTGCAAACATTAAAGCACTATATAATTGTTGGCTCAGATGCTCTTCCAGTTGAACTGTAGCAAAATTCTGCCTGGGACAGCTCTAAAACAGAAGATAGCCGGGCTGGGTGAGCCAGGACCTTTCTTTCCAGCTTTAGAAGTAGTTTATATTCTGTACAGAGATTAATAATTCTATCAAAAGGAAAATTCAAGAGAAACTATTAAATTCAACATATTGTGATACAAACAGTGGCTGAGAGAATGTATGACATCATACTTTGAGAGTAGCTTTATAAAAAACCCAAGGTTAGAAGAAGATCTAGGACCATGGGTCAGATATAACAGGATGGAATCCAATAGTGATAAAGTGTAATGTGCTGACAGGTTGGATGATAGTGTCAGGAGCCAGAAAGAGTTTATGCGGGTTGGAACATTGTGTTGAATCAAAAAACGTGAAATGTAGTAGTAAGGAGTATGAAGTCTTATAGTCAGGTTCAACAAGTCAGCTTCTAGACTTCCAGGAGCCACTCTCCCCCTTCCCTTGTTGACCTCTAAAACCCAGAGAATATTGCCCCAGGAAAAATCCTGGAATAGTGGAGCCAGTAGAAGGGGTAACCACTCTTTTAATTCAGGAGTCTAGGGAGACCACCTGGAAGTTCCTCTTGCTGTGGCCTAAGTGGACCATCAAGACAGAGATAGTCAACGCATCCTTCTCAGATCATAATGCAATAAAATTATATGTAATAAAAGGCCATGGAAAGATAAACCAAAATCTGATTGGAAACTAAATAATCTAATCCTAAAGAATGAGTGTGTCAAACAACAAATAATAGAAACAATCAATAATTTCATTCAAGAGAATGACAATAATGGAATAACCTGCCACAAGTTATGGGATGCAGTGAAAGCAGTTGTTAGGGGAAGTTTTATATCTCTGAATGTTTATATGAATAAATAGAGAAAGAGGAGCTCAATGAATTGGAGCATGCAACTGAAAAAGCTAGAAAAAGAAGAAATTGAAAATCCACAATTAAATACCAAAATAGAAATACTGAAAATCAAAGGAGAGATTAATAAAATTGAAATTAAGAAAGCTATTGAACTCTCTATATAAAAGTAAGAGCTGGTTTTATGAAGCAAACCAATAAAATTGATAAATCCTTGATCAATTTGATTAAAAAAAGAAAGAAGAAAATCAAATTACCAGTATCTAAAATGAAAAGGGTGACTCACCTCTAATGAACAGGAAATTAAAACAATAATTCAAAATTACTTTGACCAACTGTATGCCCATAAATTTGACAATATTTTAGTAAAAGGGATGAATATTTACAAAAATATAAACTACCGAAATTAACAGAATGGGAAGTAAAATACTCTCAGAAAAAGAAATAGAACAGTCCATCAATGGATTTTATCAAACATTTAAAGAACAGTTAATTCCAGTACTAAATAGACTATTTGGGAAAATTGGCAAAGAAGTGCTACCAAATTCTTTTTATGATACAAATATGGTGCTGATATCTAAACTGGAAAGAGCCAAAACAGAGAAAAAAAAGTATAGACAAATTTCCATAATGAATATAGATCCAAAAATTTTAAATGAGGTATTAGTAGAAAGATTACAGCAACTTATCAAGAGAATAATACACTTTGATCAGATGAGATTTATACCAAGAATGTGAGGCTGGTCCAATATCAGGAAAACCATTAGCATTATTGATCATATCAACAATAAAACTAACAGAAACCATATGATTTTCTCAATGCATGCAAGAAAAGCTTTTGGCAAAATATAACACCCATTCCTATTAAAAACTTTGGAGACCATAGGAATAAGTGGAACCTTCCTCAAAGTAATAAGTAATATCTACCTAAAACCATCAACAAGCATTATATATAATGGGGATAAGCTAGATGCATTTCCAGTAAGGTCAGGGGTGAAAGAAGGATGTCTGTTATCACCACTGTTATTTGATATGGTACTAGAAATGTTAGCTTTAGCATTAAGAGAAGAAAAAGAAATTGAAGGAATTAGAATACGTAAAGAAGAAACTCAGTTATCACTCTTTGCAGATGATGTACTTAGAGATGATACACTTAGAGAATCCTAGAGAATCAAGTAAAAAACTATTTGAAATGATAAACAACTTTGGCAAAGTTGCAGGATACAAAATAAACTCACATAAATCATCTGCATTTTTATGTATTACTAACAAAACCCAACAGAAAGAGATAGAAAGAAAAATTCCATTTAAAGTTACAGTAGGTACTATAAAATATTTGGGAGTGTGCCTGCTAAAACAAACCCAGGGACTATATGAACACAATTACAAAATGTTTTTCATACAAATAAAGTCAGATCTGAGTAATTGGAGAAACATCAGTTCCTTGTGGGTAGGGCCAAGATAATATAATAAAAATGACTATTCTACCTAAATCAGTTTACTTATTCAGTGCCATACCAGTCAAACTACCAAATTTGCTAGAGCTAGAAAAAAATATCAAAATTAATCTGGGGGAACAAAAGGTCCAGAATATCAAGGAAATTAATGAAAAGAAATGCTAGGAAAGGTGGCCTAGCCATACCAGATCTCAAATTGTATTATAAAGTAGCAATCATCAAAACTGCTTGGTACTAGCTAAGAAATAGATGAGTAGTTCAGTGGAATAGGTTAGGTTCACAAGACACAGTAGTCAATGATTACAGCAGTCTACTGCTTGATAAACCCCAGGACCCCAGCTTCTGGGTAAAGAACTCACTGTTTGACAGAAACTTCTGGGAAAACTGGATAACAGGGTGGTGGAAACTGGGGTAGACCAATGTCTGACACTGTATAACAGAATAAAGTCCAAATGGGTACACGATTTGAGTCTAAATGCTGACACAAATTAGGGGAGCAATGAATAGTTTATTTGTCATATTTATGGAGAATGGAGAAATTTTTGAGTAAACAAGAGATAGAGGACATTATGAAGTGCAAAATGGATAATTTTGGTTACATTAAATTGAAATTTTTTTGCACAAACTAAGCCAATGCAACCAAGATTAGGAGGGAAGCATGGGAAAATTTTTTACCACTAGTGTCTGTGATAAAGGCTTCATTTCTAAAATATATAGAAAACGGAGTCAAATTTACAAGAATGCAAGTCATTCCCCAATTGATAAATGGTCAAAGGATGTGAACAGGCAGTTTTTTCAGAGGAAGAAGTTGGCTATCTATAGTCATATGAAAAAATACTCTAAATCACTACTGATTAGAGAGATACAAATCAAAACAACTCTGAGGTACCATATCACACCTATCAGATTAGCTAACATGACAAAACAGGGAAATGATAAATGTTGGAGAAGACGTGGGAGAGCTGGAACATTAATTCACTGTTGCTGGAGCTGTGAGCTGATCCAACCATTCTGGAGAGCAATTTGGAACTATGCCCAAAGGGCTACAGAAATGTGCCTACCTTTTGACCCAGTAATATCGTTTCTAGGAATGTATCCCAAAGAGATCATCAAAATGGGAAAAAGACATACATGTACAAAAATATTGATAGCAACTCTTTTTCTGGTTGCCAAAAACTGGAAATTGAGAGGATGTCCATCAGTTGAAGAACGGCTGAATAAGTTGTGGTATATGAATGTAATGGAATACTATTGTGCTATAAGAATGGATGAACAGGAAGACTTCAGGAAGACCTGGAAAGACTTATATGAACTGATGCTGAGTGAAAGGAGTAGAACCAGGAAATTATTGTACAGAGTAATAGCCACAGTGTGCGAGGACTATTTATAATAGATTTAGCCTTTCACAGCAATGCAAGCTACGCAAACATTTCCAAAGGACTCGATGCAAAATGTCACCCACATCCAGAGAAAGAACTATAGAGTTGGAACTCAGAATGAAGCAGACTATTTTCGATTTTGTTTTGTTTTTCTCATGGTTTCTCCCTTTCATTTTAATTCTTCTATGTAACATGACTAATGTGAAAATGTGTTTCATAAGAATGTATGTTTACAACTCATACAAGATTTCACGCTGCTGTGGGACAAGACGGGGAAGGGAGGAACTTATGGAAGTGATTGTTGAAAACTGAAAAGAAGTAAATTAATTATTACTAAAAAAATTAACTTCTAAAGGTTGAGATGAGGTCATGTGACCAGTAAAATGACAGAATAGTCACTTTCTGCAGGCTTTCAACTCCTAATTTTCATAAGTAGTTATGTGCCATAGTCATAGCTGATTCTGTGACATAAGACAGAATAGTCTATGCAGTGTTAATGGAAAAAAAGTCATGAATTAATCATAAAGGACTTGAATTTAGTCCTCACTCCACATCCCTCTACCAACTAATGCCACATGCCTACTGCAGGGAGCAAAAGCAAACTCTAGGCTTATGGCTAAGGGTGTGGCTATAAGGATTCTCCTCCAGCAGTGACTCTGCCTGACTCCCAGCCCCACTTCCTGCATCCCAATGTGCAAGAAGTTGCAGGCACCA
Source organism: Notamacropus eugenii (assembly GCF_028372415.1). Classification (NCBI taxonomy): domain Eukaryota; kingdom Metazoa; phylum Chordata; class Mammalia; order Diprotodontia; family Macropodidae; genus Notamacropus; species Notamacropus eugenii. The sequence goes on along the minus strand of NC_092879.1, from coordinate 91,157,311 downwards.
ATTCTACTGAACCATATGAATAACGGTCTTCTGTGGTTCTCTGCATTACAAGCTATCTCTGACTACCAACTAGCATCTTGGGTTCTTTGAATCTATATGTTTCCTATATATTTTGGAGGGTAGGACACAATTCTTACTGCAGCCTGTATGACCTTTTCTTGTGTTTAACAAGCAGTGATTATGGAAACATCCTGAACACTCTTATGCCATATAACGAATACTGTCCAGGTATTTTCCTGAATAGCTCTGTAAAAAATAGGCTTCAAGGACAGTGGCTAGCCTCATTTGAATCCCATCTTGTTATTGTGACTTTCTACTTGTCCTATACCTTGTCTTAACTGTCTTTTTTGCCTGATTAAGTACCAATGACATCCTGCTTGTTCTTTCTCATTTCTGGTGGCCTTAGCTCTCCCTTAGCCCTTACTGAAACATTTTCTCTATGTTTTAGCCTTTTAACATAAAAAAGTAGGACTTATACAAATCTCATGAAGCTAAACCAATTTCATTGATGCCTTTAGTGATGAGTTTCTGGGTAAGAGAGATGAGTACAAAATTGAAGTTGAAAAAGAATTCTTACTGTTTAGCTAGAGAAATCAATACTTGTTTCTGCACCAGTATCTGTTCAAAATAGAAACCTTAAGAAGGGCACTTCAGAAGTGAATTGGTGAAGTTATCCAGGTTGACCTCTCTTTATACATTAATGGAAAATCATTGGATTTGGAATCAGAAGACCTGGGTTTGAATCATTGCTTTGCTTCTTTCCTGCTGGTGTGTCCTTAGGCAAGTCACTGAATTCATCTTGCTAGACTGACATTTCTGCATCGATAAAATGCTCTGTGAGTCTATGATGAGATTCCTATAAAGCTGTGTAAAATGAGAATATGAATAATGATCACATTTTCCTATTGGCTACCATTATGGATGCAGAAATTCCATTTGGGTAAAATTTGTTCCCATAACAAAATGAAAATGACAGTAATACTTACTTGAAAAAATTTCCCCAACTGTAAGGGCTAAGAGACAAACACAAACCAGTTTTATCTATTAAGGTCAAGAAATGGTTGACAAGATAAATATTCAACACAAATATTGAAATAACACCAAAAATCCTATAAAAGCTGATCCTTGTGGACCCTGGTTGGAGATGGTTTAATAGGATATTTCATCTTTTCTGAAATCTTTATCCCTTTTTAGGTAAACTCATAAGTTTTGTTATGGTTTTATTCTTTCAAACAAAGTCACAGGATGGGGGATATGCTTTTTTGTGAAAATTTTCATAGACTATCAATTTCTTATTTGTTTCAGCACTTGCATTATGCTGGAAGAGAAAGACCACAGAGTGGAAATTGGGAAACCCAGCTGTATGATAGTTGCAGTTGTGGCATGGATAAGGTATGTGAATCTGGACAAGTCACCACTTTTCTGATTTTGAGTTTCCTCCTATCTAAAATGAAAGATTTGAACTAGAGGTTTTTTAAAGTTCTTACCTCATAGCTTTAAAATTCTATAGAAACTGCTTTCTGTGAAGAGCATTCAATATTGATCTGTCAATGAGACCATAATTCTTAGCCTTGTCATTTTGCATTTAAGGCAACAAATCTTTATTGTATTACTTCCCATGGCACGTGTGTGCGCCCGTGTATGCATACATACACACACATACACACACACACACACACACACGAGAGGTAAGGGGATATAATGGTCTGTTCAGGAAGAAGAATGAATTAGTTAACATTTTCTGTAATCCTTAACAGAAAATGTAGCTCTCCATTCTTATAGCTCATGAACAGATTGGTCTGACAGGTATGGCCCTAAGGTTTGGTATAATTTTTGACATTAAATCAGGAAAGCACTCTGACATTTCTGAGTTCAGCAGTTCTTAACTTTCACAGGTAAAATGGAGGAAGTGTAAAGAAAGGGATGAGGGTGTGAAGAGCCCAGCTGCAGAAGCAGCCTCTCTCTGAAATGTTACCATTGTGACCCTCCCTGTGTTGGCACAGAGGTACATGGAGGCGTGTTGTTAGAGATGTCTTTGGGGCTTTGGGTTGAAGCATTTTCTAACTTGCCAAAATTATAGATGTCTATTTCAAAGGAAATATACTGAATGCTTAGAGGATCTTTTGATCAGAAGATGTCAAATCTGGAAGAGTTGTCCAAGGTCATTGCATCTAATCCTTCCATTTTACATAAGAAAAAATCTTTCCTCAAGGAGCTCATATCCTCATGCAGGATACAATATGCAGATAACTGTTTACGTACAAAATATATATGAGGTGAAGTTGGAAGCAGTCTTCAAGGGAAGGCACTAGCATAGGTGATAGTAGTGCATGGTTCCAGGAAAAGCCTCTCATATGAGACAGAGTTTGAGCCAAATCTTAAAACCAAGAGGTGGAAATGAGGAGCATTCTTCACTTAGGGGACAGCTAAAGAAAAGTTAGAGAGTTCAGAGACGAAGAACAGTAGGGAGACCGGGGCCATTAGATCATAGAGTACTTATAAGGGAGAAAGTATTAGAAGACTGTAAAGGTAGGAAGGGATCACATTATAACAGGCTTTAAAAGTCAAACAGAGAATTTTATATTTGATCCTGGAGGACTTCAGGACTTAACATCTATTAAGTCCATGCTATGTGCCAGGCACTATGTTAAGTGCTGGGGACACAAAGAATCACAATATTAATAATAATAATTAATTTAAAAAAACAAACAAAAGAAACCAGTGTCTGCTCTCAAGGAGCTCACAGTCTAATGGAAGAGATAGCATGCAAACAAATCTGTATGAATCAGATATATCCTAGAAAAATGTGGGTTAGTCTTAAAGGGAAGGCACTAAGATCAATAGAAAACCACAGTACTTTGCTGAATGTGTGTATGGTTGGGTGAGTATGACATAATTCAACCTGCATTTCATGAAGCTCAGGAGTGGAGGATTGATTGGACTGAGGAAAGACTTGAGGCAGGGAGACCAACCAGCAGGCTATTGCAGTAGCCTAGGAGTGAGGTGATGAGGGACTATACCATGGTGGTGGCAGTATTAAGAGATAAGAGGTCATATTCAGGAGATATTTCAGAGCTAGAAGTAATCATTGATTGAGCAGAGGTAGAATTGTATTATACAAATATTTTTAAAGAGTCAGAGAATAAAGCTTTAGCATATACAGAAAGGGAAGAAGATTAAACAAACAATTCTCAGAAAAATGCGAATTATTAAAGACCCTATGAAAGAATGTAGCAAATTACTAAAGGAAGAAAACGCAAATGAAGATTACCATAAAGTTTCACCTCATGGATATGGAAATGGATATTTCTTCTGGGCTGGAGTTGAGTCAGTCCAGTCCCCTGGTGGTTTAGGTTTGATTTTGGAGCAAAATGAGACCCTCAAAGGTCATTCGACAGTTAATAAAAAAAAAAAAAGATTTATTTAACCATAGCAGGAGAAGGATATTCAGCAAGGCAAAGTATTGAAGACACTTTGAGTTGGTTCAGCAAAACTACATTCTCCTTGTCTGAGTTGCATACTATAATCCTCCAATCAAGCACTGGAGGATCCCTGGAACTCCCCATGGCTGTTTTGTATTCAGGTGACCTGTGAGTGATACTACCAGCCAAAGACTTTAGTCCCCTTAACCAACCAAGTTGGTTGGTCTCAATACATTTTAAGAAAAAAATTGGGCTAACTTTTATGAGGAGGGGGAGTCGTCATGATTTTCTTTGTACTACACCATCAAATTGGCTACTTTCCAGGGTTGTTAGGATTGAAATGAGATAATAATTGTAAGCACAGGAACTGGCACAGAGTGTTATATAATTGTTAGCTGGCATTATCATCATCATCCTTATGTAACAAATTCGAACTGTCAGTGGTACAGGGCTTGTATAAAGCCAGACAAACTAATGCATTGGTGGAAGGGCTGGAAATTGTTTCTAATCATTCTGGAAACAACTTGGAATAGTGGAAGTAAAATGGCTAAACCACTGTTAAGTATATAACCCCAAAGAGGTCATGGGTAAAAGTCATCTAAACGATGGATGTAAAGTCTTATGTACAGACATACACACAAATATGATCCTCACGGCAGTCTTTTTTGTAGTAGTGAAGAACTGGAAACAAAGTAGGTGCTCGATGATTGAGGAATGGCTAAATGAATGATCACACAGGAATACAAGAAATGTTACTGTTCCGTTAGAAACAACAGACTTGATTAAGAAGCTTGGAAAAGCTTTTATCAACTGACAGAAAATGAGGCAAGCAGAGTTAAGAAAAAATATACCTAATAATGACTGCAACAATGTAAATGGAGAGAACAACCAAATCACTGAAAATGAATTTTGCAAAATTCGAATGTACTGAGCTCTAAAGGGAAGATGTAAGAAAGCGCCTCTCCCTGATCTTTTGTAGGGTGGAGGTCCACAGGTAAGGAATGTTGCCTGTAACACCGACTCTTTTGGGGTATTGATTGTTTTTGCTGAACTTTTTATTTATTTTCTTCTTCTTTTAAAAGCTCATTGTTATAAGGAATGACTCTCTGGAAGGTGGTAAGGGAAGAGATAGAAAGGAAAAGTTATCAGTAAATATCTGTTAATGAAAACTCAATCCCCTTAACTTCAATAATTACATTTCATTGATTAAGTTAGCTCTCTGCATTCAGACAAAATGTTTAATAGTGTCACTGTTTTCTGTAGTCAGATGTATATCTCATTAGGATGAAACTCACACTGTTCTTAGCAATGGCTTTATTCAGGCAGGCTGATGGTTCTACAACACTTTTCAAATGTCTTCATTTTTGTGCAGGCAAATAATATTTATTCTTGTCAATTGCAGTGTCTTTGGGTCTTTGACTCATCTTTAGGTGTAAACAGGGCAGCGAGGTGGTGCAGTGGATAGAGTACCAGTGCAGGAGTCAGGAGGACCTGAGTTCAAATCTCACCTCAGACACTTGACACTCACTAGCTGTGTGACCTTGGGCAAATCGCTTAACCCTAATTGCCTCATCTTGGATCATCTCCAAGTCATCCTGATGAATACCTGGTCACTGGATTCAGATGGCTCTGGAGGAGAAGTGAGGCTGGTGACCTATGCAGCCCTCTCTCACTCAAAACAAAGTCAAGTGCAAGTTATGTCATTATTTCTCTGATGGCTGGCATGGTCTTCTTGGGCAACGAGGAACAAACACACGCAGGTGTAAAGGTAAAATGCTATCTTCTCCAGTCTGTTGAAAATGTGTTATGGTAGAAATTAATTTGACTCCCCTCAGTTGTCTGTCTTTCTAATACATTCTGTGAAGCTAACATTGTCCACAGCAACTAGGTTAAGGGATTGTTGTATTCAAAGTCTATTTTCACAAAAATGAAAAATCGTAAGTAGACATATGTAGCTCATTTCTGCATAGTAACACGTATTGGAGATAGTAAAATAACAAAGTGAATATTGATTAAAAATAGCAAATCTATTAAGTAGTCTTCTCCAATAAAATAGTCTCTTTAATGTTTATTATGGAGCTACACAGACCAGGCTTATCTGAAATGATACCTTTTAAAAGCTTAACAGTGGTGGTTTCACGTGCCACCTTGCTGTAATACCTTTAGGTCTTCATAGGTTAGTGAACTATTAGAGAAGGGGGATTGGGTTGGAACTATGGTTCCTTGTCTAAATAAGAAATGTATTTTGGTTTGATTTTACCTTATGTCTGAGCCTGTGGTTTTATCAAGGAAGGAAACTCCAATGCAGTTCAGTGAGCATTTAAGTGGGCTCTGCATGCAAGACACTATATTTTGATGAGATATAAAATGTAAACATAGAAGTGAATACATGATAGTTTGAAGAGAAGGTGAGGGTAAACCCTAACAACTCTGGAGGCAGTTAAAGAATTCTCATAGAAGGCAGTGCATGAGTTAAACCTTGGAGGGAAGTTAAGGATTCTAGACAGAGCTTAAGAGGGAATATATTCCAGGTGTGGGGAGCTGCCTGTTCAAAGTTGGAGGTGAAATATGGAATGCTGAGTCCAGGGACCAAGATGTAGGACAATGTTACTAAAATGTAGGGTGCTTTAAGAAGAGTCATAAAAAATAATTTTGGAAAGGTAGAATGGAGCCATCTTATAAATGTACCTTTAAATGCAAGGTGAGAATTTTGGAGTTTATAATAGAGGCCATAGGGAGCAGCTATAGGTCCTTGAACAGAAGAGTGACATGGTCAGATTTGTGCTTTAGGATGATTAATTTGAGATCTGTGTGGAAATGAGACTGGCAGGTAGGATTTCATTTAGGAGGTTGTGCTCATATTCCTGGTGAGAGGAGATGAGGGCTGGTACTTGGGTAGTGGCTGTGTGAGAACAGAAAAGTGACTGAATGTGAGAGAAATAGGAGAGTAGAACTGACAAGATTTGATAAGGTGAGTAAAGGCTAGAGATTCTAGATTTTACACTTAGAGCTGGAGGAACCTATGAAGCCAGCTCTTCTGGCTCCCTCATTTTGCAGGCCCAAAGAGGAATAGGAAACAGCAGAGTTGGATGTTAAATCTAGGTCTTCTGACTCCAGAATCTGTGCTTTGACCACCTTATCACAAATCTTCCAAGGTGGAGATTCTTTTTCCACAGGTCATCCTGCTGACTGGTCAGAAAACTATATGGAATTTCCTTTTCTTCATTTTGCTTCACGTGTCCACATGTATGCATACCCATCCTATTGGCCTCCCAAAAGACACTTTTCTATTTGTACTCTCAGTACTTTTTCATAAATCAGAAAACTATATGAAATGGTTCCAGTGAGATCATTTGTTGTGTTACTAGGTCACATCTATAGCATTAACTTGCTCTATATCAGATCTCTCAAATGCCTTTTTCCTCTGACTTGTTTAGGAACTTTGAGCCCATTTGGGTGGCTTCAACTTTCTTTTTTTAAGATTAATTTATATATTTTTAGATTTCAACATTTATTTCCACCAGATTTTGAGTTCCAATTTTTCTCCCCATCTCCCCCATCCCCTCACCCATAACACCTTTCATTCTGCTTACCCCTTCCCTCACTGTGCCCTCCCTTCTACCACACCCCACCTTTCCCTTATCCCTACCAAGATAAATTTCTATACCCCATTACCTGTATTTTTTATTTCCCAGTTATATGCAATAACAATTCTCAACATTTGTTTCTAATACTTTGAATTCCAACTTCTCTCCCTCCCTCCCTTTCCACCCATTCCCACTGAGAAGGCAAGCCATTCAATACAGGCTATATATGTGTTGTTTTGCAAAAGAAAGCCCTCCCTTCTATCATCTCCCTCACCCCACTTGTCCCCTTCTCCCCTACTTTTCTGTGATGTAAGATAGATTTTCATACCAAATTTAGTGAGCATGTTATTCCTTCCTTAAACCTTATGTGAAGAAATTAAGCTTCACTGTTCCCCTCTCACCTTCTTCCTTTTCTCCTCCATTGGAAAGGATTTTTCTTATCTCTCTTATGAGTGATAGTCTGCCCCATTCCATTTCTCCCTTTCTCCTCCCAATATTTTCCTCTCTCACCCTGTAATTTTATTTTATTTTTTATGGCTATCATCTCTTCTGATTCAACACAACCTGTACTCTCTGTCTCTATGTGTGTGTGTGTGTGTGTGTGTGTGTGTGTGTGTGTGTATGTATATAATCCCTCCACCTACCCAAGTACTGAGAAAAGTCTCAACAGTTACAAATATTATCTTTCCATGTAGGAATGTAAACAGTTCAGCTTTAGAAAGTCCTTCTCTTTCCTGTTTACCTTTTCATGCTTCTATTGATTCTTGTCTTTGAAAGTCAAATTTTACCTTCAGTTCTGGTCTTTTCATCATGAATGCTTCAAAATCCTCTATATCATTGAATGACCATTTTTTCCCTTGAAATATTGTACTCAGTTTTGCTGGGTAGGTGATTCTTGGTTTTAATCCCAGACCCTTTGACTTCTGGAATATCCTATTCCAAACCTTTTGATCCATTAAGGTAGAAGCTGCCAGATCCTTTGTTATCCTGATTGTATTTCCACAATATTAGAATTGTTTCTTTCTAGCTGCTTGCAATATTTCCCCCTTGACCTGGGAACTCTGAAATTTAGCCACAATATTCTTAGGAGTTTCTCTTTTTGAGCCTCTTTTAGGAGGTGATAGGTGGATTCTTTCAATATATATTTTGCCCTCTGGTTCTAGAATATTAGGGCAGTTTTCCTTGATAATTTCATGAAAGATAATGTGTAGGCTCTTTTTTTGATCATGGCTTTTAGGTAGTCCCATAATTTTGAAGTTGTCTCTCCTGGATCTATTTTCCAGGTCAGTTGTTTTTCCAATAAGATGTTTCACCTTATCTTCTATTTTTTCAATCTTTTGATTTTGTTTTGTAACTTTTTGGTTTATTGTATAGTCATTAGCTTCCCTGAACTCCACTCTCATTTTTGAAGAACTATTTTGTTCAGTTAGCTTTTGAACCTCCTTTTCTATTTGGCTAATTCTGTTTTGCAAAGCATTCTTCTCCTCATTGGCTTTTTGGACCTCTTTTTTTTTTTCCAGTTGAGTTAGTCTATTTTTAAAGGTGTTATTTTCGTCAACATTTTTTGGTTTTCCTTTCTCTGGCTACTGACTTGCTTTTCAAGCTCTTCTATGGCCTGAGCCCATTTCATATTCATTTTGGAGGAACTGGAGGCAGAAGCTTTGACTTCCACTGACAGTGTGCATTGTTCTTCCCCATCCAAAGGGATGGAAAAAGATACCTGTTCACCAAGAAAGTAACCTTCTATGGTGTTATATTTTTTTCTCTTTTTTGGGCATTTTCCCAGACTTGACTTCTGAATCCTTTGTCAAGAGAAGGGTCCTAGTACTTCACCTCCCCCCAGGACCATGCTCAGGGCTGAGATTCAGATCCACTGCTCAATTCCCTTAGGGGCTTTAGGCAGAGCCGGGGCTCCACTGAGGGCTGAGTTTCAGATCTTCTGATCAATTCCCCCAGAGATTTTAAGCTGAACTGCTCAGACAATGGACCCAGGCTGCTTCCATGTTCACCATAGCAGCCAGCCACAAGCTGCTGCAGCTGCCACTGCCTCTGCTACTGCCTGGGACCAGTGCTGGGGGACCCTGCTCCCCTGTCACCCAGCTGGGAAAACCCTCCTACACTGACCTTTGAAACTTTCTTTGGAGCTTGTGGGTAGAGGGATCTGGGACCCTGGCTGCTGTGGATTCTGCCCTGGATGCCTGTTCTGGTCCTGTTCCTCCCTGTGCTGTGCAGCCAGGGCTAGGCTCTGCTCCATGTCCCATGGGATAGAACTTTCCTGTCAGCCTTCCAGGTTACCTTTGACTGGAAATCTCTTTTACTTTTTTGTTCTGTGGATTCTGCTGCTCTAGAATTTGTTGAGATTCATTTTTTACAGGTATTTTGTGGGTTTTGGGGGAAGCACTAGAGTATATGTGTCTTTCTACTCTGCCATCTTGGCTCCACCCTCCCTCTGGCTTTCTCATGATTTTTATAGTGCCTCTTTGATCTTCCCTACTACTTGAAAAGTTGTAAATATTTTTAATTTCTTTGATCTACCATTTTTATTTTTAGAAATATTCCCCCTCAACATTTCTGTATATGCTGATCATCCCCACCCCACATATATAATCTCCTACCCACCCATCCTCTTCCCAGAACATTTATTTTTTTAAAGAAATCTGATATGTGTATTTGTTTTCTCCCTCTTTATGTATATACATTTTAGCCAAAATAAACTGGATTCTTAATTTTGCAATTCATTCTTCTAAAGAAAGACTGAGGAAAGATTTCTCACTGGACTAGTTTTACTAAACTCATTCTGCTTTGAATTTTAGCAGGCAGTCAACCTTTTTTCCATCAACTCTGGCCTGCCTGAGTATTTCTTGTGCTTAATCCTTCAAAAGAGTCAGACTCCCTGCTAATCAATCATCAAGTATTCTGGTTATTTACAGACCTTGTTGTCACCCTTAAAGTAGGTAAATGCTAGGGGACCTGAGTACTGTCCTGGGATGTAGGAATCATCAGTTGTAGTAGATTCATCCAGTGTCTTGAGCCTGCAAGGGTGGCCTCACAGTTTGGAGTGATGATTTCTATCCCAAAGAGGGCTACTCTTTCCAAAAGAGTTAAGGCATATCCCTAGGCATGATTTCTAGGGGCCCTAGGTCACTAATGGCACTTTCTCTTTGGTCTGGAAAATTTCCAAAATAGTGTGTTACCTCATAGGCCATCAATGGGTTGATCACTAAAGTTATCTGAGAATGCTGTGTCACCTGAAAATATTTCCTCAGCAAAAGTGTAAAAATGATCATTTGCTCATTGTTGCAATAACTGGCTTGTTTTAAGCCTAAGGGTGTGGGGTCCTCTAATGTTTACTTGATTCCTTCTTCTGCTTTGAGGAGTTTATTTTTGATGAAAATTTCTGAGCTCAATCATGTTTATTCCAAGCTCCCAGTTGGGAAAATTCCTAACACTTAAGCCTAAACATATATTTGAGACAATCTCTAATTAACTGTGGTGGATAACAAATGAAATGACAGAAGAAACAAAAGTTTGAGGGTCACCTGCCCTATAACCTGTGGCTTCTTTGTGGTGGAACAAAACACTCTTCACTAGAAATATTTCTGTAGTGAAACAGCAGACTATGATATTGTCTGTGGGTAGACTTCCCTCAGACTGTGTCCTCTGCCGTGAAGTACCTGCAAAGCCAATGATTTTCCTCAGTGTTTCTTTGTCCAATCACAGCTCAGTATTCAGACCTGCTCCAGTTTCTCAGACCCCAGATCTCTTCAGGATGTTCTGAGGTAGCATCTTCCTTTTATATGGATTGCTAAGGGTTTTATCCCAGGGTCTCACACGATGACTTTGATTGATTCAGGGAATTATACACCCTGCTTATTCCCAATTCTGATTGTTTGATTCAATCAAAAAGTATTCTCACCTAGTCAGGGCACCTGAGCCAAAGTACTCTTTACTTACTTAGTTGTTCTAGTCATGCTTAGATATTTTCATATACTCATATTTCAGATGGAAACAGAGAAATGGCTCTGATAAGTCCTATTTGATGCAGTAGATAAAGTACTGGGCCTGGAGTCAGGAAGAATTGAGTTCAAATTCAGCACCAGAAACTTACTATCTATTTGAACCAGGGCAAGTAATTAGCCTCTGCCTGCCTCAGTTTCCTCATCTGTAAAATAGGGATAAAAGCACCCACCTCCCAGAATCGTGTTGAGGATCAAGTGAGATAATGTTTGTAAAGTAGTTAGTGCAGTGCTGGGCACATAGTGCTGTATAAATGTGTCTCCTCAGAAACATTTTCTAGCATCTATGCATTTGTATAATGCAAAAATGGATCGTTGAAACTGTGGAGGCCTCAGGTATTTTTTAACAAACGTGTTACCATATGAATGCCTTTCCCACTTCCCTTCACTGATTGTCATGTTGAGAGTCATTTTGTTTCCAGTAAAAGCTTTTAAGATGCAATGGTCATAAAATATTGAGATTGGATGTGGCCTTTGAAATCATGAGATGCAGTAAACTCATCTTACCAATGTGGAAACTGAACCCAAGACAAATTAAGTGACTTTCCTCATGGTTACACAGTCTTCTAATTGCCTTAAAGTCTTGACTAAAACCCAGATCTTCTGGGTTCCCCTTCTCAAAGCCATTCCACTCTACTACAAAATGTGTATAATATTCAGTGCCCTCTCTCCTCCCTCTCCACCCACAACTGCTAGTGTCTTCTTTCTGAGATTATCTTCCATTTACACTATATGTATCATGTAGATACACCTCTATGTAGATAAAAAATGTCTCCCATATTAGACTGAGAGATCCTTGGGGACAGGGATTCTTTTTGTATTCTTTTGTGTCCCCAGGGCCTACCAAAGTGCCTGGAACTTAGAAAGTGCTTAATGAATAATAATTGATTGCTGACTGACTGGAACCAGACTGTAAGAGTCTTGAAATGCTAATTTGAGGGTTGGTATTTTATTCTAGAAAAGATAAGGAGCCACTGACAATTCTTGAGTAACAGAATAACATACTTTAGGAAAATGATTTGGGAAGGAAGAAACTGGGAACAGGTGGATGGAAATCCACAGAAATGTTAGTTTCTCCTCTTTACATATTTGGATTTTCCCTTTTAACCATCTTATGACTTCTTATACCAGCAGCACATTGTGTCTGCAGTGTTAGAGGTTACAATACAATCAAGGTTAGTACTGTTGTGATCAGGTTTTTTTTAAAAGCAGAGGAATCTAAAGAGCATCCCTAAATAAGCAACCAAATTCCAGTGCCCCACAAGTTTTAGGGTCTGCTACTAATAAATAGGATGTTCTTTACAGACTGGTACTAGAGAACCTGTTATGCAATTTATAAAATGTAAAAAGCTGATGAATTCCAAAGATAGAACAGAAACTATAAACTTTTCCATTATATAGTGCATTACAAAAATGGCCCATAAAAGAGTGATAATACTTGTATAAAGCATAATGTTCAGGACCATTACAGAATCTTGTAATGTTGGTGGAGGGGCTTCTAAGTATGAGTCAAGCTAGAATTAGTCAAAATGGACTGTGGAGAAATTTTGTTTCTTTATAAGAGTAATGAAAACAACCAAAGGAAATAAGGCATTGGGCATTTTTTAACAGACATGTTACATTGACTTTCTCTCTTCTCTGTCTATTAAGGATGCATATGCACCATTGCCTACATTTTGCAATAATATTTGAGATATAATTAATAATAATTCATTGGCTTATGTATATTTCTCAAGAAGTTTATCAATAGTAATACAATCTTTATATTCATATAAATTTTAGGGTTGGAAGGGGCCTTCTATCAACACATCATATTTCTTGCAGATTAAGTTCAGTCTTATTTCTTGTTTTTTGGCACCATTTTTAAGTTTCACTCCCTTTGTTTAATCTAAGCAGAGTGCCATTAAATTATGGGCTCTTTGAGGAGGAATATGTGTATATAGACCAATATAATACTTGTATGAAGTGTAATGTTGGGGTCCATTAAAGAATCTTGTATCTGTATTATCATTTTTTGCTGTGAAATCAAGTTTCCAACCTCATATTCCTGAAACCATGTTGCTTGTTAATCAGGAGAAAATGTATTCAGTGATTTGTAAGTCACCAAGGTTTTATTAAGAGCTCATTGTGTCTAAGGCACAGTGCTAAAGAGCAGGTGATCACACAGAGAAAGGCAAAGAAAAGTACTTGATGTGGTTTAAGAAGAGTGACCAATGAGAACTGTTGCTGACTTTACTTTATGTTAGTTTGTTTTAAACATAAAATATTTTCCCTTCCTAAATCAATTGATCCTTAGAAACAGATAGTCACATATTTTCTTTGTATTAAAGTAATGAACTCATCTATTTCAGTGGCAGAACCTTAGGGGTTTGTTCCATCCTTCTAGGACAGAGACACAGGAAAGAAGAGGGTAAGCCAGAGGTGATTTAGGGTTTGAGTCGGAATACCCAATCTCATTCTCTTTGCATCCACAACAGCTCTTTCCAGTGTGGAATTCATTTAAGGATGTGCTGTGGGTAGCATGTATTTTTCTTAGTGCTGAGAAAAAGCTTTTTGATATTTCTAACTCTTTTCGTAGGGTTTTGAAATCTTATTAAAGTGTTGATTTACTGTTAGAATAAATCCCTTTTTTATTTTTAATATGCCTTTTAGTATGTTGCTATAAAAGCTTTTAAGGAAGCCAATGAATCTTTTGTAGTGGACAATATACTGTTTCAATCAGCTTGTATTAAAACATGATTGTCATAAGGACCAAGTGAATTAATACAGTAAAGTCCCACATACTACACTAAGTTAAGGAATATTTGACAGATACATATTTATGGTGAACTTAGAATGATAATTTTTTTCCTTTTGCTGCAAAAGGCAGGCATTGTATTGTACAAACTGTGATTTTATTCCAGTTCTTTAATGATTTGTAGTTGTAGAAAGTTGTTAGGCATTCTGAAAGTCAAAGTATGAAGGGGATTACAATCTCCCAAAATTTACTGCTCTCTGTAAAGGGCTGAAGCACTAGAGCTTGGAAATTATCTACTGCAAAGACTGTTTATTCCACATAGAAAGTCTTACTGTATATTGTATCCTCAAAGATATAAGGGCTGCAATGGAACAGCCTACTAAACATCTTAGATATTAATTTATTGGCTTCAAGGCTGCATTTGCAGAGCATACAGAGTAGCAGATTAGGAGGTGGTTTAAAAAAAAAAGGAAGTGAAATTTGACGATTCTGTTAGAATCTTCTATAGCTTGAAATTGGAATATTTGAAAGCTCTGTGAGCCAAAGGAAAAGCAGGCTTGATCAAACAATGTTAGAGACCATCTTTATTATTGTTGGGTTTTGTTTTTAGTTTTGAAAGTAGAGATATTCCTAAAATTCACTTTATTCTCTTAAAATAATTAGAATGGGAAGGATTTTATTGGAAATATCAGAAAATACAAATGGTATGAAGTAACCAGGGGAGATTTTCCTCTGTGTCTGGAGTAAATGAGTTCCTACCCACCTGACACAGCTATTGCTGTTTTCTTTCCTCTCTTGTCCCCTCTCCCCCTCCCCCCCAAAAAAACCCCTAAACCAAAACTAAAAAGCTTAGTTTTCTCCAGAGACTGGTTATTTAATTATTTATTTCCACTCATTTGGATGGCAACCAAATCCCAGTTAGTGTTTTTTTTTTTTTTTTTTACAGTAGCTTTTTGGAATGAATAATGGACCATGCCTCAAGGCTGTTTGTAACTGATGAGAAGTGTTTTGTGGGTAATTGGTGGTTAACACTGACTCGGCAAAGGAGGTTAGAAGATGTAAGTGATAAAACAAGAGAGGCAAGAATCCTGTTTCTGTGTACTTGACTATTAGAACTTTTTCTTTATAAGATCTCATAATTTAAAAATAAAGGAAGGAAAATAGCAATCAAATCCCACCAACAGAATATGGATATCAACAACACAAATATACTGGAAAGGAAATATTTCCAAATCCTGAGAAGTTTTGGAAATCTGCACAAATGTCATTTTCACTATTACACATGGGTACATTGATCTTTCATGAGTGCTCATTTGTTTATTTAGCTATTTACTAAATAAAATATGCACATAAATGCACATGCAAGCTCTCTAATATGTGTTTTGGCTCTCTCTTATAATAAATAGCTCTCTTCTTCCTTCCAGACCCTTCTTGTCAATCCTGCATCCCACAGTTCTCAATTCTCTCCCACCTTTGAGGTCAGCCTCTTTTTCAATAAACTGTTTTGTGTTTTAAAAAGCATTGACCAGGGGTCAAATCTACCCACCACCTATTTTTTTATAGTTCATGAGCTAAGAATATTTTTACATTTTAAAATACAATAAAACTTTATTTGAAAACATAAAAAAAAATTCTTAGCTCATGGACTAATCAAAACTGGGCATCTGAATTTGATCCACTGGCCAGTTTGTTGATCCTAGATAGTAAATATCAGGGTAGTTCCTGTTTTAGCACAATGTCTGACAGATAGTAGGTACTTAATACGTGCTGATTGATTTACTACTTGGGTGTCTTCTCCTGCTTGATTTCTTGTTCCCTTTTTTTGTTGTCTTCCCTCATTTAGCTCATTTTAATATCTCCTGAGGTCCACTTAGTTTCCTCCTCTTTGGCTTTAGGAAGTTTATTTTAGATGAAAATTTCTGAGTTCAGTCACACTTGCTCCGAGCCCCCAGTTAGAAAAAATCCCTGACACTTAGTCAGAGGCTGACCTTTCTGCCTAACCTGTACATTAATGTCTTTCTCTGGTTAATCCATGCCCTTTGTGAATCAGGCAAAATTCAGGTTACTGGAGATGTTGGTAATGGGACAATAGATTATGTTGTAATGATTATGGATAAGTGGTCATCTGGAGAGAAAACTGGCTTTTGCTTGAGACTTGCTTCAGCCTGGATCTTCTACTCTCAGATGCCTCTAGAGCCAATAACTTCTGAAACCTCCCTTTTAAACCACAGTCTTCTCTTTGTTCTGTGTTCTCTGCCCAGTGGCTGACACAAAGTAGGCATGTAATCCATTCTTGATGACTAATAGAATCTGTGGTCTTCTAGCATAGTAGTACAGCATTGGATATCTAGTTGTAGCACTAACACATTGTAGAAGAAAATTCTTCTAGTGTATTCCTATGGCATGTAATTCTTGCTTTTGGTTTTAGATAGATGCTTCTTTATCATGTTAAAATCAATGATCTCTATTTGCCTATGTTTAAAGGTTTGCTGGTTTGTTTGTTTTAGCATAATTAAATGTGCTGTACTTTTTCAAAGACATTTTCTGCTCCTATTGAAAAAAAAATGTGATTCTGGATACCTTTGTTTTTAATATGATTAATTACTGTCATTGTTTTCCTTATGTTGAACCATCCTTGCATCACTGGTATAAAACCAACTTGGCCTCAATGAATGATTTCTTGGATGAATTGCTAGAATCTGTTTTACAGGATTGTATTTAAATTTGTAAATCCATATTTGTTACTGACATTGATCTATAGTTTTCCTTCTGTGCCTTATCCTTTCCTGGTTTAGGTATCACTGCTGTATTTGTCTCAAGAAAGAAGTATCTCTGGTAGAGTGATTTCTTTTTCTTTATGATTCTCTGTTTGAGAATAATTTGTGTAGAATTGGTATTAAAATATTAATTGTTTTTAAAAGGTTGTTAGAGTGAGTTCTCTTGTAAGTCCATCAGAAGCAGGAGTCTTTCTCCTGTCTCCCCCCACATAGTGCCTATTTCGTCTAGTTTTATTTCTTTATATGTGATTAGATTATTTAAATATTCTATTTTATCTTCCTTTTGTTTCAATATTTTATATTTTTGAAGATAATCCTCTTTTCTGTTGTTCTCAGTTTTGTTAACACAAAACTATGGATGATAGGTTCTTATATATATGTATTTAAATTTCTTCAGGTTATGTTTTTATTTCTGTTTGTTCATTTTTTATTTTGTTAATTTGATTTTCTCCCTTAATATTTTTTCTAAATATTTATCATGAGATGTTTATTGATTGATTTTAAAAAATCACTTTATTTTTTATCTTAATTATCTATTTGCATCCTAATTATCTTTCCCCCTAGTTTTCAAGATTTCCTCTTTTTGTCCTTAAGTCTATTTATTTGTTGGGTTTCTCATCTTAATGCATATTCAAATAGTTCTTTTTTATTTTACTAATGAATGTTTTGGGACTATTGATTCTGCAGACTGCTTTAGATGCAACCCAGAAATTTTGGTTCACCATTTTGCTATTATTATCGTCTTTCACATAATTATTACTTGTTTCTGTGATTTTTTTCTTTGACCTCACTTACTATTCAATATTTCATTAAATCTCCATTTCGATCTTTTGCTTATGCTCCCTGAATTGATTATTAGCTTTGCTACATTTGGTCTGTAAAGGTGTGTATACTATTTCTTCCTTTTTACATTTATTTGCAATGGAAGAACATTCAAGTCTCTCATATCATTGCTACTATTTGCAGTTTTCTCAATTCAGTTCATTTTTTTTTTTTTACAAATTTAAATATGATGGAATTTGGGGGCATATAGATTTAATATTGATTTTTTTGTGTGTGTTCACCAGTTACTTTGAGTATAATGAAATTTCCTTATCTCTCTTAATATTCTGAATTTTTATTTTTGCTATGTTTTATAGCATGATTGTATCTCTGCTTTGTTTTGCTTCAGAGGTATTTACGTGGTGAATACTAATTTTTTCTGGCTTGTTATTTTTATTCTAAAAATGTCTGCTTTTCAATTGTCTTTCTTGTAAGCACCAAATAGTGATTTATTGTTTTATTATTCAGTCTATTACTATTTCATTATATAATATTTTAATTCATTCACATTTAAAGTTATAAATTAAATTTTCCTGATTTCTAGCATTATTTTTCCTAAACTAGGATTTTCTTTTGTTCCTTCTATTCAGTTTTTTATTCTTATGATTAATTTTGTGTAATCTACTTTAATTCATACCAATTCCTATAGGACCTCTTGTGTCCATCCTCAGTACTCCTACTGATCTCTCTCCACTTCCTCTCTCCACAGTTTTTCAGTTCTTTACCTACTTTTGGAATTTTATTTAACTTATTGACTTTGCCCTTTTATTTAGTGTTCTAATTGTTCCTCTCCTTCATCTTCCCCTTTCTTTTCCCCCTCTCTGTTATATGGTTAATATAAAACCCCCTTTCTTTCCTCATTTCCAACATCTTATGCTTATGGAGTTTTGCTATTTTCTGCATCTTTTCCTAAAAATGATTTCTTGACCTTGTATTTTACCTTAACTCTTCTCCCTTTGTATCCTGAGATTTTATTCTTTGATTCACAATCTCTACATTTATTATTTCCTAGTTTAGCCTCTTCGCATTCCTCATGGACTTAAACCTTCTCAAGTACCACATTCCAGTTCCCTCTTCTGACAAATTTCTGTTAATTGTCTTTGCAGATCTTGTTTTCTTGCCACCATCATCCCCAACCCCCCAGTTTCCTGTTGTATGCTACTCTTATGAAACTAGGTGGTCCAGTGGATAGAGTGCCAGGCCTGGAGTCAAGAAGACTCATTTTCTTGAGTTCCAGTCTGGCATCAGATACTTCCTAGCTGTGTGACCCTGGGCAAGTTACTTAACTCTGTTTGCTTGTGTTTCCTTATCTGTCTAATGAGCTGGAGAAGAAAATGTCAAACCCCTCCAGTATCTTTGCCAAGAATACCCCAAATGGGGTCATGAAGAAGCAAACATGCCTGAAACAACTGAACAACAAAATACTACTCTTAGAAGTAACCATTTATTGAGGAAGTAATGAGGAAAGATATATTACCCCATTGCAGAAATGCCCATATGTTGCAAATCATGTGATCCAAGTCTTCCCCCTGCTTTCTCCATGAGCATTCATTTCTCATTTGCCATTCTGTAGTCTCTCTGGGTCCATGTCCTCCCATCTTTCTTGTAGTTCCCCAAGGAAAGTTTTGCATAATTAGTATTTATTGCTTGATTGACAGAATCATAGATTCCAAATCACAACTTAGAGGTCACCTAGGCTAAGCATCTCATTTTATAGAGGAGGAAACAGACCCAGTGATGTGAAGTGACTTGTTATACAAATAGCAAGTGTTGACCTGTGAACCCAGACCCTATGCTCTTCTCTCTATACCACACTGACCTTTCCTGCATCAAAGCACCATCTTCCTACAAGGACGTTTTTCATTTCTAAATGCATTCATTACTTTTCCCCCCCACATTTCACTGCAAATTGAATATGAGTCAACATATGCCACCCTGATGTTATCTTAGGCTTCATTGAGATGCCTAGTGTCTAGGACTAGGAACATAATAGCACTGCTGTATTTTCCTCTGGTCGGAAAACATCTAAATCATCAGCTCTGACTTCCACATTTAATAGAGGGCATTGATAGACTGAAAAGTGGCCAGAAGAAAGTAACCAGAAGTTTTGAAGAGCTCAGAATGCTATATAAATATCATGTGAAGATAATGGGAATGTTTACTGTAGAAAATAGAAGACTTAGAGGAGACATGATGCTGGCCTTTTAACTACTTGAAATAGAGATATCAGAGAGTAATCAGACAGTGAACTGCTTGTCCCCAGAAGGCAGGAGGAGGAACAATGAATAGAAGTTGCAAAAAGGCAGAATTTGGATTGGTATAAAGAAAAGAGATGTCCTAACAATTAGGATTATTAACAAGTGGAATGGGATGCTTCAGGAGATATTCAGCCCTCCTTCGCTCTAGAGATCCTCAAAATGAGGGCCAGATGCTTCCTTTTCAGGTGTGCTGGGAAAGGCCTCCTGCTGAGGTCCAGGTTGTATTAGATGGCCTTTGAATATCCTTACAACTCTGTGATTCCATAAATCTCATCAATATCCTTTACTTTTTGGTCACTTGATTCTGGGAGAGCTTTCAGCTGTGAGTTTGACCTATTACTACGTAGAATAGCATAGAGTCCTCTATGAAATAAGATGGCCCTAGGTATTATTTTATATTCTTCAGCTCAAAGATCACTGTAGATGGCAAAGTTTCCTCCTTGGTAGGAAAGCTATGGCAAATCTAGGCAGTATATGAAATAGCAGAGATGTTACCTTAGCAGCAAAGATCTGTGTAGTCAGAGCTATAGTTTTTCCAGTAGCAATGTATGGTTATGGTAGTTGGACTATAAGAAAAGCTGAGCACCACAGAATCCACACTTGAATTGTGGGGCTGGAGAAGACTTTTGAGAGTCCCTTGGACAGTGAAGAGATCAAATCAGTCAAGACTTAAAGAAATTAATTCAGGATATTCACAGGAAAGACAAATACTGAAGCTGAAGCTTAAGTACTTTGGCCACGTAATGAGAAGATAGAACTTATTGGAAAAGACTCTGATGTTGGGAAAGATTGAAGGCCAAAGGAAAAGGGGCCAGCAGAGGATGGGATAGATCGATAACGTCATGGAACCACCAAACATGAGCTTGGACAGACTTTGGGAAATAGTGGAGAATAGAAGGACCTGGCATGCTGTTGTCCATGGGGTCATGAAGAGCAGGGCATGATTAAACAAGAATAAAAGATATTTGCGGTTAGGATTCTATCCAAAATCATACATCCCTAACGTTCGCTTGCTGGCACTGAGCCCTGGGGAGCATCTGCCCTGACCCATGGAAGAACAGAGTAATGATAAGAGGAGAATCCTCAACTTGGGAACTCAGGACCAGGTTTGTAATTCTCACTCTTTCACATTGTCAACTGTCAGTGTGACCATGGGCAAGTCCTTTATCCACTCTGCTTCTTGATTTCTTCTCATATTAAATAAGAGGATTCAATTTCCTGGTTCTCTACCTACTTTTTATCCCATAGTGAATTTTTAGGGATGGTGTAGGAGCATAAATGACCTTTGTGTAGAACGTGACGATTATAGGATCATAGATTTAGAGCTAGAAGAGGAACCTTAAAGATCATTTTGTCCCGAAACTAAAACTTAGAGATGAAAAGTCAAAGGTTACACTGATAAAAATAATAAAAAAGTAGTAGAGCTGGGATTCATGCCTGAACCTTCTGATTCCTAACCCAGCATTGTCAGTCAAATTCTCTCTAATCTCTGGTTCCCTTGTCTGCATGTATGCTTACCTACCTTGAACTCTGATGGATAATCAAAGCTGGATTTTCCTTTATGGAAACCTTATTGCCACTACTAGGTAGAGAGATTCATGAAGTATTCAGGAGAGTGCATGCAATGCTCACAAGACCTACATTCAAATTCCACCTAATGCACTTACTAATTCTGTGACCCTGGGAAGTCACTAAATCTCTCTGAGCTTCTTTCCTTATCTATGAAATGGGCATAATAATGCCTATAGTATCCATCTCATAGTTTTTTGGCCTCAAGGCCATTTTTAAAGTGTTTTGTGAACTTGAAAGGGTTAAATGAAGACCAGCTGTTTCTGTTTTATTGTAAGCTGTGTGTATGTATGTGTGCGTGTGTGTTTGTGTGTTTCTGCTTCAAGGTAAAGATGACAGTATAAAGGTGACAGTAACGAATGAATGACAGTTTCTGGGTTGGTGGCTTGGTTACCTGCTTGAAGTCTGGTAAATGTTCCAAATGTGATTAGAAATATTGTTCCTGATTTCCAAGCAGATCCACCTATTATGTCACAAAAATAACAAACAGATTGTACTTTTGTTTCCTTGCAAGACGAGGGTTTAATCAGCTCTGTAAAGTTGTAGCCTGGTAAATGGGTTGCTTATTTGCTTAAAAATAAAACAAAACAAAACAAAACACAATAAAAATCCTGAATCCCCAAAGCACAGGAGAATTAACAAGCAATCCCTCAAAAGCAGTAATGAACAAATTGATGAAAAACTCTCTTTTCCTAGTTCTCTCTCTTCACTCTCTCCCTCTCTTTTTTTTTTTGAATGAATGAATTTTGACAGGATGAAATGAAAGACCAGCTTTTTAGAAAAGCTAGGTTGTTTCTTTCAAAATGGGTTTTTAAGCTTTCCTTTACTCTCTATGGGGGATGGGGGAACATGACATTTTTAAATATACTACATATGGTTGCCTTAGCAACAAGCAGAATAATAATATCTCCAGCATGCTTATGAACCTTTAATTATAGAATTTTATAAAAACTAGCACACGTGAGTTCTTGAAGATTCATCTTTCTCTTATGAAAATATATACACAGCTTAATTTGAAGAATATTAGTTAGCATTATGTTAGTTTCTTATATTTAAAAACTCCTGCTTCTCTATCAAAATGCTTCCACTCAAAACATTAGAGTTTTTAACAAACTTCATCTTATATGAGGGCAGAAAATTAGAGTAAAGAAAGAAAGGGAACAGGCATTTATTAAGCACCTATGATGTACAAGTACTTTGCAAATGTTTTCTTATTTGATCCTCACAACGACCCTAGGAAGTAGGTGCTATTATTGTACTCATTTTAGAGTTGAGGAAATGAAGGCAGAGTTTCTTGCTCAGGTTCCTACAGCTAGTAAGTGTCTGAGGCCATATTTGAACTGAAGTCTTCCTGACTCCAGACCCAGAAACCTGTCCCCTCTGTCACCTAGCTGCCTAGCTACAGTAAGGTGGATCTCTGCAATTCAACAAGTATCTAGACTATGTGTCTAGAACAGTAGGGCATAGACAATAAGTGTAAACTAAGATCCTTAGTTTTAAGGAGATGTTAGATGTTTTAGAAGATCAAGGAAGATTGTGAAAGGCAGCTTGCTATATTCGATGAAGAGTTGGCCTTGGAGTGTAGATGACCTGCCTGTTACACATACTGACTGTGCAATTCTAGGCAAATTCCTTTGCCTCTCAGTGCCCAAGAACCTTTCTAAGGCAGTTAATTGCAGAACAAATACTTCACTGCTAAAAAGTATTCCTCACCCTCATGGTGAAATCACAGATTCACTCAAAAACAGGGAAGGAAGGCAGCATCTTTAGCCAATGGCCTATCATGCCCTGTTTGGAGGGGATCTTTCCTACCAACTCTTCTTCCTCTCCCCTTTAAGTAAATACACATATTGAAAAGCTTATTAAGTTTGGCTGGTTAATTGATATCAATGGATAATCAATGGGGTTGGTGCACCGGTATGGACTTGCCACCTTTAATGCTAAAAAACAATGCTCCGTCTCTTTAAAGATCCCTGTAAGACTGATGAGAGAAGCCTGATCGTATCTCTAGTGACCAAACCTGCCAGTGGGAATGGGAGTTAGGGTGATGGCCCCAGATTCATGTGTTTCAGATAGGTTATTAGATCACTAGAGTACCACTATTGCCCTGCTTGTTGGTGCCCCTTCTGAACTTCCTTCTGCTCTCTTTTGTGCCTTTTATATGTTACAAGGGGATACTTTTTTCTTTTCTTTTTTGATATTACTATAACTGCATACTTTCTTAAACACAAGTCCCCTCATACACAACTCTCCTGGAGGGAAAAATTCTCCACTGTAACAACTTAATATAGTAAAGCAAAATGAATTCACATGTTGGCACCTTGTGGAAAGTTCTATCTCTTTTGATGCCTCTTATCCATCACCTCTTCAGTCTTCTGGAGTCATGACTGATCATTGCATCACAGTTCTTTTGTTGCTCTTTGTTTTTTTATTTTTATTTTTTGATCAGAGTTCTTAAGGCTTCTAAAGTTTTTTTTTTTTTTTGTTAAATTACATTAGGATCATTGCATAAATTTTTTTTAAATTCTGGTTCTATGTGCTTAACTTTTTATCATTTCATTTCAGTCTTACCAGGCTTCTCTGAATCCATAATTTTCATCATTTTCTGTGGCACAATGATATTCTACCAAATTCATATACCATAATTTTCTTCAGCCGTTCCATAATTGATGTGCAGCAGTTTTGTTTCCATTTTTTCTAGAACAAAAGGTGATATTAGATGTTTTGGTGTATTGGGATCCATTCACTCTGTGTTTTCTCTTTTTGGAATATGTACTTAGTAGCAATATCTCTGGGGCAAATGGTATGTATATAGAATTTAGTAACTTGTTCACAATTCCAAATTACTTTCCAGAATGACTGAACCCATCCAAAGCTCTACCAGAAGTGCATCATTGCCCTTCCACAGGCCCTCCAATGGCTGTAATTTTGGGTTTTGTTAACTTTGTCAGTCTGCTAGATCAGAGAGAGAACATTTTGAATATCAAACCTTTAGGAAAGTTTGCTACACAAATATTTTCCCATTTAATGGTTTCCCGTCTTATTCTAACTGCATTGATTTTGTGTGTAAAAAAGATTTTCAATATTATTTAATTTGGTCATTTTTATTCTTTTTTGGTTAAGAACTCTGTCCTTTCTATAGTTGTGAAAGACATGTTCTTCCTTTCTTCTCTCATTTGTTTACCTTTTATAATTAAACTATATATCCAGGTGGAGCTGATTGTAATATATCATATAGGATGTTGGTCTAAACCTAACTTCTTGTAGACTATTTTCCAATTTTCCTTTGGGAAATGACAGTTCTATCAATAAGCCTATATTCCTTCCTGAAACAAATATCAATCATGTTAATGTCATTTAAAAGGATATTCTATGTCTACAAGTCACAGAACTTCACTGTAGTTCCTTAACATTTAAAATTAAAAGTTCCCTAGAGGACAAGGAAGATGGTCACAATGGGTATGTGAAGGCTACAATAAAATATAAGCAAAGCACTAGTATAAAATAAGTCATGAATGAGATGTATGGCTACAATTAAAAGGAGGATAAGTCATGTAGCAAAAGCAAATAGCAGTTGATGATAGTCAGTGAACCATTGGTATCCACACGATCTCCTGGGATCTAAAGACAGGACCACCCATGACGGATTATGGGAAGACATAGGTATTGTTGTTCATCCTTCATTTTCAAAGAGGACCAGTGACATCATGGAATTAATTCCTTGATTTCATTGAGAATTAGATTTAAGTGAGGCAGACTTGTGCAAAGTTGTCAGCTTCACTATCTCTCCCTAAGTCATCAAAGTTCAGGCAAGACAAAAGTCAGGACTACTGGTGATGAACCAGGATGCAGTGGATGATCTTGGCCTTTTAACATCTGACCAAGCTCTAAGTGCTCCGTAGCACTTGTTTCAGCCACCTTTGTGGCCATTAGAATAAATTGTCCTCAACTACTCACATGTGCTTGGGGTAGACATCCCCCAACTCACTGAGGGGTTTGAGTCCTGTCAGTCACCTTTAATCTGGTTTAGCCCATTTACTGAGATGATTTTACCACAATGTGGCTGCTGCACATGCTCCATCTTCTTGGAGTCACAGGAGGGGTTGGGCGAAGGTAGACATCAAAGGTGGATGAGCAGCCCTGGAAAGGGCTCAGACAGGTGTTATACCATAATGGAAGGAATGGAAAGGTGGTAATTTGCATCTTTAAAGGAAGCTCTCATGGTGAAGAGGTCACAGATCCACTGGATCACCATATTGGATACACCAATGCCCTTTCATTAATAAGTTTACATTTGCATAGTGTTTTATAGACTGGTCTCATCTTAATTGTCATGACACAAACAGGTATTATTACTCCCGTTCCAGAGATGAGGAAAATAATGCTGAGAGAAAAGGGGACTTGCCCAAGGTCACAAAACCATTTGGAAGGAGAGAGAGAGAGGACTCCAACCCAGGAACCTAACTTCCAAATCTGTTTTGTTTTCACTGTATTACGTATATTCACACTGAAGGCTCTGGATGCATTTACTTGACCCTGTATCTCTGTAGAGCAAAGTAGTATAGATGAATGAACTCTCAATGCTTTTTTAGTATACAGTGTCCTTTCATGAGATTTATAAACTCATAAAATTCACCGTTGCTATAACTCATAAACCTAGTCCAAAAAGTTTGAAAATGTTGTGAAGATTGAAAGCATTTTCTCCCATTAGGTAAATATACACACATCTACAGTAGTGCCCAAGAGTGTTTTCCAGAAAATATATCTTTCCTTTGGTATTTCTTTTGCCATGAAGTCTCTTGCTATTCCAGTAATTCTTCCTCCATTTGGAAATTGGACCTCCTCTTTTGACCCACACTACAATATTTTTTCCTGAACTTTTCTAAATTACTTCTGACAAGAGTGTCTTATTTGAAAAGTGAGCCCTAACACTGTTTTAATCTTCTATTGCATTTGCCTATTTTTTAAACTTCATTTTCTTTCCTTAAAATCCTCAATCTTTAATGAGCTATTGCTAAAATGAGGACAGGTATGAGACCTGTACTTTCATTTGCATATGGACATTCTGGATCGAGAAACTTCCCCTAACAGTGCGTGTTGGCACATTCTTTACTATTTATATTCTCAGAGAGTTACCCTACAGTGCTCAGTAGTTAAGTGAATTGCTTAGGGTTACAAGATAATATTAACTGCAGTAATAATGATGATAGCTAGCATGTATATGTGATCTTTACAAATATTATCTCATTTGATCCTCACAAAAACCCTGGGATGTAGATGTTATTATTAAGAGTTTTACATATGAGGTAACTGACAGTATCACACAGTTAGTAAGTAAATGAGGCTGGATTTGAACTCAGGACTTCCTGATTCCAAGTCCAGTGCTCTATCTACTGGCCCAGCTAACTGCTTAGGCAGCATATGTGCAACTTCTCTAGGTCTTCCTGGTTACAGTTTTAACTCTGTATCTACTCTACATGCTCTTGCTGATAATAATAGAACCATTGTTAATATATTTTTAAAAAATAAATAATAACCCTATCCACCAAATATTAAATGTAAAATGAAGGTCAATTCTTTCTTGTTGTAATAGTAGAGCTGTTGAAGTTTGTAAGCTCTCTCATTCCAATTCTATCTCTGTTTAAGATCTTGGATTAAGATTTGGAATGGGAAGGGAGACTGAGCAGTCAGTGAGTCTATTCCTACTCCAACCTATTCCAGAAAAACAACCCTTTCTGTAACACTCTGAACCAGTGGTCATCCAGGCTGTCTTTAATAATGACCACCAGTGATTATGTGTATGACCTTGGATTAAGCATTCATTGGCAGTGCCTCCATTTTCTTATCTGAAAAACCAGAATAATCCTATTTTATCCCATGAAAAGTGGGAAGAAATTCCCCAGGAGACTGGGACCCTCCCCACCAAAGGCATGTTGGCATCTCATCTCTTCTTTCTTTCTTTTAGTGCTATGAAGCTTTCAGCAAATAATTTTAATGTCCTATCTGAACCTCTGCTTCAGGATTTAAGAAAACTTCATTTATTTCATTAACTTGATCCATGTTAGAGTTAAAAAGTTCTTCTTAGCTAGGTAAAGGAAAATAAGTGAAAGAAAATCAAGAAATATGCCAAAGATTAAAATGCGAAATATCCTGATCAAAGCTTGACTCAGGCCAGTCTGGTGGTTCAAGCTTAGGACTGGAATCCAGACATTTATAGACCATCTTATATTTAACACAAATAGGTTTAGTAAACAATAGTGTGGAAACAAAAACATGGATATAGAATTAATTCTGTTGCACAGATTCCCTGTTTCCTAATTTCTCACAGTGCTGTGCACAGTTGTCAGGGTGTTTCAAGCTTGAGGATTTCCCCAACTCCTCATACCCTGGGGTTTTATACCTAGGTGACCAAGAGGCTAAGCCAACAGTTTGACCTTTAATTGCTCTGACCAATCAATTTACTGTCTTTTAGGGAAAGCCTGACCTAACCTACGTGGAAGTAGATGGTACTTCTACCACATCACCCTTTAGTGGCAAGGTCCCAGAAATATTCTAGGGGATCTTCTACCAGTTTTAGACATCTCTGACCTCTGTCGATTCAAGAAACTTGGCATGGTCAACTCTGGAGGAGGACCTGATGGCAGGTGTAAGAAAAAGGAAAGCCAGAAGGCAGCAATCATAAAAATGCAATATGCAGTGTAACTCTCCGAGGGAATGACTGACTTGGACAAAGAAGATTGCAAAGTCATCAGACCTAGTAGAGAGGGACAACTGGAGCTTTGCCCCAAAGGACTGACACTCAGAGCATACTGACAATACCTCAATAGCTGCTATTTGAACTTGGTACCTACCTACAATTCCTTTCCCCATGCTGTAGCCTCACCTCTCCTTCCCAACAGTGACCTCCAATTATGCTGCAGTATATCTCTTCCTCTTGTCCCCAGCAACAGGAGAGAGAGTCTGGAACCCTCCATCAAAGACTTTAGTTAGCTGTTAAAGTTATTGTGCTACTTCTTCAGTTGTGGACATGGTCACTGATGACTCTAAGTCTCAATATTTTGGTGTCCCAGAGCTTAGCTTCTCCTACAGCATATCTGCTTCAGAATAGTGAAATTCAGTAAAATTATTCATCTTAAAATTGAGATCATATACATCTTAAATACTTTCCATGTATATCATATATATGTATATTTACATATAGTACATGTATTTGTGTAATGTCCATGTATGTATAAAATGTACTTTTATAAGAAGTGCATTTTTTCTTTTTTTTCCTAAACACACATAATTACATAATTATTTATTTCTTGGAAGCATAAAAATAACTTATTGGCTTGCTTTTTATTTATTTGTTATTTTTCTCCTATTTAATTTACCAGCAGTTTGAATTTTAGTACACTAGAGAATTTAACCTCATTTAGTACTAATGACTTTGTAAAAAACATACTGAGCCAAAGTTAATGGTCTCCCGGATGTCACATGATGGAGTCCACTGACACTGACTGGTAAAAATGGCTAGTTTTTGAAATTTGCCCAAGGATTATGATTGTTCAAAACATTGAACATTGTCATATATCCTAAAAAATGTCAAACAAAAGTACTGATTGCTTGAGAAGAAAAAAACTCATTTTGAGTACACTTCTAATTAGCTTCACAGAAATCAGATCTATTTTTTCATCATACCAAAGATGGCAAACCAGAATTTCTCAGCTTCTGGGTTCTTCTATGTGATCATATGACCTCAGAGCACAAGCTCCTGAGTTCAAAGTTTGGGTCTAACTTCAAATGCAAAACAACAACTTCTTATGCAAAGTAAGACAATGTCATGGTGAAGGAAGACTATTCTGAAGTTGAATTGTCAAATAGTGTGATAGATAAAAAGAAGCCTCAAAGGAGCCATGATAGAGACAAACATGCTAGGTATGTCCACTGAGTTAATAGTAGCTGACATTTGTGTCTCAATTTACATATTTGATCTCTCATTTTCTATTTCCACAAGGTTATTACATTGTAGTTTGATAAAGTATCATAGACAAAAGTAAACCTGAATTTCGTCAACACATTTGGTAAGATTTCTCATGTCCTTGACCTCATGAACTGTATGATATTTCAGTTGGGTAAATTCAGAGCTGGTTGAGTTCATGAACCCATAGAATAGGCAAAAATGGGCTGGTATTAACTTCAAAGGGATCCTCTTGTGTCACTTCAGGGTTCTGGCCTGTTGTGTTTGCATTTTTACCAAGGTAATGGATGAATCTATAGACTATACCTTATCAAGTTTGAAGATATAAAGCTGAGGGGGAGGGGAGGCTAACATTTTAAATGGTAATATCATGACCCAAAAAATATCTCAACAGGTTCAAACAGTGGGTCAAATTTAATAACATGAAATTGAGTCCTATGTTTTAGTCTACAAATAAAGTTCTCAAGTACCCAATAGGGAAGTACAATCAGATAACAGTTTTTTTTTTTTCCTGAAAAAGATCTGCAGGTTTCACTGGACTTTCAACACAGTATGAATCAACAGGATGAGATAGGCAAATGTTCTAATACATATTATACTACACCAGTATAGGTACACATTGTAGCAAAGTGTCTGCTAAAGTTTTTTATCCTATTCTTATGGGAAATTTGGAGAGAATTGGGCTGGAAGATAGGAACATTAGATGAATTCAAAAGCAGTCAAGTGACTGGATCTGAAGAGTAGTCATAAATGGGTCTGTATCTTAGGAGTTTCTAAATGGAATTCTCACATATCTGTCCTTTCCAGGTGTTTTTTAACATTGCTTTATTTTTAAAGATTTTTTTTTTACTGATATCCCTTTTTTTTATGATTGTATCCCCTGCTGAGCTCTGATCTGATTTGTGACCTCACCGCTCAATGAAAACTGTTCTCTTCAAAGTTACCAGGGATTCCTTAATGGCCACCCTACATCACCAATCAGTTACCCAAGCTTGTAACTTCTACCTACATTACATCTTTCACGTCTATCCTCTTCTTGTCAATTATGCAGCTACCATCATAGTTCAGACACTCATGACCTTTTTCCTAGCCCAGGGCTTCTTAAACTTTTTCCAGTTGGGAACCTTTGAGTGCTTGTCAAACGGTGGTCTTTGACCTATGGGGTATAGACCCACAATTTAAGAAGCACTAGTGAGATAATCTTCTAATTGGACTCCCATCTCTCCCATTTCAGTCCATGTGCTACATAGCTGCCAAAGTGATTTTTCTAAAGCACAGGTCTGACTGTGTGAATTTGCTACTCAGTAAATTTTAATGTCTCCCTTTTACAGCTGGGAGCAATTATAAATTCCATTTCCCATTTAAGGACCTTTACAAACTGGCCTTAACCTGCCTTGCCAGTATCCTTCCACATTATTTCATCTTCTCCGTGCAGGATACCATCTCCCACAGTTGTGCCTTCCATTCCTGAAATGTTCTACTCTTCACCTCCACCTTTTAGAATCCTTAGATTTTTTTATGATGCATCTCAAACACCATCTTTCCTCATCTCCTTCTCCTTAGTGTCTCCTGCCTCCAGGAACAAAACCAAATTGCCTAGTGCTTTCCAGAGGTCTTTACAAATTGGTGTTGTTTCTCCTGATAGAATACAAGCTTTTTGAGGGCTGAGACTGTTTCATTTAGCTTTTGTACCCCCAACACCTAACATTGTGCCTATAAGGGAGTATGTGCTTAGTAAATGTTTATTGATTGACAAAGGCATTCAGTTGACCTGCTTACCAAATTTCCTGATGTTACAGGGTTTGGGAGGAACAGGTAACATACCGTATGGCAAGTTTAGAACCAAAAGATATCTTGGCCCATTAGTGTGCAGTAGGAATAAACATCAAGTCTTCTGCTTCGGTTAAAAAGTCCGTTTATAGTTACAAGATGGCTGAGAAATAAACGATTAGGTAGCAATCTGTTTGACATGAGTCACTAGTGATGAAACAACAAGAAAGAAAAAAATCCCAGAGCTTCCAAGAGTAAATAAGCCTTTGGAAGATCACATTTAGAGAACAATGTTTAGTTCTGGCTACCACAGTTTGAGAAAGACACTTAGTTTCTGGAGTGTCCTTAGAAGAGGGCAAAGTCTCAAATGGAGAGAAGCACATGCTGCACAAGCACAGGCTGAGGGACCTATGGATATTTAAAGGAGAAGGACTTTACAGGGGAACTTGATTACTCCATATTTCGAAGACTGTCATATGGAAGAGGGATTCAACTTGTTCCCAGAGGATATGACTAGGAGTCACGGGTGGGAGTTGCAAAAAGACAAATTTAAGCTTAGTGTCAGGGAAAAATAATGGCAAGTAATTGGAGCTTTCCAGGAGAATGGAGTGCCTCTGGAGGTAATGAGTTCTCTGTCATTGGAGGCTCTCAAACAAAGGTGAGTGACCACTTGTCTAGTAATCTTGTAGAGCGGCTTCAGTCTATCTAGGCATCAGACTAGTTGACCTTTGAGGTCCCTCCCACCTTTAAAATTCTGTGATTCTGAAGATTTTATGGAGTAGATGTGATATGTATGCCATGATGGGAGCTTCTTTTCTAATAGCTTTTGTTTAAAGTTTGCTCTCCTTCCCTTGACCATTTATTTCTCATCCATTCTGTTACAATAGTCCCACAGATCAATTCCTAAGGCCCCTTCAAAGATTAAAAAAAGTTCCACATTACTATAACATTCCAAGATAAGCACCTGTCTTTGGCTACAGCGACCATTAGGCAGAAGCAGCCAAATTGATTGTATGTCATGGATAGTTTGCAAGTGATTACCATAAGCCTGACCTGTGATTTGGTTTTCTTTTCCTCCTTAATTCTTGGTTACTCAAAGTCTTGAGAATTAATGACTAGTGTTACTGAGTACACATAAACTCAGAAGTGTATAGGTTCAATATACAGACCCTGGTTTCTACTGTGATAGTTTATGCAAGAATGGGCACCTTTATTTCCTGTTGCTTATAATGTAGCACCTTTATTCAGGATCCATTATTCATAAAAGTATGATGGTTCTTATCTTTGGTGTGCCTTGGAACTTCTTGTGGCTTAGAATAAACAGTTTGAGGCAATCACAAAAGTGAACCCTTTAGGGAAAATGGCAATATCTCAGGCTCCTCCTCCTTTAGAAGTCATAGCTTCTGCTGAATGAAGGAGTTCTCCTTATAACTTAAATTGTAAAGGTATATATCCAAGTATGGCAACCCTAATCAGGAATCATTTCAGTGAGAAAATTATAAAATCAAGGTCTGTAGAGCTGGAAGAGAACTGAACGATTATGTGTGGGGGAGAGATTTTCTATCAGTATACAGAGAATCTGAAATGGCTCCATTTAATTGTGTTCTTTTCAATTCAATCCATTTTAACAAGCATTTATTAAATGCCCACTATTTACCAGGGACTGTACTACATGGTAGGGATGCAAAGACCAAAACTTGTATTCTACTTATGTGCACAGTCTGAGCATATTATGATTCCATGTCATGTGTCCAAGACATGTATAGTCTTCTCTCCCAAAAAAATGAATAAAAAAGATACCTGCATATGGAAAGCATATAGCCCCAGGCTTTGGTTTTGCATCCTAAGCTAATTTGACAATAGGAGCCTGTGGATAACATTCGTATCTTGTTATTCCACAGATAAAAAGAACAATCCTCTTTTCAGTAGCACCCTCTAAAGTGCAAGGTAGAGGGAAAGATTTATAATCTCAAAGTGAGACCCTCAAAGACTTCGAGTATTGGTGGAGAGCCCCCAAAGGCCAGCAATTATTCTTCTGCACACACTTTCATAAAGTTATTGGATATCCTTTTTGGAAAACAAGGGACACAGGCATGTGGTTCAGTTCTAGCCATCAATCTGATAGAAGGGTTTTAGAAAAGCACAGCATAGGGCAATGTGAGAGCACAGAGCAGCTACCCGCTTTGCTTATTGTGAGTCTACACAGCTAGTCCATTCAGTTATTGTATGACTCCACTGCTTGCCTGAATCCAGAATGGCTACGAAGTTGGAAGTGGCTCTACTTTGGCGATACTGTCTTTTCAATGGATCTTGCCTAATAGCATGTGTTCATAGCAGTTAACAAAGTACAGCACCTATGGACCAGGATGACTTTTACAAAGCCAACAAAATCCACCTTCTTCAATACTACTGAAATGGGACTAAAATGGGACAAATCATATCAGATATAAAATTATTATCTAACTATAGATAACTGGTCCAAAGCACACATCAGTATGAAAATTCAAAACTCCCTAAAATGTAGTTGATGTAATAGGTCCCATTTAAAGAGTGCTTTAAAGGGCACAGAGCACTTGATCTCCATTAACCCTGTGGAGTCAGTAGTGCAGATATCATTATCCCAGTTTGACAGAGGTGAAAAGTAATGCTTTTAGAGCATAA
Source organism: Notamacropus eugenii (assembly GCF_028372415.1). Taxonomy (NCBI): domain Eukaryota; kingdom Metazoa; phylum Chordata; class Mammalia; order Diprotodontia; family Macropodidae; genus Notamacropus; species Notamacropus eugenii. The sequence goes on along the minus strand of NC_092879.1, from coordinate 91,123,729 downwards.
GTGAGTGCCTACTTTTGATGACACAGATTTGGGAAGTGAGTCAAATCCCCTGACTCTCTCTAGTGGTTCATCAACTGTGCCATAGAGTACCTTTAACAGAGTTTCTGCTCTTCTACATCATTGCAGTGTGAAGCTTGCTATGAGTTCTGAAAGGCTGTAGCAGAGGTCTGTGAGTGCTGACAGGTTCTACCATTCTAGATAGACTGCATGTGGGCCAGGTGACGTACCATATGTGTTGGCTCCAGATCCACCTTACTTAACAGAGAGAAGTTTATGACCATAAAGTTAGCCACTAATTGACAAAGTCTTGGCCATGATTAATTGTGAAATAGCTACAGACACAAAGCGTACCTCTGTGATAGGACTAATATTTACCAATATTTTTCTGGGGCAGCTTCTTTTCCCCTACCCACAATGTGGGTTGAACCCAGTTCCTTCCACCATTGATGGAAATCAGCTTTTCCTAGTAGGAGACAAAACTGTCTCCAGACCTGAATTGACCTTGGCTTCTCTGTATAGCTTCCTGATCACCTAAAGATGTGAAAAGACCCAACCATGGGTAATTGGGGCCACTTCAATTAGGTGGGTTTCTGAAGACCATGCAATTCACCATACCCTTCACTTTGAGCTCCCTATGACCAGATGCATTTCCATATGGAGAGGAAAGGAGCTGGAGGGGTGTCCAGAGAAGATGAATACTGCTGTCTTATTGCTGCTTCCCTTTGCTGTGTTAATGCACAGTAAACTTCCTTTCATTAGCTGTTCAATGACCTATAAGTGTCTGATTTCTTCTCAATATCTAAAGTACACTAAGAGTGTTAGCATGAGAGTTGCCTCCAGCACTCTCACCCCTGCATGTCCCTTTTCTCCTTCTGCAGTGACAGCTGCATAGTGGTGCATAATGTGAAAAAGCACTTCTTCACAAATGAACTGAATTGTCAATGCCGGAAATGTGAGATCTTGATGTCAAGAATAAGAAGGAGAGGAATACACTGCTGAAGGAGAGGAATCACCTTGAATTTATATTTTTGATCTAAATGAACCCAGAAGACATAAAGGAGTTGCAGCTAAATGCAAGAAGAGCTGACATGTTAACAGAGATAACAAGAAATGGCATTTCACGGAATATTGGTCATCTTACCTTTTAGAGTTCATGGTCAACCTAAACAGAAAGAAAGTCTGTGCAGCCCATACTCTCCCACCTCTCTACAGAAAGGAGGAGAAAATGTGTTTTAGCATCTTCTCTGGGGCCAAGATTAGCCATCACAACTTACCAGATTTCCATTGTTTCTCAGTGGTATTTTTGTTTATGTTATCATAGGCTTTTTATATATTACTTTCCAAGTCATGTAAGTCTGCCTATGCTTCTCTAAATTTGTAATACCTGTCATTTCTTAGGGAACAATAAGATTCCATTATGTTCATATAGCACTTTGTTCAGTCATTCCCAATTGATGGGTATGCACTTTGTTTTTTGCTACATCACAAAGAACATGGCTGTTAAGATTTTGATATGTAAGGAATTTCTTTCTTGTGCTATGTACTCAGTAGAAGGCTATCTGGGTTAATGTGCATGAACAGTTTAGTGAGTTTTCTTTATGCTTCTAAATGACTTTCTAGAATGTTCAGTCTAATTTACAGCTCCACCAACAGTTTATTAGAATGCCTATCTTTGGTCAACCCCACCAAAAGTAATTGTTTCCATTTTTGAAATATCTTTCTGAACATGATGAGTATGAGATGAAATCTCAGATTTACATTTGTAGTTAGATAGTATAGTGAAATCAACAAGCCAATAAATCAACAGAGTATTTACTAAGTGCTCAGTGCGTGTCATATGCTTTTCTGGGCTTGGAGTCAGGAAGACCTGAGGTTGAATCCTGCCACTCCTACTTGCTGTGTGACCCTGGATAAGTAAATTAAACTCTCTGCCCTCCGTTTCTACCTTTCTGAAATGGGGATAATAATAACATGTACCTCCCAGAGTTATTGTGAAGATTACCTAAGATAATGTAATTAAAGCATCTTGCAAACCTCATAGTACTGTAAAAATTAGTTCTTATTTGTCTTACTAATGGTGATTTACAGTATATTTTCATATGTTAATAGTATTATTAATAGTTAATAGTATTCATTTTTTCTCCTATAAACTTCATGGCCTTTGATATTTTATACATTGGATCTTATTCTCATAACATATCTCTGTAAAATTCCTAAACATCTTGTACTTTTATTAGAGATATTTCGCACAAAGAGTTCTCTTACTTAACAGTTTCTCTTCATATTCTGGCTGCATTGATTTTATTTGCGCAAATATTTTTCGATTTACTAGGTCAAAATAGTCAGTTTTATGTTTCATTACCCTCTTTATCCATTGTTGGGTTAAGAATTTCCCCCACTTAAAATCACGAATGTGTTATCCCCTTCTATTCTATTATTTTTTATGGTGTGATCTGTCCTGTATAGGTCACATCCATTTGGAGTTTAGTCTGGGATACAGCATGGTATTTTAGTCTACACCTAATTTCTGCTAAAATGTATTTGAGGTTTTTTTGGACAGTTCTTGTCAAATAGGGAGTCCTTTTCCCTGTAGTCCGTGGATTAGGGTCTATTATATGTTGGATTATTGTGTTCACTTACTTCTGGGTCTCATTTGTCATGACTGTTTCAATATTCTACTTTCTGTTTTTAATCAGAAGAAATATTTTGGATGAGTACTGCTTTAGAATGTAGTTTGTGATCTGTTATTCTCCCCTTATTCCTTACTGAGATGGACAGCTGAGTAATTCACAGGTATCCATGAAACATTAAAAAAGGCATGCAGGAAAGCTTCTCGTGGTTTATGAATTACATAAGGTCATGGAACAAAATTGCTCAGAAGGCATGGACAGGCTGTGATCTGTGCAGGTGAAAAGGTTATCCATATTATTGAGATCACAGATCTACTGAAGTGCCATAGTATATTTATGTGCCACCAAAAATGTACAAAATCTACCCATTAAATAAAATTCATCTAATAAAAAACTGCCTTTTAAATTTCTTGCAGCTCAGAAGGGTCTACAAGAAAGCCTATTTCTTTACTGTCATATGACAGATTTTTGCCAGTGTGATTACACTAAATAATCCTATCTCTGTTTCCCTTTTGTTCTGGCCTGCTGACTAATTTCCTTTTCTTTCAAGGTATAAGGTTACTTGCTAATTTGAACACAGGCCACTAATTTGATTTTTCCCCCCTGAAACATATGTAGATATTGCCACATAAAGCTGCATTCTCTTTTTGCTTTCCATTTCAATGTCAGTGGAGTCTTGCAACACTATTTCTTCAGTACTTCAAAGTATCCATGGTATCATCAATATGAATGCTCTGTCCAGCAGGGCAGATGATTACCTTTCCAGCCTTTCTATCTCATCATCTCATCATGTGTCCTTGAACCTACTCTCTGTAGAGGATCTTTCCTCATGCTAGATACTATTCTCCTGATTGTTTGACATTTTGTGGGTAAACAGGGCAGTCCTCAGGTTGCCCATCTGTTATCCATTGCTTATTTTCTTTTCTGATTATCCATTTCCTCTGGGAGCATGTTTTATGACATTTTCTGTGAATAGGGCATTGCTGGAAATTGGCCACATCCTACCTGTCCTTACCCTGCATTTCCCATTGCATTTGAACCTTTAATTCTTTGGCAATTGTTGTGTTATAATATTTGAAACCATACAGTATCAATTGGAGAACATTTGTGTTAAATGGAAATTTGTTTCATATTGTTTGGGATTTTGTTCCATGTTAATATTCTCAAATAGATCTGGGGTCTCATCTTTGTGGCCATTTCCTCCATTGATGTAGCTTATAATGTATTCATGGCTACCCACCCCATGTAGCTCTTGGCCTTCTTCTCTGATGAGATCTTTGCAGGGGTGTCTAGTCAATATCAAGTCAAGACCCTGGAGACTTTGCTCAGGTTTTTCGATTTGTGATGAAACCAGAGGAACACAAGGGCTGTTCATAAGGTCTTCCTTTCTCTTATCACGTATCCTCTTTCAGTGCTTTTTCAAGTTGTTTTTGAAAGTTCTTTTTTGAACCAAAAATTCCAGAGTAAATGCAAAGACTTGCATAAACTATCCCAACTTCCCTTCCAAACAACTTTAAAATAATGTCTCAAGACAAATTGTGCAATGAGAGAACCAACAAAAGGACAGGGTGAAATAATTTTCCAACCCAGGGCAAGGAATTAAATGATTAGCAGGAAAGGTCTGTCTCATTGGGGGAGTTGAGTGCAATCTGTCACAGATCATACCCCCACAAGCCCCACAAACAGGCCTTGGTGTGTGTGTGTATGTGTGTGTGTGTGTGTGTGTGTGTGTGTGTGACTGACTGAACTGGCAGTGGTGAATTCTGGAGCTCTCTACCCATAAACAGGGAGACCAGATAACTAGTCAGAAGGCAATTACAGGTGACACTTTGATGGCATTGTCTGTAGGTTTCTGTTGCATTGCCCATACTCAGTGCTGGGTAGCAGTTCTACGTCAAGTAGGACCACTAGGGCATGTGGCCAAAGGGGAACGTAGACCCTGGTCATAGTTCCAGGGCAGAAGAGGATGTTTGTGGTCATTCACAGACTACAGCACAGGCCAGAATAGCAGTGACTCTACTTGTCCTTAAATCGTACCAACTTGGAAGAACTGAAAACTTACAGGCCTCTAGAACTATCTCAGAAAACAGCAGCAGAAAAAACCTGAAGCCTTGGTCAATGGTCCTTCCTTCCTTGGAATCAAGAAATAACCTGGAAAATGAGCAACAACAACAACAAAATAACCTGACCATGGAAAGTTGTTATGGTGATAGGGAAGATCAAAACACAAATAGAAGAAAATAAGCAAGTCAAAACAGCTATATCCAAAGCCGAAACGAAAAAGGGGAATTGATCTCAGACTTAAAAAGAATTCCCTGAAGAGCTCAGAAAGGATTTGAAAAATCAAATAAGAGGAGCCAAGATGGCAGAGTGATTGGTAATTGTTATCTCCCTCCCCTTGTTGACCTTCATAAGCCCAGAGAATATCTCCCAGGAAAAACCCTGGAACAGTGGGAGCAGCAGAAGGGGTAAACAGTCTCTTAGCCTGAGAGGCTAGGAAAATCGCTAAGAAGGGTCCATCTTGCTGTGGCTGAAGGGGACTAGTGCAGGACCAGAGCTGTCCTAGACAGGCCCACCTCAGCAAACTGGGAGAAGATCCTGAACCTCAGGGGAGTGAAGCCCACAACTGCCCACACTAGGACCCAGGCATGGCCCAGCACAACAGACACTAGTACAGATGGACTCACAAACCACTGAGCTTGCCTATGCTCTAGCTCAGCAGAGGAGACCTCCTGGGGCCAGACCACCCTTCCCCCACACTTAGCTAGCTAACTCCAGAGTAATTCTGGGGAAACCCCAAAAGACTTCACCTGGCCTCTGCTTTTCAACACCACCCAGCTCAGCACCAGGTAAGCTGTAGCATTTTAGCTTCTATCTGAAAGACTCAGAGGCCACAACACACAAAGCCTCAAGTTTTAGGTACAATAGAGCCCCCTGTTCCCCATATGCAGAGAAAAGGGTTATTACCGTAAGTAAGAAACAAAGCAGAAAACATAAGACAATAGAATCCTTCTATGGGGACAAGGACCAAAATACAAATACCAAAGAGTTTAGCATTGAGACTATACTCCCATCTGAAACTTCAGAAGGGAGTATAAACTGGTCTGAAACACAAAGAGCCTTCTTGGAAGAGCTCAGGAAGGATTTTAAAAGCCAAATTAGAGAAATAGAAGAAAAACTGACCAATGGCTTTAAAAATAAGGGAAAGAAAAGAAATCACAGAAGAATGTAAAAGGGCCATTGGACAAATGTAAAAGGAAGTACAAAATGTAACTGGAGAAAATGAAGGAATAATTGGACAGAGGGAAAAGGAGATACAAAAGTTAACTGAAGAAAATAATTTGATAAAAATTAGAATCGGACAAGTAGAAGCTAATGAATCTATGAGACATCAAGAATCAGTCAAACAGGATCTAAAGAATGAAATGATAGGAGAAAATGCAAAATATTTAATTAGAAAAGCAACCGACCTGAAAAATAGATCCAGGAGAGAAAATCTGAGGGTTATTGGTCTACCAGAAAGCCAGAATGAAAAAAAGAGCCTAGACAATATCATCCAAGAAATCATCAAGTAAAATTGCCCAGAAGTTCTACATACAGAGTGCAAGATAGTCATTGAAGAATCTGCCATTCACCTCCTGAAAGGTATACATACTAAAAACCCCTAGGAATACCATTGCCAAATTCCAGCACTATCAAGTGGAGGAGAAAATACTGCAAGCAGCCAGAAAGAAACAATTCAAATATTGAGGAGCTACAGTCAGGATCACGCAGGACCTTGCAGCTTCTACATTAAAAGACTGAAGGAATGGGAATACGATATTCCATAAGGCAAAGGAGCTGGAACTACAACCAAGGATTAATTACCCAACAAAATCGAACATAATATTTCAGGAAAGGAGATGGACATTCAACAAAATAAGGGATTCCCAGACCTTCCTGTTGAAAAGGCCAGAACTCAATAGAAAATTCAATCTTCAAACGCAGGTCTCAAGACAGGCATAAAAAGGTAAACAGGGGAAAAAACTTGTTACTCAATATGGGCAAACTGTTTATATCCCTATAAAGGAAGATGATAGTTGTTAATCTTGAGAATTGTATATTTATTATGATATATAAAGGGTGTATATGCATAGATAGAGGAAGTGGGTATAAATTAAATGATGTGATGAAAACAAATGTGACTTAAGGGTGTGAAGGAATTGTAATGGGAGATGTGAAAAGGAAGAGGCAGAAAAAAATAAATTCCATCACAGGAAGAGGCACAAAAACAAATTACAGTAAAGAGAAAGAGGGAGGGAGATGAGCATTGTGTGAGAGGTACTCTCATCTGATTGGATTCAAGGAGGAAACAACAAACTCAGTTAAGTATATAAATACAACTAGCTCTATAGACAATATGAGGGGAAGGGAGAAAGAAAAGGGAGCAGAGGCTAAGAGGTAGGGAGGAAGTAGTAAGGGAAAAGGGAATTAAAAGGGAGGGAGGCTGAAAGAAGGGAAGGAAGACTGAGGGAGGCAGTGGTCAAAAATTAAAACTCTGTTGTGGAGGAGAAGGGAGAACTAAAAGCATAAACAAGGGGAAAGGGGATGCAGGGAAAGACACAGATGGTAATCATAACTATGAATGTGAATGGGATGAACTCTCCCATAAAAAGGAGACTGGCTTAAAAACCATAATTCAACAATATGTTGTTTACAAGAAACACATTTTCAACGGGAACATACAGGGTAAAGTTCAAAGGTGGGAGCAGAATATATTGTGCTTCAGCTGTTGTGAAAAAGGCAGAGGGAGCAATCTTAATCTCAGACAAAGCAAAAGCAGAACTAGATCAAAAGAGATAAGGAAGGAAACTATATCCTGCTAAAAGGCACCATAGACAACGAGGCAATTAATTACTAAACATATATGCTCCAAGTGGTAGAGCATCCAGATTCTTAGAGGAGAAGTTGAAAGAGTTACAGAAAGAAATAGACAGTAAATCTATACTGGTGGGGACCTCAACCTACCCCTGTCTGAACCTGATAAATCTAACCTCAAAATAAACAAGAAAGAAGTTAGGGAAGTGAATAAAACTGTGGATAAGGTAGATATGATAGTTCTCTGGAGAAAAGTGAATGGGAATAGAAAGGAATATACCTTTTTCTCAGCAGTACATGGCACATATACAAAAATTGACCATGTACTTGGCCATAAAAACTTCACAATACAGTGAAGAAAGGCAGAGATAGTCAATGCATCCTTCTTAAATCATAATGCAATAAAAATTATATGCAATCAAAGGCCATGGAAATATCAATCAAAAACTAGTCTGAAACTAAACAATCTAATCCTGAAGAATGAGTGGGTTAAACAACAAATTATAGAAATAATCAACAACTTCATTCAAGAGAATGACAATAGTGAGACAATCTACCAAATCTTATGAGATACTGCAAAAGCAGTTCTTACGGGAAGATTTATATCTTTTATTGCCTATGTGAATAAAATAGAAAAAGAGGAGATCAGTGAATTGGACATGCAGCTGAAAAGCTAGAAAAAGAACAAATTGAAAATCCTCAAGTAAATACCAAATTAGAAATGCTGAAAACCAAATAAGAGATTAAAAAAATTGAAATATAGAAAACTATTGAACTAATAAATAAAACTAAGAGTTGGTTTTGGGAAAAATTTTATTGATAGACCTTTGATCTATTTGATAAAAAGAAGAACGCCAAATGACCAATATCAAAAATGAAAAGGGTAAGCTAACCTCCAATGGGGAGGAAATTAAAACAATAATTAGAAATTACTTTGCCCAACTATATGCCCATAAATCCGCCAATCTAAATGAGATACCAGATAATTATTTTCTTGGGCTAGAAAAAATAATATAAAAATTCATCTGGAAGAATAAAAGATCCAGAATACCAAGGGAATTAATAAAAATAAATGCTAGGGAAGGTGGTCTAGCCCTACCAGATCTCAAATTGTATGATAAAACAGCAATCATCAAAACTACTTGGTAATAGATAAGAAACAGAAGGGCAGACTAGTGGAATAAATTAGGTACTCAAGACACAGTAGTCAATGAATATAGCAATCTACTATTTTGATAAACCCAAGGACTCCGGCTTCTGTGATAAGAACTCACTGTTTGACAAAAACTGCTGGGAAAACTGGATAACAGTGTGGCAGAAACTGGGCATAGACCAAAGTCTGACATTGTACACAAGAATAAAGTTCAAATGGATACATGGTCTAGGTATAAAGATTGATACTTAAAACAAATTGGGGGAGCAAGGAATAGCGTATCTGTCAGATTTATGGAAAATTATGAAGTGAAAACTGATAATTTTGATTACATTACTTTGAAAAGTTTTTGCACAAACAAACCCAATGCAACCAAGATTATGAGGGAAGCAGAAAACTGTGAAAATATTTTTTGCAAATAGTGTCTGTGATAAAGGCTCCATTTCTAAAATATATACAGCAACTGAGTCAAATGTACAAGAATACAAGTAATTCCCCAATTGATAAATGGTCAAAGATATGAAGAGAGAGTTTTCAGAGGAAAAAATTAAAGCTATCTATAATCATGAAAAAATTGCTCTAAATCACTATTGATGAGAGAGATGCAAATCAAAACAACTCTGAGATACCACATCACACCTATCAGATTGGCTAACATGACAAAAGAGGAAGATGATAAATGTTGGAGAAGATGTGGAAGAGTTGGAACACTAATTCACTGTTGGTGATGTGAGCTCATCCAACCATTCTGGAGAGCAATTTGGAGCTTTGCCCAAAGGGCTACAAAAATGTGCATACCCTTTGACCCAGCAATATCGCTTCAGGGACTCTATCCCAAGGAGGTCACAGAAATGGGAAAGGATCCCATATGTACAAAAATATTTATAGCAGCTCACTTTATGGTGGTCAAAGACTGGAAATCAAGGGAATGCCCATCAGTTGGGGAATGGCTGAAAAAAGTTGTGGTATATGAATGTAATGGAAGACTATTGTGCTATGAGAAAGGATGAACAGGAAGATTTCAGAGAGACCTGGAAAGACTTTTGTGAACTGATGTTGAGTGAAAGGATCAGAAGCAGGAGAACTTTGTACACAGCAACAACCACAGTGTGTGAGGATGTTTTCTGGTAGACTTAGTACTTCATTGATGTGCATGGATTTAAAAAATTTCCAATGGACTCTTGGGGCAAAATGCCTTCCACATCCAGAGAAAGAAATATGGAATTGGATTGCAAATAGAAACAGACCATTTTCTTTTTTATTATGTTTTGTTTTATTTTATGCTTTCTCCCATTCATTTTAATTCTTCTATGCAACATATATTTAAAAGGAAAGTACATATAGAACCTATACAAGATTATATGCCATCTCAGGGAGAGAGTGGGGAGGGAAGAGGAAATGAGGGGGAGGGAGGGGAAAAAATCTAAGATATAAGGAAGAGATTGTCAAACACTGAAAACAAATTAAATTATTTAGCTAAAAATAAAAAGAAAAATCAAATAAGAGAGGTAGAGGAAAAATTGAGAAAAGAAATGAGAGTTATGCAATTAATCATGAAACAAGTGTTAATATCTTGGTAAAGGAGGCACAAAAAGTACTGAAGAAAGTACCTTAAAAACAGAATAGTTCTAATAGTAAAAGAGGCACCAAAAGCTGCTGAGGAGAACTCCTCAAAAGGCAGAATTGGCCACATGGAAAAAGATGTACAAAAATTCATTAAAGGAAAGGATTTCTTAAAAAATGGAATTGGCCAATTGGAAAAGTAGGTACTTTAAAAGTTTACTGAAGAAAATAATTCTTTAAAAACCTATAATTTGGCAAGTGGAAGCTAATGACTCTATGACAAATCAAGAAACAATGAAATAATATCAAAAGAATCAATAAAGTAGAAGAAAATGTGAAATTTCTCTTTGGAAAAACAATTGACCTGGAAAATAGATCCTGTAGAGATAATTCAAGCATTCCTGGACTACGTGAAAGCTATCATCAGAAAAAAGAGCCTAGAGATCATGTTTCAAGAAATTATTAAAGAAAAGTGCCCTAATACTCTAGAACTGCAGGATAAAATAGAAATTGAAAGAATTTACTAATTACCTTCTGAAAAAGATCCTAAAATGAAAATTCTCAGGGATATTATAACCAGATTCTAGAGCTCCCAGGTCAAGTAGAGGATATTACAAGCCGCCAGAAAGAAACAATTCAAGTATTGTGGAACCACAATCAGGATAGCACAAGATTTAGCAGCTTCTACATTAGAAGATTGGAGGGCTTGGAATATGATATTGCAGAGAACAAAGGAGCTAGGATTACAAGCAAGAATCACCTACCCAACTAAGCTGAGAATAATCCTTCAGCAGAAAAAATAGATATTCAAGGAAATTGAGGACTTTCAGGCATTCCTGATGAAAGGACCAGAACTGAGTAGAAAATTTCACTTTTAGGTACAAGGCTTAAGAAAAGTATAGAAATGTAAACAGGGAAGAGAAACCATAAGGAATTCAATAATGTTAAGGGAGAAATGGAATGGGGCAAATTATCTATCATAAAAGAGGCAAACAAAAGACTTTTTAGTGGAGGGAAAAAGAGGGGAGGTGAGGGAAAAACATGAAGTTTACTCTCATCACATTCCACTAAAGGAAGGAATAAAATGCACACTCATTTTGGTATGAAAACCTATCTTACAATACAGGAAAGTGGGGGAGAAGGGGATAAACAGGGTGGGGGGGATGATGGAAGGGAGGACAATGGGAGGAGAGAACAATTTGAAGTCAACACTCTTGGGGAGGGACACTATCAAAAGAGAGAATAGAAGCAATGGGGGGTAGGATAGGATGGAGGGAAATATAGTTAGTCTTACACAACACGACTATTATGGAAGTCATTTGCAAAACTACACAGATATGGCCTATATTGAATTGCTTGCTTCCCAAAGGGAATGGGTGGGGAGGGAGGGATGAAGATAAGTTGGAACCCAAAGTTTTAGAAACAACTGTCGAGTACTGTTCTTGCTACTAGGAAATAAGAAATACAGGTAAAGGGGTATAGAAAGTTATCTGGCCCTACAGGACAAAAGAGAAGATGGGGACAAGGGAAGGGAGGGATGATAGAAGAGAGGGCAGATTGGTGATAGGGGCAATTAGAATGCTCGGTGTTTTGGGGTGGGGGGAGGGGACAAATGGGGAGAAAATTTGGAACCCAAAATTTTGTGAAAATGAATGTTAAAAGTTAAATAAATAAATTTTAAAAAAAGAAAAAAAGTCTTTGAAGGAAAAATAAAAGAAAACATTTCCATTTTAAAATAATAGCATTCAACAGCCACGACCAAAAAAATGCTTTTCATGCCAGCTGAACCCCTGCCCCCTTGCCACATCTAAGAATGGTAGCATATTACTATTTCACCGTATACCAAATGACAACTAAGCTACATGAACGATTCTCATATAAAACTACTCTAACTGTGCATGCTTTGGGCCATAGCACCTAATGAAAGATCCAAATTAATTTTCCCTCTCTAAGGTGTCATAATTCTAAATATTTATGAGAAGAATTTGTCTAGTATATTTAAACACATATAAATACAAATACGTGTATATCTATCTAGATAGCATGTATATATATATATACATACATACACACACTGTCTAGATAGAGGGATACACACACACACACACACACACACACACACATATATATATATATATATATATATACACATACGTAGTGTGTACATATGGGTATGTGTTTATATGGGTATATGGAGATATGTACATACATATATACATATGTACATCCCCCCCAGATACACAGAGTATAAATTTACAGCCTGGAATTTCTAACCAATCACCATAATTATCACACACAAAATCCTGTAACTTTTAAAAAATGTTTTGTTACAGCAACAGCAAAGTACACAGAGAGAAGATACTAAATTTCTTTTTCATTTTAAAAATGTTTAGAAATACGTACAACTTTGATCCAATTTCCAGGTACACATAACACCTATATCCATGGTAAAATGTTTAGAGCTCCTGTTTCCAATTTTAAATGTTAAATGCTACCAATGCAGTAGACATCATATCAATAAAGGTGCTTTAGTGTTTTGCCACCAAAAAAACCAAAAACCAAAACAAAAACAAAAAAGGAAAAGGACCTGTTTCTACAAGAATTTGTATAGCAGTTCTTTTCTGGTGGCCAAGAATTGGTAATGCACCTATATAACCTGTATAAAATTGTTTGCTTTCTCGATGAGGAGGGAAGGGAGGGAAAGGTCGAAGAGAATGGGAACTTAAAATTTTAAAAGATAAATGTTGAAATTTGTTTTTACATATAATTGGAAAAAATAAAAGTTTCTTATTTGATGAATACTACTTCCTGTTTATACTTTCCACCTGCTTCACCATCACCTCTGAGTAATACTCATTTTTCATTCTGGTAGTATTCTGACTCACACCATACAATGCCACTGATAAAACATTAATATTAAACAGTTGAACCTTTGTTTTTTGAGGTTTGGAGTCATCAGTGGTTCTATGCAATTTCCTGAAGCAATCTAGCTCAGTCTCTTCCTCCTGTCCTCCCAACACATAAGCTCTTTATACTATCTGTGTAACACACACATATGTTTGCATGTACATATGTGCATATGGATTTACATATACATATATGCACATGTGTTTATGTGCACTCAGTGAATCCCTGATTTCTTTGATTTGGGAGTTCCCTTCAGTGAGACTGATCATAAGTGTCCATGCTGTGGGACTCATCTATGTCTTCCCTGACTTTCATAATAGCATATCCACAGAAAATGCTAGAGAGCTGCCTCGCTTTCTCCAGATGTTGGATGATACTCATCTCCAGGGTATCAGTGTAATACTCCTACCTTCCACTTGTCATCCCTTGCCCTTACCACATAATCAGCCTATCTTTGTTTTGTGTCATAGAATTTTGCAATGGCATCCTTTACTGCATTCTTGTTTAGAGTTTCTCATTAATTGTGTTTCAGCTTGCTCACACTCACCACTCTCCCTTTCATACTGACTTTTGTGTGATGCTCACCTGTTATTATTCAGAGTCGTGATGTTTCAGGTCTGAACTACCACACAGCAATGCAAATAAACTGTATTAAGAAGATGGGCCTTTATAGTCATGGAAATCTTAGGGTCACTAAAATATTTTACAGTTTCATGAAATCAGTTTAGTCATCCCTCCTCCTCCTACTGCCCCTGCTTTTTCTTCCTCTTTCTCCTCAATTCTGGGCCCAGATCACTGCCCATCTATATCTTCTGGCCCTTATATACATATTGGTGGACAAATTCTACAGGATATCCCTTCAGATGCTTGTTAAAACTTGACTATTATACATTCATAATCCATTTGATCTTTCCTCTATGAACGGATAGACCACACTTTCTTGAGTGATTTCCTCTCTTCTAGGAAGTTCTGAAATGTCTTTGGTCTTGAATCAATCAGAAAGATAACATCTGCTAATAGAAGCATCTGAAGGATCTCATCATCCCCAGGAAATCTCTGTTCTACCTGAACTCTGTGCTGGACTCTCCATTATAATGACTATTAGTTTTGTTGAATATATTTTTCCATGTTTTTTGCCTTACCTGCTTTTATTATCAGAGGGTGAGTGAACAAGTTTATTCCTATTGTTATATATGTTAAAGAATCCTGAATGATCTTGATATTTGGGTGGGAGACACATTGCTATAAAAGAGCTTATAAAAGTGATATTTTATTCCACAGAATCAAATATTTTTTATAATCAAAAAATGTTCAATGGGATCTTATATTCTCTCTCAGTCAATTACAAGATGGTTTGTTTAATATCATTTCTGAAATCCAGACTTTTTCCTAATAATCTTATTTGAGGATGCCTTCAGTTCATGTATAGTTGACACTCATAATGATTTTGTATAGATGAAAGAGTAAGCATATTTACTGTTTTCTTAATCACCTTTTTTGGTGCCAGCCATGTCCAAGATTTTGTTTGTGTGTTTTCAACATCTCTGATATTTTCATCTCCTTAGATACCATGTAAATTGGGCTCTCAGTACTCTCTTAATTATGTTGCTTCCTCTGTCTGATCCAGTATGGTTGCTTCTCTTTTGTACCATTTCTACTTCCTCCATAAGCACTTCAGTGGCTCGTAAGTTAAAATCTAAGTGGTGGTTTCACTATCTTTGACTGAGAAAACAGATTGTTAAAATGTTTCCTTGAATCTTTTTCATTTTCATTATGTTTGTAATCCTTATTGTATTTTCATCCTCAAATGCTCTTGGCATCAATGACTTTGCTTAGTTGGATACATATCATACCAAGATACATTAGATACACACACACACACACACTCACTGATGGATACATTCCACAAGCTGTCCATCATCATAATCTGGAAAACAAACATTTTTATCTTCCCTTTTTGTATGAATGATTAGTCTAATCCCTTTTGAGTTGTTACAGAACTCTTTCGGTCGGGTCTGAGGTGTTCCAGATATTGACATTTCCAGTATGGCAATATCCACAAGCCACAGTATCTGGAGGACCTCCTCATCTATAGGGGATCCCAATTCAACTTGAACTCTTGACCGAATCTACCTCATAATTAGAGCAAATTTTTAACCTACTTCTCCCTGGTGTTATCTCACAGAATTTCCAGTTTTGTTTTATATAATTGAGAGGTACTTTATTGGCAGAAACCCTTTATGGTAATCTTTAGTTTTTCCAAATCATAAGTTTTTGTTTGTTTTCTTTTTGAACAATGAACAATAAGCCTATAGGACTGCATCCTGTTTACTTCTTTTTCAATTGTGTCATGGTAAAGACGTGGTATATGGCAGAAGATCACTTCTAAAATCCTGACGTTTCCCTATTATTAGCCTCATCAGGGGACGCCTTTGATGCATGTGTAGATGATTCTCATATTTTTATATAGATGACAATGTAGTCACATTGTTGTTGATGTTGTCTTTCCTTCTTTTTTGCTATAGAGAGGAGATAGGAAGTTGTCTGAGAGGGAATGTCACAAGCAGCAACTTCCTGCAGAGCTAGGATAGGAGCAAAATCTTGACGAAAGCCAAACAAGAGATGAGGAGAGAGACCATTCCAAGTTTGGGGGGGCAGCTTATGCATAAGCATGAAGATAGGAGATGGAGTATTATGTTTGATGAGCTGAAAGTAAGATAACATTGATGAATTATATAGTACATAGAGTGGAGTAACTTCTGAGAAGAATGAAAAGATAGGAAGGAACCAAGTTATAAAGGGTTTTAAATTCCCAGCAAAGTTTGTATTGAAAAAAATAGTGACTGGTGTTCACTGAGAAGTGGGGTGAGGGCCAGTATGGGAGTGGGGGTGTATGTGTATGTATGATATAATCAGACCTTTGCTTTATAAAAATCACCTTGATTGCTGTGTGGAACCATATTCCTTTTACTGTCTTTGTTCTTTTATTGTTATTTGTACCTCTTCTATAATGCTATCTGGCACTGGTTTGTTAGAATTCAAGTAAGATGTCTTTACTGTACATGACTGTAAAAAAAAGTTTGTCATAAATTTTTTTCAGATCTTTTCCATTTTTCTTGTTTGTTGTCTTCTTTACATTTTTATTTTTAAATACTTTAAAGTTGTCTCTATTGAGTTTGATCTTTCACCAAGATTTCTTTAAATTACTTTCAACCTCTGCTTATTCTCTTCTTATTGCTTATACTTGTCCATCATCCTTGTCAGCAAGATTTTGCCAGTGAGTTCATATCCCCATCTGCCCTTCACTGCCAACTCTCTCTACTTGACCAATAGCTCAAGTTACTACTGACTAAGGTGCTTCTTTTGCTATTCTGATCTCATTTTTCATTTTAATTGATCTATATCCATTTACATTTTATATAAACTTATTATAGTTTACTTCTGCATCCTTTCTTATATTAATATCTCATTTTCCTATTTAATAACTCATTTAAAGAAGTTAGAATTTTCTTGTATAATACATCTTTGTAACTTTTATTCTTCTAGTTTTAAAATTTTGATCTATTTCTAACTAGCATTTTGTTGGTCATTTGATAAAGTATTTTCCATTTAGAATACCAACAACTAAGTGAAAGGTAATTGGTAGTTTAAAAATTCTACCCCCCCCATCTGCTATTACTCCCTTACACTTCTTAACTTTTCCACCATTTTACTACTGTCTCTGCAGAAACAAAAGGGTGTCCACACAAGATTTAGGATCATTCTGTTGGCAGTGTGTTTTCCTTTGATTTAGGGCCAGGGTCAGTGAATTCATCACCAAGTGGCCAGTCTATTGGTGAATGAGCCTCTCCATATTTAGCTAAGTTTGTCCTCAGAAAGAATACTCAGTCTGCTACTGGGAAGATACTTGAAGCCCTTTGACATGGTAGAACTTTCTGTTCCTTTTGCTATATTTACACATCCCTTGAAAATCCAAGGTCACCTCCATGCACTAATGAGGCATCAAAGTAGTACTTTGTAGATCTCTGTCCTCTCACCATTGCCTTCTGGGTCACTAGCAAATTGATTCATTTGATATTGTATTTTAAGATTCATAATGTTACCAAAAATTTTAAAAAATGTACCTTGTGGCAGTGATGTTCTTTTTGTATCCATCATATAATGAAGGATTTCAACCTTTACTTGAAGGAGTCATATACCTTTGTCAATACATAGCTTATATTCATTCATTTTTCCTTTCCTCCAAGAAGTTGTACAATTGGACACTCTATCCCCATAATGTTGTATATCTCATTGCATGATTTTTGTTTATGCATTTTCATTTATGCCTTAAGACATGAATATTTGTCTTTTCATCTGGCATCATGGAATATCTGATAAATTGATAGATACTCACATTTGAGAAATAAATAGAAAAAATTGTGATGCTGAAAAAATGAGAAATATGAATACAATTGTAGTATCCCCTCCGATCTTACTCTGAGCTAATGCTACATGAGTTAATTAGCATCCCAGAAGGCAATGACTACTTCTCTCAGGGTTCTAAGTATATTCTCTTAGTGGCTAGGAGATTTCT
Source organism: Notamacropus eugenii (assembly GCF_028372415.1). Lineage (NCBI taxonomy): Eukaryota > Metazoa > Chordata > Mammalia > Diprotodontia > Macropodidae > Notamacropus > Notamacropus eugenii. The sequence goes on along the minus strand of NC_092879.1, from coordinate 91,106,043 downwards.
AGTACTGTCATTCACCCCTGCTCCCAATATGCTGCTTTTGATAATTAACTAGAGTTCATTAGAATTTAGTAAGGGAGCTTTTACTAAGGCAGTAATGATGTAGTTAGGACAGTTGGGACAAAACATTTCCTTTCAAAAGATTGGGGCACACTCTCCTAACAGGACATGCAGAGTGTATGGGAAGAGTAGCCCTAAATTTAGAGATCATATTTGTAAAACACTTAGCAGAGTGCCTGGGATGTAGCAGGTGCTATAGAAATGCTTATTCCCTTACCATACCCCGTGTGGCCAATATATTAAACTTTCCAACTCCTGGCTATTGCACATCCATCGCGCTTTCTGGTATGTTCTTGGAGTTTCCTTTAGGTTTTGCATTTTCATGAGTTTAAGGATCTGCTACTTTGTAGAATCCTCAGGGTGCTTAAGTCCCAGTTTTGGATGTTGTCATGAGTTACTGCTGCTCTTGGGACACTATTACACACACCCACCAATGACAAATCCAAATTTTACAACCTTTAAAAGTTCACAGGGTCATCCTCTAGTCCATGTGTGGACAGTGGGGAGAAAGAGGGAGAGCTCAATGCTCCCTACATCAAGAGCTGTTCTCTCCATCACCACTAGACTTGGCTTGTTGCTGGAATCTCCTGTTGGGATGCTTCATTCTAAACTGGTTGCCCATGACATACACAGGCCCAATGGTATGTCTGATTCTACCAAGCAACCTCAGTGCATTTCCTGTGTGGGTTCATTTCATTTCATCTAATGATCAAAATTAGCTCCTCCAAAAATAAGGATTGTTCTTACCTAGTTCACACTTTTGATTGGTTGATTCAATAAAAGTGTCTGAAACTTGTTCACATCTGGTTTATACCTTTAATTGATTAAGTTCAGAAGTCTGAGGTTTCTTTGTTTACATTAATTGGATTGGAGAAATATAAAGTGATAGAAAGCAATGTTAGAAGAACCAAAACCATATATGCCAGAACCTCAACTTTCCATCAAAAAACAAAGTCAGACATAGTGGAACACCTGTCATATCAAACTAAAAATGGATTTTGAGAATTGCATTTGTGTTTTGTTTTCTACCTTTTAATGTTTTTGGTACAAAACTATCCAAAATAAGTGTTACGTAAGAGTTTAGTTGTCATTTTGTATATTTGTTTATTTGCATTTTTTGACGGTTCAGTTTAGCAAATATTTCTTAAACTCCAACTGTGTGTAGGTTACTGAGGATGCAAAGACAAAAAACCCAAAACACAAGAAAAATCCAAAACAAAGCCCCAGTCCTTGATCTCACAGTCTATTCTCTACTGTGATTGCATTCTGTTTACCTATAACTAAGTGCTTAATTATTTTTCAAAACAAAGCTAGACTTTGGATATGTATATATTAGAACTCACTACCTGGAGGAAACATCTGGAGATGCTTTTATTCGGGCCAGCCGTGTAAGGAATCAGATTTCTAGGCATCGCAAAGCCTGCACTGCTGTTCCTTTCTTTGCTAGTTGAGAAGACTAACTGCTAACAAAGAGTGCTAACAAAGCTTTTACCTGATTAGAGCATGTTTAGCAGTCTTCCATTGTTGTTGGCATCAATACAAAATGAGACAACTGATATGCAAATAAGGATACTGCTACGTTTTAGCAAAAAGTACCAGGTAAGACTTTGGAATGCTTACCTGGAGTTGGAATAAGGTGCTAAAAGACCCCAAGGAGCAGCCAAACTGTTTGGACAGAAATGCCAAAAAAAAAAAAAAATCTCTGGAGCTGGGAGTTGATGATGCCTGATCATGTGATTGTTCATCAGCCATAAATGTGGGTTACTCACTATCTGCCACAGAATCGACTTCCTACATATAGAGAACTCCAGTTTCTGTTTTGTTTTCATTTCCAGTGATACCTTCTCATGGCATGGCACTGCCATGCCTACTCAGCATCCTGCATCTGCCACATAAATAACACCACTGTCTGATCACATGTTCCTTGCTTGTCATAGTCCTGTCTCCATTTTTTTTTTATTAAAATACCCATTCCACCCCCATGGCTGTGAGGACTGGACCAAATTTTGTCATATCATCTGACAATCATTTAGCTAATAACCTTCAGGCCAAAGACCTCTTTGATCTCTACAATGGTCTTTTCAAAGGTAAGCTTCATTTGTTGGTCACCAACTCTGGCTAATGTATTTGCTTCATTGTTAAGGCAATATGTGTCCTCATTAATTCACAGGTCATTAAGGGGGGGGCAAGTTCCTGACATAATACCTCCTTAATTATTGCTATAATGATAAAGGGATGTGTGGTGAGGGTACATTACTGTTTACTCTTTTTCAGTGCGACCTTAGGAGTTAATTTTTTTGTCCCTAGCCTTGCTTTGCTATGAATCATGGACCCAGTGATACAGGTATCAGGAGTCAAGAATCTTGTCCTCAAGAGAAATGTAAGACATTCCTTTCCACCTTAGATTCCCCTTTGCCCTGGAATGTTTTGGCAGATATTCTTCCTGAAAGCCAAGGAAGTCTTGCCAATGGCAGAAGAGATAGTGGACCCTGATCATCTTAGGAAAGTAACCCTACTCAACCTGGGTAAGGAAGAAGTTAAATGAGAGATGGGGGAATCAGTTTTCTAAATGATTCTTCTGCCCAACCCATGGGTAAAAGTCAAAGGATAGGCCAAGTGTATCTGAGAACAATCACAGTCCAGGACAAAAAGGGTTAGTCCACTTAAGGAAGGGTGCTTTTCCTGATGAGAGAGAGATGGCAGCCAGAGGATGGGGAAATAGGGAATGGAAAACAAAATGGAAATTGGGAGACATCGCCTCTGATTGCAGGATACATCACCAGCAAGGGGATTTTAAACCCTGAACTTCTATTTCCAAATATAATTCTGCAGGTGTTTCAGAATGGAGATACTCCTTGAGTCTTTCTGATTCTGCCAGCCAGTTTTCTTTCCTGGCCTCTGTGCTTTTCTCAACCATTCTGACTTTGGGAGGTAGAGGTTGCTTCATCCATGATTGTTTCCTTTTTTTCCTTGTGTTACCATTGCATAGCGTGGACCTCAGGGACTACTCCTCCAGGCTAGTTAGTACCAAGAACCAAGGTCTTCATCATTTACCACCAGGCATAAAATTTGATTTGGTGTCAGAACTAAGGCCCAGGGATATTGTCCCTAGTGCTTGGGCCCGATGTGGAATATATCACATGGTACAGCTAGAAATCCAAGACGCAAGCATAGCATGTAGATAAATGGGTAGATGTGCCATGGAGAGAGATAGAATGAGAGATATCAACATTCCCCTGGCTTCCTTTAAGTCCCAAATAAAATTCTACCTTTTAGAGGAAGGCTTTCCCAACTCCTCTTAATTCTAGTGCTGTTTTGTGTATAGCTTGCATTGTATATATTTGTTTGCATCTTGTCTGTCCCTTCAAATTGTAGGCTCCTAGAGGGCAGGGACTATCTTTGATCCTAATACAATCAATACGATATATTGTAGAAAAAGCACTTTAAAATGTTTATTGTTTGATTGATTATCAGTCTTACTGATCAAAGTGCTTAGAGATAGAGATTTTTCCTAAAGGTTTTTGTCTGCGTCACCAAACTTTTGATATCTTATCTTACTGTTGTCATTTTCTTGGACATAGTTATTTTTCTATGATTTGCTTTTGATTCATATTTTAAAAGGTTTTTAAATATTTTATGTTTTAAAAAACCATGATCTATCTTCTCACCTTCCCACCTAAACCTCCCAGTTGAGAACTCAAGAAAAACAGAAACAAAACCCATTACAAACATATGTGGTCAATAAAAACAATTCCCAAATTTGCCATGTCCTGTAAAATATTTTTTTCTCATCCTTCATTCTGAGTCCTTCATCTCTCTATCAGGAGCTGAGTAGCGTGTTTTCTCATTAGTCTTCTGGAATCCTGGTGGGTCATTACATTGATAAGAGTTCAGCAAAATAGTACTCTATCACATTTATATGCACAGTTTACTCATCCATTCCCTAATTTAAGGATACCCCCTCAAATTTCCATTCTTTGTTACCTCAGAAAGAGCTATAAGCATTTTTATACATGCTCAATCTTTGTTTTGTTTAGGACTAATCCTTTCCTTTACATACTTTCCTGCTACTTCCCCTACCCCCTTCTCCCTTCTGTGTGTGTGATCATCCTTCGTTGCCAAAGAAGGCCATGCCATTAGAGAAATAATGACATGATTTGCACTTGGCTTTGTTTTTGAGTGAGGGAGGGCTGTGCAGGTCACCAGCCTCACCTCTCCGCCAGAGTTGTCTGAATCCAGTGATCAGATATTCATCAGGATGACTGGAGATGACCCAGGATGAGGCAATTGGGGTTAAGTGACTTGCCCAAGGTCACGCAGCTAGTGAGTGTCAAGTGTCTGAGGTGAGATTTGAACTCAGGTCCTCCTGACTCCTGCTCTGGTGCTCCATCCACTGTACCATCTAGCTGCCCTCCTTCTCCCTCCTATTACCCTGTTGAATGAAATGTATTTCTGTACCTGTGTGTGTGTGTGTGTGTGTGTATTCTCCCTTCTTTTAACCATTTCAAATGAGAGTTAAGTTCAAGTGTTAGCCACTCCACCCCTCTCCCCCAGCCCTTTTTGGTATAGGTGTATACTTGTGCATCCTTGATTATGTGAAATAATTTTCCTTGATCTTACTTCCCTTCCCTACCTGCCTTGTATTCTTTTCCCCTTCTTTTCCCATTCTTGTCTTTTCTTTTATATTCATATTAAACATTTTCACATTAGTCATGTTGTAAAGAAGTATTAAAACCAATGGGAGGAACTATGAGAAAGAAGAAACAGATCAAAACAACAACAACAAAAAGAGCAAATGTTTTGCTCTGCATTCAGATTCCATAGTTCTTTCTCTGGATGTGGATAGCATTTTCCATCATGAGTCTTTCAGAGTTGTCTTGGATCCTTGTATGGCTGAGAAGAGCCAAGTCTGTCAAAGTCAGTCATTGCACAATATGACTGTTAATGTGTGCAGTGTTCTCCTGATTCTGCTCTCTTCACTCAGTATCAGTTCATCTAAGTCATTCCAGGTTTATCTGAAGTCTGCTTGTTCATGAATTCTTATAGTACAATAGTATTCCATTACATTCATATTCCACAACTTATTCAGCCATTACCCAATTGACATCCCTTCAATTTCCAGTTCTTTGCCACCACAAAAAGAGTTGCTATAAGTATTTTTGTACATGTTGTTCATTTTCCCATTTTCATGATCTCTTTATTCCCATTCTTTTCTTAAGATTATCAAGATAAAACAGAGCCACTCCTAGATCTTGTATAATTGAACTCCCTTTATATATCCTGATGATGATAGGATTCATAGGAGACTCATGTCTCATCTGCCCTTATTAGAATGTAGGCCTTTTAGCCTTTTAATTCTTTATCATTGTTTATCTTTTTTATGTATCTCTTCACTCATGTGTTTGACCTTCAGAGTTTCTCTGCAGCTCTGATCTTTTCTTCAGGAATGCTTGGAAGTCAGTCCTCTATTTCATTAGATGTCCATTTTCCCTCAGTAACATTATACTCAGCTTTTCTGAGTAATTTATTGTTGGCTGTAAGAACTAACTTTGCCTTAGGGAATATAATATTCCAAGTTCTCCACCCTTTTATAGTGGTGGCTGCTAAATCATGTGTAATCCTGACTGTGGCTCCTTGGTACCTGAATTCTTTCTTTCTGGTTACATGCAACACTTATTTTTCTTTAATCTAGAAGCTCCAGATTTTGGTTGATACATTTCTAGGAATTTTCATTTTGTATTTCTTTCAGGAGGTGATTGGTGGTTTCTTTATATTTCTACTTTGCCCTCTAGTTCTAAGAGATCTGGGTGATTCTTTAAAAAGAGTTTTTGAAATAGGCTGTCTAGGTTCTTTGTTTCGGGTCATGGCATTCAGATACTCCAATGAGTCCCATTTTTTTTTCTTCTTGATCGGTTTTTTCCTAGGTCATTTGTTTTGGCATGAGATACATTACATTTTTATTCATTTTTCCCCAGGCTGTTGACTTTCTTAAATATTTCTGGTTGTCTCATAGAGTCATAGACTCATAGTCTCATAGAGTCTCATAGAAAGTCTCATAGAGACTTTCATGTGGTCCATTCTAGTTTTCAGGGAGCATGTTACTTGGGCAAGGTTTTGTATGTCTTATGCCAGGTTATCTGTTGCCATTCCAGTTTTTTCTTTCATCACTCACATTTTTCCCCATTTTTTTCCTCATGTGCTCTCATTCCATTTATAAAAAAGTTTTAACTTTTTTAAACTCTTGCTTCATCTCTTCCAAAATTTCTAGTTGAGTTTGTGCCCAATCTTTATTTTTTTTCTCTCAGGCTTTTCTTGCAGATGTTTTGGAGTAATTGTGTTCTTCTGTGTTTGCATGTTGAGCATCTTTGCCATGACAAGAGTTCATTATGATGAGGTTGGTTTTTGTTTGCCCATTCAGTCCATTCCTGACTTTGGATTTGATGTTAGAGCTGGATTCTGTGACACTTCTGGAAGGAAGGTCTGAGATGGTCCTGTTGCTTCTGCATTCTGAACTTCCACATTTCTCAATGTCCTTCCCAGAACCTTCCTAAGAAGGAGCACCACCCCTATGCTCAAATTTCGTTTCTATTCTGCCCTGGATCTGTGACCCAGAATTGAATAGTGGGTGACAAGGTTGCCAATTGACACCTGTCCCCATTAAGGTCATTTTTCCATCTTGTATTCTAAGTTAATCTTCCTTCCTATGGTTTTTCCCAAGCACTGTAATTTCTTTTTTTTAATGTTTATTTCTTTCATCTACTCTGGAAGTTTTATTGGCCAAGCCATTTTCCCCCTAAGGCTCTCTTTGTATTTAATGAAGAGTTAACCTTTCCTTCCTGGTTTACCTCTTGGGCTTTTCTTAAAGTTAGCCTTTCTTCCATGTATTTAGACTTTGTCTTTGCCTCTTCTGCTATCACCATTGTCAGTGTCCTACCGCAGTTTCAGATGTCATGATTGCTTCTGACCATTCACCCACAACCATATTCTATAAGTCTTGCTAGCACAAGGGGTAGAGTCAGAAGCTGAGCCTATGCCCCACTTCTGCTTCAGTTCCTAAATTTGGCCTCCATCTCATGTGACTCAACATGGGTACTAGCCTTGACCTTGTCTCCATGTCCTTCTCCTTGTTCAATAAATCTCTCGAAATTGGTTTTTTCTCCTGTTGAGTCTCTGAAAGGCCCTGGACAGATATTGTTAATCTCCTAGAGAACCATAGTGGTTTCTGGCCTCTTGAAGATCTCCCTGGTGCCTGGGTTACTTAGGAAATCTCCTGGCAGAAGCTGATTTTGTCCCTTGCTGTGGCTCTGGCAGACCAGGCTGCAATCCCATCATGTTCATGTTCATGTAGATAATGCCTACAGGCTTTTGATCATTTTCTCAGGTGGCTTGGAACTGACTGAAAAAAGCTGATTGTTTTCCCTTTGAGTTTACCGATATTTGCTTCATCTGCTGCTCTTTCTAATCTTTTTTTGTGGCTGGCAGTCATTAGGGGAACTGGGTTCAACTGTAATCTTTTGCACTGCCATCTATATTAAAAGTCTTCTGTTGATGTTTTTCCTTGCATTGAGCCTAAATCTACCTGTCTGGAAATTCTACCCGTTTATGTTCATCATGCCCTTCATGGGGAAAGCAGAACAAGTCTAGTCCTTCTTTCATAGGATAATAACTATCACACATCTTCTCTCTTTATTTCCCTATAAGTCTTCCTTTTTCATTCTCTATAGTCTCCATTTCATTCAGCCTATCCTCTATATGGTCTTCAAGTTCTTAAAAAATGCTCATTGATAAGGCTTCACATGGTTCTGATTTTCTACTGGCAAAGTCCCTGGGTGGTTGCCATGGTTCCACCTTGTCTTCTTATTTAGCCTGTAAATCCCACTTTCGGGCCTCTCTGAATTAGATATAATAAAGGCACATTGTGTTTAGAAGGGTACTATGCATACATTACCAGGAATGGAGAAAATCAAGGCTGGAGTAGCTTCTCTTCTCTCTCATGACCACATTAAAATTCATTAATATGCTTGCACTCATTAGTTTACTGGATTAGCTACTTGTTTCTTGAGAAAGAAGAAAATAGGATGCTGAGTGGTTGAGAAATGGGGACATCTAAATTTCGATAAATTGGACCGTGTGTGTGTGTGTGTGTGTGTGTGTGTGTGTGTGTGTGTGTGTGAGAGAGAGAGAGAGAGAGAGAGAGAGAGAGAGAGAGAGAGAGAGAGAGAGAGAGAGAGAGAGAGAGAAAGTGGGTGAGTGAGACAGATAGACAGACAGACGGACAGACAGAGAGACAGAAAAAGAGAGGGGGAGAGAGAGAGAGATAATTTGTGTATTTGTATAGTTGCGTATGTTTGTGTATGTTTTACTGTGGTGGGTTGGGAAAAGCCTGAGAGCATAATATGGGGTTGCTTAAAGCAGGACAGGGTAGGGAAGCATGGTCCTAACTTCCAACTCTACCTGAGTTCCAATTTGGTCTCAGACCAAGCCTGTCCCTCCTAGTTCATTGATGACAAAACAATAGCTAAAGGGATGATTGTCTAAGTGGGCTAATTGTCCAACCTTTCCAAACTATAGTTTGCTTAACTGTAAAATGGGACCCCCAGAATGTCATGAGCAAACAACTCTTCCATTCAGGGCATTCTTGTTATTTTTCCAACATTGAATTAAGGCTTATGAGTGAATGCATGCATCCCTGAAAACAGAATGACTGACCTCCAACTCTTTGTTTTGCTCAAAAATAATCTTTTAAAGCACAAGCTCAGTTCGGTGGGCCTCCTTCTTCAACTATAAAACAAGAAATTAGCTTCCATCCTACAAACATGCAATGGAAATTATGTGCTGGGGCTCTGGGGAAACAAATACAAAAATGGAACAATGATCTCTGCCCTCAAGGGTCTTATGTTCTACTAGGGGGAAGGATGCAACATGGGCAGAGATAAATATATTAAAGTGTATATTTATGTATATATATATGTATAATGTATATATGTATAGAAATTCCAAGTATATCAAAGGTAACAAGGTGATTTCTATTGCTAAATAAGAGCATTTGCAGTTGAGGGGGATGAGTAAAAGTGCTTCATGCACCTGAGCTAATCTTTCTTTGAAAGAAGCTACAGGCAGCTAGGTGTACAGAGCACCAGGCCTGGAAACAGAAAGAACCACCTTCATGAGTTCTAATTTGGCCTCAGACACTTACTAGCCAATGATTCTTGGCAAGTCACTTCACCCTGTTTGCCTCAGTTTCCTCATCTGTAAAATGAGCTGAAGAAGGAAATGGCAAACCACTCCAGTATCTTTGCCAAGAAAATCCCAAATGGGGTCATAGATAGTCAGACATAACTGAAATGGCTGAACAATAAACAAGTACGTTGTGAGGTGGAAGTGGCAAAGGAGCACATTCTAGCCTTGGGAGTAGAAGCTAGAATAGCAGCCTACTTTACCTGAAGCTTAGAAACCATAGAAGAGGGTACCATGGATTCAGCCTAGAAAGATGGGCTAGAGCTAGCTTATGAAGGGTGTGAAATGTTCAAAGAGGTTCCCTTACCTTTGAGCTGAAGGAGACCACTGGCTTATGGAGCAGGGAAGCACTTCTGGAGAGATGCCTGTTTTAAGAATGGCCCAGGGAGATTCCCACAGAGAGCATATAATATGTAAGGAGCTGTGTTTGCCTTTAATAAGGGACACTTCCACTAGTGATATGGCTAAGAGATTGACTGGCATTCAGGAATAAGCTTGGGAGATGGAGTTCCTGTTCTAAGTATGGCAGCCCTATCCCCATCCCTAATTTATAGGGAGTTTGAAGACTATTTCCCTTACAGTTAAGTGACTTAGTGGGTGGATGCCTACTGCGTAGGGTGCTCACCTCTCTGCCCAGGCTTAGCTTGCTTTTCCTTCTCCACCATGTTTTAGATTTCAATTAGGTTTAGGGACATGAATATGAATACATACTATATGTATGTATGTATGTACATGTATGTATACATATGCGATAATATCAAGCTTCTTGTTTCTGCCTCAGGGTATATCAGTATGCCTTCCATATTTGGGACTTCTAAATGGGATCACTATTTATTCTTCCCCCATAATTGTTCCTCAGCTGCTAGAGCAGGATATGTCCTTGATATATCTGCAGAGCTCACAATCTCTCCCTACTCCTTGTGTTAATCATACTAGATGAGTATTTTGTGGTTACTGGATTTTCTTTTATATAAAGTAGAAAATGGGTTCTTATGTATTAGCAATAATTGTAAGTGATAAAGGAACAAATCAAATGCAAGGAAGCAGGTGCCTGAGCTGCTTGCAATGGAGAAGAGAAACAGCTTCTTCCTAAGGGCTCAGATTTCTCCAGAAGGAAGAAGAAATCACCCACCAGCCCAAAGAAGATACACGCTTTGAACTTTGTCATTTAATCATTTTCAGTTGTGTCCGACGCTCCGTGACCCTATTTGGGGTTTTCTACACAAAGATACTGGAGTGGTTTGCCATTTCCTTTTCCAGCTCATTTTACAGATCAGGAAACTGAGGCAAACAGGATTATACCTCTTTAGGAGGGAGGCAAAGAGGAAAACATAGCTTCCTGTAGCTGCTCTGCAGTCTCACCAGCATATCCAGCATATCCAACTGAATAGAAAAGCCCCAGCTAAACTTCACACTCTGGTTATATGTAGCAAGAACTGGTACCCTCTTGAAGAAGAGTTAGGAGAAAAGCAGCTCTCTATAAACTGGTCAGCTCTGCCTTTGCTCTCCATCTCATGTGCTGGGAACAAGGTAGATGGTGAATAATCTTTTGATTTCTCTATACCAGAGGGCTCCTGAAACAGGCCCAGAAGGCCAACTTCTAAAATATCATCTACCTCATAAACTCTGGGATGGTGTTTACTTGAGTCTCCTTTCCTCACAGTGGCCTGGGAATCCATGGACCACAGGAATGTCAGTTTGTCAGAGGCCACTGGTAGCATAGTGGTTAGAGTACTGGACTCAGAATCAGGAAGATTTGAGTTGAAATTAGGCCTCAGCCACTGACTAACTGTGTGACCCTGGACAAGTCACTCGACTAATTTGCCTCAATTTTCTCAACTGTAAAATGGGGGTAATAATATCACTCACCTCACAGGGTTTTATGAACCAAATGAAATAATATTTGTAAAAATGCCTAACTCAGTACCTGGCACATAGTAGGCAGTATAAAAATGCCTGTTCATTCCCTTATCCATTTCACCTGTGTTAGAGAATGAATTGGAAAGAAAATAAGTTAATGGAAGGAGAACAATTTGGAAGCTATTACAATAGCCCAAGTGAGGGGTGATGAGAACCTGAGCTAGAGTAGAATCTCTGTGGAGAGAAGGAAGCAGATGGGAGAAGTGTCATAGAAATGAATTTTACAAAAGTTGGTTGGTTGTTGTCCTTCATTTTTGAAGAGGACCAAAATGACATCACCATGATAAAGTGAAATTTCAGTTTATGACTGTGGCTGATCAGACCAATACGAGCTCAGAATGCTCTATCACAGATTGGGCACAAATAGCCCATGTGAACATTTGGGGTGGCTACTCCAAATTTGTGAATCCTACATTTCCTTTGTGCTGTCTCAATTCTGCTTTGCTCATAGAGCCCTTTCTGATGTGGGCAAGCCATGCTGAGCGGTCCTGTGCCAGTGTCTCCCATGTTACACAGTCAAATCCAAAGTTCCTGAGTGTCCTTGTATCGCTTCTTCTGACCACCGTGTGATTGCCTGCCCCCAAGTGAGTTCTCCATAAAATAGTTTTTTTGGCAAGCATACATTTTGCATTAGAACAATGTGGCCAGCCCATCAGAGTTGCACTCTCTGAAGCACAGTTTGAATACTTGGCAGTTCAGCTTGAGCAAGGACTTCAGTGGCTGGTACCTCATCCTGCCAGGTGATCCTCAGAATCTTCCTAAGACAGTTCAAATGGAAGTGATTCAGTTTCCTGGCATGACACAGCATAAAACAATGAGGTCAGTACAACAGCTCTGCAGACCTTCAGTTTGGTAGTCAGTCTAATACTTCTTCTCTCCCAAACTTTTCTTGGGAGCCTCCCAAACACTGAGCTAGCTCCAGCAATGCATGCATCAACCTCATTGTCAATGTATACATCCCTGCAAAGTACACTACCAAGGTAACTGAACTTATCCACAGCATTCAGAACTTCTCCATTTGTTGTAATTGATGGTTCCACATATGGATGGTTGGTGGAGGCTGATGGAGTGTTTTCTTGGTGTCAATTATTAGACCAAAATTAGTGCAGGCAGCAGAGAATTGATCCATACTTAGTTGCATCTCAGCTTCAGATGCTGCACTGAGTGCACAATTATCTGCAAACAGAAAATCATGCAGTAACACTCCCTCCAAAAAGTAGTCAGTTGGGGAACAAGAGTGAGGGAAAAGTTAAGTATGACTCCAAGGTTGTGAATGTGGTTTATTGCAGGGATGGTGGTGCCCTCAGAAGAATTCAGGAAGTTCAAAAGAGAAATAAGAGTTCCCTTTTGGGTATATGTTTGAGATGCCTACCATATGTCTGGGTGAAGATGTCTAGCAGGCAATTGGTCATCCAAGAGTGAAGCTCAAAATAGGGATGAAGGATGGGCTTAGAGATTTAGGAGTCAAGTGCCTAGAATTGGCAACTGAATACATGGGAACCGATGAGAGAGAGAAAAAGGGAGACAGAGGGGGAAAGGGGGGAGAGGGGAGAGAGAGAGAGAGAGAGAGAGAGAGAGAGAGAGAGAGAGAGAGAGAGAGAGAGAGAGAGAGAGAGAGAGAGAGAGAAATAAGAATAAATGGAGAGAGAAGCACAGCGGGAGCAGGACAGAGCCTTGGGGAGAAGCCTAGTTGGGGAACACTCTTAGATGACCTCTAAGGTTCCTTCTAATTCTGTGAGCCTATGGAATAACAATATTTTTGCACTTCCTGTTGCACAGGCTTGTTGTGAAGAAGGTACTTTTCAAACCTTGAAGTGCTATATATTTCCCCAGGCAAAAGGAAGAAATGTTGTTGGCAGTTCCAGAGTCCCTGGTTCTCAGTGTCATCCTGAGACCAACAAATCATGCTACTTACCTGCTTTTGTAGGAGAGACTCTGGGGGCCTTACACTGGAGAATGGTTTCTCTCTCTCTCTTTTCCCCTCTCATCTCCTCTCTTTAGATTACCTGCATTAATTGGTCAAGTTTCCAGCCTTGTTTTTAGCCTTTGAAAAACCAAACCAAAAATACTTTTCTCCCCACAAAGTGTCTGGTGGATGGTAAGATCAGGTCAGTGTTTCAGCATTAATTCTGAATGCCCTTGTTTTTATGAAGTTAAGTCAGACCCTTAATATACAATTTAAATGCAGCTATGACTGACTAGGAAATGTTATTTAAAATCCCCAGAAGACATAGATCAAAGGACAGTAAAAATGCATCACATATTTGATTTAATGATGCTTTGAATTAAAGTAAAAGGAACATATGTTAAAACCTTGATCCATTGATTGTTCAAGTTCACTTTATGGCTAACATGGCAGTAGCTTTATATGAATCCGTAGCCTAATATATAATACATAAGATAAGCTACCTGTGTGTAATAAAAATATATGACTCTTTAAAGGCATTTTGGATTTGCCAAATCTGGCTGGAGTAGTGGCTATCTCAACTTAGGATGCTTTTCCTTTCTCAAGCCAATGATGTGACCCAGTGCTGTATCACCCATGGTTTGAATTCAACCTTAGATTGACTTGATATGTTACAGCCATGTGCAAAGACACTGTACTGGGCATACAGGGACAAGGACAAGATCTGTGCCCTCAAAGAGCTTACATTCTTCTGGAGGGATAGAGCATGTGAACAGATGAATAAATACAACAGAGATACAAAGTCATTTCAGTAGGGAGTAAACACTAATTGGGAGGATAATGAAGGTACTAATGGAGAAAGTGGCATCTGACCTGATCCTTTAAAGGAGACTAGGGATTCCAAGGGCAAGAGAGGGGAGAAAGGAGAATATTCTAGGCAGGGGAGACAGTGAAGGCAAAGGCCCAGAGTTAAGAGATCATTGCAATGTAGACTAGTGATGTGAAATCACCCTGGAAAAATGATGCCCGATCCAGCTGGTAAAGGGCATTAATTGCCAATCAGAAGAATGATTATCCCCAATTATCTACCTTCTCCAATTCCAGCCCTTTCTGTTGGTGTTCTCCTCCAAAATGTTTCGAATTTCTTTGCTTTGAGGGCAGTGTTTTTTAGTGGATAGTGTTCTGAACTTAGAATCTGGAGGACCTCAAATGGATGTAACTCTGGGTGAATCACTTGATGTTTCTCTGTTCCTGCCTCATCTGTAAAAGGGGGATAATAAAAGCATCTATCTCACAAAGTTGTTGTAAGAAGCAACTGAAATAACATATGTAAAGTGGCTTGCCCACTTTGTTATTATTGTTTGTCTTTTCTAACACCAGCACAGTGCCTTGCCTATGTTTTTTTTATTAAGTGTTGCATGTTTGTTGAATTGAATAAAAGTGGTGGGACAGAAAGAACAAACAGGCTGTTTGTCATTTGATTTGGAGCTTATGTCAATTCTTAGATTGTTCTTTGCAAGTGAAAAAGCGTCAGATTCTTTAGTCTGTCTTCAGAAGTCTTCATTTCTATCTGTTTTGTCGTCCTTATTGTCCTTCTCTCCTTTCACTTCCTCCACAAACAGGTCTCAGAAGTCCGATAGTGACAGCAATGGCGTCTCCCAGTTCAACAAGTACCTTACAGTCTCTATCGTTAGTCCTGTTGAAGGCACAGAGCTTCAGAAAACACCCTTTCCTATTTCAGTTTCATTTCCCAACCTCCCATAATCTTACTAACAGCTTTTCTCATAGGAACTTGACATTTTTCCTGATTTTCTCCATTTACCTTATAGAGTAGAACAATCTTTTTGTCCTCTCATGTGACTAGCCCAAAGTACAGCTCTTCCTCACTCTGAACTGCTTTGCCTTTCCCCAGCACAATTATTTCTTTCTACCCTTTAGTAACTTGCTCTAATTTTCATTTAGTGTAATTCTGAGTCTTTTTGAAAGCAGAATAGCTTTCCTGTATAAATAGACATGAGCATTGAGCTAATGAACTAATTATTCTTTTCCTTGATCCTTGATAGGTACATGGGATGTACAACTATTGGATTTCATTACCGTTTTTACAGATAGTCAGTAAAGTCGAGTGAACAGAATATGGGGCTTGGAATCAGGAAGAGCAGGATCCAGTTCTGCCTCTGCTGCTTACTAACTCTGTGACAGGGTAGATCCTTGCGCCTCAGGCAACTTCCTAGGACCTATCTACTAAGTCATAAAGGAATTATATTGCGCCATGGTGAAAGGAGTTACCATCCTCCTGAAATTTCTGCACATACATTTACAAGGTAGAATGTCTTCACTCAGAAATGCTGCACTGAGTGACAAGTATTGGGAATGAGTTGAGAGCACTAGACCCAGCTCTGTGGATGGAATGTTGAGGCTCAGGAATCTCTATTTCCAAATGATGGGTGTGGTTGGGTTACAGATTCTTAGAAGAGTACCATGGTGATACTTCCCTGGACTTATCTTGAAAGACTAGGATTAGCAGAAAACTTGATCAAGATTCAAATTGTGCTAAATTTTCTCAAACACTTCAGATAACACTTTGCTTAATTTTATGGAAATTTGTTACCAAAATTATAACTCTTATGAAGACCATACATTAACGCACCAGACAAGATAAATACGTTTTAACAAGTGAGCATTGTTACAGCTGAGTTATATCTTATTTGAACCTGATATCATGAGTAATGAAGCATTGCAGCTTGATACAGTAAGTAACAAAACCCTTCAAAGAACCCTGAAGATTTGCTAGGTCATTAATACATTGGAATTTTTAAAGATTTGCATAGAAATAGCCCCTGGGACCCCGTACCCCCATTCAGAGTCAAGCAGAATGAAGGCTGAATTCTTATCCACGCTCTGGAAGAGCAGGAAGCAGACGCTGCTTGCACACAGGTTCAGTGGAATCCTAAAAGGATCAGACAGTCTGAATAATTTATGTTCCCTGTAGTGGCCCAACACTGTACTACAAAATGGTACCTGAGGTACCAGACCTATTGTAACTTGACATCTTAATGGGAGAGTGTTAATTTTGACTCGGCTTTGTAACATCATTTATTTTTCATTATCTCTGTAGATTTGTGCCGGCTTTGGAAGATTGTTAACAACTGAATGTGAAATTGGAGTTATAAAACAGGAATGAATATGGGAAAAGTAATTTCCCTATCAAACACCTTTACATCTATTTTCATTTCAACACTCAGTTCAGCAAAGACCTTTTCAGGCTGGATGACCACATTCCATTACTTTTGCAGAAAGACAAATGCTTTATCCTCTTGAAGGATTTAATGCTAATAGCCAAACCATAGCTAGGACAGAGTGACCAGGACTTTATTTCTGGTTGTGCAAATTTAGGGGCTGCCACCAGCACTTATCCTTCAGCAGGCAGAAACAACTAAGCTGAGTACTTCTCTCCCTAGCCCTTGTCCTCCCCACCCCAGTACTTTGGATGTGTGATTTCATTAAATCAGGAGCTAATCCACACCTTATCTTCAAGAAACTTGAAAATTGAGACCCTAAATGATTTTTCTGTGGTCACATAGGTAGTCTATGTCAGAGATCAGAGGCAGTATTGAATTCAGGACTTCTTGACTTCAAGCTGGCCTCCTATCCACTATCCTCTTTAACTTTAACATCTAATTAGCTATGATAAAGAGCCTGTGGTCCACGTGCTGTGCTTATCTATCCTGGTGTGCCTGCATCACTGGTCCAGTTCCATAGTGGAAGTCCTCCTTCCCATTCACCAGCCTGGTGGCCTGCCCACTAAGATCCCACAGGGAGCTCTGTCCAGGGTTTCTCCTTCCATAGAGACCTTGTCCCGAGGTCTGTGAACTCTCCCACAAATCTCCCTACACACAACTGAATTTGTGATTGTCCTGGGATATATATTTTGGGATATTTTCCTCAGCCATAAGAATTGCTAGTTATTCCTCTAGGTAGGAGCCTATAGGTTTATTCCACATATTCCTTTTCATAGATTTTGTTTTATTTTTCTTATCCTCTATAGCTGATGTGAAAATTCAATGCTGCCATTTATGGTCAATTTTTAGAGGATAGGGACACGGCCTGTGTTATCATGAGTACAGAGAACTCCCAGGCATGAGAGTTTCCTCTACCAATGTAGGTTGACACCTTCTTTAAAGCTAATAGTCTTTGTGATTTGCCTAGAGCACTGTGAGGTTAAGGGATTTTCAGACAGTGGATGACAGGTGAGAACTGAATCCAGATCTTCTTGGATTTGACACTGGTTCTTTATGGACAACACCATAGTGCCTCATAGTGGTTTAAAAATGCCAACTTTTATGCTAAATAATTTCCCATTGCAGAAATTATATTAACCCCGATAACTACTAGTCCCTTAAAAAACCCATCCCGAATGTCATCTGAGCCAAAGATATGGTACATTCCAAATTAGCTGGTTTAAAGAAAGTAAAAAAAATATTTCTGTGGGTGAAAAATGTTAATCAGTTGGTTTATTTTTCCTCTAACTTTGTCAGGATTCTTTGAGGAAAGAATTGGGCTTTCAGAGTTGACATGAATTAGAGATGGGCAAAGTCCTCCTAGGAAATTATTTGGCATGCTAGTGGGTTGGTTGGAAACTTCAGCTGTTCTCATCCTACAAAGAAAGTCAACCTTTACTGGGGGAGTTTGGTCTCTAGGATTTCACAGCAATGCCAGATAATTGTTTCCATTCTGCAGTGGCCAGTTCTACTCAGTGATTTCATCTGTCACTTGGAATCTATGAGCCTTGCACTGATCTAACCCTCAGCCCCCAATCTGCGCATCACCAAAGGGTGCAGATGGAAACCAGCATGCCTTTACCAGCACCAATGCAGATACAATACCTGTCAAATCAAAAATAATCATTTCTCACAGCTTTAATGATATACATGAAAAAAGAGAAAAAAAATCCAATCCTCAAGTACCCTTAGGTGCATGGTTTAAACAAACAAACCTCTATCTTTCCTGTTCTCTTTCACTTCTTTTAATTTCCAGGCTTTAAGTTTTGCACCTTTATGCTCCCACTGTGCTTGGATAGTTCAGTGTTAATGAATGCCTTCTGTAATGCTGAAGTTTAATTTTTTTTCTCTTCTAGTTGTACTGTCATTTTAAAGGTACTTGCCAAGGGCATGGATGACACTGGTTGTGGGGGTAGCCAGTTTGCCCTCATGGCTGAACATGACCTACACCAAAGGTGTCAGACACGAGGCTGCCATGTGCTCACAACACTCCCCAGTGAAGTCTGAAGCAGATTAAAATGTAATTGGGAAATATTTAATGGAGTAAACAAAAATACAACAGAATGTAGGTAATGCTAATCCATGGTTTTCCAAGTCAATATCTGCCCTCCAGGAATCCTTATGTATGACTTAGTGCCCCCCTCTTCTGGTTGAGTTTGACACCAGTGCTCCACAGGCAATTAAGCCTTGTAAAAGGCATTGCCAGGCACCTACATCATTGCGTAAAGTAGTTATAGAGAAGGTTTTTTTTTCCATTCCTGAGGAAAATATTTGATATATCTATGCTTGTAATCATTTAACATTTTTAGTAACTTTGATGAGAGATACACTAGTGTCTAGAGCCAGCCTCACAGTCAGGAGAGACCTGGATTCAGGTGTTGCCACTGATAGGAGATCCTGGGCAAACGACTTCAGCTCTCAGTGATACCAGGCAACTCTCGGATTTGAAGGTGCAAAACTATAGAGCAACTTTCGTAGAGGGAGTTTTCTGGCAACTGGTTCCTGGGACCTATGAAACCAGAAATTGAAACCAGAAAAAATGTAGGGAGACCAAGTTTGCTGAAGCAAAAAGGGCTGTCTACCTCTGAAGAAATTGAATCATATGGATCTTCAAGATAATGTGTACCAAGTGCTGGCTGGCATCATGTGACCTTTCTTAGAGTATTTCAATTATCCTTGCTTTCAGTCCCATTCAAGGATGATGCCAGATACTCAAAGAGATTTTCCTTAATATCCTATATGATGATGACTAATATTTATACATGACTTTAATGTTTGCAAAGCACTTTACATCTTTTATCTCATTTGATCTTCAAAACAACCATGAGAGGTCATTACTATTATTATCCCTGTCTTACAAGTGAGGAAACTGAAGCTGAGAGAAGTTAAATGATTTTCCCAGGGGCACAGAGCTAGTAAGTGTCTGAGGCAGAATTTGAACTCAGATCTTTCTTCCTCTAAGTCCAGGACTCAATCATCTATGCCACATTACTATGCCACCACCTGGATTGAAGTAGGACATTTTTAATTAGGCTTCACTTTAAAATGAATATCCTGTTACCCTTAATTGCTATTTCCTATTATTATTATTATTCTACCCTATATCTAATAGATATTATTTTTCCAGTCTTGATTCCACTGCTAGCTTATTTTTTCCAAGGTTATCTAACTAATACACTGACCAGTACTTGTTTATCTAAATTGCATGAAAGTACATTGAATATACAGTCGGTAGAGTTGGGTATTGGTCCAAATGATCTGGAAAACAGTTTGCAATTTTATAAGAAAAGTAACTAAATTCTTCATACCTTAAGATCACACTAATGGATATATATTCTCCAAGAATATATCTGTCAAAGACAGAAAAAGGTCCCTATTTATATCAAAATAGTCATAGCTGTACTTTTGTGGAAGCAAAGAACTGGGAAGAAAAATGATTGCCCATTGATTAAAGAATGACTGAACAAATCATGATATATGAATATAATAGAATAGTATTGTACCATAAGAAATGACAAATATTAAGAATTCAGTCAAATGTGGGAAGACTTCAGCAGATGGACACAGAGTGAAGTAAGCAGAACCAGGAAAAAATATACACAGTGACTGCAATAATGTAGAAGAGAATAACCATAAAGACAAAACTAAGTGTTGTGCAATTACAATGAATGATTTCACTGCTTCCTCAGTTAGAGGAGATAGTGGCACATCTTTCTGAGAGAGCTCTAATTAGGCAATATTTTCTTATATGAAGCCTAATTTTTCCCTCTAGAATGTCCACTCATTGCTCCTAGTTCTGTCCTCGGAGGCCAAGCAGAAGAAGTCTAATCCCTCTTTTGCCTGGTTGCCCTTCAAATACTTAGCTCCCCACATGTTATTCCCCAGGTTCAACATCCAAGGTTACTTGACTCATTACTCATATGGCAAAAAGATAGTGTTCTCTGTATATGCCATTCCATTTTCCCCCATCTGGTCCTTTGGCCATGTGGTCCTCCACATACAGACTGCTCTGCCTCCTCCTCCCCTTTGCCTGGTAGAGTGTCTCACTTCCTTCAAAGCACAGTTCAGGTACCCTCGCTTACATGAGATTTTTCTTGACCCCTCCCACCGGTTCTTGGTGCCCTTCTCTGTCTGGAAGTTACTTTATTTAACTTTGCTCATGCATGTTGAATGAAAACTTGAAGACAGGAGCCATTTCTTGGTGTTCTTTGTGTCCCAAGAATATCACACAGTTCTTTGCACATAGCAGATGCCTAATGGATGCTTGTTGAATTCTCCTCTCCCAGAGATAATGTCATATATCGAGCAATCAACCAACAAGGAGATAAATGTCATGGATCAGGAGCTATGCTTGGCACTAGGGAATGCAAGTAGAAGGAAGGAAACCATTTCCACCCTCAAAGAACTGAAATTCTAGCCAGGTGGGAGGGAAGACAACAGGTACATGTAAAGCATACAGCATAACTATAAAGGAAATTAAAATATGTACATTGCAGTTTGGCAGGGAGGCTGCCAATAGTTGGGGGCAGATCAGGAAAGCTTTCATGTAGAAGATGGTGCTTGAACTTCATCTTGTGAGAGGTGGTCTGAGGTGGAGTGACCTGGAAAATGAATTCCAGCCACAATGCTCCAGATGAAGATGAAACATCAAGCCTGAGGCAGAGGGAGGGGTGGTTTGACTGGATCACAGGATGCAGGAGGTTGTGAAAGGCTCTAAAAGGGAAACAGAGGAATTTCTAATTTAATCTAGAGGCCATAAGAAGCCACTGGAGTTGATTGAGGAGAGTCAATGGTCAGATCTGTGCTGAAGGAAGTCTAAGAAAAGCAAGGTCAAATAGTATTGGGCATAGTTTCTGGAATGGATGATCTTCAACCTGATACAGTCCTACTTCAGTTAGCCAAGTGGAATTAATTTAGATAAACTGATGTCCAGATAAATGAAAACAATGCCAATGTAGATATTCATATACTGAGACATGCCCCATTTGGAATCACAGGTTTGAGGTAAGCTGGAATTAGATAATTGATAGTCAACAGTTCATTCTAGCTTCAAAGGAAGAAAACTGCTACATTTGCATCACATGCTCAAAATATCATCTCCTGCAATGTGCTAAAGTCACGTTCTTTAGGGGGAAATGGGAGGATTTATATGTCCTTAAACATTGTTATGCTTTAAATAAAAGGGATATCAGAAATGCTCTACACAAAGGAAAAATAGCCTTATGAGTAAATGTCTAATGTCACTTTGAGAATTGCAGCTTTGCATATTTCAATATGAAATCAACTATTTAAAGGAATACTAAAACACATTGATCGACCTAATTAGAAATAAGACCTAGTGACTAAAGTCACCAAGAGCCTATGAGCTCATGCCCTAGGTACCGCATTCAGTGTTTTTATTATTATTGGATGATAATTCCCTCAGCCTTTTCTGTAAGGAACTCTCACTGGGCTGAGTAATTGGTAGTTTCTCATGCATGTTTTAATAGTCTTCAGAAAAAGGTTTCTGAACAAATGCCATCTAGTATAGAATACTATTTGAACTGCATTTATTTCTGCAGCAGATTTCCCCAGTTGGCCAATTAATTACAAGGTATAAAAGTCTTTTTAAAGTCACTTGAAAAAAGAGAGAACAGAAGACAGTTATAGTTCATTGTTCCCATCTTGAACTGACTCTAATAATGCAAGTAGTGTATATCATAAATACTATTTCAATATTTCTGGAACACTATGCAGATGGTTCAAAACTGCCATTAAAGAGACAGAGTGAACTTTTGATTTTTCCCCTTCTTTTGCTATCATGTTTTGAGAATTAAAGCAACCTACCTTCCTGTACACAATTTTCCTTTACCATTACTTAAAAGGAAATGAGTCTGTAGCCCAGCTCTCAGAAATTGCAGCAATCATCATCCCTGGAAATTTAGATCATTAACGATGCACAACGATATTACAGATGAATTACAACTCATTTTGTCTTTGTGTGCTTAGTTTAGAATCAGGACTCTATAGGATTAAGAGCTAGCTTCTTTGAGACATGCCTGGGCTCCTGACAAAGGTGAAATGTGTAGAAGCACCAGCTATGTCATTCTCTGTACACAGAAAATAGGATAGCTCATGAGTTCTGATCACAATCAGATGTTTGGTACCAATCAGCACTCCAAACGATTAGAGCAAAAAACAAAAAACTAAAACTAGCTTCATGGGTGGCCACTCAGTCTACTGGAACTCAAGGGAGTCTACTGTTACCTTAGCAAACTCCCGATGATGACAGCTTCCCAGCCAGTGTTGTGATTCCCCAAAAGTATGGATAGGCAATGAGTTCAGTTTTGTGCAGGTGGACCTTGAGGTCAACCTCCAGGTGGCAGTTAGATAGACTGAACCAGAGCTCTGAAAAGACATTGGAAGTGGAGATAAAGGTTACATAGAACATCCATCATAGGTGGAAGGGGCCTTAGCCCTTATGTATACCAACCCTATACTCATCTTACAGATGAGAAAGTGGAGACCCAGAGGGGTGAAATGAGTTGCCCATAGTCATGCAGGTAGGAAGGGATAGAGCTGGTATTCACATGAAGAACTGGTTCTCTGACTCCCAACTAACTGGACACTGATAATTGTCCCTAGGGAATTAGACACATGCTAGCAAAGAGATAACAAAAGAATAGAACACAGATGAAATCTTGGGAAGTACTCATTCAAAACAAATATTTTATAAGTACAAAGTACTATGATAAGTACTATGGAAATATACAAAATGCGAACAAAAAAGAATCCAGTCCCTGACATCAAGGAAGTTCCATGGGAAAGGTGTAGAATGCTGAAAATTACAAGGATCAGGACAAAGTAATTTTGGAGAGTACTAATAACTGGAATGATCAGGAAGGACTTGGTTAATTGAAACCCACTTGTGCCCATACACAAATTTCCTTTGCCATTACATAAAAAGAAATGAGTTTGGAGCAAAACCACCAGAAATTATAGTGATTATCAGCCCTGAAAATTCAGATCATTGAAAAAGCAAGATGGCAGTTCAGATAAATGATGATTCATTCATACCTGAACTGAACCTTGAAAGAAGCTAAAGATTCCACCAAATGGAGCCATGGAGGAAGTGTACCTTGTGCAGTGGCATGGAGCTAGGAGAGGATTCAGTGAATTCAAAAAATAGCTAATAGACCAGTTGGGCTGAAATTTAGAGTGTATAAAGGGGGATAATATGAAATAAGTCTATAATGGCCAGTGGAAACCAGAAGATGGACAGGTTTAAATGCCAAGCTGAGAGGTGATATGGAACCATCATAGATTTTTGCATAGGAGACTGACACAGTCAAGCCTTGTATCTTAATATGGCATTTATGTGGAGGATGGGTCAGCAAAGGGAGAAGCTAGAAACAGGGAGGTTAATTAGAAGGCTATTGAAATATTTCAGGGGAGAGGTGATGAGGGTCTAAACTAGAGTGGTGGCAATGTGAATACAAATAAAGGGAGAAGAGTGAGAAATGCTGGGCAGGAAGACTCAATGAGATGTGACAGTTGATTGGGTATGGAGAATGGGGTGAAGTGATTCCAAGCATTCCAAATTGCAGACCTGGGTGACTAGGCAAATGGTAGTACTATTTAATGCAAAAATGATTGAAGAAGCTATGTGTTTGGGAGTTATTATACTTTCCATATTGAACATGTTGAATTTGAGATCTTGATGGAACATCTAGATGGAGATATGTATGTGTGTATGTGTGTGTATGTGTGTGTGTATATATATATATATACATATATATGTATATATACACATGCACATACATACATTAACATTATATGTGTATGTATATAAAATATCATACCTTTTTCTGAGATATTTGTTGCTGTTATGTTTTCCTGATCAGCAGTTTACTTTCTCAACATAATTGCTTTGATTTTGTTCATGAAAAAATTTTTCAATTTCCTGTAATTAGAAGTGAGGCCATGGGATTGAAGCATAGCACAGAGCCTAACACAATAGGCAGTTAAAAATACTTCTTGATTTATTGGCTTTAGCAGTTAAGATATATTTGCTAACCTCGGAGAGAACAGTTCTTGTCTGGTGGTAGGTTCAGAAGCCAATAAGCGAAGGATCGAGGAGTAGGCAGCACTAAGCAAAAATGACTCTAATAGTTTGGCCATGAAAATAAGGAGAGGCAAAGGAAGACAGTTTGAAAAGGTCAAATGAAGTACATTTTGTTTTGTTTTTTAAGGATGGGGAAAGCTTGATCATGTTTGCAGGCAATAGAAAAACAGTCATAAAGTAGTGAGAGCCTAGCTGATGTTGCCATGAGTTTGTAGTGAGTCTAATTAGCCTGGACATTAGCATCAATTTGTAGTGAGTGTTCCCTCAACAATCCGTCCCCCCCCCCCCCACCTTGATTTTATGGCTTAGTATGCGGAAATAAAATCTTTAGTAAAGTGTCTTCTGGGAAGAAATGATTGGTCAGAGAGGCATTTGCATTTTTACAAGCACTGAACCACTAGTGGTCAGAGTTGTCTGCTGCTGGGGGCAGCAAGTGCCATCAATACCTAAAGTCTTCCCAAGATTTCATGATTGATGTTCAGGCTTCTTCTAGTCTGGATGAAACCCATGCAGAGGTGAGATGGTAAGGCAGAGGCCACATAGTCATTTGGCAAGGGACCAGACACTGGAATTAGAGCTAAGCTTGTTTGCTATTAGCCGCTATTCTATCCAGGAAGCTCTTCTGTCTATGGAAAAGAGAAATAGCACGTTGAGCCATTGTGGCTGCAATTCTCCTAAGGCATGATTTAATTATGTTATAAAAATGCATGATAATTAGCTGGAAAAAACCCCATAAACCACTTTTTTGTTGTTTTTCTGTTTTGTTGTTGTATGACTTGTGATTTCTTTAGTGTGAGGAGCTTGTGCTATGGAAGTTTCTTCCACTGAAATGAATTACCACAGTGTGTATAACTTAGAGGGTCTCAGAGTTGCTTAGGAGCTAGGAGCTTTGAGACATTAATTGACTTGGCCAGTAGTCAAGGGCAGGAATTGAATGGTGGCCTTCCTGGGGCTAAGAACAAATAATTATAGCTAACACTTATATAGAGATTTAGGGTTGTCAAAGTCCTTTACATATGTTATCATTTGAATTTCATAACACTTTGAGGGAAGTGTTATCATTAACCCCATTTTATAGATGAGAAAAGTGAGACAGACTTGCCTAGGGTCACATAGCTAGTAATAAGTTTAGTAAGGGAGGATTTGAATTTAGGTCTCTCTGACTTTAGGTCCAAAGCTTTGTCTACTATACATATTGCCTCCTTAATATAGCGTCTCTCATATATGCGGTGCTGTCTCTCATCTAGTTGAGGAGAGGGTGGAATGCAAGTCCTTTGGGAGCAGGAACCATTTGGTTTTTCTCTTCATATTCCCAAACAAATGAATAAATTGTGGACTAGAAGCAGGGATTAGAGTGAGATTGCCAGTAAAATATTCTTTTAGTGCAGAAGAGAGACAGCAATTGGACCCATTGTGATTGCATTGTTTCCAGTGGCCGATTTACTTATGAAGCAAGAATGCATGACAACAGACTGAAATTTATAGTCTGGCTAGGTGGCCAAAAATGTACATCAAGGAATATTCTCTATCTTACCCAAGCCCAAAAGCCAATAATTTGGGATCACTCAGTCTCCACAGAGTCACATACTAATTCATAGATGACAAAACAAACTCTGGGAAAAAATGACTGCTATCCTTCTTGGAGGGTCACAAGGGTTAACTACAGAACCATTTTCCTTTCTGCTAATATGAAATGTGAAAGATGAATGTTGCAGGTGGCCATAGTCCATTCCTGATCTGCACACAGGCTGCTTTCTGTATCTTGCAATCAACAATACTCTCTATCTGTAAGGGATTTTTTCTCCCCAGATACTTAAAGGAATTGCTCGATGAGTTATTTTCTATCAAATAGGATTAACTTTGTTCTAGATGGAACCCTCTTGATTTTCTCTGTCAAGGAGTGGAGCGGTTTGGTGTGTCATGCATTACTGTTCACTACAGACCATCAAACTCATTTCATTTGTGACAAGAGCTGGAATTAAACTTATTCTCCAGAGAGGTGATGCCCATGGATTAATCGGCCATGTGCTTCCTTCCAAGCTCCTCTCTTGGCTGTCAGATCACTTTTCTCTTTTGTAGAAACAAAGGAATGAACTCCTTTGTGTCTGTTATATGTGTAGAAACAAAATTACTTCCTCTGCTTAGCCCCTGGGAAACCCACCCACCATCCACTGTAGTCTCATGCTCATGCCTTTATGGTCTGGGGTGATTCTAAGTCTCCTGGGAACATTCTGTAGCAGCCCTAAGGACCTGACTTGGGACTTGGAGGTCCTGGCCACTTTCTCTTTGGAGCTGTTCATTTTGATTGTAGTTTCTTTAAGTCAGAATCAGTGTCCTGTCCTGTACAAGTTCAGCAGGTAATATACCCCAAAAGTTAGGCAGTTAGATGATGCAGTGGATAGAGCACTGGCTTCAGAAGCAGGAAGACTCATTTTACTAACTGTGTTATGCTGGACAAGTCATTTCACCCAGTTTGCCTCAATTTCCTCACCTGTAAAATGAATTGGAGTAGGAAATGACAAACCATTCTAGTATCTTTGCCAAGAAAATCCCAAAATGGCATCACAAAGGGTCAGACATGACTGAAAAGGCTCAACAACAACAGATCTCAAGATCAGGACAAAAGCCAAATGTAGCTCCTGATCTGAAGGCACTTATGTTTTACCAGGTGAGAAGGAATGCAAAATACGCACAGAAAATGACACAGAAGAAAGAGAACCTGGATTCAAATCCTAGTTGTGCCATTTGCAGTCCACTTGGACTTGAGAAAGTGAGTTGGCCTCTCTGAGAGGATTGGGCTCAATGACCTCTAAGATTAGATCTTAATCTATGATTCTATGCACTCTTCTTGCGCTTGGTTATCGTGAGGAGAGCATGTAAGGCCAATGACTGGATCCCCTATGTGTTTGGAAAAATGATAGTAATATTTTGTTAGGTCCTTTCTACTATGAGAGCTGTTTTAAAATATTAGCCATCAAAAAGGGTATTTTAAAATTCTATTCAAATAGCATTGCCCTGCTGAAAAGTCCAAGGTCTTTTCTAATTGCTTTAATTATTTTTGAAGTTGAGTAAACTCCAAGATAAAACAGACTACAAAATGTAGCACCCACTATCATCATTTAATCCAAAAAATGCATGCCCTCTGGAAATGTGATTTAGCTTAAATTTTTGGCCAATCAAATTAAAAGCAATGTCTCTTTATTTGAATGGCACCATTTTGGGGAAGATTTTGAAAGCTATTATTTTAGAAAATGATTTTTCAAGCTAAGAAATATAATTGGACTTAGTGCAGTATTAATGGTCATATTGTGGGTTGCCTGACATTCTCAAATACTCTTCTGCTAATAGGAGTGTCAGTTCATGTTGCTGAGCAGATAGTAAATGGCTCTTCATTGGCTGTTGGCACTTGGCACAGAAGCCTAGTGGTAGCAGGAAGGTGTGCTTGCTGAAATGAATTTCAGGTGGAGGCTGGAGGGCTTTTCTTTGTTCTCCTCAGGCCTTCTTATTTAGTCGAGTTTAATACTATGAAAGCCATTGTCAGAGCATCAGGAGTTCTCTCTCAAATGGAACTTTGGGCCTGGGGCCTAGCAGAGGTACTGCAGAAGCTGACTTCCCCCCCACCCAAATTCCCTTCTATCAGATCAGGTTGCTGCCTGCTAAAGGTCATAATTTTCTTGAGCTAATTCTTGGGTGGAGTTTAGTTAAAACAAACAAACTCATAAATAAATGGACTGAAAATACTTTGCCAATAGACAAGGCGTACTGTAAATTACTCATTTGATTTTAATAATATCCATTTCTTAGAAGCTTTGAACGTTTAGATGAAGACCCTTATAGCCATCTAAGATAATATTTCCATATATATCTTTAGAAGAGCTCAGGGCACTTTTGGGAACTTAGAATGTACAGCAAATAGTATTTTTGCCATTTTCCAAATGAGAGCATTCTGAGTTATGACAGTTAGAATTTTCTCAAGGTCACAGGACCACAGGACCACAAGTAAGACTTGATTCCTTTTGGAAAAAGTAGGATCCTCCTGATGATGACAACTATCCCCTCTGGGCACAATTTTGCTTTTCCCATCAGGGCCCAATTATCACCAGTTCCAAGATGACTGTGAAAGCATTTGGGCCATCAGGGATATAGACTGGTGCTCTACTGGAGTTTTACCAGGATGATAACTTCCAGCCATGACTGAATCCAGGTTTATGGGGCTCCTAAAGGAAGTGAACTGGGTCATCTAAGCTCCACCTTTCCCATAACTGGAAGCCAAATCAGCAGTCCCATAATTAAGTACTAGACTAGACTCACTCTGCCTTGATCTTAATAGGGTTGGCAGCTGGGTCATAATATTTGGGGCCTCAGCAATTCTTCGATACCAGCTAGCATGGCACAGAAAGACAGTGCCCATGCTGACACAGATCCTAGAGATACCAAAGCATTAAGAGCAAGAGAATAATCAAAGAAAGGCTAGTTGTGCCACTTGTGGTAGAGGCCTCAGTGAGAGTGACCAATGGAGAAAAGGTAGAAGGAATTAACACTTAATTTGCTTTGACTTTTCTTTACCAACTGAGAACAGATATATCCATGTGTCCTAAATAAATTCAATCCATCAGACTCAAGGGAAATAGTTTCCATGGTACTGAATGAGTTGATATATGTGATTGCAAGGCCTCTGTTAGTGATCTTTGAAAAGTTTTGGCCAGTGGTAGAGGTTCCCCCAGCCTGAAGAGAGGCACTTGTGAGGAAACAGGGTGGAGTGTTAACATTAGAAGCCAATAAGTTCACCTGCTTCTTGGCAAAATTGTACACCACGATTATCAACAGATTATTTGTAAACATTTAGAAATGAAATGAATGCTCGAGAGCCAGTCTGGGTATAGCAGTTGTAACTTTGAGGTCCTGTTGCTGAGCCTACTGGAGGCCATCCCCACTCCCTCTTCAGTACACAGGCTCAGTCTTGGAGACTTTGCCTCAAATGATTGTGCTTAAGATCCCTTTACATGGCCACCCTGGGCCCTCAGGAACAAATCTCCTTATAGCTTAGGTTATGGCTCACATCTAATATTTCCCCAAAAGGGTAGAGTGAAAAGTCTCTTGGTGTACAACATGAATCATGTCTAGGACAAGCAATTCATTCTTATACACACACACACACACACAAACACACACAATACATAACAAAAGGAGCACCATCTATATTAATAGGATAACCTTAAATAGGATGTAATAGCTTAACTTTTAATTACTGTTCCTGCTGGGAGACGGCTACATAAACCTTATCAGAATAAACAGTTTTCAGGTCTGCTAATTAGGCATTTAACATTTCATCCCACTGTCCAAACAACTCCTAAATTATGTCTGATGGTAAAATGGCCCCACTCGGGCCAGTCTTCCTGTCATTTGACATAGTCTTCCCACGCACTGTAATGATAAGCTGTTGTGTGCTCCTCCCCTACTGGCTCCCTTTAACTCTGCCCTGATGGGACTCAGCCCCACTGGACTTCCCTTCTTCACAAAGTTGCCTCTGTGCCTGAACACATCCTTGTTGGTGTAGATTCTTGTTTGACTAAAGTCGGGAAAGACAAAATACAAAAAAGGCAGCCCAAGCTCAATCTTGCCAAAACAAGGTATATTCCTTAGAAGTCATGTATTCCTGGTCACCTGGAGGCAATGGGATGATTAGGTTAAGCCCCACTCCTCCCCTGTCCCCCTACTCCTTTCCTGACAGGATATGCAACTGGCAAGTGAGAGAACAACGGAAAGAGAGAGGGAAGGAGAAAGATAGAGACAGGGACACTGAATCATTCTGTCTTCTGTTTCCCTAGCTAATATGGGGGCTCATCATCTTAATTTGCCAGTCCCTTAGTCACCCATGACCAGAAACAGGAGCTAAAGTTCTTACTTGGTCATTTGGAACCAGGAATGGCACCTCTGTGCATGCTCCAGGGGATGTCCCTTACAGACCACTTCAACCTGGTTAGCCTCATTTCTTTTTTTGACAGGGTTACCAGACTGATGGATCAGGGGAATGCCATAGAAAAGTCTCTCTGGATCTCAGGAAGGCATTTGATAAGTCTTCCTGCTCTTCCTTTAGACAGGATATAGAGATAAGGACTAGGTAGTAGTTAGTAATTAAACAGTAAATGTAGTAGATTCAGAAATGTTCAATGTCACCTTGAAAAAGGGTCTCAAATGGTGTGCCCCAGGGATCTATTGGATTTAACATCCAGACACATTAATGAGTTGAGTAAGAACAGAATTGTCATTTTTATTCATTTGCCAGTGGCCCAAAGCTTTGAGGGAGAGCGAACGCACTTGATAACAGAATCCTGTACAGATATAGCTCAGTAGGATAGAAATGGGACTGAATCTAAAAACTGCTTAGCAGAATGCTTTGCACACACCAAGCACTTAATGATTGCTCGTTGAATAAATGATGGAGACAATGTGGTTAGGCTCTGCTGAAAACATCTGAGTGATTCAATAATGTGATAAGATGGAGTCAGAAAAGCTAGCATTGCTCTGCGAGAGGCCCAGGGAAGTGCTGGTCCCCCATGTGAAGTTATGAACTCCACATCTCAGCAGGAATATTGGCACTGTATCTTTAAGCCAGTCAGGTCGATGATGTTGTTGTAGCTGTTCAGGAAATCATGACCCCCCATTTAGGATTTTCTTGGCAAAGATCCTTGAGTGGTTTTCCATTTCCTTCTCCAGCTCGTTTTACAGATGAGAAAATTGAAGCAAATAGGATGAAGTGACTTGCCCAGGGACACACAGCTAGTAAGTGTCTCTTCCTAACTCTAGATCCAGGACTCTGACACTGAGCCATCTAGGTGTCATAGGAGGAGCAGTTGAGATAACCTTTAAGGATACAAAATAGGTCAGAATCTTCTCCCCACTAGGTGTGAGCATATCTGTTTTTTATCTTTATACTCACCCAAAGTAGGTATTTGTTCTTAGATCTCACATCTGTAAAAGAACCTGCTAGTGTACCCTGACACCATTTAATTTGGCACACACACTCACACACACACACACACACATCTTTCTGTAAAGCCAGCAGTAGGCTTGGGAGATAAGAGTCCTGGATTTAGGGTCAGAAGCTCAAGGTTGGAATCCTAACTATGCTCTGTCTGACATCTTTGTGACCTTGCTCAAGTCCCCTCCTTGTAAGCCTCATTTTTCCTCATCCACATCGGTGTGTCTGGATGACTTCAAAGGCCCCTTGTATGAGTCTGCTTGTGCCTATGTGAGACTGAGACCTTTCCCTAGCCCCAATCTTCCCACCCCCCATGTATAAACATACTCAGATTCCCGTGAAAATCATACCACAGAGCAAAAGATGGCACAAATTCAGTTAGAATATCTTCTGTTGGCTTTGGATTGAGTCTAGTGGTATTCACCCTTTTTTCTTCTTCTCTGACCACTCTGGGCTTGTGAACCACCGTGAATTTTCATGACTGCTACTCATGGCTTGGTTACTATGCTCGCTATTTCCACTCACCTACTGGTTGTCCATTACAGGCCCAAGGCTTCCTTTCGGAGACTTTTGTTCCCCCATCATGTTTCCCAGAAGGATTTTCTTGCATTGTCAAGTATGAAAAATTGAGGGGAAACATTCTTTCTGGGGAACCAGAGCCAACATCATCCTGCCTAATCACTGAAAACCACCACAACAACAGGGTTTTGTGCAGATGGGAGAAATACCATGATAACAAACCCCACTAGCTGAGAGTCTAGCACAAGGCTTACTTCTGCTCATATAAAGGAGGGCCAGAAGATACATGGTGTTCCAAAAGTCTGAGTACAGGAACTGTGCTCAGACTTTAGAGACTCCCTATGTATCCCCATTCACAAATGGAAGCATTTTCAAGTCAAGGAGGAAGAATGGAAGAAGAAAGGATGCTTAAATACTTGGTGGTTTAAACAGAACAGAACACTGAAAGGAAATAGGGAGTGGTAATGAGGGCTGGGTGGGTTGGATGTTGTCCTTGGCCCTTGAGGAGACCAAAATGACATCACTATGTTGCAGTAGGGTACACTGTGTCTGACTGTGGCTGATCAGACCAATGTGAGCTTAGGAGACTCTGCCACAGATTGGGCACAAATATCCCACTGCCTGGAGGTGAGGAGGACAAGAAACCTCATAAACAGGCACCTTTCAGTTGGATGTTTGGATATTGACCAGGCACGTGGATTTGAGCTTTTCTTGAAATGCTCTGAAATGACACATTGCATCCTTCCCTCGCTGGATCCTACTTCCTTCCCTCCCTCTCCATAAAATCCGCTCTTATAACAAAGAAAAACTGTTAAGCAAAACCAAGCTACACAGCCATTGGGTCTGTCAGTGCCTCCACCATTACATGCTCTGAATCCCCCACATTTCTACCAGAAACAACAAAGTATGTTTCAGCATCTTTTCTCTGAAAGAAAGGTTGGTCATCATCTCTAGTCTAAGTTAAGATGACTTTTGTTGTTTTTATTTACCGTATTTTTAGATATTATGTATATTGCCTTCTTGTTCTATGTTCTTTCATCTCTATTACTTCCTACATGTCTTCCCATATATTCTGTTGCATTCCTGTATTCCAATTTGTATAGCCATTCACAAAATAATGGCAACTCACTTTTATTTTTCTACCACAAAAAACTTTCCTTTGAATATTATTTTTGATTTAGAAGGGAACTTTCCTTCTGTTTCAACAAGTAGTGACTTTTTGTGCTTAACTCCAAACTGACTTCCAGCACAGCTGGACCAATCCATTGCTTTCCCAAACGTGAGTTCGTGTGCCTGTCTTTCTACAAGCTCGCTAACAATGACTGTTTGCCAACTTGATCTCTCCCTTTTTCTTTTATTCTCCTTTCTCTCTTTGTCTCACTTATTCAAGCAGAGACACATTGACTTAGATTTCCATTTTCTAGGAAAAAGCTTGCAGCTGGTGCTATTTGTTCTACAGATTAATAGCGCTCTCTCTCTCTCTCTTTCTTTCTCTTTCTGTCTGTCTCCCTCCCCCTCTCTCTTTTTCCCTCCCTCCCTCCATCTCCATCTTGTCTGCCATCACCAACCTTTCATAGAACAAATCTATTTTCCTTCCAACACCCTCCCCCCTTCTAAAACCCCTAGTTCTATTCTGACTTGGTTGTAAGCACTGTTTACTAGATTCTTGATTTATATCCAGGTTTAGTATATTAGTTTACCTGTGTGAAGGTCATTGTTTCTTACACCAGAGAGGTAGCACAACTATTATCATTTGCAAGCCCTCATTTTATGGGTGACATAACTAGGTCCCAAAAAATGCAAGGGACTTACCTTAGGTCATATGACTAGTCAGTGACCAAGTCAGTATTCAAAACCAGGTCTTCTGATTTTAAGTCCATAGCTCCCTTTGCACCTAACTAAAAATCAACCTTAGCCTGAAGTTCTGGACAGATTGTTTCACATGAGGAGTTGTACGTCTAGCTCTTTACATGGTTCCTTCCACAGAGCAGGCTTTTTGAATTGTTTGTGAGGTTGGGTTGTGGAATATTACATTATACATGCAGCTTGTTGGGGGAAATGTTGAGAAATCAAGCATGTCCCTCTAGATGTTCTCTAAAAATTATGGGAGCACCCATAGAGTAGTGGCCTACATTGCAGGGCATTCGGGCTCTTCTTTGGCAATGAGCCAAGGCTATTTGCTGCCCTGTAGAGGAGAAATGATTGGACTAGACCAATGATTTCCTAGAAGAGGAAGCTTCTGATGAGGAAAGCTGCTCTACCAAGCAAGTCAGCACCTCTGTAAGTTCTGCTCCTAGAACACTGAGGCCTTGAGTGGCATAGCAGGCACAGTCAGGGCCAGGTCTGGCAGGCTTCCTGGCCCTTTCTCTAGCCTCTGTGGCTCACTGCTCCTCATATTACTTTTTGTAAATGAATGTGTGCAATTTGCTACTGGGTATAGTGACAAGCAAGAACTATTTTTGTATTTGAAAATTACCAATTTGATCTATAAGACTGAGGATCTCCTGGAAGCTTAAAAATTGAAAGCTGCCCGATTGGCGACTAGCCTTGCCAAGGTAAGGACAGAGTGCAAACTGTCTGCCTATGCAAACTGCTGCCAGTAGGAGCTTGTACAAAATGTTTTGGCCCCCAGCCTACAGTCACACCAGTCTGTGGCATCTTTTTTGCCAAGTTGCTATGATTAGATCTATGGGAAACTATCACTTTGAGGTATGTGCAGAACAAAATGTAATAGGATACTTGGAAAATATTGATATGAGAAGTATGCCTTTGTAATTTTTTTGCCACCTGTCACTAGGGAACATGACAGCCTGAATGTTCTCCTGGAGAATGCACCCAGTCTAAGCTACTCTTATAACCAGCTCTGTTTTGGGACCTGCTGCAGTGTCACCTAGAATTGCAGAAAGTATTATCAAATTAACGCCATTCATTTTCATCTTTGCTTAAAAATCTATAGTACTTTAGGAGAAGGCAGAGTTGTTGGGCAGTTTGCAAAACTGTATTTAAAAATTACCTTCTGACTATGAGGGCCACCATCTCAGCATGACTCATTCTAGAAGGGTCAAGATCCCCTGGAAGCTCAAGCTGAAATGGTTGCAACTCCCAAATGGTAAGGACTGACTGACCTTGCCCCAAACCCTCCTTCCTGGTTTCCCACCCAGAAGGATTTCCTCCTAGTGTTTAACTGAATACTACATGTCAGGGCTGCTGAACAAATATTTTGTCCAGTGATCTTCAAAGAGGACGCATTTGGTGAGGGTATGAGCATAACCTCTGGTTAGAAGCTATCATTCCATTGCCACGACAATATTTGAGGAAAGAGGAAACCGACTTCCTTAAGCACCTTTCCGCACCAGAACAGGTGATGGGTCCTGCCTTAGCATTTTTAAATATTTACTAGCTGTCTGCCTGATAGCTTCCTATATAGAGAAGGAACAGTTGTTAATAAAGAATTAGGGGCAAATGCAATTTTTGGAAGTTATTACACTTGCTAATGTGTATTTACAAATGAGCAATTCCCTTCAGAGATATACACCCCTTCCTCCCCTCCGTCTCTTCTCTCAATTCAATTCAATTTCATTTTAACCAGCCCTTTTCAAGTGTGGGATCTCTATAAGACCATGAGAAAGTCCTTTAGCCTCTTTCCTTGAAGCTCTGAGTTTTGGGTGGACTGCAATAAGAGCTTGTGGAAGGAGATGTTATTATCATGAAAACATAGGTCCATGAAAAATGATCTATTAGCAAGTGCCTGTGATATGCAAGGCACCCTTCTAACCTATGCCCTGTTTCTTCTTGTCCCTGCTTGTGTGAATCATTTCCATAGTAGGAGTGGCTTTTAGTAGTTGGACACCTGAGAACACCTAACTCATAGCAGAAATTAGGATCCCTATGGGCAATGCCAGAAGACATGGGTAGAGATTTAAACCAATTGTGAAATCAGCTCCTGTCAAGCATGCTAGTCATCTCATTGTCCCTTGATCTCTGAGAAGTTCACTGAGATCTCCCTGGGGTATCTCTGGCACTTTTTATGGACTCCAATTCTGGAAGGGACTCCTGGCTTCCCTGTCTATAGCCTTGGGGGCCTTGGCTCTATTAAGGGCAGATTGGCACTCTCCTACAATATACTTGTTTCTGGTTTTGACTCCATTTGCCATTTTGTTCCCTCCTTTACAATCCATCAATCATTCTCTTTAGATGAGAAATCAGAAGCAGCAAGGAGTTGATTCTTGTTCAGATGTGGCTAGAGCCCTTCTGACTGTGAGAACCACAACCTTAGCATCACCCTTGACCTCCCTTTGTCTCTCATCCCACATATCTAATCAGTTCCGAAATTGTATCCCTTCTGCCTCTATAACATTTCTTCCATCTGACTCTTTCTCTCAACTTACCTAAATTGCCACCATTCTAGTTTAAACCATAATCTCCTCTCATCTAGACTATTTTACTATTTTCTGAATTGATCTCCTTGCCTCAAGCCTCTCCCCACTTTAGTACAGCCCTCACATGGCTACTGATGATTTTCCTCAAGTACAGGTCTCACTATGTCCCTCTTCTATTCAAAAAAAAAATTCCAGTGGTATTCTCCTTCTTCTAGGAGAAAATATAAACTTTTCTTTTTAACATTTACAACCCTTCATAAACTACTTCCAATCTACTTTTTTTAGTCTTATGTATTATTACACTTCATGCCAACCCTTCTTATCTTACACACCACACTCTATCAGTATTGAAGGTATGATTCACGTGCCATATATGAAGTAAACTTGGCCTTCAGAGACCATTTATTCCAACCCACATATGAAAGAAAATTCTCTGTACAATACACCTGATAAGTAATCATCTAGGTTTTGCCTAAAGATTTCCTAGTGAGAGAAAATCTGCTACCTATCATCTCCTTGGTTAGACCATTCCACTTTGGAATAGCCCTAATTATTAGGTAACTTCATATACCTCAGATCTCAATTTTATGAATGAGACAATAGAAAAAGCTTCAAAGGAAAAGGAGCCTGGCCAGCCCAAGTCTACACAAAAGAGATTTATGATGAAATCACCACAATTTGGAGGATATTGAATGACTAATTATTAACGATATTTGAATTAGGGGAAGATATTAAATGCTTAATTAAAAAGACAGTGGTTGGTATTAGTAATAAAAAAGGTGACTGAAGAGATATTAATAACCACCAACACTTAGATTCCTACTTACTTAGTACACAAAAATTCTTCATGATGATGCTCTACACATGTATCAAAGGTACCTTTGATGAAACACAAGAGAATAGGCAAGCTTTAAGGAAGTGTCTTCAACAGAAAACCACATCTATATAGCCATACAATTGATAGAAAGCTATTGAGCTGTTATAGAAAGCTGTTGACCCAACAAAAGCATTTGAATTAATAAAGTCAAATGCCCCAGTAAAGGACCTCTTCCAATTAAAGGGTCTCTTGTGCATATGTTAAGATCGTATAACCTTCCTTGAAAGAGGTATGACATAAATAATTTTGATCCTGTAGTTACGAATATCAAGCAAAGCATAAACGGGGAAATAATACACCTAATGAAGGTGTTCGCCATTGTACTGGAAGATATTGAGTACAGGGTACAAATAGAAGAGGGTTGGTTTATCTATATGCCATAAGGTCATCCAGTTGTTCCTTTTTGCAAATAAAATTATGCTGGTTGCATCAAGTTCTAGAATGTTGCTGAGTCTTCGAAATATAACCCACAGTCATACAATATGTAAGGAAATCCACAAGGAAAACCAAGTGGAAGAAAAATACTTGTCTGGCCTTTGTTATCCATGGGTATGTTGAACTGGTCCATAAGTGCACCTATCTTGGATGGTTATGGTCTTAGAACTGAGTAGAAGAGAGAGAGCAGACTGGATTGCATTGAGAAATGGTGTAATATTTTCAAGAAATTTAAGCTTTGTCATGAAACAAAACTCATTTTATTAACACCAATAATTTTTAAAGTCCTCTTGATGTCTTTAGTTTTTGCATCTCCATAATTTTCTAGATGCCTTGCCTCTTTCATCCATTCAGCAAATCTTCCCTAGTAACCAAGAAGCAGTTGAAGCCATCCAAAAGAGTCTGTAGACAATTTTCCATAGAGAAGCAGAAGATAACACCAACATTTTCTTCATGAATGCTGTTTATTACATAAATTGTGAGTTTCAGAAAATTAGATCTTATTCAGAATATGAGACTGGCACTTAAATTATTCTTTCAGTCTATTAGAAATTATTTCTCTAGTGCACAAAATGGCATCATGAAAACAAAGTACTTAAATGATATACTATCAGGTGATACTTTTTTGTTGCTATTTTAACCTGGTTCTTTTATTTATTTTTATAAATAGTAATTTTCCCAATTGTCAAAGATTGTCAAAAATTGTCAAGACAATTTTTAGCATTCATTTTTAGAAAATTTTGAGTTGCAATTTTTCTCCCTCCTTTTTTCTCCTCCCCTCTTCCAAAAATGGTAGGCAAATTGACATAGGTTATACATGTGCTATCATGTAAAACATTTCCACATTAGTCACAGTTGTGAAAGAAGAAACATCAAAAAAGAATAAAACCACCAAAATGAATAAAGCAAGTGGAAAAAGTATGCTTTGATCTGCATTCAGAGTCCATAGTTCTTTATCTGGATGTGGATAACATTTTCCTTAGTAAATCCTTTGTACTTGTCTTGGATCATGGTGTTGTTGAGCTGAGCTAAGTCATTCGTAGTTGATTATCACATGATGTTGCTGATACTGTGTACAATGGTTTCCTGATTCTACTCATTTCTCTTTGCATCAGTTTATGTATGTCTTTTCAGGTTTTTCTGGAATCTACCTGCTCATTATTTCTTATTGCACAATAGTATTCCATTACATTTTCTATAGCACTGCTTGTTCAGCCATTCCCCAGTTGATGGTTCACCTCAGTTTCCATTATTTTGCCACCACAAAAGAACTCACATACACACACACACACACATATATATGTATGTTTATATATAAAGAAATATATATATTTATGTGTGTATATATATATACATATACATACATATATATTACATGTAGGTCATTTCCCCTTTTGTATGATCTATGTGGGACACAGACCTAGTAGTGATATTGCTGGATCAGAAGGTATGCAAAATTTGATTGCCCTTTGGGCGTAGTTCCAAATTGCTCTCTGGAATGGTTGGTTCAGTTCACAATTCCACCAATAGTGCATTAGTGTCCCAATTTTCCTACATCTTTTCCAGCATTTTTCATTTTCCTTTTTTGTCATGTTCACCAATTTGATAGATGTGAGGTGGTATATCAGAGTTGTTTTAATTGGCATTCCCCTAATCAAAAGTGATTTAGAGCACTTCTTCTTATGCTTATATGTATCGTTGATTTTGTCATATGAAAACTGTCTATTCATATGCTTTTACCATTTATCAAGTGGGGAATGTCTTGTTTTCTATATAAATTTGACTCAGTTTTCTATATATTTGAAAAATGAGGCCTTTATCAGAGAAACTTACTGTAAAGATTGTTTCCCAGATTTCTGTTTTCTTTCTAGTCTTAGTTGTATTAGGTTTGTGTAAAACCTTTTTAATTTAATATAATCAAAATTATTGATTTTACGTTTGATAATGCCCTCTATCTCTTGTTTAGTCATGATCCTGTACCTCACTTAACTTTTCCTTTAAGAATTGGGATGCTATACCACTTGATACATATAGGTCTAGTATTGATGTTGCTTCATTGTCTGTGGTACCTTTTAGCAAGATATAATTTCCTTCCTTATCTCTTTTAATTAGGTCTATTTTTGCTTTTGCTTTATCTGAGATCAGGGTTGCTACTCAAGATTTTTGTTAATACTTTAGTTGAAGTATAATGGATTCTATTCTAGCCCCTCACTTTTACTCGGTTTGTTTCTCTCTGCTTCAGGTGTATTTCTTGTTAGCAACATATTGTAGGATTCTGGTTTTTGACCCACTTTACTATCCTGATTATTATACTGACCCTTTCCTTGATTGACAGTGTTTTGCTTCTCTCTACTGCCTTCCCCAGTCTGCCTTCTCTTTTGTCAGTCCCCCCTTCTCTCCCTCCCCAACCATTTAGTTAATCTCCTCCCCTTCTACTTTCCTGATAGAGTAAGATAGATTTCTATATTCAACTGATTGTGTGTATTATCCCTTCTCTGTGCCAATGCTGAAGAGAGTAAGTTTCAAGTGATTCCTATCACTCACTCTCCTATCTTTTTTTAATGTTTATTAATTTATTTTTAGATTTTGACAATCATTTCC
This sequence comes from Notamacropus eugenii, assembly GCF_028372415.1. Lineage (NCBI taxonomy): Eukaryota > Metazoa > Chordata > Mammalia > Diprotodontia > Macropodidae > Notamacropus > Notamacropus eugenii. The sequence continues at coordinate 91,065,745 of NC_092879.1, read as the reverse complement.
ACAAAATTTTGAGTTCCAAATTTTGTCCCCATCTCTCCCCTCCCACAACCCCATAATGCCTTGCATTCTGATTACCCCTTCCCATCATCTCTCTTTTCTTGTAGGGAAGATAGATTTCTATACCCATTACCTGTATTTCTTATTTCTCAGTTACCTGCAAAAACAATTCTCAACATTCATTTCTTAAACATTGAATTCCAACTTCTCTCCCTTTCTCCTTCCCTACCTATCCCCACTGAGAAGGCAAGCAATTCAATATAGGCTATATATGTGTAGTTTTGCAAAAACTTCCATAATAGTCGTTGTGTAAGAATAACTATATTTCCCTCCATGCTATCCTGCCCCCATTTATTCTATTCTCTCATATGACCTTGTTCTTCCCCAAAAGTGTTTACTTCTAATTACTCCCTTCTCCCATTTGCCCTCCCTTCTATCATCCCCCTTACCCCACTTATCCCCTTCTCCCCTACTTTCATGTAGTGTAAGATAGATTTTCATATCAAATTGAGTGTACGTGTTATTTCCTCCTTAAGCCAAATGTGACGAGAACAAACTTCACTTTTTCCTTCTCAGCTCCTCCCTTCTCCATTGGAAAAGCTTTTTCTTGCTTCTTTTTTAAGTGATAATTTGTCCCATTCCATTTCTCCCTTTCTCCTGCCAATATATTCCTCTCTTACCCCTTAATTTTATTTTTTTAGATATCATCCCTTCTTATTCAACTCAGCTTGTGCTCTCTGTCTCTACGTGTGTGTGTGTGTGTGTGTGTGTGTGTGTGTATAATCCCCCCCCCCAACTACCCAAATACTACGAAAAGTCTCAAGAGTTAAAAAATATTGTCTTTCCATATAGGAATATAAGCAGTTCAACTTTAGAAAGTCCTTTATGATTTCTCTTTCCTGTTTACTTTTTCATGCGTCTCTTGATTCTTGTATTTGAAAGTCAGATTTTCTATTCAATACTGGTCTTTTCATCAAGAATGCTTGAAAATCCTCTATATCATTGATTGATCATTTTTTCACCTGAAGAATTATACTCAGTTTTGCTGGGTAGGTGATTCTTGGTTTTAATCCCAGTTCCTTTTACTTCTGTAATATCATATTCTAAGCCCTACAATCCCTTAATGTAGAAACTGCTAGGTCTTGTGTTATCCTGATTATATTTGCACAATGGTTGATTTGTTTCTTTCTAGCTGCTTGCAATATTTTCTCCTTGACCTGGGAACTCTGAAATTTGGCTACAATATTCCTAGGAGTTTGTCTTTTCAGGTCTCTTTCAGGAGGTGATTGGGGGATTCTTTCAATATTTATTTTGCCCTCTGGTTCTAGAACATCAGGGCAGTTTTCCTTGATAATTTCATGAAAGATGATGTCTAGGCTCTTTTTTTGATCGTGATTGTCTGGTAGTCCCATAATTTTTTAAAATTAATTTTATTTGTTTTCGGTGTTCTGCAATCACTACCATATACTTTAGATTATTATTTTTCCTTCCTTCTCCCCTACATCCCTCCTCCCTCCCCAAGACTGCATACAATTTTACATAGATTCTACACATACATTCCTATTAAATACATTTTCACTATAGTCATGGATTGTAGAAGAATTAAAATGAATGGGAGAAATCATATAACAAACCAAAACAACAATACAAAAGAAAATGTCCTGTTACATTCTGCAATTGAATTCCATAGTTCTTTCTCTGGATGTGGAAGGCATTTTGCTTTAAAGGACCATTGGGGATTTTTTAAAATCATTGCATTGCAGTGAAGTTCCAAGGCTACCAGAAAAAACTCTCCCACACTGTGGTCATTGCTGTGCACAAAGTTCTCCTGGTTCTGCTCCTTTCGCTCAGCATCAGATCATATAAGTCTTTCCAGGACTCTCCGAAGTCTTCCTGTTCATCTTTTCTTATTGTGCAATAGTACTCCATTACATTCATATACCATAATTTATTCAGCCATTGCCTAATTGATGGGCATCCCCTTGATTTCCAGTTTTTGGCCACCATAAAGAGTGCTGCTATAAATATTTTTGTACACGTGGGACCCTTTCCCATTTTTATGATCTCTTGGGGATACAGTCCTAGAAGCGATATTGCTGGGACAAAGGGTATGCATATTTTTGTAGCCCTTTGGTCATAGTTCTAAATTGCTCTCCAGAATGGTTGGATCAGCTCACAACTCTGCAACAATGAATCAGTGTTCCAACTCTCCCACATCTTCTCCAACATTTATCAACTTCCTGTTCTGTCATGTTTGCCAATCTGATAGATGTGATGTGGTACCTCAGAGTTGTTTTGATTTGCATCTCTGTAATTAAAAGTGATTTAGAGCATTCTTTCTTGACTGTAGATATCTTATTTTCTTCCTCTGAAAATTTCCTGTTCATATCATTTGGCCATTTATCAACTGAGGAATGACTTGTATTTATGTACATTTGACTCGGTTCTCTATATAGTCTAGAAATGAGGCCTTTGTGACTGAAATTAGCTGTAAAAATTCTTTCCCAGTTTTGTACATCCCTCCAAATTTTGGTTGCATTTGGTGTGGTTGTGCAAAAACATTTCAGTTTAATGTAATCAAAGTTCTCTAGTTTGCACTTCATAATATGTTCTACCTAGGTCTATGCCTAGTTTCTGCCACACTGATATCCAGTTTTCCCAGCAATTTTTGTCAAACAGTGAGTTCTTATCCCAGAAACTGAGGTCCTTGGGTTTATCAAACAGTAGATGGTTATATTCATTGACTACTGTGTCTTGGGTACCTAACCTATTTTATGGGTCTACCCTTCTATTTCTTAGACAGTACCAAGTGGTTTTGATAATTGCTGCTTTATAATACATTTTGAGATCTGGTAGCACTAGACCACTTTCCTTAGCATTTCTTTTCATTAGTCCCCTTGATATTCTAGACCTTTTGTTCTTCCAAATGAATTTTGATATTATTTTATCCAGCTCTAGAAAGTAATTATCTGATAGTTTAATTGGTATGGCACTAAATACATAAATTAATTTACATAAAATTGTCACTTTTATTATATTGTCTCGGTCTACCTATGAGCAACTGATGTTTTTCCATTTAATTAGATCTGACTTTATTTGTGCAAAAAGTGTCTTGTAGCTGTGTTCATATAGTCCCTCAGTTTGCTTCGTCAAGTAAACTCCCAAACATTTTACAGTGTGTATCCTAGCTTTAAATGGAATTTCTCTTTCTATGTCTTGCTCTTGGGTTTTGTTTGTAATGTATAGAAATGCAGAAGATTTGTGCGGGTTTATTTTGTAACCTGCAACTTTGCCAAAGTTGTTTATTATTTCAAGTAGTTTTTTACTTGAATCTCTGGGATTTCCTAAATGTATCATCATATCATCTGCAAAGAGTGATAACTTAGTTTCTTCTTTGCCTATTCTAATTCCTTAAATTTCATTATCTTGTCTAATTGCTATAGCTGACATTTCTAGTACCATATTGAATAATTGTGGTGATGATGGACATCCTTGTTTCACCACTGATCTTATTGGAAATGCATCTAGCTTATCTACATTACATATAATGCTTGCTGAAGGTTTTAGGGAGATACTGTTTATTATTTTTTGGAAAGTTCCCTTTATTCCTGTGCTCTCCCATGTTTTTGATAGGAATGAATGTCGTATTTTGCCAAAAGCTTTTTCTGCATCTATTGAGATAATCATGTGGTTTCTGTTAGTTTTGTTGTTGATATGATCACTAATGTTAATAGTTTTCCTAATATTGAATCAGCTCTGCATTCCTGATATGAATCCTACCTGAACATAATGTATTATTATCATGATAAGTTGCTGTATTCGTTTTGCTAAAATCTTATTTAAAATTTTTGCATCTATATTCATTAGAGAAATTTGTCTATAATTTTCTTTCTCTGTTTTGTCTCTTCCTGGTTTAGGTATCAAAGCCATATTTGTATCATAGAAAGAATTTGGGAGTCTTCCTCCTTCCCCAAGTTTCCCAAATTGTCTATATAATATTAGAATTAACTATTCTTTAAATGTTTGATAGAATTCACTTGTAAATCTATCTGGCCCTGAAGAGTTTTTCCTAGGGAGTTCATTGATGGCTTGTTCAATTTCTTTCTCTGAGATGGGGTTGTTTAAGTGTTCAAATTCCTCCTCTGTTAATCTGGGCAATTTATAATTTTTAAAATGCTCGTCCATCTCGTTGAGATTGTCAAATTTATGGACATAAAGTTGGTCAATGTAATTTCTAATCATTGTTTTAGTTTCCTCCTCATTGGAGGTGAGTTCATCTTTTTAATTTTTGATATTGGTAATTTGGATTTCTTCTTTCTTTTTTTTAAATCAAATTGACAAAAGGTTTATAAATTTTATTAGTTTTTTCATAAAACCAACTATTAGTTTTATTCATTAGTTCAATAGTTTTCTTAATTTCACTTTTATTGGTCTCTCCTTTGGTTTTCAGTATTTCTAATTTGATATTTACTTGGGGATTTTCAATTTGTTCTTTTTCTACCTTTTTCATCTGCATGCCCAAGTCATTGATCTCCTCTTTCTCTATTTTATTATGTAGGCATTCAAAGATATAAAACTTCCCCTAAGAACTGCTTTTGCAGCATCCCATAAGTTTTGGTAGGCTGTTCCATTATTGTCATTCTTTTGATTGAAGTTGTTGATTGTTTCTATGATTTCTTCTTTAACCCACTCCTTCTTTAGTATTGCATTATGTAGTTTCCAATTAATTTTTAGTTTATCTTTCCATGGCCTTTTATTACATATTACTTTTATTGTATTATGATCTGAGAAGGATGCATTGACTGTCTCTGACTTTCTGCGCTGGATTTTGAGATTTTTATGCCCGAAAACATGATCAATTTTTGTATATGTGCCATGTATCACTCAGAAAAAGGTATATTCCTTTCTGTCCCCATTCAATTTTCTTCAGAGACCTATCATACCCATCTTATCCAGAGTTTTGTTCACCTCCTTGGCTTCATTCTTGTTTACTTTAAGGTTAGATTTATCAAGTTCAGAGAGGGGGAGGTTGAGGTCTCCGACTAATATAGTTTTGCTGTCTATTTCTTCCTGCAACTCCCCCAACCTCTCCTCTAAGAATTTGGATGTTTATATCCAAATGTTGTGGCTACTAAGTCCTGTGTAATCCTGATTGTTACTCCCCAGTATTTGAATTGTTTCTTTCTGGCCACTTTCAGTATTTTTCTTTAACCTGATAGTTCTGAAATTCAGCTGTAATGTCTCTTTTGTTTCTGGATCTCTTTCCTAAGGTGATCAGTGGATTCTTTCAGTGCCTATTTTGCCCTCTAGTTCCAGCATTTGAGGGTAGTTTTCCTTAATAATTTCTTGAAAGATGCTGTCTGAGTCCTCCCTTTTATTATGGCTTTCAGATAGTTCAATAATTCTGACATTCTGTCTCCTGGATCTATTTTCCAAGCCAGTTGTTTTTCTAGTGAGGTATTGTACATTTTTTCTATTTTTTCATTCCTTTGAATTTATTTGATTGATTCTTGATGTGTCATAGAGTCATTAGTTTCCACTTGCCCAATTCTAACCTTTAAAATGTTTTCCTCACTAAGCTTTTGCATTTTATTTTTCATTTGACTTTTCATTCTACTTTTTAAGCAGGTGTTCTTTTCCAAGCTGTTTATTCTTTCCCCCCATAATTCTCTTGCATTTCTTTTCCCAGTTTTTCTTCTACCACAATTGTAGAATGTTTAAGCTCATTTTGAGCTCTTCCATGAGTTCCTTCTGGACTTGAGACCATTTCTGCTTTTCTTTCAGGTTTTGCCTATAGTTGTTTTAGCGTTGTTGTCCTCTTCTGAATTTGTGTCTTGATCTTCCCTGTCATCATCATAACTTTCTAGTGTGAGATTTTTTTGTTGTTTTTTCATCTTTTTTTGAAAAATAAAAGACTTTTATCATGCCAGAAATTATCAAAACACTGTACTAAACACTTTTTACAAATATGATTTCATTTGATTCTCTCAACAACCTGGAAAATAAATATTATGATTATATACCTTTTACACTTGAGGAAACCAAGATGAAACAGAAGTTAAGTGATTTGCTAATGGTCATAGAGCTAGTAAGCATTTGAGGTAAAATTTGAAATCAAAACTTCCTAATTTCAAACTTCATATTCTATCCCCTTCCCCACTGCTGCCCTCAAGAAGAGGAGGAGAAAATTGGAAATAATATCCCATAATTTAACAAAAGTGTTATAGCCGAATATCCTATTAAAAATTCACTAAAAATTGGAATGTTCCAAATAAATGATTCTAAGAGTCAACATGAATTTTTCAAATAAGTCAAAAGAATGAAATTGAAGAAAGTATATGATAGGTGATAAAAAATAACTAAACGAGAAAATACATCAATGTGAGATAACTGAACACTTACTGTGTAACAATTACAAGGAAAGTAGTTGGTGAGTCACAAATCGCTCTACCCTATCCCCCTGAATTAATAGTTTTTCACACAGAAATCTGATTGGAATCAGATCTCAATTATGGGTGGAGGTGGAGAAATTTTTTACTCACCTGGACAATGTGAGTTTTCAGATTCTCAAAGATTTCTGCCTTATTTTATAAATCTGCCTTATGTTACAATAGGATGACACATACTTTATAACAAAAAAAGGAACTTGGATATCATTTTTAAGACATCATTAAAAAATATCCAAATATATAAAAATGAGAGGGAAAATTGATAGTGGAAAGAATACACTGATGACTTCCTAAAAGAAATCCCAAAATAAAACACTTACATATGTTATTGCCAGTATCCAGTGCTTCCACACGAAAAGAAAAAAAAAATTAAAAGCAACCAGAAAGAAAGAACTAATATATTGAAGAACCACAGTCAAAGCTGAACAAGAATTAGTAGCTATCACTTCAAGAAATGGAGAACATGGAGTGAAATATTGTATGAAGCAAAATACAAAGGTCTACAACCAATGATGTCTTACACAGTAAAACTGAATATTGTATCTATGAATTAAAAGGGATTTTAAATGAAAAAGATATTCTTTTTTTTGAGTTTATAGAACATTATGTTCTACTTTTATTTGATTCTGGAACTTGCATTGTTTAACTGTCCTAATGATAATTGTTTTTCTATTTTTTTATTTTATTTTATTTTTAATGTTGTACGATCACTACCATAAAACTTAGATTTTTTTCCCCCATACCTAACCTCACCACCTTTCTCCCTCCTCAAGACGGCATACAATTCTGTATAGGATCTACCCATACTTTCCTATTGAATATGTTTTCACTGTAGTCATGCTGTGTAGATGAACTGAAATAAATGGAAGAAATCATATAACAAATCAAAACATAATACACACACGCACATACACAAACATGACCTTCTACATTCTGCAAATGAATTCCATAGTTCTTTCTCTGAGTGTGGAAAGCATTTTGCTTTAAAAGACCATTGGGAATTTTTTTTTAAGTTCTTGTGTTGTTATGAAGTTCCAAGTCTACCAGAAAAAACTCTCACACACTGTGGTTGTTGCTGTGCACAGAGTGCTCCTGGTTCTGCTTCTTTCACTCATCATCAGATCATATAAGTCCTTCCAGGCCTCTCTGAAGGCTTCTTGTTCATCATATCTTATGGTGCAATAGTATTCCTTTACATTCATATGTCATAATTTATTCAGCCATTCCCCAATTGATGGGCATCCCCTTGATTTGCAGTTTTTGGCCACTACAAAGAGGGCTGATATAAATATTTTTGTACATGTGGGATCCTTTCCCATTTTTATGATCTCTTGGGGATACAGTCTTAGTAGTGATATTGCTGGGTCAAAGGGTATGCACATTTTTGTGGCCCTTTGGGTATAGTTCCAAATTGCTCTCCAGAATGGTTGGATGAGCTCACAGCTCCACCAACAATAAATTAGTATTCCAACTCTACCACATCTTCTCCAACATTTATCATTTTCCTCTTCTGGCATGTTTGCCAATCTAATAGGTGTGATGTGGTACCTCAGAGTTGTTTTGATTTGCATCTCTCTAATCAAAAGTGATTTAGAGCATTTTTTCGTATGATTATACATATCTTTAATTTCTTCCTCTGAAAACTGCCTATTCATACCCTTTGACCATTTATCAATTGGGGAATGCTTTGTATTGTTGCACATTTGACTCAGTTCTCTATATATTCTAGAAATGAGGCCTTTATTCCCAAGATTAGCTGTAAAACTTCTTTCCCAATTTACTACATCCCTCCGAATTTTGGTTGCATTGGGTTTGGTTGGCAGTTTGATGTAATCAAAATTATCCATCTTGCATTTCATAATGCTTTCTATCTCTTCTTTTGTCAAAAATTCTTCCCTTCTCCATAAATCTGATAAAAATGCTATTCCTTGGTCCTCCAGTTTGTCCATGGTATCAATCTTTATTCCTAGATCGTGTACCCATTTGGACTTTATTCTTGTGTATGGTGTCACGCATAGGTCTATGCCTAGTTTCCGCCACATTGTTATCCAGTTTTCCCAGCAATTTTTGTCAAACAGTGAGGCCTTATCCCAGAAGCTGGGGTCCTTGGGTTTGTCAAACAGGAGGTTGCTATATTCCTTGCCTACTATGTCTTGAGTGCCTAGTTTATTCCACGTGTCTACCCTTCTGTTTCTTAGCCAGCACCAAGTGGTTTCAATAATTGCTGCTTTATAATACAATTTGAGATCTGGTAACACTAGGCCACCTTCCCTAGCATTTCTTTTTATTAGTCTCTTTGATATTCTGGCCTTTTGGTATTCCAGATGAATTTTAATATTATTTTATCCAGCTCTAGAAATTTTTAATTGGTGTGGCACTAAATAAGTAAATTAATTTAGGTAGAATTGTCATTTTTATTATATTAGCTAGGCCTACCCATGAGCAACTAATGTTTTTCCACTTACTTAGATCTGACTTTATTTGTGCAAAAAGTGTCTTGTAATTGTGTTCATATAGTCCCTGGGTTTGTTTTGGCAGGTAAACTCCCAAGTATTTTATACTGTCTACCGTAGCTTTAAATGGGATTTCTCTTTCTATCTCTTGCTGTTGGACTTTGTTGCTAATATATAAGAATGTAGAAGATTTGTGGGGATTTATTTTGTAACCTGCAACTTTGCCAAAGTTGTTTATTATTTCAAGTAGTTTTTTACTTGAATCTCTGGGATTCTCTAAGTATATCATCATATCATCTGCAAAGAGTGATAACTTAATTTCTTCTTTGCCTATTCTTATTCCTTCAATTTTTTTTATCTTGTCTAATTTCTACAGCTAACATTTCTAGTACCATATTGAATAATAGTGGTGATAATGAACATCCTTGTTTCACCCCTGATCTTAATGGAAATGCATCTAGCTTATCTCCATTGCATATAATGCTTGCTGAAGGTTTTAGGGAGATACTGCTTATTATTTTATGGAAAGTTCCCTTCATTCCTATGCTCTCCAGTGTTTTTCATAGGAATGGGTGCTGTATTTTGTCGAAAGCTTTTTCTGCATTTGTTGGGATAATCATGTGGTTTTTGTTGGTTTTGTTGTTGATATGATTGATAATGCTAATAGTTTTCCTAATATTGAACCAGCCCTGCATTCCTGGTATGAATCTTACCTGATTGTAATGTATTATTCTCATGCTAAGATGCTGTATTCGTTTTGCTAAAATCTTATTTAAAATTTTTACATCTATATTCATTAGAGAAATTTGCCTATAATTTTCTTTCTCTGTTTTGTCTCTTTCTGGTTTAGGTATCAGAACCATATTTGTATCATAGAAAGAATTTGGGAGGACTCCTTCTTCCCTAATTTTCAAAAAGAGTCTATATAATATTGGAATTAACTGTTCTTTACATGTTTGATAGAATTCACTTGTAAATCCATCTGGCCCTGGAGAGTTTTTCCTAGGGAGTTCATTAATGGCTTGTTCAATTTCTCTTTCTGAGATGGATTTTTTTAAGTATTCAACTTCCTCTTCTGTTAATCTGGGCAATTTGTATTTTTTAAAATACTCATCCATCTCATTTATTATCGAATTTGAGGGCATAATTTTGGGCAAAGTAATTTCTAATTATTGCTTTTATTTACTTCTCATTGGAGGTGAGTTCACCCCTTTCAGTTTTGATATTAGTAATTTGATTTTCTTCTTTATTTTAATCAAATTAACCAAAAGTTTATCAATTTTATTAGTTTTTTCATAAAGCCAACTATTGGTTTTATTTATTAATTCAGTAGTTTTCTTAATTTCAATTTTATTAATCGCTCCTTTGATTTTCATTATTTCCAATTTGGTATTTACTTGGGGATTTTCAATTTGTTCTTTTTCTACCTTTTTCAGCTGCATACCCAAGTCATTGATCTCCTCTTTCTCTATTTTATTTATGTAGGCATTCAAAGATATAAAACTTCCCCTAAGAACTGCTTTTGCAGTATCCCATAAGATTTGGTAGGTTGTCTCATTATTTTCATTCTCTTAACTGAAGTTGTTGATTGTTCTATGATTTCTTCTTTAACCCACTCCTTCTTTAGTATTAGATTATTGAGTTTTCAATTGATTTTTGATTTTCTGTCCCTGGCCTTTTCTTGCATATAATTTTTATTGCATTATGATCTGAGAAGTATGCATTGATTGTCTTTGCCTTTCTGCACTGTATTGTGAGGTTTTATGTCCTAGTACATGCCCAATTTTTGTATATGTGCCATGTACCACTGAGAAAAAAGTCATATGCCTTTCTACTCTCATTTAATTTTCTCCAGAGATATATCATATCTACCTTATCCAGAGTTTTATTTACCTCCCTAACCTCTTTCATGTTTATTTTGAGGTTAGATTTATCGAGTTCACAGAGGGGAATGTTGAGATTCCCCACTAGCATAATTTTGCTGTCAATTTCTTCCTTCAACTCCCGCAATCCCTCCTCTAAGAATCTGGATGCTATACCACTTGGAGCATACATGTTTAGTAATGATATCGTTTCCTTGTCTATGGTGCCTTTTAGCAGGATATAATTTCCATCCTTATCTGTTTTGATTAGATGTATTTCTGCTTTTGCTTTGTCTGAGATTAGGATTGCTACTCCTATTTTTATTACATCAGCTGAAGCACAATACATTCTGCTCCAACCTTTGACCTTTATCCTGTGTGTATCCCCCCATTTCAAATGTGTTTCTTGTAAACAACATATTGTTGGATTATGGTTTTTAATCCATTCTGCTATCCGTCTCCCTTTTATGAGAGAGTTCATTCCATTCACATTCACAGTTATGGTTATAATCTGTGTATTTCCTTCCATCCTCTTTCCCACCATTTGTACTTTTATTTCTCCCATCTCCCTACCCCTCCTCAATAGTTTTCACTTTTCACCACCTCCTCCTGCAGCCTTCCCTTCCTTCTTTTAGCCACCTTCCCTTTTACTCCCCTTTACCCTTGCTGCATCTTCCCTCCCTTTTTAGCTTCCTTCCAGTTTCTTCACCCTTCCCCTCCTATTGCCTATAGAGCTAGTTAGGATTATATACTTAAGTTTATTGTTCCCTCCTTGAACCAAATCAGATGAGAGGGCCTCTCAAACAATGTTCATCTCCCTCCCCTTTTTCCCTCTACTATAATTTTGTACTTCTTCCCGTGATGTAATTTACCATTTTTTGCTTCCTCCTTTTCATACCTCCTGTTACAATCCCTTGGCATACTTAAATCATATTTTTAACATGACATCATTTACTTTATACCCATTCCCTCTATGTATATCCCTTTTATATTTCATAATAGATGCACAGTTCTCAAGATTAACAAGTATGATCTTCCCTTGTAGGGAGGCAAACAGTTTGCCCAAATTGATTAACAAGTTTTTGTTTTGTTTTGTTTTGTTTTTTCCTCCCCTGTTTACCTTTTTATGCCTCTCTTGAGACCTGCATTTGAAGATCAAATGTTCTATTAAATTCTGGCGTTTTTGTCAGGAAGGTCTGGAAATCCCTTACTTCATTGAATGACCATCTCATTGCCTGAAATGTTATGCTGAATTTTGCTCAGTGGTTTATCCTTGATTGTAGTCCCGCCTCCTTTCCCTTACTGAATATTGGATTCCAGTTCCTTTGATCTTTTAATGTAGAAGCTGCAGGGTCCTATGTGATCCTGACTGTAGCTCCTCAATATTTGAATGGTCTCTTTCTGACTGCCTGTAGTATTTTCTCCTTCACTTGATCTGTCATTTGACAAGTATATTTCTTGGAGTTTTGAGTTTGGAGGTGAATGGTGGATTCTTTTGATGGCTATTTTGACCTCTGGATCTAGCACTTCTGGGCAGTTTTCCTTGATGATTTCCTGGAAGATGTTGTTCACACTCTTTTTTTCATCGTGGCTTTCTGGCAGGCCAATAATTCTTAAATTTTCTCTCCTGGATCGATTTTCCAGGTCAGTTGTTTTTCCAATTAGATATTTTACATTTTCTTCTATCTTTTCATTCTTTAGATTTTGTTTGACTGATTCTTGCTGTCTCGTGGAGTCATTAATTTCTACTTGCCCAATTCTAATCTTTATCAAATTATTTTCTTCTGTTAACTTTTACATCTCCTTTTCCATTTGTCCAATTGTTCCTTTTAAGTAGTTATTTTTTCCAGTTAATTTTTGTACTTCCTTTTCTATTTGTTCAATTTTCCTTTTCAAAGAGATATTCTCATCAGTGAATTCTGTTTTTATACTTTTAAAATCATTGGCCAGTTCTTCTTCTCTTTCCTTCTTCAGTTGTTCCAGGAGAGCTCTTTGCGCATACAAGCAGTTCATAGTCCCTTCTGAATTTTCATATGGAAGTACAGTCTCACTACTGACCTCTTTGGTATTTGTGTTTTGGTCCTTATCCCCATAGAAAGATTCTATGGTTTTTTCTCCCTTCTTTTGCTTTTTCTTGTTCATGATGTTGATTGTGTGTTGTGGCTTCTGGTTATTTCAGTTAGAAGCTGGAGAACTTTGTGTTGAACTGACTTGTGTGAAAAAGCTAAGAGCAGGTTTTTGTTTTGTGTTTCCTGGATAAGCCCTGGGGTTAGCTTGTTAAGCATGGGGGAAGGGTGGTCTAGTCAAGTGAGATTGCCTCAACTGAACTGAGGCAAAGGCAAGCTCAGGTGATGGTGATCCCAGCTGCCCTATTGTCTTCCCATCTCCCCTAGAGTGCTGATGTACGCCTAGATCCTAGTGGGAGTTTCCAACCCTCCTGGGGCTCCTCTCCTGATGCTGAGGTTTGCCTATGTCTTAGTATGAGTTTCCTCCACCCTGGATCCCCTCTCCTTCCGGTTTGCCTCCGCCACAGTAAGAGAAATCCCCCTTAACTATTTTCCTAGCCTCAGGTGTTATGAGACTATTTGCTCTCTCTGCTGTTCCCACTGATCCAGGATTTTTCTGGGGAAATATTTTATAGTTCTTTCAAGGTCATCAAGGGGGGAGGAGAAAGCATTTACTGATCACTCCACCATCCTGGCTCCTGGAAGTTCAAGTAGGTGACTTATAGAAGTTTAATCCTTAGGCTAAAAGTCTCAGGAGCTGCTGCACTGAAACCTGGTGCTCAACAGCTGTCACTGGCTCAGCTCTGCTGGTCTCTCACCCTGGACTGATGGTCTGCTGGTTCCTCCTGCTGCTGTCTCAGGTTTCCTGAGGCCCTCCCACTCTGCTGCGCTGGATGCACTGCACTCCGCACTGTGGGCTCACCCCCGTGGAACAGATCCTTCCCGTGGACCTTCCAGTCTGTCCTGCGCTTTGAATCTTCCAGTCTGTCTCCTATTGGATTCTGCACCTCCAAAATTTGGTCAGATTCTCTTTTTAGAGGTATCTGAAGGAATTTATCAAAGAGCTTAGGTGAGTTGTTGCTCTCACTCCACCATCTTGGCTCTGCCCCCTGCTCATCATTTTTTTTTCTTTTCCCTTTCTTTTGGATTTGAGCTCTGCTCCCTGAGTGGAAAGGGTGCTGTCTCAAACTTCTTTAACCAAGGGACACGGGTTCTGGCTGTTTATGTGGTGCTGCACTGATGTTGCCCTGGGCCCATGGGGAACCCTGGTACTGCTCTAAGGGGATGTGGTAGGTTGTGGCTAGCACTGATGGAGGTCATAGGGGTCTGGCAGCTTACCTGATGCTAAGTCAGGGTCCTAATGGTAGTGTCTTGCATGTCCTAAAGCTTGTGGAGTGTTTCTGTGTTTCCCAAGGGCTACTCAGAAGGCAGGAGAGGCTGTCTGTTTTCCTGAGTGAAACAGACCCTTTTTGCAGATCTTCCAAGTTTCTTGGGCTAAAAAATTGTTTCACTCCATCTTTTTGATGATTATTCTGTTCCAGGATTTGTTTGGTGGCACTCTTTTATGATTGTTTGGAGGTAAATATGGGAGAATTGTGGCAATGTCTTGCTTACTCCACCATCTTGGCTCTTGGAAGTCTAAATCCTAACACCAATATTTTTGAGATGGTATTACAGAGATTCAAATTACAAAACATTTGCAACTCTCTAATGTCACTTCAAAAATGTTAGTATTATATTCTGCTTCTCTTTGGATTCTCCTTTGTCTCAAAATTGTGAAAAGAAATGTGAGCATAGATAGATTATAACATGTGATCCAAGAAAACTGTGAAAAGAGAATGAGCGACAAAAAATCCATGGGCAGGCCTAGTGCTACATTGATTTACATCACATTCAAAAATACCTGGAGGCAGGTCCCTAATACACTAGCAGACCTTCAGTGGAGGCCTCATGGGAGGACATGAACTAGAGGCATACAGGATGAGAAAGAAAGTGTGATTGGGTAATGATCTGCATCTTGGGTGAGATAGTAGAGCCAAAAATGTAACTTTGTGAGTCTCAAAGTGGATCATTGACCTTGTATGGACTTCATAGGTCTTAGGAAATTATTTTTGACTCAACTAATGAGTTACCCTTTGTTGAAGCTTTAATCAGATATACTTGTATATGTAGACAATGATCTCGTGGTAAGGAGGTGTGTGGAAAGTATAAGAAAATGGAGAGAAAATACTTCCTACCGCAATCTTTACTGTCAGTTAAAAGATCCTGGAATCCAAGGCAATTTCTCTATCATCTCTAGACAAGAAATCAAGCACAGATTTCTGTACTTTGCTGCTAGGAGCCCATGTTCTTGAAATCAGCCTGGAGAAGATTGCTTGAAATGCTGGCAATGTCCTAGTTGCTCTGACCAATTTGCAAAGTAGTTGTTTATTCATTTGGCATTCCAGGAACCGTGAGCTGGCCACTTGTGAAGAGAGTCCCTGAATTTTGGCTCCAGACTTTAACCTTCAAAGGCTTGATTGGACCAGATTCACACATTTGTTTTGCTTCTGAGAACATGGTTACTGTGCCAGGGCTTGGCACACTGCATTGGTAAAGCACCACTGCAACTTTAGGTCTCCTGTGAAATGAGAAGCCACTGTCATAGCAGCAATATAAAAGAATAGCAAAAACATCTGAAAATCAGTAAATAGGTAACATTTCAGATAAATAATAGAACACCCTAGATAGGGTAGGAAACCATTAGCTGAATACAAGGGGAGACAGTCATCAATTTGAAAGCATTCAATACAGTTAGCTAGGCACTAGTTATGTGTTTTGAATGTTTCAGTATATCTACATACACATGCATGAATTGTATATGTGTGAGAAATGTGCAGAGTATCTTTTGTACAAAACTATAGAAGATAATATATCATTTTGGATGGATAGAACATTATCCAGGTATGAAGCATTAAATAGTGACTTAACACATAAAAATCAGATGATAGTAAAAGCAGCATTCCAGTTTTGGGGTGGATTATTGCTCATATATGACAAGGTGGTTGACAGGACTAACTGCATTCAAATCCCAGAACAGCCTTGATCTCATATTCTAACTCTGATTTTAAGATAACTGTGCTCTGGAAATTAAGTATTTTTTCTCATCATCGATGCTGTCTATAATGTGAGCAGAAAGTATGGCAGTAGCTCAGAACTATTTCCAATAATGCCTCTTTTCTCCTGGAGATCTCACTGGAAAATAAATCAGAATCAAATATGGAAATATCCATCCAGACCATTGCCAGTCAACTGAGAAGCATACATTATTTATGGAGTAAAGTCTGGGAGTTCTTCCAGAGAAATACCTAGAACTAGAGTTAAGATTCATCAATGCCTTTAAACTAACAATAGTTTCACTAACAAATTAGCTATTCATTTTCTAACAGTATCAATATTGTCTTTGACAAATGCTATACGTTGACAATAAGCTTGGCCTCAAGTGGAATGGCAGAAATATAGATGGCTGGCTGACCTCAGAGAAATGGCATAGTGCTGCTGAGTGCCCTCAAGTCTCTTCTTAAACAAAGATGTCTCCTTTGTGAAGCAATGTGTGCAATATGTGCAAGTGCTGAAATACTATAGTCCTTGGAGAGTTAAATTGAAGGTCACCCAAAAGTCGATGAATAAAGCTGTGACATAGTACCTTTGAAAGATTGCATGTGAGAAGAAGCACAAAGGATGCCATCAGATGTATGATCAGTAAAGGAGATTAGCTAATCACACGGGAGTATCAGGGGACAGCTAGTACACTCCACTGATATCCATATAATGTCAAGAAATGGGATGCAGCAGCAGAACTCTATCACATTGGGTGGATCACTAGTGGAGAGCTACAGGAGGGCTGGGACAAGAGAAAAGGCATGGATGTGCCACTCATGATCTGAACCATTGAAGTAGATACCCACATCAGTGGAAAACCCATTGACATATTTAAATTGTAGAAAGTAAGATCTTTGTAATCTTGATGGATGGATATAATGATTCATTGTTATATTTATGTCATGTATGGGGTATGTGGGGTATTCAAGGAGCACTTGCATCTCTGGTGTGAACCCTTTCCAGAACTGCTCATCCATGTTTGGTGTCCAGGCATCTCTCACCAAACTCTCACCTGTGATTTCAAGAAGCTGTAGCATGTCTAGCATGTACAGACCTTACTCTGGTAAAAGTAATTAAATTAATTAATTTTTAAAAATGTGATAGAGGAATTTTGACCACAATCATGTGAAGACTTTTCCTGGCAGAATGGGTGGATGAGAACAATTTCATCCAATGGCCATGAAGGTGGCTAAAGCAGACACAGTGAAACACTTGGAGTTTGATCAGACATCAAAGACACCAAGGTCATCCACTGCATCCTGAGCCATCGCCAGTTATCCTGACCTTTGGCTTGCCACTGGACTTCTGGAATGACTCTGGAAGGAAGAATGAGGCTGATGAATTGCAACTCTGCCTCATTTAAATCCAATTCATAGACAGGTCGAAACATCACACCATGATGTCATTGGTCCTCTTCAAAAAAGGACAAATAGCAGCAGCAGCAACAGCAGCATGTTGTAAGAAGTTAGCTCTTCATCACCTGCATATTTTCATCTTAGTTGTCTAGACTCTGAACTCCATCTTTCTGTCTGCAAGGTTTCTTCTGTGAGCATTATTGGGAAGCTTTCTATGTTACGTGTTTGTCAGCATTTTCATTATCTGCTTTTCTTTCTTCCCTCTGAGCTATTTCACAACTATTCTAAATCTCATCTAGCTAAAACTTGGCATCTAAATTGCCAGCTTAGAGAGAGTTCTTTCTCAAAAACAACAACAAAAACACCAGCTCAGTATCATCTGAGCCCAACTTTAGATGTATGTATGCCTTTTTGGAGGTAACTCTGAGTTCTGTTTTAAGATCAAGCTATAACTGAAGCTTTGAAGTTATTACATTAGATGATATATTGTTTATGGGAAGCCTCCTAGTGTATTATTTTTCAAATTATTTGTCTTAACTTCAGGGCACTTTCATCCTATAAGATACATTTCATAAATGGTTGCATTTACTGAATTTTCAAATTCCTTATTGCTTTGGATCATGAAAGAATATTAATTGACTTCAGCCGAAGTAAGGATGGAAGTTTTGTTTTGCTTATGCTTTTAAATGTTGGGCATAACTTTCCTTGCTGACTATTTTTCTGCTGTCTTATAATTTATTTTAAAACTTTTTTGTTAGAACATTGACTCAAACTGTCTTCCCAAAGTTAAAGTGGGACAGGATCGATGCCTTGTAGGTTGTCTCTGCTGCTTTGTGTGATAAACACTGTCTAACAAGTCTGGAAAAATCCATTTTGATGCGACTTCACCAATTAGACCTGTTAAATGGGCTTTGAATGACTGAATTTGGTTCAGTTTTACACCCAGTTACATTGTTACGTTAATGTTTTAAAGTGGAGTATAAACTACAGTACCATTAACATTAATTTCTAGTGTTTTTTTTATCAAGTCTGACTATAAGCAAATGAAATTGTAATTGTTTTATTGAGATTCAGTGTAACTTGATTACCCTCTAACTACTCAGTAATTTTTGGAAATTCTGTTCATTCATTCTGAACAGTAGCAGCTGACTTGTATGTGGAAGCCATTAGCATATGTTGCAGGAATGCCTTAAAATAAGTGCACACATTGAGTGACTCAGTAAGGGAAAAAAGGGGTCATATTTATGCTTTCATGCACAACATATTTATTATGCATTTCCTACAAAGAAAGGCCTGTGTTAAGTGCAAAAGCTAGAGAGGCAGTAGTCAGCTGACCAGCTTAACCAGTATCTTCCTAAGGTCTAAAGAGGAAGGCTGTGAGAATGTTGGACAGAACTCCTGGGGCAGATTTATGGGAGGGCATACACAAGACTGTTTCAGAATGGATAGGCACAACAGGATTATGATTGGTTGCAGCTGAAGGGAACACCCAATCAGTGAGATCCCAGGTGAGAGTATTGGAGTGTGTGGTTCTTGTGAAATGGAACATAATTATTTGTCTTCTCGGTGGCTGCTACAACCATAAGAACATTTGTTCCTTTGTTTTCTTTATGAGATGGTAGCACTTCTCTTTCAAATGGGCGGTAAAGAAATAAATGTAAACACGGTGTGAACACATATCCACCATGTAGTAGGCTGAAACCAACAGCTATTTCCAATGTAAATCTTAATTCCTGTATTTTAGCATTTTCTTACAGATTTCCAGTTGCACTTTAATGAGTGCCATGAATTATGATTTGAGTCCTTAAGCAACATATAGTCCTTCCCTTTTACTCTTTTCGTCCTATTTTACTGTCATTGAAAATGAGATTTCTGATGAGAGATTTTTGTGCTTTGTGCATAAAAGTCCTATTCTGTCACTCCAGCATGGTTTCTCTTACCTCTAATGGTTATTCTTCTTTTTTAAACAATTTATTTATTTTTTCCATTTGCAACATTCACTTTTACAAGAATTTGAATTCAAAAATATCTCCCCATCTCTCCGCACTCCCACCCCAGGACAGCATGCATCCCATCCATCCCTTTCTCCAGTCTGTCCTCCCTTCTTTACCCATAATTCTTCCACCCTCCCTGCTTCCTCTCTATTTTCCTGTAGGGCAAAATAGATTTCTATACTCCATTGCTTGTATAGCTTAATTTCCAGTTGCTTTCTAAAATAATTTTTGACATTCATTCTTAAAGCTTTGAGTTCTATATTCTCTCCCTCCCTCCCTACCCACAAGAAACCCTCCTTGAGAAAACAAGCAATTCAATATAGGTCATACATGTGTAACAATGCATAGCACTTCCATAATAGTTATGTTGTAAAAGACTAACCACATTTCCCTCTATCCTATCCTGCCCTCCATTTATTCCATTCTCTCCCTTGACCTGTCCTCCCACAATAGTGTTTGCTTCTGATTATCCCTTTCCCCAATTTGCTG
This sequence comes from Notamacropus eugenii, assembly GCF_028372415.1. Lineage (NCBI taxonomy): Eukaryota > Metazoa > Chordata > Mammalia > Diprotodontia > Macropodidae > Notamacropus > Notamacropus eugenii. Next base: position 91,045,999 of record NC_092879.1, on the reverse strand, counting down.
TCCTTTCTATAATCTTCCCTCTCCTCTCACCTTCCCCTTGCCCTCCTGCAGGGTAAAATAGATTTCCATATCCAATTGAGTGTGTGTTATTCCTTCCTTAAGCCAAATCCCATGAGAGTAAGACTCAATTATTTCTTTTCATCTCCTCCTCTTCCCCTCCATTGCAAAAGCTCTTTCTTCCCTCTTTTATGTGAGGTGATTTGCTGTATTCTGCCTCTCCTTTTCTTTTACTTCTAGTACATTCTATTCAACAGTAAATTTTACTTTTTTAGGTATTCTCCCTTCATATTCAGCTCACCCTGTGACCTCTGTCTATCTATCTATATATACATATACACCTTAACCCATGTACGTATACATACCTCCACATATATAATGTACACATACATACATACCCATACACATCTCCATATATATACATTCCCTCTAACTACCCTAATACTGAAAGAGGTCTCATGAGTTACAAATAACATCTGTCCATGTAGGAATGTAAACAGTAGAACTTTAATGATTTCCATAAGGATTCTCTTTCCTGTTTACCTTTCCATGTTTCTCTTGATTCTTGTATTTGAAAGTCAAATTTTCTATTCATCTCTGATCTTTTCAACAAGAATGCTTGGAAGTCCTCTATTTCACTGAAATTCCATTTTTTCCCCAAAAGTATTATACTCAGTTTTGCTGGGTGGTTGATTCTTGCTTTTAATCCTATCTCCTTTGACCTCTGGAATATCATATTCCAAACTCTCTGATCCCTTAGCGTAGAAGCTGCTAAATTCTGTGTTATTCTGATTGTATTTCCACAACACTTGAATTGTTTCTTTCTGTCTGCTTGTAATATTTTCTGCTTGACCTGGGAACTCTGGAATTTGACTATAATATTTCTAGGAGTTTTCCTTTTGGAATCGCTTTTAGAAGGTGATTGGTGACATCTTTCCATTTCTATTTTACTCTCTGGTTCTAGAATATCAGAGCAGTTTTCCTTGATAATTTCTTAGAAGATGATGTTTGGGCTCTTTTTTTGATCATGGTTTTCAGGTAGACCAATAATTTTTAAATTGTCTCTCCTGGATCTATTTTCCAGGTCAGTTGTTTTTCCAATGAGATATTTCACATTTTCTTCTATTTTTTTCATTTTTTTGGTTTTGTTTTATAATTTCTTGGTTTCTCATAAAGTCATTAGCTTCCATCTGCTCCATTCTAATTTTTTAAAGTACTATTTTCTTCAGTGAGCTTTTGAACTTCCATTTCCATTTGGCCAGTTCTGCTTTTTAAATCATTCTTCTCCTCATTGGCTTTTTGGGCCTCTTTTGCCATTTAAGTTAGCCCATTTTTAAAGGTGTTATTTTCTTCAGCATTTTTGGGCCTCCTGTAGCAAGTTGTTGACTGGCTTTTCATGATTTTCTTGCATCACTCTCATTTCTTTTCCCAATTTTTCCTCCTCCTCTCTTAACGGATTTTGAAAATCCTTTTTGAACTCTTCCATGTACTGAGACCATTACATAGTTATTTTGGAGATTTTGAATGCAGAAGCCTTGACTTTGATGTCTTCCACTAATAGTATGCTTTATTCTTCCTCATCTGAAAGGATGGAAGAAAATACCTTTCCACCAAGAAAGTAACTTTTTGTAGTCTTATTTTTTCCCCTTTTTGGGCATTTTCTCAGCCAGTTACTTGACTTTTGAGTCCTTTGTCAAGTGGGGTATATAATGTAGGGACCTGTAAGTTCTCAGTTTCTTCAAGGTGGCACAGTCAAGGTGTTTACTCCTGGCATGTTCTCTAGCCTATGAGCAGCCACAAGCACTTTTTCCTGCTTGGAAAGTATGAGTAGGATTCCCTCTCTACAGCCACCACCCATTCCACTACTCTAGCTTTCCTCCTCAACACCAGACTGTCACTCAGAACTGAGACCCAGATCAGTTACTTGATTCTCCCAGGGTCTTTAGGCAGAGGCCTCCAAATGTGGACACTGCTGCTGCCCTGGAGCAGGGTCTGGGGCCAGACTATGCTCCCTTCTCACCCAGTTGATAGAGTTTTCTTACTGACCATTGAAGCTGTCTTTGGCATTTTTGGGTTGAGAAATCTGGGAACTCCAGCTGCTACATATGATTCCATGCCCTGAAGTTTGTTCCAGTACTGTCTGTGCAGCGTGGACCAGGCTGGGCTGTGCTCCACTCTGAGCCTGGTGTGATAGATCTTTCCTATTGGCCTGTCTTGGGCTAGAAATCTGTTTCACTCTGTTATTTTGTGACTTCTGATGCTCTAATATTTGTTTAGTGTCATTTTTACAGGTATTTTATGGTCTATGGGGAGAGAGGTAGAGGAGGTCTGTCCTTCTACTGTACCATCTTGACTCCACCCCCTTTAATGGTTATCCTTAAACTGAAAGGTTCTACCAAGTCAGAAAAAAAGCTAGGGATGTGATGTAGTAACAGACTATGTCTATTGGCCAAATATTTACCTATGTTAGTACAGAGAGGCTTACTGCCAGGTGGTTGGATAGTAGGTGCTAATTGCTTTAGCCATGAAATAAAATAGCATATGACCCTGAATCCATTTGGAAATGATGGTGGTAGAATAATGGAAAATTTGCAGAGGATACCAAGAATCATATATTTAAAAAACTCTGTTTAAGCATTAATTTAGGTGTTGGTACTCTAAACATGAGGACTTTGTGCAGTGGCTAGCAAATAGGTAAGAAGTAGATAAGATAATAGAAGAACTGAAGCATATCAATATTAAAATTTTTGCAATGAATGAGACAAGGATAAAAAACCTAATTGGAAGCATTTCCTCTACAGAGAGGTAAGTAAAGTATATTTACTTCTCTGTCCAGAAGCAATAAAACCCTTTGAACACTTGGTCATCTCATGTTGTAGTGCTCATTAATGATCATAAGTAAAAAAAAAAATCACCCCAAAGATAATTACAAGCCTGAGCCAACCTCTGATGCAGAGGATTAAAAAAGGATAACATTTCAATGAAAAACTGGACAAGATCCTCCAAACCTAGTCAACATCTGCTTTGATACAGGGGAGGCCCTGTATCAGCAAAGCATATGTTGTAAAATGTGGTTTGGGATTGAGAGAAGAAAGAGACTTAGAGATTATTCAGAAGCTTCAGGTTTCTTTATAATGAATACTCTCTTGAAAGAGAGAGATGAAGGATATAGGACATGACAAATACCTAAGAATATCATATGCACAAACATACAAACACAGACACACACACACAAACACAAATGATTGACTTTTTAAAAACTGGCTACAAATAGGGGTCATTTCAGTATCAGCCGTTTTAGGTCCAAATTTAAAATCATCATGAATTTTAAAAGGAGTATAAAATTAAGAAGATGACCCTGCATAGGATTACAACAGCTACAATCCAAGCTATTTAAATAAGCTAAGTTTGAAAAATTGGAATTGAATAAAAACTGAACATAGACTTACATTATCACAGGTTTCCAGGAAAGTGTAACCAATATCAAGTTGCAAGTTTTAACCTGAAGGAACTCACTGATACTCAATAAACACATTCTTTCTCTCCTAAATAGAGAGGGTGTGAATTAGCCCTAGGAAATAGTAGTAAGAATAGAAGCTGATTTGCAAAAGGTTACAAAGGAGTATGGAAGATTGGGAAGAGTGCCCTTATAGAATCATGGAAAAATAGTGGAGAAAAGAAATCCTCAGAAAGTTTGATAAATAAGACATTATTACTAAGTCATATCATCTCCTCGAACATTAATAGATGAAACTGAAAAGAAGATGACAATGAGATAAGAAAATGAAGAGATTTCACAACATGCCTTTGGTGATCTTTCTTCATTATCAGTAAGTATGGAAATATTATATCTGGACCCTAATGCCTCAATGCCACATATACTGTATGAGGAAGTAGAAATGGCAGGTAAGAACATGAAGGTGAAAAGAACGACTGCAACTGACCAAACATACAGGAAAAATCTGTTCCATGAATAATGTCGTTTTAAAGGCACTCAGGTTTTCAATTTTCATGAAATATCAAAGAAAGGAAAGTTCCAAAAGAATAGAGTTCATCCCTCCTATTGTTATTAGTTTTTAATGGTAATTGGGAGGACATCAGTAATTCTCAATCTCTGTCTACTTTCTCATCTCCATTACAACCCTCGAGAATAGAATATTAATGTGCTTAGGGCAACCTTGATTAAAACATGAGAAGAAAATAGACTGGCTTTCAGTTGGTTTTCTTTTTGAAAATAATTATTTTGTTTTTGTGGATACCTTTTGTTTTTATATCATATTTATTTCTAAGTATGTCCCTGTAACTTCTCCTACCCAATAAGCCATCCTAATGACAAAGATTCAAAAAAAGGAGGAAAAATAGACATTTGAAACTGAGCAATACCTCAACCATGTGTGGCAGTATATCACAGATGATTTTCAACAGCAGGGTCACATTTTGATTAGTACACAGTTAAAAGAAGAGGTATCAAAAAATGCAAGATCCCTCTTTGTTTATTGTTTGTTTTTTTAGCTCAGTAAAAAATGTAGCCTTCAAGGATCTCCTTTAAATACATACAGATCTCCTGTGGCTCGGTTAAGATCATACAAAATCTCTTGCCAGACAGAACCACTTATTGTTTAACACACCTTTGGTTATGAATAACAAGGGAGGCCAAAAGGAGCAAGAAACTTGCCCAATGTGTTTAGCAAAGTCTAGGAAGACTTTCCACACAGGGGCCGAATAGAACAGGGATTGCTCATGGATGGTGAGGTTTCCCAAATGCTTCTTTTGAGATGGCATTGTACTGAGAGTTTTGGTCACTCAACAGATACTGACCTAGCAATTTGTAGAGGAAAAACCAAATGCACAAATAAAACATATCACTAATATTACTATGTGGTTAGATGATCAGCTCATAATCATAATCGTAGTCTCTGCTATTTATATATGGCACCTGAAGGCTTTGCAGAGTGTTTACAAGCTTGATCTCATTTGGACCACACAACAACACAGTGGGGAATGATTGTGATAGGCCATCCAGACACATACAATAAATAATAGCTGAAATTGATATGAGTGTTAAGGTTTGGGGATGATTTATTTTTCTTTTGTACTTTAAGACTTCTAAACCACTTTCCCTGATCTGATTCACCTAATTTTCATAAATATCCTATGAGGTATATGCTACAGGTATTATTATCACCTCCAATTTGAAGAGGAGGAAAGGGAGGCTCAGAGAAATGGAGTTACTTCCTCATGAATACACAACTCAGAAGTCTTAAGGGTGGGATTTGAATGCTGGTCTCTTTTCCAAATCCAATGTTCTTTTGACTATATCATCACTCCTGACCTCTGAAATGTTGACTCTAAAGTGCTAATAGAAAATAGCTGAGTTGAGGGGTGGAGCCAAGATGGCAGAGTAGAAAGACGGACCTATAAAAGCTGCCCCCCATAGCCCATAAAATACCTGTAAAAAATGACTAAACAAATTCTAGAGCAGCAGAAAGCACAAAACAACAGAGCAAAAGAGATTTCCAGTCCAAGGCAACCTGGAAGGCCAACAGGAAAGGTCTATCACACCGGCACAGGGCACAGCACAGCCCAGTGTGGTCAGCATGGCACAGCAGGGACAGGACCAGAACACAATTCAGGGAGCCACCAGCAGTAGCAGTTCCCAGATTCCTCAACCCATGAACGCCAAAGAGAACATCAAAGGTCAGTGAGAAAACTCTTTCACCTAGGAGAAGGGAACATGGTCTGGACTGCTGCCAGCAATCATTGCAGCAGCAGCATCCATTTTTGGACCCCTGGGGGAATTGAATTGCTGATCTGAATCTCAGCCCTGAGTAGTGGCGCTGGGGTGAGGAGAAGCACTGGCCTGGTGGAGCTGGTGGAGGCTCTGGAGAGGGAATTCTACTTGCAGATTATGGGAAGAAAAGCTTGCAGTACCTCCCAGACCAGAGTACAGGCCAGGAGAGGAGTAAACACCTCTCCCCTGATTGTGCCACCTTGGAGGAACTGAGAATTTACAGACTCCCAGAGAATATCCTCCTTTTGACAAAGGACTCAAAAGTCAAGTAATTGGCTGGGAAATGCCTCAAAAAGGGAAAAAACAAGGCTACAGAAGGTTACTTTGTTAGTGAACAGGTATTTTCTTCCATCCTTTGGGATGAGGAAGAACAATGCATACCATCAGAGGAAGACATAAAAAAAATCAAGGTTTCTGCATCCACAACCTCCAAAATAAGTATGCAATGGTCTCAGGCCATGGACGAGCTCAAAAAGGATTTTGAAAATCAAGCAAGAGAGGTGGAGGAAAATTTGGGAAGAGAAATGAGAGTGATGCAAGAAAGTCATGAAAAGCCAGTCAAGAGCTTGCTAAAGGAGACCCAAAAAAATCTTGAACAAAATAATACCTTTAAAATTAGACTAACTCAAGTGGCAAAAGAGGCCCCAAAAGCCAACGAGGAGAAGAATGCTTTGAAAAAGCAGAATTAGCCAAATGAAAATGGAGGTTCTAAAGCTCACTGAAGAAAACAGTTCTTTAAAAATTAGAATGGAGCAGATAGAAGCTAATGATTTTATGAGAAACCAAGAAATTGCAAAACAAAACCAAAAGAATGAAAAAGTGGAAGACAATGTGAAATATCTCATTGGAAAAACAATTGACCTGGAAAATAGATCCAGGAGAGACAATTTTAAAATTATGGGACTACCTGAAAGCCATGATCAAAAAAAAAAGAGCTTAGACATCATCTTTCATGAAATTATCAAAGAAAACTGCCCTGATATTCTAGAACCTCAGAGCACAAAATAAACACTGAAAGACTCCACTGATCACCTCCTCAAAGAGATCCAAAAAGAACAACTCTGAAGAATATTGTAGCCAAATTCTAGAGTTCCCAGGTCAAGGAGAAAATATCGCAAGCAGCCAGAGAGAAACAATTCAAGTATTGTCGAAATACAATCAGGAAAACACAAGATCCAGCAGTTTCTACATTAAGGGACTGTAGGGCTTGGAATATGATATTTTAGAAGTTAAAGGAACTAGGATTAAAACCAAGAATCACCTACCCAGCAAAACTGAGTATAGTACTTCTGGGGGAAAATGATCATTCAATGAAATAGAGGACTTTCAAGCATTGTTAACGAAAAGACTAGAGCTGAATAGAAAATTTGGCTTTCAATCATAAGAATCAAGAGAAGCATGAAAAGCTAAACAGGAAAGAAAAACCATAAGGGAGTTACTAAAGTTGAGCTGTTTACATTCCTACATGGAAAGAAAATATTTGTAACTCTTCAAACTTTTCTCACTATTTGGGTAGTTGGAGGAATTATGCACACGCACACACACATACACACATACACACACTCCGTGTGTGTGTATTTGTGTGTGTGTACACACACACACACACACAGAGCAACAGGGTCAGTTGAATAGGAAGGGATGATATCTAAAAAAATAAAATTAAGGGGTGAGAGAGGAATATATTGGGAGGAGAAAGGGAGAAATGGAATGGGGTAAATTATCTCTCATACAAGAGGCAAGAAGAAGCTTTTTCAATGGAGGAGAAAACAGGGGAAGTGAGAGGGAAAAAGTGAAGCTTACTCTCATTACATTTGGCTTAAGAAGGGAATAACATGCTCACTCAATTTGGTATGAAAATCTTCACACCACAGGAAAGAGGGCAAGAAGGAGATAAGTGGGGTGGGGGGATGATAGATGGGGAGCAAATAAGGGGAGGGATTAATTAGAAGCAAACACTTTTGGGGAGGGGCAAGGTCTAAAGAGAGAATAGAATAAGTGAGGTGCAGGGTAGGATGGAATGAAATATAGCTAGCCTTATACAACATGACTATTATGGAAATCTTTTGCAAAATTACACTTATATAACCTATATTGAATTGCTTGCCTTCTCAGTAGGGATGGGTGGGGAGGGAGGAAGAGAGAGAAGTTGGAACTCAACGTCTTAGGAACAAATCTTAAGATTTGTTTCTGCATAGAACTGGGAAATAAGAAATACAGGTAATGGGATATAGAAATCTACCTTGCCCTACAAGAAAAGAGACAAGATGGAGATAAGGGAAGGGAGGGATGTGATAGAAGTGAGGGCAGATTGGGGGAAGAGGTAATAAGAATGCATGGCATTTTGGGGTGGGGGGAGGGAACAGATGGGGAGTTAATTTGGAACTCAATATTTTGTGGAAATGAATGTTGAAACTATAAATAAATAAATAAACATTAAAAAAGAAAAGAAAATGAGCTGGGTCCAAAATTGAATAGAAAATTTAAGTCTGGATTACATTTGGGAAATTAAACTGGACTTTCAATAACAAATTGTTGTTCTCTTTTACCAAAACCCATCTTTTCATTACTAATATAGTGTCTCAGGGATTTTATCTAGCTGTGACACATAGAACCCCATGAACATTGAGGAATGAAAGCTGTGGCTGTGCAAAATGAGGATGGAGAGGCAAATGGTAGGCCCGCATAACTGTGCCCTATTACCATTGATGACATATAACGAAGTGGGGGAAAAGGGCATTATCATGAACATGAAGGATTAAAAAAGGAGGTGGACTTGACATATAGGAAGAGGTAATGGATGGAGAACTGAATGCTGTGTGGACATTGACAAAATTATAATACGGGGTGTGGAAAGTCTGCAGTCCATTTATTAGATTCTTTGTGGAGGATTTCTGGAAAGACTTTGACAACAGTTACGCAGGATGAGAAGGTATCACTGGGTTGATGCCTGGACTGGTTGAGGAAGTACCTCCATCCATGAGATCTAACAAGTACCTGTGACATGTAGAACTGCTGAGACAATTAATTCAGAATCAGCTGTCACAAATCTATGTTTATTTCCAAATTTTCAGACATACGTGGATTTGGTTTTTAGGAAAAAATAGAGTTTATTAAGGCAGAAAGGAATCTTTGTTACACAGTAGTTAAAATACACCTTTGGGTTGATAGAAGAATATTTCACTACTTTTCCTTTGCAAAAAATTGCATTGATGCTTTCTGTTTGCACTTCCCATCCAACATTCAAATGAATTCCCCTTTCCAAACCATTCTTTGTCCAGTTACCAACTTGTCACTGTCCTGCTCAAGAAGCTTTAGGGTTCCCAATAGTCTCTTGGATAAACTACAAACTGCACTCTCTGGTATTTAGAATCCTCCACAATGTGCTTCCAGTCTACTTTTCCAGTCATATTGCACATAATTTTCCTTCATATAATTGTCGAGATGAACTGGCCTATTTGCCTTTCTCAGTACATCATCTTCTCTCTCCTGTTTCTGTACTGTTAAACACACTGTCTCTTACAAAAGTTATACACTCTTCTTTCAGATATCACCTCCTACCTGAAATCTACACTGTTCTGACCCATGTGCCTGCCCACCCACCTCAATTTCTAGTGCCCTACCCCTGGAAATCATTCTTCATATTACTTGATATCTATTAAATTATCAGTGCATATATTGCTCCACCTCCTGCTCCACCCCCACAGTGGAATATTTTTTCCAACTTAGTAGTATTTTTTTTTCTAATTCCAAGTAAAGGTAGTTTTCAACATTCATTTTTATAAGTTTTTGAGTTCCAAATATTTCTCTCTCCACTTCCCCCTACATCCAGACAGCAACCAATCTGATATGTTATACAAGTACAATCATGTTAAACATATTTTCACATTAGTCATGTTGTGAAAGAAGAAAAAGAACAAAAGGGAAAAGCCACAAGAAAGAAAAATAAAAAAAAAGGTGAAAACAATATGCTTTAATCTTCATTCAGACTCCATAGTTCTTTCTCTGGATGTGGGTGGCATTTTCCATCATGAGTGTTTTGGAATTGTCCTCGATCATTGTATTGCTGAGAAGAGCTAAGTCTATCATAGTTAACTGATCGTTACACAGTGCTACAGTTACTATTTATAGTGTTCTGCTGGTTCTACTCACTTCACTCAACAACAGTTCATGCAGATCTTTCCAGGTTTTTCTGAAATCAGTCTACTCATCATTTTCCTGTTTTTTTTTTTTAATTTTCACATTAGTTATGTTGTAAAGAAGTATTGGAAGCAATGGGAGGAACCTCACAAAAAAAGAAACAAAACAAAATAACAAAAGACAAAAAGAGAGCAAATAGTATGCTTCAATCTGCATTCAGACTCCATAGTTCTTTCTATGGATGTGTATAGTATTTTCCATCATGAGTCTCTTGGAGTTGTCTTAGATCTTTACATTGCTGAGAAGTGCCAGGCCCATGAAAGTTAGTCGTCTCCCAATGTGACTGTTACTATATACAGTGTTCTCCTGGTTCTGCTCACTTCATTAAGTCTTTCCAGGTTTTTCTGAAATTCACTGACTTATCATTTCCTATGGAATAATATTATTCCATTATAGTCATACCACAACTTGTTCAGCCATTCCCCAATTGATGGACATCCCCTCATTCTCCAATTCCTGGTCACCACAAAGTGGTACTATAAATATTTTTGTACATGTGAGTCTTTTTCCTACTTTTATTATAATCTTTTTGAGATACAGATCTAGAAGTCTTATCACTGAATCAAGGGATATGCACAGTTTGGTTGCCCTTTGAGTTCCAAATTGCTCTCCAGAATCACTGAATCAAGGGATATGCACAGTTTGGTTGCCCCTTGAGTACCAAATTGCTCTCCTACAATGAAGTTATGTTCCATTTTTCTCGCAAATTCTCTAACATTTGTCATTTCTCTTTTCTATCATATTAGCCAATCTTATTGATTTCAGGTGATACCTCAGAGTTGCTTTAATTTGCATTTCTCTAATCAGCAGTGATTTAGAACATTTTTTTCATATGACTGTAGATAGCTTTACTTTCTTCATGTGATAACTACCTGCTCATATCCTTTGACCATTTATCAGTTAGAGAATGACTTGGATTCTTATAAATTTAACTCAGTTCTCTATATATTTTAGAAATGAGGCCTTTAGCAGAAACACTGGCTATAAAGACTGTTTCCCAGTTTTCTGCTTTCCTTTTAATCTACGCATTTGTTTTGTGTAAAATCTTTTAAATTTAATGTAATAAAATTACCCATTTTGCATTTCCTAATGTTTTCTGTCACTTGTTTGGTCATCATTTTTTTCTCTTCTCCATAGATCTGACTGGTAACCTATTCCTTGCTTTCCTAATTCGCTATGATATCATAGTATTACCTTTTATATCTTAATGATGTATCCATTTTGATTATTTTTGTATACAGTGTGAGATGTTGGTTTATGTAGATTTTCTGCCCTACTGTTTTCCAGATTTCCCAGCAGTTTTTTGCCAAATAGTGAGTTCTTATCCCAGAAGCTAGAGTCTTTGGGTGTATCATACAGTAGATTATTATAGTCATTTGCTACTGTGCTTATGTACCTTACCTATTCCACCGATCCACCTCTCTATTTCCTAGCCAGTACCAAGTAGTTTTGATGATTGCTGCTTTATAATATAGATTTAGATCTGATATGGCTAGGCTACCTTCCTTCAAGCTTTTTCCCATTAATTTCTTTGGCATTCTTGATCTTTTGTTCTTCCAGATGAATTTTGTTATGATTTTTTCTTACTCTATCACATAATTATTGGTAGTTTGATTGGTATGGCTCTGAATAAGTAAATTCATTTAGGTAGAATTGTCATTTTTATTATATTAGCTTATCCTACCCATGAACAATTGATATTTTTCCAGTTGTTTATATCTGACTCCATCTGTGTGAAAAGTATCTTGTAATTAAGTTCATATAGTTCCTGGGTTCATCTTGGTAGGTAGATTCCCAAATATTTTACGTTGTCTACAGTTATTTTAAATGGAATTTCTCTTTCTATCTCTTGCTGCTGGACTTTGTTGGTAATACTTACAAATATTGATGATTTGTGCTGGTTTATTTTATATCCTGCCGCTTTTCTAAATTTGTTTATTATTTCAAGTTTTTTTTACTTGATTCTCTGGGATTCTCTAAATATGCCATCTTATCATCTGCAAACAGCGACAGCTTTGTTGCTTCTTTGCCTATTCTAATTCCTTTAATTTCTTTTTTCTTCTCTGATTGCTAAAGTTAACATTTATAGTACAGTATTGAATAACTTTGGTGATAATGGACCTCCTTCTTTTACCCCCAATCTTATTGGAAATGCCTTGATCTTAACACCATTGTATAAAATGCTTTCTGATGCTTATAGTTAGGTACTACTTATCATTTTAAGGAAAGCTCCATTAAGGAAAGCTATGTTCTCTAATTTTTTTTTTTAAATAGAAATGGGTGCTGTATTTTATCAGAAGGTTTTCCTACATCTACTGAGATAATCATATGATTTCTGTTAATTATGTTATTGATATGGTTAATTATCCTGATAGTTTTCCTAATATTGAGCTAGTTCTGTATTCCTGATATAAATTCTACCTGGTCATAGTGTATTATCTTCATGAGAAATTATTGCAATGTCTTTGCTAATGTTTTATTGAAAATTTTGTCATCAGTAGTCATTAGGGAAATTGGTCTATAATTTTCTTTCTCTGTTTTGGCTCTTCTTGGTTTAGGTGTCAGCAACATATTTGTATCAAAGAAAGAATTTGATAGAACTTCTTCACTTAAATTTCCAAATAGTTTATATAGTATTGGAATTAATTGTTCTTTAAATGTTTGGTAGAATTCACTTGTAAATCCATCTGGCCCTGGAGTTATTTTCTTAAGGAGTTCATTGGTGGCTTCTTTGATTTCTTTTTCTAAAATGGGGTTCTTTAAATATTTTATTTACTCTTCCATTAATCTGGACAATTTATATATGTTTTGTAAACATTCCTCCATTTTACTTAGATTGCCAGATTCATTGGCATACAGTTGGTCACAATAGCTCCTAATTATTGCTTTAATATCCTCTTCATTGGTGGTAAATTTACCCTTTTCACTTTTGATCCTGATAATTTTGTTTTATTCTATCTTTTTAAAAAATCAGTTTAACCAAAAGTTTTTTCTATTTTATTGCTTCTTTAAAATAAAGCAAGCTTTTAATTTTATTTCTTATGTCAATACTTTTCTTACTTTCAGTGTCATTAATTTCTCATCTGGGTTTCAGAATTTCTTATTTGTTATTTAATTAAGGATTGTTAATTATTCTTTTGTAACTTTTTATATTGCATACCCAATTCATTGATCTGCTCTTTCACTATTTTATTCATGCAAGCATTTCCCCTAAGTACTACTCTGGCTACATCCCATAAATTTTGGTATGTTTTCTCATTATTGATTGTTTCTATGATTTGTTGTTTGACCCATTCATTCTTTAGGATTAGATTATTTAGTTTCCAATTAATTTTTAATCTGTGTTCTCATGGCCTTTTATTACATGTGATTTTGATTATATCATGATATGAAAAGGATACATTTAGTATTTCTGCCTTTCTGCACTGGATTGCAAGGTTTTTATGCCCTAGTACATGGTCAGTTTTTGTGTATGTGTCATGTACTGCTGAGAAAAAGGTGTATTCCTTTCTATCCCCATTCAGTTTTCTCCAGAGGTCTGTCATATCTAACTTTTCTACAATTCTGTTCAACTCCTTAACTTCTTTCTTATTTATTTTGAGGGTTGATTCATTTAGTTGTGCACTGGAGTATGAGGTTTTTATACCTTAGTACATGTTCAGTTTTTGTATATGTGCCATGTACTGCTGAGAAAAAAGTATATTTCTTTTTCAATTTTCTCTGTTCAATTTTCTCCAGAGATCTATCATATCTACCTTATCAAGAGTGCTATTCACCTCTTTAACTTCCTTACTGTTTGTTTTGAGGTTAGATTTATCAAGTTCAGAGAGGGGGAGGTTGAGGTTTCCCAGTAGTATAGTTCTGCTGTCTGTTTCTTTCTGTAACTCCCTTAACTTCTCCTCTAAGAATCTGAATGCTATACCATTTGGTGCACATACGTTTAGTAATGATATTGCTTCATTGTTTGTGGTGCCTTTTAGTCTACAGGATGTAGTTTCCTTCCTTATCTCTTTTGATTATATCTATTTGTGCTTTTGCTTTGTCTGAAATTAGGATCGCTAGCTCTGCTTTTTTTACAGGATATATTACATGAAGCATGATATATTCTGCTCCAGCCTTTTACCTTTACCCTTTTTGTATCCCTCTGTTTCAAATATATTTCATGTAAACATATTTTTTGGATTATGGTTTTTAATCCATTCTGCTATCTGCCTCCATTTTATTGGAGGGTTCATCCAATTCACATTCACGGTTATGATTGCTATCTGTGTGTTTCCCCCCATCCCCCCATTTATACTTTTAGTTCTCCCTTCCCCTCCACAGTAGAGTTTTATTTTTTGACCACAACCTCCCTCTGTCTTCCCTCCCTTCTGTCAGCCCCTATCCCTTGGTTTTCCCTTTCCTTTACTACTTCTTCCCTCCCTTTTAGCCTCCCTTCCCTTTTCTTTCCCCTTTCTCTCCTACTGCCTATAGGGCAAGTTAGATTTCTGTACTTAACTGAGCTTGTTGTTCCCTCCTTGAACCAAATCAGATGAGAGTAAATCTCCAATGGTGCTCATCTCCTTCCCCTCTTTCTCTCTACTGTAATGTACTTTTGTGCCTCTTCCTATGATGGAATTTACCATTTTCTGTCTCCTCCTTTTCACATCTCCCAGAACAATCCCTTCACACTCTTAAATCACATTTTTGTCATCACATCATTTAATTTATACCCACTCCCTCTATCTATGTACATCCATTTTAAATATCATAATAAATATATATCTCTCAAGATTAACAAGCATCATCTTTCCTTATAGGGATGTAAACAGTTTTCCCATATTTCATAACAAGTTTTCCCCGTTTACCTTTTTATGCCTCTCTTGAGACTTGTATTTGAAGATCAAACTTCCTATTGAGCTCTGGTCTTTTCATCAGGAAGGTCTGAAAATCCCTTATTTCATTGAATGTCCATCCTGAAATATTATGCTCAGTTTTGCTGGGTAATTGATCCTTCTATACTTAACTGAGTGTGTATGTTTTCCCCTCTTTGAACCAAATCAGATGAGAGTAAATCTCAAACAATGCTCATTCCTTTCCTTCTTTTCCTCTCCTGAAAGAGATCTTTTGTACGTCTTCACATGATGTAATTTACCCTATTTTACCTCCTCCTGTCCTCTTATCCCAGCATAATCCTTTTTTTTACCCCTTAATTATTTTATATTATCACATCAAAGTCAACTCATACTCACCCATCTGTCTATGTATCCTCCTTCTAACTGCCCTAATAGAGATACAGTTCTCAAGATTTAGAAGTGTCATCTTCCCATCTTTTAAAGTTAACAGTTTAAACTTATTGAATAACATGTTTTCTTTCCTTTTTACCTCTTGTGGGTTCTCTTGAGTCTGGTATTTGAAGGTCAAGTTTCTGTTGAGTTCTGGTCTTTTCATCAGGAAAGTTTGAAAGTTCCCTATTTCATGGAATGTCTATCTTTTCCCCTGAAAGATTGTGCTCATTTTTGTTGGGCAGTTGTTTCTTGGTTGTAATCCAAGCTCCTTTGCCTTCCAAAATATCATATTCTAAGCACTTTAATCCTTTAATATAGAAGTTGCTAAGTCCTGTCTCATCCTGACTGTGTTTCCTTGACATGTGAATTGTTTCTTTCTTACTGCTTATAGTATTTTCTCCTTAAACTGATAATTGTGGAATTTGGGTACCTTATTCCTTGGAGTTTTCATTTTGGGATCTCTTTCAGTAGGTGATCAGTGACTTTCAGTGACTGTTTTACCCTTGGCTTCTAGGATATCAGCACGGTTCTCCACGATAATTTCTTGAAAGATGCTATCCAGGTTCTTTTTTTGGATCATGGCTTTCAAGCAGTCCAATAATTCTTAAATTATCTCTCCTAGATCTATTTTCCAGGTCAGTTTTTTCCCCAATGAGGTATTTAACATTTTCATTCTTTTGATTTTGTTTCTCTGATTCTTGGTTTTTCATACTGTTTAGATTCCACTTGCCTAATTCTTATTATTAAGAAATTATTACCTTCATGTAGCTATGCTACTGCCTTTTTCCATTTGGAGAAATCTACTTTTTAAATTAAATTTATTTATTTGCTTTCAATTTTCAGCATTCATTTCCACAAGATTTTGAGTTTCAAATTTTCTCCCCATCTCTCTCCTCTCCCACTCCAAAACACCATGTATTCTGATTTCCCTTCCACCAATCTGCCCTCCCTGCTATCACAACCCTCCCTTCCCTTATCCCCATCTTCTCTCTTTTCTCATAATGCAAGATAGATTTCTGTACCCCATTACCTGTATTTCTTATTTCCTAGTTACATGCAAAAAACAATTCTCAAAATTCATTCCTTAAACTTTGAGTTGCAACTTCTCTCCCTTCCTCCCTCCCCACCCATCCCCAGTGAGAAGGAAAGCAATCCAATGCAGGCTATATATGTGTAGTTTTGCTAAAGCCTTCTATAATAGTCATGTTGTGAAAGACTAAGTATATTTTCCTCCAACCTATCCTGCCCCCTATTTATTCTAATCTATCTTTAGACCTTGCCCCTCCCCAAAAGTGTTTACTTCTAATTGTTCACTCCTCCCATCTGCCCTCCCTTCTATCATTCGCCTCACCCCACTTATGCCCTTCTCCCATACTTTCCTATACTGTAAGATAGATTTTCATACCAAATTGAGTGAGCATGTTATTCCCTCCTTAAGCCAAATGTGATGTGAGAGTAAACTTCACTTTTTCCTTCTCACCTACCCTCTTTTCTGCTCCTTTGAAAAAGCTTTTTCTTGCCTCTTGTATGAGAGATAATTTGCCCCATTTCATTTCTACCTTTCCTCTTCAAATAAATTCCTCTTTCACCGCTTAATTTTGTTTTTTTTTTATATCATCCCTTCCTATTTAACTCACCGTGTGCCCTCTATCTATATATATATGTGTGTGGGTAAAATTCCTCCAACTACCCAAATACTGAGAAGAGTTTGAAGAGTTACAAATGTTTTCTTTCCATGTAGGAATGTAAACAGCTCAACTTTAGTAACTCCCTTATGGTTTTTCTTTCCTGTTTAGCTTTTCATGCTTCTCTTGATTCTTATGATTGAAAGCCAAATTTTCTATTCAGCTCTAGTCTTTTCGTTAACAATGCTTGAAAGTCCTCTATTTCATTGAATGATCATTTTCCCCCAGAAGTACTATACTCAGTTTTGCTGGGTAGGTGATTCTTGGTTTTAATCCTAGTTCCTTTAACTTCTAAAATATCATATTCCAAGCCCTACAGTCCCTTAATGTAGAAACTGCTGGATCTTGTGTTTTCCTGATTGTATTTCGACAATACTTGAATTGTTTCTCTCTGGCTGCTTGCGATATTTTCTCCTTGACCTGGGAACTCTAGAATTTGGCTACAATATTCTTCAGAGTTGTTCTTTTTGGATCTCTTTGAGGAGGTGATCAGTGGAGTCTTTCAGTGTTTATTTTGTGCTCTGAGGTTCTAGAATATCAGGGCAGTTTTCTTTGATAATTTCATGAAAGATGATGTCTAAGCTCTTTTTTTTTTGATCATGGCTTTCAGGTAGTCCCATAATTTTAAAATTGTCTCTCCTGGATCTATTTTCCAGGTCAATTGTTTTTCCAATGAGATATTTCACATTGTCTTCCACTTTTTCATTCTTTTGGTTTTGTTTTGCAATTTCTTGGTTTCTCATAAAATCATTAGCTTCTATCTGCTCCATTCTAATTTTTAAAGAACTGTTTTCTTCAGTGAGCTTTAGAACCTCCATTTTCATTTGGCTAATTCTGCTTTTTCAAAGCATTCTTCTCCTCGTTGGCTTTTGGGGCCTCTTTTGCCACTTGAGTTAGTCTAATTTTAAAGGTATTATTTTGTTCAAGATTTTTTTGGGTCTCCTTTAGCAAGCTCTTGACTGGCTTTTCATGACTTTCTTGCATCACTCTCATTTCTCTTCCCAAATTTTCCTCCACCTCTCTTGCTTGATTTTCAAAATCCTTTTTGAGCTCTTCCATGGCCTGAGATCATTGCATACTTATTTTGGAGGTTGTGGATGCAGAAACCTTGATTTTTTTTTATGTCTTCCTCTGATGGTATGCATTGTTCTTCCTCATCCCAAAGGATGGAAGAAAATACCTGTTCACTAACAAAGTAACCTTCTGTAGCCTTGTTTTTTCCCTTTTTGAGGCATTTCCCAGCCAATTACTTGACTTTTGAGTCCTTTGTCAAAAGGAGGATATTCTCTGGGAGTCTGTAAATTCTCAGTTCCTCCAAGGTGGCACAATCAGGGGAGAGGTGTTTACTCCTCTCCTGGCCTGTACTCTGGTCTGGGAGGTACTGCAAGCTTTTCTTCCCATAATCTGCAAGTAGAATTCCCTCTCCAGAGCCTCCACCAGCTCCACCAGGCCAGTGCTTCTCCTCACCCCAGAGCCTCCACTCAGGGCTGAGACCCAGATCAGCAATTGGATTCCCCCAGGGGCTTTAGGCCTAGGGCTCCAGAAATGCGTGCTGCTACCACCTGAGGCCACTTGGAGCTGCCTGGGGCTGCCTGGGTCTGGGGCTAGGGCAGGAGGACCCTGTTCCCTTCTCACACAGGTGAAAGAGCTTTCTCACTGACTGTTGAAGTTGTCTCTGGAGTTTGTGGGTTGAGGGATCTGGCAACTGCAGCTGTTGCTGGTGGCTCTCTGAAGGCTGCTCTGGTCCTGTCCCTGCCACATTGCTTGGGCTGTACTCTATTCCAACCCCGATGGGATAGACTATTCCTGTTGGCTTTCTAGGCTGCTTTCAGCTGGAAATCTTTCACCCTGTTGTTTTGTGGCTTCTGCTGCTCTAGAATTCGTTTAGAATAGTTTTTTTATAGGATTTTTATGGGCTGTGAGGGGAGACCTTTTACAGTTCATCCTTCTGATTGCCAGGTATTTGACTTTTGAGTCCTTTGTCAAGAGGAGGGTATACTCTGGGGGTCTGTAATTTCTCAGTTCCTCCAAAGTGGCACAATCAGGGGAGAGGAATTTATTCCTCTCCTACCCTGCATACTAGTCTGGGATTAAACAAAATCTTTTCTGCCCAGCGTCTGCGAGTACAATTCCCTCTCCAGAGTCTCCACCAGGCCACCATGCCAGTGCTTCTCCTCACCCCAGGGCCACTACTCAGGGCTGAGATTCAGATCAGCAGCTCAATTCCCCCAGGGGTCCAAAAATGGATGCTGCTGCTGCAATGATTGCTGGCAGCAGTCCAGACCATGTTCCCTTCTCCTAGGTGAAAGAGTTTTCTCATTGACCTTTGATGTTCTCTTTGGGGTTTATGGGTTGAGGAATCTGGGAACCACTACTGCTGGTGGCTCTCTGAATTGTGTTCTGGTCCTGTCCCTGCCACATTGCTTGGGCTGTGCTCTATTCCAACCCCGATGGGATAGACCATTCCTGTTGGCCTTCTAGGCTGCTTTCAGCTGGAAATCTCTTTCACTCTGTTGTTTTGTGGCTTCTGCTGCTCTAGAATTTGTTTAGAATAGTTTTTTTACAGGTTTTTTATGGGCTGTGAGGGGAGACCTTTTATAGTTCATCATTCTGCACTGCCATCTTGGCTCAGTCCCCAAGCGTTTTACTTTTTAAGGTGTTTTCTTCAGTCAATTTTCCCCTCATTTGGCCAATTTTATTATTTAGGGAATTGTTTTCTTCAGTTAAGTTTTCTCCTTCCTTTTTCAAGCTGTTGACTCTCTCTTGTGTAATTCTCATTTATTTTACCAATTTTTCTTCTGCCTCTCTTTTTTGAATTTTAAAATCATTTTGGGGATTTTTGGGATTGATACCAATTCATATTCCCCTTAGAGGCTTTGCTTGTAGGCATTTTGACATTGTTGTCCTCTTCTCAGTTTGTGTTTTGATTTTCCCTGTCTTCACAGTTGCTTTTTATGGCCATGATTCTTTTCTATTTTTTGCTCATTTTTTAGCCTATTTCATGTGTTTTAGTATTGAGCTGTCTTCCTGGCACACAGGGAGCACTGTCTCATGCTACTTGTGCTGGGGGCTGGTGTCCTGGTCACTTGTTTTCAGCGTTGAGCCTCAGGTCCTGGTGGCTCTCCTGCATTGTGCTGGCCCACCCTAGTCACACCTATTGTTCTGTGGGTTCCAAGGTTGCCAGTCTGCCTTCTGCCCTGGGACTGGAGCGCTCACATATGATCTGCTGTACCACTACCCTACTGATCTATGCTGGAGCATCCTCATTTGCTAACCTTTGCTGCGACTTAGTGTCTTCTGCTTGCTTGTCTGGTCACCATCTATACTGGACTTCACTCCTGTTTAACCAAGTGAGACAGACATTTTCTAAAGACATTCTAAGTTGTCTTAAGCTGGAAAATTGTTTCACTCCGTCTTTTTGTAGGTTCTTTCACTCCAGAACCTGTTTAGAGCCTTGCTTTCATGTTGTTTCCAAGGGCAACTAAGGAGAGCTCAGGCAACTTCCTGGCTTTTTTCCTCCATCTAAGTGTAAGCTTCTTTAAGGCAGGGATTGTTTTGGTTTTGTCTCTGTCTCTCCAGTACCTAATGTAATGCTTGGCACAAAGGCACCTAATGAATAAATGCTCTTCAGTTGACTGAATGAATGAATTCCCAAACCACAGTTAAGCAGAACTGTCTCATTGTATGATTGTGACTGGTGGCATGTGCTGCTTTCTCCTTTCAGTATTTTTCCATAGCATTTGATGATTATTTTTGTGATAACCAATAGTGCCCTGATGACCCAGTTTGTCTCTTTTTCTTTTCCTCATTGAAATTTATTCTCATCACTTGATATTGCCATAAAAGTCTTCCAGTCCATTCCAGAATGCTGCTACATTGTTCCGTGTTATTTGATATTCTGAACAGTTCTTCTTTAAGATATACTAGAATATTTCTGGGCAACAGACAGAATCCCATGAGCTGAACCCACATGTCATAGCTAGAAAATGATCAAGCTGACCAGGGGTCCTGTGGCAGCATAAATGGAAACCTTAATATCTGCTTAAGAAATCAACTATGCCCCTGGGATGGGGAGAGGAGGGTGGCCCCTTAAGATTCCCACACTTCTGGCTCTAGTTTTTTTGGTAGTTCTCCTGGGTACATTATGATAAATGAAAGTGCAACAACATGTGCAAGGCTTTCTGCTTTCAGTTGCATTTATTTTCAAGTTTACCTGGGGAACGTATAATAAGTCAAACACAGAGTTGGTTAGGAAAATTCTCTGAATGAAACAGGACTGATTTAAGCCTATTTAGAGCTTTAAAATGCCTTTCATTTGTTTTTCCTTTGAAAGAATCACCAATTCTCCAGCATCTGGGTGAGAAGCTGCAAGGGAAATGAGACTATGGTACTCTGAATAAAAGCTACACATATGGTCAAACAAGGTCCGAGTTTCAGTGAGGGGACCTCAGTTCATATCCAGACTGTCATTTACTTCCTATAAGATCTTGGGCAAGTCTTTTTCCTTCTTTTAGAATCGTTTGCCTCATCAGTTTTCTGAAGGGGGTGAACTAGCCAGTATTTGAATTCTCTTTCATTTCAGCAATCATAATAATGTCATTAATATTAATAAATAACTATCTAACATTTACATAATGGTGTAAGATTTAATGTTTTCAGTACCTTAAGAGTTTTACATATGCTCACATATTTGATCTTCATAATCCTATGAAGTTGGTGCTATTATTAGGACCCATTTTCCAGATGAAAAATAACTGAGGCTGAGAATTAACTTGTGACTCTGTGGTACTGACTTATGCAATATCTTAGGCAGTATTTGAACTTGGGTCTTCCTGACTGCACTCAGTATTCTATCTGCCGTGCCACCTGGCTGCCTCCATTTTCTAATCCCAATCCTCCAAATACTGTGACTTGGTACTACTCATCTTTACAAAAATGTTAAGTTTTGTAATCTTGTATGTTAAAAAAATGGACAGGTAAGTGGCACTGCAGGGGTTAGAGTGTCAGGCCTGGAGTCAGGAAAACTCATATTCCTAAGTTTAAAACTGGACTCAGATCCTTAATAGCTATGTGACCCTGGGTATGTCACTTTACCCTGTTTGCCTTAGTTTCCTGTGAAATGAGCTGGAGAAGGAAATTACAAATCAACAACATGTGTTGACTATTGTGTAGCAGGCTATCACTCATGTGTGGAGAAGTAAAATAACAAGATGTGGCATAATTCAGTTTGCTGCCCTTAGGTGACTAGTCCAATTTTGATGCAAGCCATTGGTTTCCCATCAAAAGTCTTATGGCCATATATTCATTCTTCTTTAACAGAGGCCTTAAGCTGACCACACTGACTCCATACTTGGCTCCATGAGACTCTATGGGCAAAGCAGACTGCCATGCACATCTCCCTCCTGAATGGCAGCAGGCCCAGCCTTTCAGTGGGCCATGTATTGATTTCTGTCATTGCCTTATATAGGAGCCAACCCTCCTGTTTGTGACCCTGGTGAGTTTGCACTCTTACTGTCACATCTGTAGAGACAAAGTGCTAGACTAGAGAGAATGAGTGAGTGAATGAATGAATAAATGAATGGAAAAGATTTTATTAAGCCTTTACTATGTGCCAGGCTCTATGCTAAATGTTGGGGATATGATATAAAAAAGAAAGACAGTATCTTTAATTAAACAGTTTTCTTTCAAATAGGGGAACATAGTCCATATATGGGAGTAGTGACAGGCATGAAGATGGAAGGAAATTATCAGTCAGTGGTTGGGTTTGGACTCTAGTTATGAGGAACCCTCAGCAATCAGCAGTGCAGGATTCCAGAGCAAGAATACAGGAGCCAGTTTATGGTTGCAGAGGCAGAGCATGAAGGTGACCAGAGCAACCCTGATCTTACAGTCAGGAAGACCTAACCCCTGACACTTCCTTGCTGTGTCCCTTGGGCAAGATGCTCGATTCTGTAAATGCTGTTGTTTCCCTATTATGTCTAGGTTCTGGCACAATTTGCTGAGCTTGGCACTTAAATGCTGACTTTTATGTAGAATGGACAGGCCGTTCTGGGCTTATCTCTTGTGGCCAAAATACGAGTTTTGAGTGGTCAATTCGTGTGGATGAGCTGCAGAGCCTAAATGAGCCCTTCCTTCCTTTTTCAGTGGAAAACCAGCATCTTACACAGTGTTTCAGGTGAGTAATTTCAAGCCCTTTTTTGTGGTTAGTCTTCTTTTCTTCTTCTTCTTCTTCTTCTTCTTCTTCTTCTTCTTCTTCTTCTTCTTCTTCTTTTTTAACTGATCCCATCTCTGCGGGTGGGGAAAGTAATCGACAGAATTTTGTCTTAAAAAGTTATCTGAAAGCACGCATTGACATTTCTGCCAGAAACCTTTTGTTTTTCTGATGCAGCCAGGACTTGTGATAGAGCTGATTAAACTACTGCTAATATGCCCATTGACGTACTGTTGTTTGGTGAATATTTATGAGCTCAGCTGATCCATGTACATAATATATAAAGCTGTATTTAGAAAAATTCTGTTGGCTGACAGTGGTTTGACAAATGTGAACGTCAAAGGGAGACAGGATGCAAACATTTAGTTTTGAAGTGACAGTCCTTGATAAATATGAAAAGCAGTCCTGGTGATGAGGTTTATGGAGGAACAAGAAGCATGAGAGCAATAAAGGACCCCACGTAATCAAGTACACCCTCAGCACAAAGCCTGGGTTTGGGGATTAGTGAGAAGGGGAGCATGCATCAAAATCACCTGCCCTATGAGAACTGATTAAGATTGATGAGGAAGCAGAAGATCATCTTATCAGCATTCAAAAATTGGGGAAAAGAAGACTGAAAATGTAAGGTTATGTATCTGTGTGTACGTGTGTATATGTGGGTATTCCCACAAAGCAATTATAAGAATTCAAACCATTATAACTAAGGTGGTGTAGTGAATGAAAAGAAGCAATAATCAATAAATAATTTCTTAATAAAGTAAAACTCTGTCTAGGAAGAGTCTCTTCATAGCAATTTAAAAGGCCATGGAAAGGTACTAGTGACATATGAGGCTGATATTGCAAATAACCCATTTGTATTTTATTTACTTCAGTGTACATAGGGAAAAAGTTATATTTCATGGGTTGCTGCCAAGGAAATTGAAATGATAAAGCAAAGGCAATCATATTCATGCCACAGAAGATAGCAAGGCAGTTTAGTGGGGGAGGGAGGCTGAAGAGACTAGATCTCTGATTTCATTGGCCTGGAGAACTCAAGGTGGGGAATCTCCTTTACCTCACACAGAGTGTCAACTTATCTGTCACTTACGATAGTCCTGGAGAGCTGTCTGCAGCACTGAGAGGTTAAGTCATGTAACCATCATCCTGAAATCATTATGCTTCCAAGCACCACGTGAACCCATTTCTCCCCACCTCCAAGGCTGGGCCTCTGTCCATCGTACCACGTTGATTTCACAAATCTATGATGCTTTTCTGAAGTCTTCCTCCACTGCTGCCTGGTGCCTCTCTCATAAAATGAACTTGAATTTCTTCTGTGTATGCTTATTTCACGTGTTATGTATACATCTACATCTTGTCTCCTTCAGTAGAATATCATCTCCTTGAAAGCAGAGCTGGTTTTCATTTGGTCTTGGGCCTCATGCACAGCATGTGCTGAATTCATGTTTGCTGGTTGATTGAGTTATGTGAGGCAGGTAAAATCATCACAAAACAGGAAAGCACAGACCGCAGTCAGATCTTTTGGAAGTTGCAGTAGGCCCAAAATGGAATTGGCATAGCGCCTGGCACATAGTAGGCACTTAATAAATGTTCATTGAATAAATGAATGCTTAATAAAGGACTTGCTTCATTGAACTGATGTAGCAGTTTGAACAATAACTACTAAGTTGACTACTTTACAAAATAGTGTGACCTTAGTTGCTGGGAGTAAGTGAGATGCAACTAGGTTGCCACCATTTACAGGAAAGATTCCTTTGTTGTGACAGAGGTTCAACAACATAACGTCCAAGGCCCCCTTAAGAAATCTAAGACTGTATGATTTAAGAATGAGTGAATCTTTCTAGTAAGTGGTGGGAGTTTGTGGCTATAGTGTCTGACCTAGGATTTGTAAGTCCGAGATTGAAACTCCCCCTCTGCTTTTGACTCTTCCTATGATCCTGAGCAATTCCTCCAACTTCAGTGAGCTTCAGTTCTCTCATCTGCAAAGTGGATAATCATACCAGTAATCCCTACCTGGAAGCCTTGTTGGGAGGTTTAAATGAGACAGTGATAACTTATGGATAATACTGTAACATGCCCTCAGGGCTCAGTCTCACAACTCCAACTCGTGAAGGAATGCTGAGTCTCCAGAAGACAATACCCACTGTTCCTTCAGAGTCCTACAGGTCATCCTGAGCAGTAAGGATTTCTAAAACTACCAGACATGAGCCCCCATGGGTGGGCTTCTCACCTGTAACCAGCCATCCCGACTTCAATTGTCTTTTAGAAAAGGACATTTCTGAGGTGGTATAATAACAGTTGTTATAAAACATTCCTCCAAATTCTGGGGTGCACACTGCCATAAATACACAAAATTCCCTGGAAAATGGGCTTTTATTGTAGAGGACAGATGCAGTGTAATCTTCAACTCCTTACTCACATTTGTATTCACATATTCAATCTGTTGCTAAATATCTCTCACACATGATCCCTTCCCTCCAGTCACAGGAACAACACCCTCCTTTGGGACATCATCACTGCTCATCTGAACTATTGCATTAGCCTCCTATATGATCTCTCTGATTTCTGTCTTCCAACTCAATCTACCCTTCATATGGCCACAAAATACTTTTCTTAAATCTGATAGAGTCATCCCTCTCTTTAATAAACCCTAGTAGTTCTCTTATTTCTAGGATCAGTTATCAAATATGAGTTTGGAAACTCTCTGTGACCTGGCCCTGCTCGTTCTTCTCTAGGTTTCTTACATATTACTCACACATTACTGCCATTCATATACTCTAGGATCTAGAAATTCTGGCCTCCTCAAAAACAAAACAAGCAAAAAGTTTATTTTAAGCTAAAAAAATGAATAAGGCTAATGAGTAGATAGTCCCCAAAATGAGAGAGAGAGAGAGGGAGGGGTGAGAGAGAGAGGGGGGGGAGGGAGGGAGGGAGGGAGGG
Source organism: Notamacropus eugenii (assembly GCF_028372415.1). Lineage (NCBI taxonomy): Eukaryota > Metazoa > Chordata > Mammalia > Diprotodontia > Macropodidae > Notamacropus > Notamacropus eugenii. The sequence goes on along the minus strand of NC_092879.1, from coordinate 91,019,914 downwards.
AGAGAGAGGGAGGGAGGGAGGGAGAGAAGAGGAATGAGAATATTTAATATTTGTCATGTGTTAGACACTGTACTAAGGGGATACAAATACAAACAGAAAGACAGTCCCTGGCCTCAAAGAGCTTACATACTAATGATCGAAGCCAACATGTACAGGGAATCTAGAAAGATAGAAGGAGAGAGAGAAGATAAAAATGTCTTTAAATCAGGTGAAAAATAAACATAAATGGCCTGGGCTTGTCATGGAATGGTGGTCTCAGATAAGAACTCACCAACATGACATGAGATAGCAACAGTGGCTAATGAAACAAGAAAATACATGCTTACATTTCTGTCCTAATGACAAGCAACTGGTATAGTGGAAAGCTTCTGAATATTGAGTTAGAGGACCTCTGTTCAAATCGTGACCCTGCCAGTTAATAGGAATCATATCTAGCATTTATATACAACTTTAAGGTTTGCAAAGCACTTCACATGTTATGTCATTTCTTCCTTACAAGCTCTGAAAGATAAACTAGGCTGGTCACTTAACATTTCTTTTTTTTAAAAAAAAATCGTATAATTCATTCATTTTTATGTTCTTAACATTCACTTCCATAAGAATTTGAATTCAAAATTTTCTCCCCATCTCTCCCTGCCTCCCACCCCAGGACAGCATGCGCCCCATGCACCCCTTTCTCCAGTCTGTCCACCCTTCTATTATCCACCCTTCTTCCATCCCCCTTCCCCTCTATTTTTCTGTAGGGCAAAATAGATTTCTATACTCCATTACCTATACAGCTTAGTTTTCAGTTGCATACTAAAACAATTTAAGCATTCACCATGTGTGTGTGTATACACATATATACATACATACATACATATATATTTACACACATATACACACATACACCCATGTATATATATATACCTACACATATATAATGTACATATACATACATACATGCATACATACCCATATACACTTACATATATATTCCCTCTAACAACCCTAAAACAGAAAAAGGTCTCATGAGTTGCAAATAACATCTTTCTATGTAGGAATGTAAACAGTAGAACTTTAATAAGTTCCATAAGGCTTCTCTTTACTGTTTATCTTTTCATGTTTCTCTTGATTCTTGTATGTGAAAGTCAAATTTTCTATTGAACTCTGGTCTTTTCAACAAGAATGCTTGGAAGTCCTCTATTTCACTGAAATTCTGTTTTTTCCTCTAAAGTATTATACTCAGTTTTGCTGGGTAGTTGATTCTTGCTTTTAATCCTATCTCCTTTGACCTCTGGAATGTCATATTCTAAGCCCTTTGATTCCTTAGTATAAAAGCTACTAAATCCTGTATTATCCTGATTGTATTGCCACAGTACTCAAATTGTGTCTTTCTGGCTGCTTGTAATGTTTTCTCCTTGACCTGGAAACTCTGGAATTTGACTACAATATTCCTAGGAGTTTTCCTTTTGGAATGTCTTTCAGGAGGTGATCGGTGAATTCTTTCCATTTCTATTTTACCCTCTGGTTCTAGAATATCAGGACAGTTTGCCTTTATAATTTCTTGGAAAGTGATGTCTGGGCTCTTTTTTTTAATCTTGGTTTTCAGGTAGACCAATAATTTTTAAATTCTCTTTCTTGGGTTTGTTTTCCAGGTCAGTTATTTTTCCAATGAGATATTTCACATTATCTTCTATTTTTTCATTTTTTTGGTTTTGTTTTATAATTTCTTGGTTTCTCATAAAGTCATTAGCTTCCATCTGCTCAGTTCTAATTTTTAAAGAACTATTTTATTCAGTGAGCTTTTGAACTTCTTTTTCCATTTGACCAGTCCTGCTTTTTGAAGCATTCTTCTCCTCATTGACTTTTTGGACCTCTTTTGCCATTTGGGTTAGTCTATTTTTAAAGGTTTTATTTTCTTCAGCATTTTTGGGGGTCTCCTTTTGCAAGCTCTTGACTTGCTTTTCATGATTTTCTTGCATTACTCTCATTTCTCTTCCCAATTTTTCCTTCATCTCTCTTACTTGATTTTCAAAATCCTTTTTGAACTCTTCCATGACCTGAGACCATTGCATATTTTTTGGAGGTTTTGGATGTAGAAGCCTTGAATTTTATGTCTTCCTCTGATGCTAAACTTTGCTCTTCATCATCTGAAAGAATGTAAGCAAATATCTTTTCACAAGGAAAGTAACCCTCTATAGTCTTATTTTTCCCCCTTTTTGGCATTTTCTCAGCCAGTTACTTGACTTTTGAGTTCTTTGTCAAGTGGAACATATACTATCCTAGACTTCAGAGGTTTTGTGCAACTGTTATATGAGGGATCTAGGGACCTGTAAGTTCTCAGTTCCTTCAGGATGGCCCAATCAAGAGAGAGGAGTTTAACCCTCTCCTAGCTTGTGCTCTGGTCTGTGAGCAACCACAAGCATTCTTTTCTGCCCTGAAACTGTGAGTAGGATTCCCTCTCCAAAATCGCCTCCAGCTCCACCATGCCAGCGCTCTTCCTCACCACAGGACTACCAATCAGGACTGAGACTCAGATCAGCTGCTCAGTTCCCCCAGGGTCTTTAGGCCAAAGCTCCAAAAGTTGACCCTGCAGCCAAAGTGACTGCTACTGCCCTGGGGCTGGGGCCACACCAAGCTCCCTTCTCACCCAGGTGAAAGAGCTTTCTTACTGACCTCTGAAGCTGTCTTTGGTGTTTGTCACTTAACATCTCTTGACCTCAGTTTCTTCATTTGTAAAATGAGGTGTTCGGACTAGATGGACTAAGATCACTTCTAAATCCTCGTTTTATTCTCCTGTAATTCATTGGTATAGATCACAACAAATATCATACCAGAAATGGTCTCCTCTTGAAAGTTTAGCATTCATGTGACTGTTACTGAAGGTGTTGCTTTCATGCTTTTTCCCCAGCAGAAAGAGCCAAGGCCTAACCAAATAAATTCCTTTTCTCTATTTACCTTCTGACCCTAACTAATCTAAAATTTTTTTCATATTCATCAAGTTTGACTTTCCCACAGTAAACCTGTCACATGGAGAGGCTAACTAAAGGATTACACCTTTATCTTTGCCTGTTACTAGAGTATAACTTCAGGAATATGCTGGTAAATGTTTACCAACCAGCTCTCCAGGGGAAACAATCCACATTTTAAGTTTAATTTACATTATTAACATTTTCTTAACATCATTTTATTAAGTCAAGGCTTTCAGCAAAACAATAAACTAAGCCCAGATTTGTAGTGTTTGTCAATTTCAAAGATGTGAATGTTCAAATACAAAATTAACCATCAACCTGCATGAGTGCACTTGTGAATGTGTAGGAACTGACTGGTTTGGCCCATCTGCCAAAACAGTTTACTGAGGTGTGGCCACTCTGCGTGCTGCAGCTTCTTGGAGCCACAGATGAAAGTTAGGTGGACACCAGAGGTGGGACTAGCCTCAAAAAGGGCTTGACAGCCATCACACCAAAGGTACTTATCCTCCCTGAACAAACCCTACACCCTACAAAAACCAGGTTGAGGGTAACCAAGGGTTCTCAAACCCACTGGTGAGTTAGGGGGGTGTCTACCACGACCATGTGAAGACTTCATCTGGTGGAATGGGCAGATGAGAACACTTTGTTCCAAGACATTGATGTCAGATGAAGCAGGCAATGTGAAGAGCTTAGAGCTTGGTTAGAGAGTGAAGACGCCAAGGTCATCTACTGCATCTTAAGCTATCGCCAACTGTCTTGACTCTGTCCTGACACTGGACTATGATGACTCTGGAGGAGAGAGTGATGCTGATGACTTTGTGCAATTCTGCCCAATTTAAATCAAATTTACGCACGAATCAAAAGACATCAACCATACCATTTCACTATTGTGCCTCAAAGTCCTGTGGAGATAGGCAAGTGGTGAAGCAGCAGGTGTGCATATACTGGGAACTGTAGTCACAATCCTACACCCAGGCAACCCAGGCCATGGGGTTGTTTCTCACTGGAAACAGCAGTGGAACTTGGCAGCCCCCTGTGTGTATAAGCAGCCTTTTAAGGATCACACTGCTCACCTCCTAGTTTGAAGAAGGGGCTAGGAAAGATGCTCTAAACATTGTCTGCTTACACAACTCTGGCCTGATTGCAAAGGCAGGTGGGAAATCCCACTATGTGGTCAAAACACACACACAAAATGTATCAAATGTATGAAAACATCTGCAAAGATAATTCCACTCACCATCAGCACATGGAACATATGCACACTAATAGACAACACAAAATCCAGATGAAATTTAGTGTTATGCTGATAGAAACAATCCAAAGCACTCTTATGATTCCCTGAAAGCTATTTATGGACCAAAACCCTATGGTGCATCACAACTACTCAGTACTGATGGAACTACATTCATTGGTGATAAGGACATGATCCTAGAGAGATGGGCTGAACACTTCCATAGTGTTCTCAACAGACCATCATCAATCAAGGCTGAGGCCATTGATCCTTTACCTCAGATTGAAGTCAATCCCTCCTTAGCTGAGCTTCCAACTGCAGAAGAGGTTTTGAGGGCCTTTAGGCTCCTGTCATTTGGCAAAGCACCTGGTTCTGATTCTATTCCACCTGAGATTTACAAGATAGGGGAACCATTGCTCATACAAAAGCTGACTGAAATTTTCCAGGTTATATGGCAAGAGGAGGTTATCCCCCAGGAGTTCAAGGATACCTCCATTGTCCAACTCTATAAGGGTAAAGGGAATAGATTGTCCTGTGACAATCATAGGGGGATCTCTCTCTTAGTCATTGCTGGCAAAATTCTTGCTAGAGTCCTCCTTAATAGGTTGATCCTTCACCTGGAAGATGGCCATATACCTGAGAGCCAGTATGGCTTCAGAAAGGGCCAAGAAACCATTGATAGGGTGTTTGCTGCCTGACAACTCCAGGAGAGATGCCAGGAGCAGAACAGAGGTCTGCATACAACATTTGTAGATCTGACCAAGGCCTTTGACGCTATTAGTCATGAAGGGTTATGGAAAATTATGCCAAAATTTGATTGCCCAGAGAAGTTCATCAGTATTGTACATCAATTTCATGATGGCGTGTCTGCCTGGATTCTGGTTAATGGACAATACTCTTGTGCCTTCCTAGTCAACAGTGGAGTGAAACAGGGCTGTGTGCTTGCTCCCATGCTTTTTAGCATGATATTTTCAGCCAAGTTGACAAATTCTTTCAATGAGGATGAACATGGAATCAAGGTCAACTACCATACTGATGGCAAGTTCTCCAATTTGAAAAGGTTCCAAGCCAATACCAAAGTGGAGGGAGTGTTGATACACGATTTTCTGTTTACAGATGATTGTCCACTCTTTGCAGCTTCTCAAGCTGAGATGCAACAAAGTATGGATCAGTTCTCTGCTGCCTGTGCAAATTTTGGCCTAATAATTAACACCAAGAAAACACAAGTGCTCCACCAGCCACCACCACACCATCCATATGTGGAATCATAAGTTATAACAAATGGAGAAGTTTTGAATGTTGTGGATAAGTTTACTTACCTTGGTAATATACTTTCCAGGGATGTACATATTGACAATGAGGTTGATGCATGCATTGCCAGAGCTAGCTTAGTGTTTGGAAGGCTCTGAAGAAAAGTTTGGGAGAGAAGAGGTATTAGACAGACTACCAAATTGAAAGTCTACAGAGCCGTCGTGCTGACCTCATTGTTATATTCTTGTGACATATAGACAGTCTCCCAACACCATGCCAGGAAACTGAATCGCTTCCATTTGAACTATCTTTGGAAGATTCTGAGAATCACCTGGTAGGATAAGGTACCAGACACTGAAGTCCTTGCTCGAGCTAAACTGCCAAGTATTCAAACTATGCTTCAGAGAGCACAACTCGGATGGGCTGGCCACGTTGTTTGATTGAAAAATGTACGCTTACCAAAAGACTTTTTTATGGAGAACTCGCATGGGGCAGCCGATAACATGGTGTCCAGAAGACACTATACAAGGACACTCTCAAGGTCTCTCTCAAGAACATTGGATTTGACTGTGCAACATGGGAGACACTGGCACAGGACCGCTCAGCATGGCGTGCTCACATAAGAAAAGGTGCCATGCTCTTTGAGCAAAACAGAATTGAGACTGCACAAAGAACAGTCAGATGCACAGATGTGGGGTATCCACCCCAAATATTCACACAGACTGTCTGTGGTAGAGCATTCCGAGCTCATATTGGTCTGATCAGCCACAGTCAGACACACTGAAATTTCACTTTCTCATGGTTATGTCATTTTGGTCCTCTTTGAAGATGAAGGACAACAACCAACCTACCAAGGAGCTGACTTCAGGTAAAACCTCTGAAAGACCTACCTAGCATTCAGTCTGGCTTACTGTCTAACCACAGTGCTTACATCAAGAAGGAGTTTTTTATACGATCTCTAACATACTTTTATCTTAGTGAGTCAGGGTCAGAATTATCAGTTCAGACCCACTACCAACTGTACTAGCACATTGTAAGAACCTGATGGAAGCAGAAGGAGCTCAGATAAGCTGGAGAGATGGACATGCTAGATGTGCTTGCTGCCTATTTATGGTTACGCAGTCTGGATATTTCTTCAAATGAACAAATACATAATGACTGTGCCATGTAGCATGCTAATCTTCGAGAAGTAAAAATAGACCACAAAGAAAGATACTGACTCTTACTTAGAGCCTTAGAGCATTTCCTGCTGCTCAGAAAGGGGAGATGATTTGCCCATAGTCACACATCTGAGAAATAAATGTTGGAGGCAGGACTCAAAACTAGGACTAACTCCCAGTGCATGTTTTTTTTCACTATGCCAAGCTGTCTCCCTTTGGTGGCCTTATGTCCTACATTTTAGGGGGAGAATATTGATTCAAATGTCCTATACCATTCATAAGTCAGTAAAAATATCTTCTCTCAGACCATGTGTTCCAATTTGAAAATATGTTCATGATACCTAGACATGTTGCAGAAAATTCTAAAACACAGTTGCTCAATAAAATGAATTTCCTTCTCCTCTGTCTTCACTGATTCCTGCCATTACATTCTGCTTGTAAGTAGGGTCTAGTAGGGATGGAGACAGATGTGGTTTTGCAAATGGTAATAGCCCACAAAAGGGAAGGGGCCTCTTATTTTCTGTGTTTGACTTTATGGAGCTCTAGCTTCTAGAGCAGGGGTCAAACTCACATATAAAAGAAGTCCACTGAGCTGTGTATAAGGATACCTATGGGCCATGTACTGACTTTGAAAACTACACATTAACATTATCTATGTTCTACTGAATTTTTTATTTATTTTGTTAATTATTTTCCAATTGCATTTTAATCTGGTTCACAGTTGGGAGTGTTGGTGTATTGTTTGACCCATTTGTTCTAGAGAGACTTTCCCTCCCTTATACCTAGAAAGGGCTGACAGGGCTCTGGAGCCTAGGAGGCCTGGCCTGAACACATGCCTGTGGCTTGCTGGGAAACAGTCCTGACAGTTTACAGAGAGTGACGCCTAGAAAATGCAAATCTGTGAATTACAAAATAATCTTTATACATAAGACTCTAGCTAGCTGACTCAAAAACTATTGTCAATTATTTATTAAATGTCTTCAAAATATAAAGTTTGTTTTTATGTGAAAGAAAATGTCTTTTTGAAACTCTGAAATAACTTGAGCATACTCTTCTGTCTCTTCTAGAAACTGGAACTTGGAAGTGTAGATGTTGGGTCTTCTCAGAAGACCAGGATTCCTCCCATAGACTATAAGAAGAACAGTCAACAAGTATTTATTAATTGTGTGCCAAACACTCAACTGGGGACTGGTGATAAAAGGAAAAAGAATTTTTAAAAAATCCTTTCTTGCAACAAGTTTAAATTCTATTTGGAAAGACTGTAAATCCATACAGAATGATGAGGCTAGTTTGAAAGGCAGGGATCCTGAAGAAACAAATGTTCTTGAATATGTTTATCTCAGCCAAACTTTTATAGCCTCAAAACTTGTCCAATGGTGATTATTTGTGGTTTACACCACTGAGAAAAGAAATTGAAATTGTTGAACAATCAAGCCAGGGGAATCTGTGCTTGTCTAGCATAATGATGCTGAATGCTACTTACATTCCCAAATAATATGCTCCAATGAGTATGTTTTCTGGCTTAAAAAATCATACACAAGTAGATGCTAATAATTCAACAAGCCAAGGAAAGAGAAAGAGATGTTTCTTGGAATATTCAAGCATGTTAATTTTTTATCTTTTCTACTGCAATGTTTTGGGGATATTGGTATCCCCAGTCCATGGCTGACAGATAATAGGATAGCAATTATATATTATTTCTTGCCTTCTGTAGTGAAGTCATCCTTCTACTAGGTGTAATTGACTCCATAAAAAAAACAACTATGAAAAGGAACAATTGCAGAGCCAAAGAAAAAGGACTCCTATTTCTCATTATTCTCCTTTGTATTGTTGTTGAAGAATCTCTCATCTCAGAAAAATTTACTATCAAACCCTTCTGTCCCATAGAACCTCACTGTTGGATAGTGGAAAATTTTATTTTTTTGTAATATGTATTGAATCCTTTTGTAAAGACTGACTATTCAAAGATTTTGGCAATTAGTCTCTGGAATTAAGTGAATGAATGAATGAATGAATGAAAAAGCACTTATTAAACACTCACTATGTGCCAAATGCTGTCCAAAGAACTGGGGATACAAATACAGAAACAAAGACAGTTCCTCCCTTCAAGAAGCTTACTGTCTAATAGGAGGAAACAACACAAATTGGGGAATGGTGGCCAGAGGAGATTTGGTTTGGGAAGTAACAGGAAAACTTATCGAGTCATGTGGGTGTAGATCTACATCCTTTTTTATTATCTCTGGCAGGATTGATTTGGTTATGATTCCAGAACTGGAGCTTTCTGGCAGCAGGGTGGCAGGCAAAAAGACGGCCAGGGAGCATGGCTGAAGCCAGGACTCCTACATGGTAAAGTGGAGAGAACCTTGGGTCAAGAAGAACTTAGTTCAAACTTAACCTCACACACTTATTAGTGTCTATATATCCTATAGCTGTCATATAGCATTTAACTTCTATCTGCCTCAGTTTCCTTAACTACAAAATGGGGATAAAGGATGTTGTAAGGATCAAATGTAATAATATTTGTAAGACATTCAGTATAGTGCTTGGCACATAGCAAATGCTGTGTAAATGCTGGTTATTATCTTTGGTGGTGATGGTGGTGGTGGCTGTGGTCATAGTAGTAGTAGTAGTAGTAGTAGTAGTAGTAGTAGTAGTAGTAGTAGTAGTAGTAGTAGTTAGTAGTAGTAGTAGTGGTAGTAATAGTAGTAATAGTGTAGTCGTAGTCGTAGTAGTTGTAGTAGTAGTAGTAGTGGTAGAAGTAAGTAAGTAAATGTAGTGAACCATTCCTTGTAGAGACATTCATTTAGGGCTAGGCTGATAAACATCTAATAACCAGCTCTTTGAAAAGAAAAGAAAAAGTAGACATAATAGCCTTTTAAATTTAATCTGCACTATTTACATTTTTTCCATCACTTTCTTAAGCGTAGACGACCAACAAAACAGGAAATAACCCCCCATTGTAACATTTGCAATTGATATTAATCAGTGCTGGCACCCCTGTATTCATCAGTGAGGATGTAGAATTGTAGAGCATAAGTTTTATATGTAAAAAAAAAAAGTTAGATTCTCCAAGGCCTGGAGTGTGGTAGGGATGGGGAGGACTTAGTTTAGAGTCACACAATCTGGGATCCATTCCCAGTCCTACCACTGACTGCCACTATCATTCTGAGCAAGTCACTTGACCTCTTTGGGACTCAATTTCCTGTCCTATAAAATTAGAGAGTTAGACAAGATCTCCAAGATTGCTTCTAGCTCTCCATGTGTGATCCCCTGCAGATGAATAGGAAATAGGAACAATTCAAAAGCATAGAGCACAGCATTGGTTTTAAGAATGGTTCTGAAGGCTAACTGTAGTCATAAAATTTTCAACTAAAGTCATTATAGCCACATAAATTTGTTCTTAGAGCAAGTTTCTTAGAACTGAGAAATATTTTTTTTCTCCTTTAGAAATGCCTTTAGAACTTTTACTTTTATATCACCTTCATTTTCAAAAATCCTTCCCTGTTTCCCTCCCCAGAGAGCCCTTGCTTGAAACAAAGATTGCTTTCAAAAGGGGGAAAAAGCATCTCATTCAAAAATAGCCAACGCATCAGCTGAATCTGGCCGTGTGTGCAATGTTTCATATGTTTAATTCTCCTCCTCTGCAAAGGAGGAAGATACTTTTTCTCCTCTATTCTTTTGAGGCCAAGCTTGATCATTCAAGTTATACAAGCTTCAGTTACAGAGTCTTTTACCCATCTCTATTGTGTATATTGTTTCCCTGGTTCTGCTTACTTTCTATCAGGTTACATTTATATTTGCATACTTTTCTGTATTCTTCCTATTCACCGATTTTTGTGGTGCTGCAATATTCCATTACATTCACGCACCACAGTGTGTCCAACGATTCTTCAATCAAAGGGCATCTACTTTGTTCCCAAGTCTTTGCTGCTACAAAAAGTTCTGCTGTAAATGTTATTGTGATCCCTGAACTCCTGGTGGTTTGGATCTAGTAGTGGGATCTCAGAGTCAGAGGCTTTGGACATCTCAGCCACTTTCTTTGCAACATTTCAAATTGCTTTCCAGAATGCTTGGACCACTTCACAGCTCCAGCAATGATGCATTAGGTTGCTTGTCATTCTACAACTACTCCACTTTCACCTCTTCTGATCTTTTATAATTTTTGCCAATTTATTGGATACAAAGTAAAACCACAAGATTCTCATCATTTCCATTTATCTTATTAGTGATTTGACACAATCTTTCATGTAGCTCTAAATAGTTAGCAGTGCTTTTGAGAGCTGTTTGTTCACATTCTTTGGTGACTTTTCCATTGAGAAAGGCTTTGAGTCTTTTCATTAGGTGTACCCACACACACGTGTGTGTGTGTGTGTATATATATATTGATATATGTATATATTCACATGTGTATATATGTATGTGTGTTTGTGTATGTATAACTAATACAAGGCCAAAAATCATTCCCTAAAGGAAAAGCATTTTTGTAGATAGATAGATCTTAGCTATTGGGTTCTTATCTGAGATGTTTCATGCAAATAATTATCCTCACCTTAGTTTCCCTGCTGATGGTCATTTCATTGATTATGTTTCTGCACAACCATGTCAATTTTATGTAATTGACATTACCTATTTTATCCTTTGTGACCTCCTCTACTCCTATTCCTAGACAGCCTCTAGCCATGGCTGTCAAAGGCACTATATCTGAGTCTCTTCTATTTGTTTATTGTATGAACTTTAATATTTAGGCTGTAATTCACTTTAAGATTATTGTAGTTTATGATGTAAACTTTTGGTCTAAACCCAATTTCTACCAAACTGCTTTCCAATTTTCCTAATCAGTCTTGTCAAGTGAAGATTTCATTCTCAAGTAATATATATTCTCTGGTTTATCAAACATTGGGTTATTAATTTCAATTGTTTCTGTTAGTCTCTTATCTGGTATGTTAGACTATTTGCCTTCCTTATTTTTAAGCAGTGCCAAATAATTTTGATGATTGTTCTTTAAGGAATAGAGTGCGGACTAGAGAAACTATTCCCACCCAACTAAATCAATTTTTTTCCATATTTTCCCTTGACATTCTAGGTCTTTTGTTTCTCTGAATGAATTTTGCTCTTGTTTTGCTAGCTCTAGCAGTAGTTTGACTGGTATAAACCTAAGTGCACAGACTAATTTAAGTAGTATCATTTTTGTTATATTGTTATGCCTCAGCTATGAACATCGACTATCCCTCTAGTTTTTGTCATTTTTATTTCTTTAAAGAGTGTTGTAATTATATTTATATTTCTTAAGAATGTCCTGGCAGAGTGACTCCCAGATATTTGAGTCATTTTTAGTTATTTTGAATGAGATTGCCTTTTCTATTATTTCTTCCTCAGTTTTATTATTGCTATATAGAAATACTTTTACATTTTGTGGATTTATTTTGTACCCTGCTACTCTTCTGAAACTGTTAATTGTCTCTATTTCCTTTGTGATTTTTTTAGTTTAAGCTTTTATTTGGAAAATACATAGTTTTTGATGTATCTATCACCAAATTTCTTCTTATCCCTCCATCTCCCTCTCTCAGATAGCTATCCCATAAAACAAATAATATTTGTGAAGAAGAAAGAGAAAATCAGCCAAACAGGTAAAAATAGCGTGAATATTTTTTACAATGTATTATATTTGTATACCTTACCTCTTCAAAGGGGTGCTTTGGAAATGTCTTCTCATACCTCATCTTTTGAGCCATATTTATTTTTATAGTGATGCAACATTCACTTCCGATTCTTTGAGGTCATTCTTTTTTTTTTTTTTTGAGTTTTCATTCATTCATTCATTCATTCATTCATTCATTCATTCATTCATTCGTTTGTTTGTTTAGTTATTTATTATAGATTAATTTATTTGTTTTCAGTTTTCAACAATCACCTCCAGAAGTCTTAAATTTTATCCTCCTCTCTCCACCCTCTCTCCCTGAGACAGTATGCAATCTTATATCAGCTCCACACATACATTCTTATTAAAACACATTTTCATATTAGTCATGTTGCATAGAAGAATTAAAATGAATGGAAGAAAGCATGAGAAAAACCACACCACAAGAAAACATAACACAAGAGAAAATAGTCCGCTTTATTCTGTGTGGATGGTATTTTCCCTCAAGAGCCCTTTGGGAATGTTTTAGTTTTTTGCATTGCTGTGGAGGGCTAAGTGCTCCAGAAAAATTGCATGCCCACTATGGTTGTTACTGTGTACAGCGTTCTCCTTATTCTGCTCCTTTCACTCAGTATCAATTCATATAAGTCCTTCCAGGCCACTCTGAAGTCCTCCTGTTCGTCATTTCTTATAGCACAGTAGTATTCCATTACATTCATGTACCACAACTTATTCAGCCATTCCCCAGTTGATGGGCATCCCCTCGATTTCCAGTTCTTGGCCATCACCAAGAGAGCTGCTAAAAATAGTTTTGTACATGTGGGACCTTTTCCCATTTTTATGATCTCTTTGGGATACAGTCCTAGAAGCAGTATTGCTGGGTGTGGTCATTTTTTACATTGACTTTGGTAGTCATTGTGTATATTGTTCACTTGGATCTGCTAGTCTCACTCTGAATCCGTGCTTGTAAATTTTTCCATATGTGAGACTCTAAATTGTGCCATACTGAATAGAGTACTGGGCCTGGAGTCAGAAAGCCCTGAGTTCAAATTTATCCTCAGGCACTTACTAGCTGTGTGACCCTGAACACCTCACTTAAACTCTCTCTGCTTCAGTTTACTCAACTATAAAATGTGGATAATAGCAGCATTTACCTCACAAAGTTGCTGCAAGGAAAAAATGAGATAATATTTTAAAAAGTATGTAGTACAGTATTTGGCATATAGTAGATGCTATATAAATGCTCATTTCCTGTCCTCCCTTCCCCTTCTCATGCTTATCTGTATTCAGCTCACACATAATTTCTTATGGCACACTAATATTACATTACATTCATGCATTGCAATTTGTTCAACATTTCTCAATTGATGGATATATACATATACATATACATATACATACATACATACATACATACATACACACACATATATATATATATATATATATATATATATATATATATATATATATATATATATATATATATTACCAGTTTGTTGCTTTCACAAAAGGGATGCTATGTTGATGGAGTTGTGAATTGGTCCAACCATTCTGGAGAAAATTTGAAACTATGCTCAAAGGGCTTAAAACTCTGCATACACTTTGACCCAACAAAACTGATAAGGGTCTGCATGTGAAAGGGATCAAAGAACAAAGGAGAAAGACCTATTTGTACAAAAATATTTATAGCCGCTTTTTTGTGGTGGCAAAGAATTGGAAACTGAGGGAATGCTCATCGACTGGGGGATAACTGAACAAGTTGTGGTATATGATTGGGATGGAATAATACTGTGCTATAAGAAATAATGAGCTAGATAGTTTTAGAAAAAAACTGGGAAGACCTACATGAACTGGTACTAAAGGAAGTGAGCAGAACTAGAAGAACAAGGTACACAGTAAGAGCAATATTGGAAGGATGATCAAGTGTGAAAGATTTAGCTACTATGATCAAGACAATGATCCAAGATAATTCTGAAGGACCCACGATGAAAAATGTTATGCTCATCCAGAGAGAGAGAGAAAGAGAGAGAAAGAGAGAGAGAGAGAGAGAGAGAGAGAGAGAGAGAGAGAGAGAGAGAGAGAGAGAAATGAAATGTGTACAGATTGGAATGTTTTTTCTTTTTCTTGTTTCTTTTGTTTTTTTTTCAACATGACTAATATGGACATATGTTTTGCATGACTTCACATGCATAATGTGTGTCATGTTGCTTGCCTTCTCAGTTAGTAGGGGAAGGGTTGAGGGGAGGGAGAGGATTTAGAACTCAAAATTTAAAAAAAAGTCTTAAAAATAAAGAAAAATAATTTAGAAGACAAACAAAAATACTGCTCTAAATAATTTGATGTATGTAGAAATTTTCTTTTTACCAGTGACTTCCTTGGGGCATATGTCTAGTAGTACATCTCTGGGTCAAAGGGTATGGACAGTTTGGGTCATTTTATTTATGAATTAGAGATTGAGACCATGCTCTGGCAACACTATGGTTGAGCTGCTGAACTCTCAAGAATATGTTAGGCTTGCATTAGCAGTATGGATATTTTCATCTATTATCACCCTAATTCCTAAAATGTTCATATATTTTAATGGAATTAAAATAGAAATGGCCTAAGGAGGATAATTAAGTGTTCTGCTACTTAGTATAATAAGCGAGTGTGTTGTAGGGGCAGAATAAAAGTAGGGACTTGCTAGAGCTCTTGCCTCAAATTCAGCTGAATACCTGTAAAAATTACTCTAAACAAATTCTGGAGTTGCAGAACCCACAGAATGACAGAGTCAAACAAATCTCTAGCCCAAGACAGCCTGGCCAGGCAGGGAGCAGAGCTCAAACTAGCATGGACCACCCTGGCGCAAACAGGACTTAAACAGGTGTCAGGGGGGAGGGAAATGAGTCACTGGCAACTGTGGTGGATTCCAGACTTTATGACCCCAAAACACCAAGGACAAATTGGAAGCTCAGTGGAAAAAAAACCTGTCAGACCTGTGTGAGAGAGTAGGGGGGTCCGGCTCCAGCCCCAGGGCGGCAAATGGGTGGAGGAACCTGTGGAAGCTGCAGCAGCAACACAGCTAGCAGCAGGGGTTGTTTCTGGAACTCTAGGTCAACAGATTGCAGGGGGACTGAGCAGCTGACAGTAAATCCTCCCACCCCCACTGGAAGCAAAGAACTACCTTGACAAAGAGCTCAAAAGTCAAGTAAATGGCTGCGGAAATGAGCAAAACACAAAAAAAGAATCAGACCACAAAATCTTACTTTGGTGACAAGGAAGACCAAAATACATAAATAGAAGACAACAAAGTCAAAGCTCCTACATTCAAAGCCTCCAAGAAAAATGTGATCTCAGGACATGGAAGGGCTCAAAAAGAATTCTGAAAAACAAGTAAGAGAAGTAGAGCAAAAATTTGGAAGAGAAATGAGAGTGATGAAACCCAAGGACCCCAGCTTCTGGAATAAGAACTTACTGTTTGACAAAACCTGCTGTGAAAAGTGGAAAATAGTGTGGCAGAAACTGGGCATAGAGCAATGCCTGACACCATACTCAACAATAAAGTCCAAATGAGTACATGATCTAGGTATAAAGGCTGATACTATAAACAAATTATGGGAGCAAGAAAGAATTTTTACAACTAGTAACTGTGATAAAGGCTTCATTTCTAAAATATATAGAGAATTGAGTCAAATGTGCAGGAATATAAGTAATTTCCCAATTGACAAATGGTCAAGTGTTATGAACAGGCAGTTTTCAGAGGAAGAAATTAAAGCTATCTATAATCATACGAAAAATGCTCTAAATCACTATTGATTAGAGAGATGCAAATCAAAACAACTCTGAAGTACCACATCACACCTATCAGATTGGCTAACATGAAAAAGCAGGAAGATGATAAATGTGGAAGAAGATGTGGGAGAGTTGGAAGAGACCATAAAAATGGGAAAAAGTCCCACATGTACAAAAATATTTATAGCAGCTCTTTTTGTGGTGGCCAAGAACTGGAAATCGAGGGGATGTCCATCAATTGGGAAATGGCTGAATAAGTTGTGGTATATAAATATAATGGAATACTATTGTACCATAAGAAAGGATGAAGAGTTGGACTCCAGAAAAACCTGGAAAGGCTTGTATGACCTGATGCTGAGTGAAATGAGCAGAACCAGTAGAACATTATACACAGTATCAGGCACAGTGTGCAAGGACTTTTTCTGATAGACTAAGCCCTTCACAGTAATGCAAGGATCTAAAACATCCCCAAAGCACTCTTGAAGCAAAAGGCCATCCACATCCAGAGAAAGAACTATGGAACTGGAACACAGAATGAAGCAGACTCTTTTCTCGTGTTAGGTTTTGTTTTGTTTTTCTCATGATTTCTTCCATTTGTTCTAATTCGTCTATGTGACATGACTAATGTGAAAATGTATTTAAAAAGGATGTATATGTAGAACACATATAAGATTGCATGCCGACTCAGGGAGGGAGGAAAGGGTGAGGGAGAGAAAATTAAAGACTTATGGAAGTGATTGTTGAAAACTGAAAACAAATGAAGTAATTACATTTTTAAAAAGAAATGAAAGTGGGGGGCGGAGCCAAGATGGCTGAGTAGAAAGACGCACATGCACATAGCTCCGAACCCACAACCCATAGAACATCTGTAAAAAGGAACTCAGGGCGAATTCTGGAGCAGTAGAGGCCACACAACAGTGGAGCGAAGGAGATTTCTGTTCCAGAGGGACCTGCAAACTTCTCGCAAAAGGTCCTTCGCGCCAAGGACTGGGCGCCGGGACTGGGAGCCAAGTACAGCCCTGCCACACCCACGGCACCGAGAGAAGCAGTTCTGAGCAGGCTTCAGGTTCGGGATCTCCAGCAGCCGCACGGGTCCCTCCACCCACAGGTGACAGGGGTAGGTGAGAGGGTCTCTTTGGCGGGTCTAGAGGGGAGTGAGGTGCCCCCATAACTCAGGCTCCCTCGGGAGGCAGCAGCTGAGGTAGCGGCAGACCAGGGCTCCCCAAGCAGGCAGGAGCCTGGATCCGTTGTTGAAGGTCTCTGCATAGTGTTGCCAGAGCATGGTCTCAATCATTCTCTAATCTACTCAGTGGCCCAGACATAACACTGATCTACAAAATCTGAGAACAACTTTTTAAAATAGATGTCACAATGTTAAACACTCATAACCTTTAAACTGCATGGAACGAAAAGCTCTCAGAATAGAAATTCCTCACAGAAGAAATCAAAACCATGTGGGAACAGGATGAAGTCAATATCATCTCCATCATTCTGGCTGCTACTAAAATGATCCCAAAGATAGTCTTAGTAAGCCTAAAGAAGATGAGTTTGCAAGTCAGCACTTATATTTTATTTCAAAAAGCAATACCCCTATGCAATAATACATTGAATGTAACATAAAAGAAAAATAGTAGAATAGTGACTTATTCCAATCCTGTTTGCATCAGAGCCTCATTGACTCACAGAAGAACAAAAAAAGATAATACACTGATGCTGTTTTTTCCCCCTGTAAGGCTTATATGGGGGTATTGTTGAACAAATCAAAGTTAGTGTTTCTTTGATGTCCCCTATGGCAATAACATGGAGGAAGTTTTTAATCGAATCAACACTTCTCATATTCTTTTGTCCCTTTGAAGTGATTACTTTGAGATATTTGTTGATCAAAAGGAGCCTTACTATTGTTACGGTATCCTCATATAGAATTTCCATTGAGTGAAAAATTGGTCATTCATAATTATAGTTGTCTTAGGCTTTCCTGAATTTCTACTGTGAATGAAGAAGCTCTCTTTGATGAGGAAAATTTCCGATATTGCTGAACTCTATCTCTGAGCTTTACATTTTGGAATCCCTCACAAGACTTTGTTTCCTTTCCACAGAAGCCTTCAATTACTGTAACATACCAAATGACCATATTTTCCTTTCAAAGAGTGTGATTAGATTTGCTAGGTAGCTGATCTTGTGATGAAACCTATTATCTTGCCTTTCACCATATCATTTTACAGGTTTTTCTGTGGTTTCTTGTTTTATGTGAAAGGAAAAAAAATCTTTCATAATTCTTCTCAGTATTCCATTAAATGAAAGGTTTTTTTTTTCCTTTTTGACTAATGATACAATTTTCTCTTTCTCATACAGTTTGTCAGTTTGACAAGAATGTGTCTGGTCAAGTTGAACCTGAGGTTCATGTCTGTTGGTGTCCTATGAATTCTGTTAATAGCCAATCTGTCCCTTGATGTCAGTAATTCTGGCCTTTTCATTTTATCATTTCCTGAGATATGGTGGTCAGATTGTCTTTCTCCACATTTTGGGGGAGTTCAGTAGCTCTTATGTTATCTTTATGAGTTCTTTCCTCTGTCACTTTTCTTTAAAATTATCAATCATTCTTACAATTGAGTTTCTTTTAAGGCCTCTGTTTTAGCTTTCCTAAGAGCAATTCTGTATTTCTATGAATCTATAATTTTGTTTACATTTTATCTCAATATCTCCATGATGCTGTTTTTCAATATTTTATCTTATTCCTTCTTTATTGGTGTCAGTTTTTTTATTAATGTAGTTCTTTATTTCCTTTGGTATATTTAATATCCAAGTTGATGAATATTGAAGTAGTTCTAGTATCATTTTTTTCTTTCTTATTTCCTTCCAGTGTCTTTTCTTCAATTCCTTTTGATTTGTATTCCTTCTTAGTGTTGGAAATTGTTTCTATTGCTTGTCTATTTGCTTGATCATTTGTTCTCCTGTTCTCTAAGGAAATTTTTTTCTATTATGCCTCCCTGGTCTTTTCCTCTTTTGCCTCTCATTCTTTTCCTCCAGGTTTTTTGAGGATGGTGTCAAAAAGAAAGGTCAGCTTTCCAGAAGTCCCAGGCACTTACTTTTTCACCTCATTTTCTTGATGGTCATATTTACTTTTTCTTCTAGCGTATTGAGTACTTATATATTTGTGTTCAATTATGGTACTTCAGCTGCCATTGACAAGAAGAGATTAGTAAAGCAACACTGCCTTGACTAATATGTTTCATATTATTTACTTTTCTTGCTCATATTCCATTTATAAATATCTTAGGATAATATAGCTTAATTGGGTCAAATGTCAAAATGTATATGAACTTGTCCTCCAGCTCATTGCTCTTTGACATTTGGTGAAGTGATATTACTTGTGTTTTTTATTCTCCTTGTTACCTTTTGCAAATAACCTTGTCTTCTAAACCAGTGTTGTTCTTGGCTACCATGACTCTCCTGGGTAAGGGTATCAAGTATTTGTTGGCTAAGATGGTTCCAGTAAAAGGTCAGCTCCTTGAGGGCAGGGACTGTTTGGTTTTGGTTTTTGTACCTCAAGTGTCAGGCATGGAACTTTGCATGTACCACATGTTTTACAAATATTTTAACTTGAGTTGAACTGAGTTGTTGTATTTGTTTGACTTCTTCAAAACTAATGACCCCATTTTTTATAATAGACACAAAATAAGAAGATAATTCAAATTCCATAAATCTTCTTCATGCTAAGCTTTCATGAATGTGTTCTTTGAAATAGTAGGAAAAATTAAATCAGTAAACTTAAATTTAAACAACCAAATATTAAGAATAATTTAACAGTAAAAAATATGTGGGGAATAGTTGAGCACAATTTAGATATGAATAAGCTCTATAATCCTGCAGTTAAAAGCAGATCTGCCACTCTGGGATATTTCAAGAGCAGCAGAAGCATTATATGGTAATGGAAAGAGTACCAGAGAAAGAATGAACAAATTCTAGTCCCTGCTATCTGGCAGCTAGGTGGCATTGCAGTGGAAAGAGTGGTAGTCCTGGAGTCAGGAGGACCTGAGTTCAAATCTGACCTCAGATATTTACTAGCTGTGGCCCTGGGCGAGTGACTTAACCCTCTTTGCCTCTTTTTCCAGTTAAATAAGCTGAGGATGGAAATGACAAACCTTTCTGCCAAGAAAACACAAAATGGAGTCATGGAGAGTCAGGTATGACTGAAATGACTGACCACCACTAACAGTCCCTGTTCTGCTAAAAACTAGTAGGGTAAAATAGTATGTTTTTGACTTTTTTGGGTCTCAGGCTTCTTGGTTAAAAAGAAAATGAGGCTGTTAAACTACCTGATTTCCAGTGGTTCCTTCCAGACTGAAAGTTCTATTTTTCTTTGTAGGAGAAGTAAGAAGGGATCAGATCTTTACTAGAGTACCTGTCTCAGTTATCTACCACTTAACTGTGGCAAGAGAAATCTGGGAAAAAAATGGAAAGGAAGAAAAAATATTGCAATATTTGGAAATAGCCCAACTGTTAAAGAGTCCTGTTTTCTCAGTCTTGCTGAAGAGAAAACTAAAGAGAATCTCCCTTATGCTGTGAATTCCTTGAGCCTAGAGCCTTTTTTGGCCTTTCCTTGTATCCTCAGCACTTAGCACTGGTGCTAGTACACAATCAGCATTTAATGAATGCTTATAGACTCAGTAGGTCTTCAGCAGTGAGAAGGGATAGTATGAGTAGCAACAATGGTCACCAAGGACCAGGCAGGAAGCAACAACTTAAGCTGAGATGTGGAAAATTGAGATCAAACATTTTAGGAAACCATCTTGATGATGAAAATAGCTGATCCCATTGTGCAGGCCTGAACTACCTGGATGGAGCCAGAAGACAGAACTATTATTGTGTGATGACCCAGAGGGCTTGGGGGTGCTTTGGTAACTTGGAAGGAGATTTTATCAAATGAGAGATCAAATAATCAGACATGGAACTGCGTTCGTTTCAGAACTGCTACCTCAAATCACAAGCACAATCTCTCCTCATCTGTTTCCCACTCTTATAGATAAGCTGGACACCTTTCTTATCAAAAACAGATTCCAAAGTGACCAAGTACATAAAACAAAAGAACTGGCTCCTTCTTGTTCCTGAAAGCCATCACTGTTTTAAGGCCAGCAGGTGATAAAGTCATCCCATGTCATTACATAGACTGGTTTTTTTTAAAGGTGTTTGAAATTGTATTTTCTTGGAGAAGGCCTTATATGTGTCTCTGTTAGATTTCCTTGGAACTTTGTAAATAAGGAACCCCCATTTTGGGCAAAGAGAAGTGAGTACTTAAGGTACAATGAAAAGAACAGTAGTACTGGACGCTGAGGGCCTGGAGTAGAAGCCTGACTCTACAACTTTTTACCTAAATGACCTTGGGCAAGCTATTTCCATTCCTTGGGCCTCAGGCTCCTGATCAGTAAAATCAAGAAGATTTGGAACTAATATCTTCCAGCTCTAAATCTATGATGCTATGAAATGTCCTTCTGCATTTCATGTCAGTATTTCTTGGCCAGTTTTATTAGAGGTTGATATTAAGAAATTCCAGGAGCCAAGATAGTGGAGTAGAAAGATACACATATGCTAGCTCCTAACCCACAGCCCATGAAATACCTGTAAAGAAGTACTCCCAACAAATTCTGGAGCAGCAGAATCCACAGAACAATGGAGTGGAGGATATTTCTGTTCCAGAGAGACCTGAAAAACTGACACGAAAGGTCTGTCAGAGCTGGAGCAGAGCCCAGCCCTGACTTGGCCATGCGGAACAGAGAGGAGCAGATCTGAACAGACTTCAGGGGCAGAATCTCCAGCAGCCACGCAGGTCCCTCCACCCACAGGCACCAAAGGTCAGTGAGAGGGTCTTTTCAGCTTGCCAAGAGGGCAGCGGAGTGTCTCCATAACTCAGGGAGGCAGCAGCAGAGGCAGCAGCAGACAAGGGCTCCCAAAGCAGGCAGGAGCTCAGATCTATTGTTGAATGCCTCTGCATAAACCCCCTGAGGGAACTGAGTCCCGTGTGGTGGCCCTGCCCCAACCTGAGCAGCTGAACTTAATCTCATACTGAATAGCAGCCCTGCCCTCGCCCAAAGCCCTGAGGCTGGGAAGCAGCATTTGAATCTCAGCCCCGAGCACTAGCTGGGTGTCTCTGGAGGCGAGGTGGGGGTGGAGAGGAAACTTAAGAGTCAAGTAACTGGTTGGGAAAATGCCCAGAAAAGGGAAAAAAAGTAAGACCTTAAAAGGTTACTTTCTTGGTGAATGGATATCTCCTTCCATCCTTTTGGATGAGGAAGAACAATGCTTACCATCAGGGAAAGACACAGAAGTCAAGGCTTCTGTATCCCAAACATCCAAAATAAATATTCAATGGGCTCAGGCCATGGAAGAGCTCAAAAAGGATTTTGAAAATCAAGTTAGAGAGGTGGAGGAAAAACTGGGAAGAGAAATGAGAGAGATGCAAGAAAAGCATGAAAAGCAGGTTAACACCTTGCTAAAGGAGACCCAAAAAATGCTGAAGAAAATAACACCTTGAAAAATAGGCTAACTCAACTGGCAAAAGAGGTTCAAAAAGCCAATGAGGAGAAGAATGCTTTCAAAAGCAGAATTAACCAAATGGAAAAGGAGGTTCAAAAGCTTACTGAAGAAAGTAATTCTTTCAAAATTAGAATGGAACAGATGGAGGCTAATGACTTTATGAGAAACCAAGAAATCACAAAACCAAAAGAATGAAAAAATGGAAGATAATGTGAAATATCTCATTGGAAAAATAACTGACCTGGAAAATAGATCCAGGAGAGACAATTTAAAAATTATGGGCCTACCTGAAAACCATGATCAAAAAAAGAGCCTAGACTTCATCTTTCATGAAATTATCAAGAAAAACTACCCTGAGATTCTAGAACCAGAGGGCAAAATAAGTATTTAAGGAATCCACTGATGACCGCTTGAAAGAGATCCAAAAAGAGAAACTCCTAGGAACATTGTGGCCAAATTGCAGAGTTCCCTGGTAAAGGAGAGAATATTGCAAGCAGCCAGAAAGAAACAATTCAAGTATTGTGGAAATACAATCAGGATAACACAAGATCTAGCAGCTTCTACATTAAGGGATCAAAGGGTGTGGAACATGATATTCCAAAAGTCAAAGGAACTAGAACTAAAACCAAGAATCACCTACCCAGCAAAACTGAGTATAATACTTGAGGGGAAAAATTGGTCTTTCAATGAAATAGAGGACTTTCAAGCATTCTTGATGAAAAGACCAGAGCTGAAAAGAAAATTTGACTTTCAAACACAAGAATGAAGGGAAGCATGAAAAGGTAAACAGCAAAGAGAAGTCATAAGGGACTTACTAAAGTTGAACTGTTTACATTCCTACTTGGAAAGACAATATTTGTAACTCTTGAAACTTTTCAGTATCTGGGTAGTTGGTGGGATTACACACACATACATACATACACACATGCACACACTCACACACACACAGACAGAGAGCACAGAGTGAATTGAATAGGATAGGATCATATCTTAAAAAAATGAAATTAAGGGGTGAGAGAGAAATATATTGGGAGGGGTAAGGGAGAAATGAAATGGAGCAAATTATCTCTCATAAAAGAGGCAATCAAAAGACTTTTTAGTGGAGGGAAAAAGAGGGGAGGTGAGAGAAAAACATGAAGTTTACTCTCATCACATTTGAATAAAGGAAGGAATAAAATGCACACTCATTTTGGTATGAAAACCTATCTTACAGTACAGGAAAGTGGGGGAGAAAGGGATAAGCAGGGTGGGGGGATGATGGAAGGGAGGGCAATGGGAGGAGGGAACAATTTGAAGTCACACCTTTGGGGAGGTACAGGATCAAGAGAGAATAGAAGCAATGAGGGGCAGGATAGGATGGAGGGAAATATAGTTAGTCTTACACAACACGACTATTATGGAAGTCATTTGCCAAACTACACAGATATGGCCTATATTGAATTGCTTGCCTTCCCAAAGGGAATGGGTGGGGAGAAGTTGGAACTCAAAGTTTTAGGAACGATTGTTGAGTACTGTTCTTGCTACTAGGAAATAAGAAATACAGATAATGGGGCATAGAAAGTTATCTGGCCCTACAGGACAAAAGAGAAGATGGGGACAAGGGAAGGGAGGGATGATAGAAGAGAGGGCAGTTTGGTGATAGGGGCAATTAGAATGCTCGGTGTTTTGGGGTGGGGGAGGGGACAAATGGGGAGGAAATATGGAACCCAAAATGTGAAAATGAATGTTAAAA
Source organism: Notamacropus eugenii (assembly GCF_028372415.1). Taxonomy (NCBI): domain Eukaryota; kingdom Metazoa; phylum Chordata; class Mammalia; order Diprotodontia; family Macropodidae; genus Notamacropus; species Notamacropus eugenii. Next base: position 90,995,643 of record NC_092879.1, on the reverse strand, counting down.
GTTAAATAAATAAATTTAAAAAAAGAAATTCCAGCTGAAAACAAGAATCCTTTCCCCTAAAGAGTTCAGTTTCAAGTTTACTATGTTGTCTGATGATAAAATGAATTTATTAGTCAATCAAAAACCACAGAGAGAATGCTTTTTGAGTGGCTGAAATGGGGCCAGGGCTTAATTGAAAGTATTTCTAGGCAATGATCATTTTGTAACACCCAATTAGCTACAGAATAGAGTGGAAAGGGCTCTAGATTTGGAGTCTGAGGAGCTACTATGTGTGTGGTCCTGGGCAAGTGCCTGCCCTGTCTGAGCATCAGTTTCTACCTATAGTTGATCTTTATGATCCCCTTCAGCTTTAAACCTGTCGTCCTTTGACACCACATTCTTATTGTTCTGGTCTGGTTGTGGATAGTGTGTTGGACTTAGAGTCTGGGAAACCTGAGGTCACATAGACCCCCTATAATTTGTTAGTTAGGATACGTCATAATATGTAATCATAATACCCACCCTTTTTTGGTACTTTAAAGCACTTTACAACTGTTGTCTTCTTCTCATTTAAACCCTGGGAGGTAGGTGTCATTATCATCCCCTTTTTACAGATGAGGAAATTGAGGTTGAGAGAGCTCAAATGATTGCCCAGCATCCTAAAGCTCAAAAGTGTCTGAAGGCAGATCTTCACTCTAGTCTTCCTGACTCCAGGCCAATCACTCTCTCTCCTGTTGCACTTTAAAATTAACCGTAATGCTCACTCTAACTATGTCCCATCTGTGGTTCCCCTAGATTTATCAGCTTAGGCATTCTACCAGTTTTTACTTAGTAACAACTTTTAGGAGCAAAAGAAATGAGTATTTTAGTGAGAAGGAATGTTAACTTAAGTAGTTCTATGCTTATAGCAGTGCCTTGAAATGTACCACAGGTAAAATGATCGATTTATTCTCCTCTCACTGGTAGGATCAATTAAGGACCACCTTAAAGAACTTCACAGAGAAAAACAATCTTTATTTTCTCCTTGTTTTTTCTCCTCAAATTCAGAGGAGAGGAGAGGGAAAAAATGACTTTCATTAATATGCATTTCTTGCTCAATAGCTGCCTTCATATAGTCCTATATCCTTTTACCTTTTCACCAAACTCCTACTTGAGTCCAAATGCAGTAGATTAGTGAAGGATGAAGAAGGTTAAATGAAAATAAAATTAAGATGTGTATAAGTGAGAAGAAAATAATCTGAGTTTCTCACACTCATAATGCCATTAAAAGAAACAGGAGACCCCAGAAGAGTCTTGAAGTCAGTTTCTCTTATTTTGAGATTGTTTGGCCATCTTAACAGCAATCTCCAGTGCCAACCTTTATTTTGATAATATACAGCTTTAAGAAACATTGTGCTAGAGAGGACAGAACTCTGACCTTCACCTTGGAAGACCTGGTTTAAGGTCTTATGCCAGACACTTCTTAGCTGTGTTACTCTAGACAAGTCATTTAACCTCTTTGAGACAGTTTCTTCATCTCTAAAATAAAGGGATGTGCTCACTGACCCCTAAAGTCACTTCCAGCTCAAAATCTGTGATCTTTTGACCTGGGTTCAGATTTCGTCTCTGAGGCTCACTAGCTGTGTGACATTGAACAAATTATTTTACCTTTTTCTGTCTCAGGCAATTCCCAGAGGCCTTTTCTACTAAGTCATAGAGGATGGTGATCTGCTTCAGTGGCATGAGTTTGCTACACTAATAAAATAACAGATTGCTCATGGATTCACATATCCATTACTTGACACTCTAAAAATGAGGACACCTTTGTCTGATAGAACAGAAGCAATTGGAGACACCATGTGGCCGTATTCCTATGATCTAGGAAATGTGATAGACACTAGGAATAAAAAAATCAAAATGATGCAATCTTTGACCTCAAGGTGCTTGCATTTCACTGGGTAGGGGGAGAGATGCCAGATGAATACAATGTATGTGCACAACATACAGCTAGATTATGGAAGACCTTCAGTGTCAGCCTGAGGAATCTGTAGAATCTGTATTGTATCCTCAAGAAAACTGAGTGACACTTAATGTGGAATAGGATGCTGAACTGAATTCTTAGCCTTTCTGTCACATCTGTCTAGCAGCATCACGGGCCCCTCCATAGATAATGTATTCAGGAGTATGGCATGAGGCCTCAAATATCTAAGAAGCACTCTTACTAATCTCTTCCTAGAGAAGTGGCCAGAGGATGCATTGGTGACTCTCACCCTTGGGCTGGGCACCGGAAAACAGGCCTTCCCCAGATATCAGCACTCTTTGACCACTCCCTTTGATGTTTCATCATTGTTGAGACAGCTGGAGTCAGAGAGTTAGTTGACTCCTGGGTCATCCAAATCTTGACCCTGTGAATTGGGTTCATAGAAGCATGCTACAGCTGCATTGTACTGACTCATGCAAATCCAGTACTGCTGGAATATGTCTGCACTAATGTTGGGGAGAGCTTAGGGTACTCAATTCATGTGCTATCATCAGATGAGCTACAAATGGAAAGAAACCTGTTGAGGAGGTCCATTGGCACAGCATAGCTTTGCTATCATCTCTCACTGTCAAGGAAAGAGGCTGACCACTCACTTCTTCTACCTCCCTACCTTTCTTCAGACCAAAAGAGATTATGAAGGAGGACAGGAGAGAACAGGATGGAGTTCCTAGGCAGAGTTATAGAGGCCTGGACTAATGAGGTTTTGCATCAGGGTGAGGAAGGGAGCAGGCTTTGGCAGCCCCAGCCTAGCTAATCCTTTGCCCTGCTCCATCCTTCTGTAGTCATAGAGTACTTGATTTGGGCCTGCACTCCACACAGTATCACTCTACTCCCCTCTTCTTCGTTTTCACCACTCAACAGGCTCAAAGATTTGAGAGCCCTGGCTTGGTTGGTGGGTCACATGATTAGCCTTAAGCAGAGAAGCATATAGTTTCTTTCTCTCCCCCCACCCCCCTATCTCTTCTTCTTTTCCAAGTCTTGACAAAGGGCATGGTTTCATAAGAACTCCACTTGATCTCTTGGAAGGGATGCTCAGTTACCTAGATAGTAAATCATTTGCCTGCAAAGGACTGGTTGGACTCTTGTTCAGCACAAATTAGTTAGAAAAGGCTGAATGTGGAGAAGTGATTGAAGAACCCTCAGGCTGACTTTTTCCTATAATCCCATGACCAAAGGAAGGTATAAGAATATTGATCTGACAAGAGTCCTAAAAGGAAGGCTGAGGCTTAAGTTGCATTTCTTTGTAGGTGAGCTACAGGACGGAGGAGTGGAATCAGTTTGGTCACCTTTTCCAACTCATTGTAGTGTGTGTCATTCTGTCCTTTTGAGCCTCCACTTATTTTGAGAAGGATTAATTAACAAAAGTTTCTTGTTACCTTTGAGAATCAGCCAAGTCAAATAGAGAAAGGCAAGCCTACCAAGGTTATAGCAGTAGCCTGGAATTCTAAATCAGTAAAATTCCAAGTCATATCCAAAATTTCTCTTTATAACTCTAAATGCCAACTAAAGCTCTTGTTTTCTCTCTGAGAGAAATTTTAAAAAAAGTAGATAAAGTACTGGACTTCGAATCAAGAAGTCTGCCACAGGCACCTACCCAGCATGGTGACCTTGGGCAAGTCCCTTTTTCAGTGTCAGTTTCTTTAGCTCTAAATATAGGGATCATAATACCTACCTTCCAGGGCTGTTGTGAAGATCCAATGAGAGAGCCACATAAAGTCTTTTGTAAACCCCAATGTTCTATATGAATTCTCGCTATCATTATTACTATAAAATGTAATTAGCACCAAAATGCATATCTTTCCTAAGAATGGTAATCATTTGAGGCCATTTGAATCATTTGAATCCCTTTCTATAAATGGAGAAGGAATTGTTATTTAATATTCTAAACCCACCCTCTCCCTTAGACAAACAAAGCCTCACACTGGATCACACATCCCTAAGGAGTAACCAAACACTTTTACCAGGTGTGAATTTAGTGCATGTTAGGGAAGGAGGCTGGAAGGGTCCTTCTCAGTGTTGTATATTCCCACTGGCATTGCTCAAGGTTGGGATATGAGGAACACCTCCTATTAGATTAGAATTCCCCCTTTGGACATGGTAAGAGCAGGCTGGACTCATCTGAAAGTATTTTAAAGAGGTAGAATAGCGTGAGCTATAGATGAGGAGACCACATGGAGACTGTCGTTCTCAAGTACCTAGCTGAAATCTGTCGCATTTTGCCCTGTTTCCTATGTGGAGGCCAGAGCCACAATTAGGGGGAGGTGAGCAGGGTTTTGACTCCAGGTACTAAATTTAAAAGATGTTGATGGTACAGGGCTAAAACAACAAAGCTTAAACAAGAATAATTAGTTGAAACAAATACAGAATGCTGGGCACATGCACACACACACACACACACACACACACACACATACATACTAACTAGTTTTATGCTGCTAGTTCCATGTACAAAAATGTCTTATTATGGTTCTTAGTATTAGAAAGGTAGTCTTCGAGGGGCGGAGCCAAGATGGCGGAGTGAAAGCAACGACTCACCTAAGCTCCTGGAAAAACTCCTCTGGATATCTCTGGGGGGAGAGTCTGACCAGACTTTGGAGGTGTAGAATCCAGTGGGTGACGGACTTTGACGGATTCAGAGCCCAGGTTGGACTGGAGGGTCCATGGGAGGGATCTGTTCCGCGGGGGTAAGACCCCGGCACTCAGCGCAGTGCGCGGTCGGTGCGGCAGGGCAGAGGGGACCTGAGGGGCCCGAGAGTGGCGGGCGAGACCAGCAGAGCAGGAGATAAGCCAGGCCGAGCCGATGAGAGCCGCTGAGCGCCAGATATCAGCGCAGCAGCTCTTGAAACCTTCAGCCTGAAGACTGGACTTTGGTGGGTCAACTACTTGAACTTCCAGGAGGTGGGATGGCGGAGTGATCACTAAGTGCTCTCTCCTCCCCCCCTGATGACCGTGAGGGAACCATAAAATTCTTCCCCAGATTAATCCTGAATCAGCGGGAACAGCAGAAGGGGGTGGGTGGTCTCATAACACCAGAGGCTGGAAAAGTGGCAAGGGGGGATTCTTCCTACTGTGGTGGAAGTGATCTGGAGGGACAGACGACCCAGGGCAGAGAAAATTTGCACTGAGACCCAGGCAAGCCTCAGCGCCAGGAGACGAGCCCCAGGAGGGGCGGGAACACGCATTAGCTTCTAGGCATGCCCCAGCCCTCCAGGGGAAAAGGAAAGACAATAGGGAAGCTGGGATCACCATCCCCTGACCTTGCCTTTGCCTCAAGTCAGCTGAGGAGATCTCCTGAGACCACACTACCCCTCCCACACACCTAACAAGCTAACCCCAGGGTTGATCTGGGAAACAACAACAACAACAAAAAAAAAAAAGCCTGCTTTTAGCCTAGACACACATCAACTCAACTTAAAAGATCTGTATCTTCTGACTGAAAGAACCAAAAGCTACAACACTCAGCCAACATCATGAATCGGAAAAAGCAGACGAAAAGTGAAAAAACCATAGAATCTTTCTATGGGGATAAGGACCAAAACACAAACACCAAAGACGTCAGAGCTGGAGAAGCAAGGAATAGTGTATTTATCAGATCTATGGAGAAGGGAAGAATTTTTTACTAAAGAAGAGATAGAATGCATTATGAAATGCAAAATGGATAATTTTGATTACATTAAACTGAGAAGTTTTTGCACAACCAAACCCAATGCAACCAAAATCCGGAGGGATGTAGTAAATTGGGAAAGAATTTTTACAGCTAAGCTCGGGGATAAAGGCCTCATTTCTAGAATATATAGAGAACTGACCCAAATGTATAATCATACAAGTCATTCCCCAATTGATAAATGGTCAAAGGATATGAACAGGCAATTTTCAGAGGAAGAAATTAAAGCTATCTATAATCATATGAAAAAATGCTCTAAATCACTATTGGTTAGAGAGATGCAAATCAAAACAACTCTGAGGTACCACATCACACCTATAAGATTGGCAAACATGACAGAACAAGAAAATGATAAATGCTGGAGAGGATGTGGGAGAGTTCGAACACTAATTCATTGTTGGTGGAGCTGCAAGCGCATCCAACCATTCTGGAGAGCAATTTGGAACTATGCCCAAAGGGCTACAAAAATGTGCATACCCTTTGACCCAGCAATATCGCTACTAGGACTATATCCCCAAGAGATCATAAAAATGGGAAAGGGTCCCACATGTACAAAAATATTTATAGCAGCACTCTATGTAGTTGCCAAAAACTGGAAGTCAAGGGGATGTCCATCAATTGGGGAATGGCTGAATAAATTATGGTATATGAATGTAATGGAGTACTATTGTGCCATAAGAAATGATGAACAAGAAGACTTCAGAGAGGCCTGGAAGGACTTATATGACCTGATGCTGAGTGAAAGGAGCAGAACCAGGAGAACTTTATGCACAGCAATGACCACAGTGTGTGAGAGTTTTTTCTGGTAGACTTAGATTTTTGTAATAACACAAGAACTTCTTACAAAAAAAAAAAAATCCCAATGGTGAATCTCAAGGCAAAATGCCTTCCACACTCAGAGAGAGAAATATGGAAGTCACTCACATAATGTAGCAGATCATGTTTGTGTATGTGTATGTGTTTGTGTATCATGTTCTGATTTGTTATACGATTTCTTTCATTTATCTTAGTCTGACTACATAGCATGACTATAGTGAAAATATACTCAATAGGAAAGTATATGTAGAATCTATACAGAATTGTATGCAGTCGTGGGGAGGGAGGGGGATAGCGGGGGGTAGGTGGGGGGGGATAAAATCGCAATTGTATGGCAGTGATTGTTAAACATTAAAAAATAAAAAAAAATAACAAAAAAGAAATAACAAAAAAAAAAAAAAAGAAACGTAGTCTTCTCTTTTAGTGACTAATGATTCCCTAAATAGGAACAGGAATTTCTACCTTATTATAGATGTCATTTTGTCATTGGTCAAGATCTCTTGGAGATTATGGCCACAGGAACTCTAGTCATGCCATATTACAGTGTCTCATTGTTAACAGTGACCTCAAGAGTTTTGCCAATTTTCTACATCTTTCACATTCAAAGATGAAGATGTTCAGGGAAAAGAGGTAAAGGGCACTTATGGGGCCATCATAGATAATGAATCTAGTGTGAGTGAGAATATTTACTGAAATACAAGACATGAAGCATCAATGAATCTGTTTAGAGCATTGTGTTTTCTTTAGCTTAATTTAGATTTCATTTACAAAAATCATGTAAGCTGAGACGTTTTTAGCCAACATTACATGATGGGATAGTTTGATCCCAGCTGTTTGTTGTGTTTATGAGACTTCTCCTTTTTTTCTCTTGTTGGCAGTGTGACAAGTTCTATGTTTCCTTCTAGATGGCATGCTTCTTTTTGCTTTTCAATTTGTTGAAGTGGAGAGTGAATTCTGATTAGTTCTTAAGGGACAAGCTAATTGGGGCATTTTACCAAATGGAACTAGATTTTTAAACAAAAAAAAATTCTCTTTATTGTAGTCATTTGTATTATGTGGCACAAAGACTGTGCCAGATGAATGGGCTATCCCCTGAGGAAGTGACATTGAGCGCTCTAGAGCAGAGGAAGAAACCATTTTAATGAAATCATGGATCTTTAAAGGATGCTGCTTACTCTTTTTTTGAAAACCCCAACAATGTTATAAATTGTTATTGTCATTGTTTTGTCACATAAGTTGAACAGTAGGTTCATAGAATCTCAGAGTTGAAAGAGACCTCAGAAGTGACCTGGTGATACCTTTACTCAAAGCTCCAATCCCAGATCAACAGGCATCACTGCCATGCAACTGGCTGAGATGTAGCCCATTCTATCTATTTGAGAATCTTTTGGGTCAGGAGGGACCCTTTATGAGTTCTTCTGTTCTCCAGATAGCTCTACTAGCCTCCACTTCACTGGAAGTACAGACCTGATTCTAGAGGACCAGTAGATATTCTTCTCAATTAATGATATTCTGGAAGGATATGCAGGAGTTAGGTGGCATTTGTGTTTTGGCACTCTCTTCCAGAGCTGGGTCAGTAGTGAAGAAATGTTTATTAAGCACCACCTGTGTGCCAGGTAAGGTGCTAAACTCTGGATAAAGAAATATGAAAAAAGCAAGTTTCTGCCCTCAAGGAACTTGTGATCTAAAGAAAACATACAAACATACAAAGGAAATAGAGAAAGAGGACAGGAGCATGTGGGATGACTCAAAAAAGTCCCAAAGTCATGCAGCCAGCTGGGCAATTAGACTTTCGAAACTGTGCTCCCTTCTTACGAGAGGTTTGACAGGAGGGGAATGAGGAGTTGCAAGTACCCAGACTGATTCAGACTTGTGAGCTGCTGACTAGTGCCCAGGGGCTTGGGGGAGAAAGCAGAGAAGTCTCAAAAGTATGCCATTTGAGGATCTGAGGGTGCCCTGAGGGACTGGAGCATTTCTGCTTTCTTCTATGAGCCCCTTGAGTTCCCACCTTCTGTGTTCACCCATTGTTAGAAACAACAGAGCTTAGTACCTCTTTAGGAAGAATAACTAGTTAAACCAGGTACCAGATGCTAGGCTGAAGTGAGCACATACACACAAACACATACAGATATGCACACACACACACACACAACTTTAGTAGTTTTTATAAAGAGATATTTACTTCAAAGATTTCTCATGGGCAAATGGACCAACATTTCCCTTAATATCTCCAGAGGATAATCTCCCCTCTACCAACATAGTCTCTAGTGACTCAAATTTTGGCTCTATTTCAACATAGTATTGGTCCTGTCAAATTCGTGAGCAGGATCTTATCGGGATGAATCCTCATCTTAGCCTTGACTGTGCTGGAGTCATGAAAGCACATCCATGTTAGAGATTGCTTAGTCAGTCAATGATCATCTGTGAAAATTCTATGCTCATCTGGCAAACGTGCTCAGTAACAGAACAATGTCTTACGTCTTAGTCTTGGTCTTCCAGTCAGTGCTCCTTCCTTTTAGAGTCATAGGAGAGAGTGACTTCCCTAGGATGCGTAGTTACACAGCAATCAAAGTACAGTTATATGAAGGCCTGTTTAATCCTTGCTCCAAGAGAGAGAAAGACGAAGTGGGTAACACTCATTGATATGCAGACAACTCTCAATTATCCACGAGTATCTATATTACATCTCCTTGCTTTCTTTGCAGTTCATATTGAGTACCTGAACTCCAAACAGTACATTTTCTGATGGCTAAAGAAAAGAAAGTAAGAGGGAAATAAGCATGTACTCTTCAATATTATTGCCAACCTTCCATGGAAACTTTCTTGACAAGTTAAACGTATTTCTTAAATGTAGTCTCTTGAATCATTAAGAAATATTTATCAAGTACTGGCTGTGAGAATAGAGTCTCTATTAAGTAACTCTTCCTTTTTAACTGATGATACTGACATGAAAGACAGTCACTTTGCAAAATGCATTTAATAACCAAGAAGGCCAAGGATCTGAGACCTTCAGGTCTCTGCTTCCTTGTTAGTAACACACACAATATGGGGAAATGTGGTTCTCGATGCTCTCTCTTTTATCTCAGAGGTTTCGAACATCAGCAGCAAAAACTAAACAAAACCATTCACCCTTTTGTGAATGTTTCAGTTGAAAATATGGCATTGGCCTATGAGCAGGTACTTAAGGCTCACTTGGTTAGTGCTTGGTGCCAGGGAGGCCAGAGTCATAAGTTAAAATCTGCTTGAGTCAGCCTCATACTTAGAAAAGCTCTTCTATTCTACAGGCAAGTAGGTGACATGGTGGTTAGAATGCCAGGCTTGGAGTCAGAAGGACACGAATTCGAATTTGACCTCAGACACTTTTTGTGTGACCCTGGGCAAGTCACTTAATCTTGTCTTGCTTTAGTTTTCTCATCTACAAAATGGGGATAGTAACCACACTTATTGATCAGCATTGTGGCAAGGATCAAATGAGATGATATTTGTCAAGTGCTTATCACAGTATCTGGCACATAGGAAGTGCTATATAAATGTTAGCTATTTTATTATTTTCCCACCAGAAACTATCAGACTCTAGACCAGCTATTTTACCATTGTTAACCATTGGTTGGATGGGTGCTGGAGTGAATGACTCAGTGACAACCCAACCCTGTTAATGGAAAAATGTAATGCAGGGCAGGGAACATTATTTGAATATGTACAACAAGAGGAGCCCCTATTTTGGATTAGAGCAGCGCCATGTTTGAATGCCCAAGATTAAATAAGCACATGCCAGGAGCATCAGGTTCTCTTTCCCTGGAATCTGTCACTAGTCTATCTTTCTAGCCTCCTTTCCCACTGTTCCCCTGTGTGCAGTCTACATGCTGCCTGAAGCAGACTAGTAGCTATCCAGCTTCGCCACTACTTTCCTTCCTTAGATGCACTGAGGCAGGATATTTGCCATGCCAGGAATGTCCTTCTTCATCTCCATCTTCACATTTCACAGTGATTTCAAGTGTCACTCAGATGTCACCTCTTCAGTGAAGCCTTCTCTGACATCCTCCCTGTACTCCAACATCCACAAACTCATGCACATGCACGCGCACACACACACACACACACACACACACACACACAAGCATACACATACAACTCCCAATCAAACTGAGAGTGTTCCCTCCCTTCTCAAATTTCATCTGAGGGCTGTACCTGGGGCTTTCCTTTGCCTCATTATGCTATACCTTATATTATAATTAACATATTGCCAACCTCCTCCATCTACCACCACGGAATAGATGCTCCTTGGAGCATGAAATGTGCTGGGTTTTCACCTCTGTGTACCTCCTAGAACCCAGTACAATGGCTTGTGCTCCATAGATGCTCAATAAGTATTTGTTGAATTTGATTTTGCATTGGGAAGGACGTTGGGGTTGGATGTCCTCTCATCTCCTTTCTGACTCTAAGATTCTATTTCCGTGAAGTCGATTTTACTAATCCTACTCTATTGATATCATAAAGATGAAATACTCTCTCCTGTCACAAAAAACCCAGTGTCAGCACTAAATTAGGAAAGTGTTCAAAGAGGATTGCTTCTAAAGATCTCTGATTAGGCTACTGGGTCACCAGGCTCTTCTGACAGTTCTGGCCCTTCTTTGTTTCACGGATTGAAACAAAGAAACAGACATTGCACATGTACAGTCAGATGAGATGGGAATCAGACAAGGATAGGAGACTAGGCCAGCTTGCCTTTGGGAAATTGTGCAGCTCTTTTAATGCCCTTAAGCTTTTCAGGACAACAGAAGACTGTCTTTTAAGCACTCATATTCAGGTCATGCTCTACGGATTCTAGGAATGGAGGAATGGAGCCTTTTGGTTTCTGAAGAACTGAAAGTGAGGATTGCCTAAATTGCACAGGAGAGATGTGGGCTGCAGAACAGGCTGTGCCCCATTCCCAGTAAAGAACTTAGTGAAGAATTGCACAAGAGAAGCAGCCCAAAGGATGTTGTCAGAGAGAGAGACAGAGAGTCAGAGAGACAGAGAGAGAGAGAGAGAGAGAGAGAGACAGACAGACAGACAGACAGACAGACAGACAGACAGAGACAGACACAGACACAGAGAGAGAGAGAGAGAGAGACAGGGACAGAGACAGAGAGACTGAGTGAGAGACAGAGAGTCAGAGAGACAGAGAGACAAAGACAGAGACAGATGCAGAGAGACAGAGAGAGACAGAGACAGAGAGACAGAATGAGAGAAAGACAGAGAGACAGAGTGAGAGAGAGAGACAGAGAGACAGAGTGAGAGAGAGACACAGAGAGAGAGAGAGAGAGACAGAGACAGAGAGACATAGTGAGAGAGAGAGAGGGAGAGAGAGAGACAGAGAGTCAGAGAGACAGACAGAGATGAGAGACAGAGACAGAGATAGAGAAACAGAGAGAGACAGACAGAGAGAGGGAGACAGAGAGAGAGACAGAGAGACAGAGTGAGAGACAGACAGAGAGAGACAGAGAGAGAGAGAGAGAGAGACAGAGAGAGAGAGAGAGGGAGGGAGGGAGGGAGAGAGGGAGGGAGGGAGGACAAGAAAAGGAGGTGGTTTAGTCTCACGTCAGCAGGAGAGGATAGACAGCCATGCCATCTCAAGGGAATTACAAGATTTCTGGGAGGGATTTGGACACCAGGAATGGGTGACAGTCTGTATCATGGACATGGTACTCACATGGATAAGATAATAAAGCAGCCAAGTGAGTTTATAAGTGCTACCTTGCAAAATTGTCCCTTCTGGCAAAGGCTGGTATGGAGTAAATGATTTTTCTTAAGTTCTAATATTATGTTTTATGTAGCATTTTAACAAGTGTAATGGGGATAATTAGAGAAACCCTCTGATTTTCTAGACTGGAGCCTGCCAAGATCATTCCAAGGGGCATTCATGAGAAGAAGCCGGCTCCCTGCACCATTCATTGTATATTGGGTGCTTCTCTGGGATAGAAGAGGCTGTTTTTTTCTGGGGGTCCCACATTTCTTTGGGTTTCAGATCTTTTGTTTCTTTTGGGTTCGACTGCTTGTTCTATTGCTAAGTAAGTTTTATCCTTTATTTGGGGCAGCTTGGTGGTGCAGTGGATAGAGTACCAGTGCAGGAGTCAAGAGACCTGAGTTCAAATCTCACCTCAGACACTTGACACTCACTAGTTGTGTGACCTTGGGCAATTCACTTAACCCCAATTGCCTCATCCTGGGTCATCTCCAGTCATCCTGATGAATATCTGGTCACTGGATTCAGATGGCTCTGGAGGAGAAGTGAGGCTGGTGACCTGCACAACCCTCCCTCACTCAAAACAAAGTCAAGTACAAGTCATGTCATCATTTCTCTGATGACATGGTCTTCTTCGGCAACGAAGGACGAACATACAACCTTTATTTGGAATTCTCTGTAGTTTTGCAGCATCCACTGAGGAAATGTGTTGTCCTGTGTATTGTAGGGATTCCTGCAAGGAATTTATCTATATCTCTATCTGGAATACCTTTTGCACTTGGCAGGGATCTCTTGAAGAACGATATGGGTTGCTCTTTGTGCTAAAGGCGCCCATCAAAGGCTTTCTCTCCAGGCCAGTTTGGTTTCTCCCCTGAGGGTGAAGGAGGACCTTCTAGTCAACCCCAAATCCCAGTTTCCTGTTGGGAAATCTACATACTCCAAGAGCTCATTCACAACTGCAGCTATGCTTTCCATCTGAGAAGGGAAGCTCATTTTTCCTTTCCTTTCCTTTGTTTCTCCTTTTTGTTAGTTGTGTGCTTTATTTTATTTTTTCCCTAGTTGTTTTGGGTTGCAACAGGACAGTTTTGTAAAATGTTGTTTGCTATTGAATTTACATAATTTTGAGTATTTTTTTTCCAAAATTTCTTTTTTGAAAATTATGCACTTGAGAAACATCAACAAACATCCCCATTTATTCATGGAGACTGTATCAAAGAGGACTGTCTACAGAGCCAGGAGGCACTGTCTACTTTGACTTAAAGGGAACTAATTGAGTCATTCCCCAATTTAGGGTTAGGGTTACAGGCAGTTTTCCGAAGAAATCAAAGCTATCTATAATCATATGAACAAATGCTGTAAATCATTATTAACTAGAGAAATACAAATTAAAACAACTTTGAGGTAACACCTCACATCTATCAGATAGACTAATATAACAGTAAAGGAAAATGACAAAAGTTAGAGATGGGGAAAAACTAAGACACTAATGTACTGTTGGTAAGGTTGTGAACTGATCCAACCATTGTGGAGAACAATTTGGAACTATGCTCACAAGTCTATAAAACTGTTCATACCCTTTGACCCAGCAATATCACTACTAGATCTGTGTCTCAAAGAGATCAAAGAAAAAGGAAAGAACCTATATATAGAAAAATCTTTACAGCAGCTTTTTTTGGGGTAGCAAAGAGTTGAAAATTGATATCTATCAGTTGGGGAATGGCTGAACAAGTTGTATTGTACGATTATGATGGAATACTATTGTGCTATAAGAAATGAAAAGCAGGCTACTCTGAGGAAAACCTTGGAAGACTTACGTGAACTGATACAGAGTAAAATGAACAGAAACAGGAGATTATTGTGCACAGTAACAGCAATGTTGTATGATGATCAGTTGTGAATGACTTAGCTATTATGCTCAGCACAGTGATACACGACAGTTCCAAAGGACCAATAATGAAAAATGTTGTACACCTCCAGAGAACTGATGGAATCTGAGTGTAGATTAAAGCAGATGTTTCCCTTTGTTTTTCTTGGTTTTTTTTTGCAACATGGCTAATATGGAATTATGTTTTACATGATTTCACATGTGTAATTGATATCACATTGCTTCTCCATGGGTGGAGGAAGGGTGTGAGGGAGGGAGAGAACTCAGAACTCAAAATTTTAAAACAATAAATGTTAAAAATAAATATTTAAAAAAATAAAAGGGACAGATAGCAAATTCCACTTTTGCCTCAATCTTCCATTCCATTTCTTGTGGTCAGCCTAGCATGCTGGACTGACCCTCCTATTAGGGAGCATCTTCTTCTTTACATCAGGAAGTGCCTTCCCCTGGAAGACCCTCTCAAGGTTATGAGCCCATCTCAGGATTGCTGTTTAGTCACCTGTGCTCAGAGAATGGAAAGCAATGCGGAATGTGTAGCTAAAGACTTAAAATCCATGCTCAACTTCCTTTAGGCAAGCCTGTGCTCTCCTTCCGTGTGAACGTTGCCATCCTAGCTGCTGTTAGGGAGTGGGAAGGGAAAGAAAGAGCCCTGCTGCTTTCCCGGGCCTCCATAGGGAAGTGCAGAGGAAAGGTGCCAGGATCCCAAATCACATGTTAAAAAGAGGGAAAGATTCTTGAGTCTCCTTTTATGCGTACCAAATGGGTGGCTTTTCATGTCCCAGTATTCCTTCTTGGCACAGTCTTTCACCCTTAGGGATTTCCATGGCTACGTGATACCATAGTGAATAGAGCAGTAGGTCTGAAGTCAGGGAGATCAGAATTCAAATATAGGGCCTCAGATATTCCCTAACTAGGTGACTCTAGGCAACACATTAAACCTCTCTGTGTCTCAGTTTTCTCAACTGTAAAATGGGGATAATAGTAGCACCTGCCTTTCAGGTTTGTTGTGAGGATCAAATGAAATAATATTGTAAAAATGCTCAGCACAATGCCTGGCATAGAGTAGGTACTCTATAAATGCTTAATCCCTCCCTCTTTACCAAGGAGACTGTCACAAGACCAATCATGCATGTCTAGAGAATGGATGTCACTGGAAGTGACTCCAAAGGTCCAAAGGGCTCCCCTGAAATCTCCCATTACACATATATTATCTCATTTCTCCCTCAAGAAAACCTTCCAAGATAACCAGGGTAGGGAACTGAAGGTGTTCAACGATTGGTCAAAGGTCACATTGCTCATCTGTCACTGAACTCTGATTTTGTGCCAACTATTATAGGGATGGTTGCACCTTATCATGCTGCCATCATATTCACATCCTCCCCTGTCTCTTTATGTTCATGTGATACCTAAAGGCTTCTGAGAGGCAGCAGGGTATGGTGGCTAGCATAGTTTGCAGATCTGGAGCCAGCAAGGCTTGACTCTAACTCAGGCCTTCTCTGATTCTCACTACTCTGATACTCTGGGACCCTGGACTAGTCATAGCTACTTAAACTGTGAGAGCCTCAGACTTTTCTTGGAGACTAGAAATCAACAGCTAGTTATGACCTGCATTAGTGAAGGCAATTGCCATGCCAATGAAATCAGAGGCACTTTTTGTATTTAGAGATTCCAAAATGTTTCCCGTCCATTTCATTGATTTCCATTGAGTTATTAAATGTAGATGTAGGTCACTGGATGAACAAAGAGGCTGTGAAGCTTGCACAGTTTGTGAGAAACAAAGCCCCAGTGTGGACAGAGCCAAAGATTCAGAGATGAGAAGCATCTGAGAGGTCATCTAGCTCAACCTCCTCCTTTTACAGAGGAGAAAACTGAGGTTCACAAAGAGGAAACCACTTGCCCCAGGTCACATGGATAGGGAGTGGCAGAGACAGGCTTAGAATGCAGCCAACTCTTTATTTCTCACCAGTTACACAGCTTGTATTCAGCTCCCCCATGATCAGGCACCCTTGCCAGGAGCACTCATGTCAGGGCTATCCCACCTGTCAATGCACTGACAAGCTTGTGTCTTTCCTGTTAGATTGTAAGCTTCTTGAGAGCAAGGACTGTCTTTCCTTTCCTTATTTGTTTCTCCAGCACATAACACATTGTGTGACACATAATAGCTACTAGTGAATGTTGTATTGTATCATACTGTCCTGTAACTTCTGCACAGGGCTAGCGATTGACCAGGACCCAGATTACCAGGTTATATATACACTATTAAACTGTCCTTAAGGGGAAATCAGCAGACTTTGTAGCAGATAGAAATGGGAATGTGGATAACCACACCCTAGAGTGAGAATTTGCTGGAATATTGTGCCCGTTCTTTTCACTCTAAACTCTGAGGGATCAGATCCGAAGGCCATAGTGAGATCAAACTATATGCCAACTTTCATCAGCATGCGTATGTCAGTCATTGTCGATCCTGGGAAGAGCAGTTTCTCTGTTATGATAGAGCTGAAAATCTGATTGAAAATTGCTTAGAGATCATTAATCTGGAGATGATACAATAGCACCTCTAAGTCAGAAGAAGTAGGTTTGGAAACCAGTCTTTGAGGAGAAACACAGAACTCTTAGAAGTGGCTGTAAATGTTGATTTTATATGCACGTGTTCTAACCCAGAAGTCAGGTCCAAGAAAGCATCTTGAAGCAGACTGGTATTGGAGAACTGGTACTAGATTTGGTTCATTTGCTGGCGCTGTCATTCTTTTGTTGACTGCTAACATCTCTAGCTTTGGTTACTTCAGCTGGTGAGATGGGTAGAGCCATAACTGGGAATTTTTGTTTCATCCAGGGCAAAAAGTGTCAAACCGGGTTAGGGCAGAGATATAGACTATGACATGGCATAGTAGGTGTTATGGAGCATGCTGCCCTTCCTCCGCCACTACTGGATATCAGTTCCCTTAGACAAAGCCTTGTTTGCACCACCTTAGTCAAACGTCACGAAAGTGGGGAGGCTTGCATCTATCCTACCCTACCCTACCTCACAAGTATGTTGTGAAGATCCACTTTGTTGTTGTTTTTAATGCGTATTTCTACTTTTTCTTCAAATAATGAGTATTTTCTCCCTGTTGTGCTGAGAAAGAAGTGAAACCTTTGTAATTAAAATGTATAGTCAAGTAAAACAAATCCCAAATTGGCTGTGTTCAAAAATCTTTTTCTCATTCTGTGTCTTGAATCGGGAGATGATGTCAGGCTTGAGCCAGGCTGATGATCAGGTTTCCTCATCGGCTCTCTGGCATCATGGGTGGTCACTGCATCAACCAGAGGTCTTAGCAAGTCTTTTAAAGTTGCTTCTCTTTACAAAGCTCCTGTCCTCATATAAATTGTTCACCTGGATCTGTTCCCTTGAAAAGGTCTTTGGAATGTATAAGCACCATACAGATGCACCATATTTGAGTCTATTTTATGGGATGTGGGCAAAAGGAATAGAAAAGGTGGGGGTGGGGGTCTGAGTGCATGTGCCTGGGCACAAAACAAGGGGATTGAACATCTCCCTCATTCAGTTTGTAAATCAAAACAGTTTTATACTTTAAATGTCATTTGCCCAGCTGCTATGAGCATGTATTGTTTCTTTCAATGGTATGTTAATTAGATCCCTGTAGACTCACTGAGGTTCACCATCCAGACAGGAGAGGACTGCACCCACAGGAATTGTTCCATTGTCTTTGACCTTACAGCCTCAGGACTTTCTGTCATTTTCTAGCTCTGGACTCTGATTACTAATTCTTTTTAAAGCAGCCAGAATGGGTAAGCTTCTTCTAGGCCCTGTAGTGTGTGCCTGGAATTTTTAAAGCCCTGTGTTTCAGTAAGTTACACACGTGCACACACACATGTACGCACACACAGGCATACAATCTACTCATCCATCCCAAGACACATGAAATCCTTTCCATTAGGTTTAATGTTTCCTTTTTGATTTTCCCCCTTCATTGACATTGTTTCAACAGTGTCGTTGTGTATTCTTTAGGATCTCCTTTCTAATTTTCAGAAGGGGGGGAGGGCAAGTGTTTTGGTTGTTTTCCCCAACAAATACTAAGAGAATTTGTAATTTCAGTATTGGGAACTCCTGGAGTGAGAACCTTCCCAACCAAGTCAGCATGCAATCTGTGACTTAGTACTTAAGTCCTCATGAGTTGTCTGAGGCACACAGAAGTCAAGGGACTTGCCCAGGGTCTTACAGCTGCCAGATCTGAATCAAGGTTTTCCTGTCTCTCAGGCCAATGTGATGCAAGATGCCCTACTGTCTCTAAGTGTTTGGTTTTGGGTTTTTTTTTTTTAATAGCTGAAAACTATATGAAAGTACAGTTGATGGGATAAAGATTGTGTGTGTGTGTGTGTGTGTGTGTGTGTGTGTGTAAAATGGTGTGGTGGATAATTCATATCAGAAAGTTCTGAATTCAAACTGTACCTCAGATACTTACTAGCTGTGAGACTATAGGCAACCTTTTTAAAGTCTCAGCTTCTTCTTTTAAAAATTGAGGATAACATTCTATTCCCTATGTCCTAAACTCTGTTCTGAGGACCTAAGGAGATGGTGGATAAAAGTACATTGCAAACTGTGAAGTGTTATGTGGGCAGAGGTATGCTATAGCCACCCATGCAGATTCCACTTCAGAGGGCATCCTGCAACCATTTTCCTGCCTCCAGGGGGCTGGTAAACATGTATCTGCATACCCCTGAATATGACTATCAGCTCTCTTATCATAAACTGGTTTAGATCTGGTGGGGACAGCTAGGTGGCACAGTGGATAGCTATAGAACTGGGTCTGAGTTCAAATCTGGCCTCACACACTTCCTAGCTGTGACCCTGGTCAAGTCATTTCCTCCTGTTTGCTCAGTTTCCTCATCTATAAAATGAGCTGGAGAAGGAAATGGCAAACCATTCCTATATCTTTGCCAAGAAAACCCCAAATGGGACTGAAAGTGCCTGAACAACACAAAGTTTATATCTGCATATGTGTTTGGGCAAGGCTTAAAAACTAGTTGAACAGCCTCACTGTGCATCAGGAGAAATAAGGAGCTAATTATTACTGAAGGCAATTTTGGGTTTCCATTTTTTATATTTTAAAGGTAAATAAATGGTGACTCAGAGTACTGCCCCCTCCTCCCACCCCCTCATTGAGCTCTATCCCAGCTTGAAGTAGGGGATAGAAGGGGAGGGGAATATATTTCTCTGTGAATACCCCTCCTGGGGAAGTTGAAGATATTCTATGATCCCAACTGAAATCCCACCTTCTACAAGAAGCCTGCCCCAAGAAATCTTCCCTCTTTAAATTGCTTTCTATTTCTCCTGTATATAGCTTGCTTTATATTTGTATGCATATTATCTTCCTAATTTGGTTGTAAGCTCCATGAGGGCAGGGACTGTCTTTTGCCTCTTTTTTGTATCCCCAGCCCTTAGCACAATGTCTCGCACACAATAGGTGCTTAATAAATACTTACTGATTGATAGGTTAGACTTCTTCCAAAAGAAGCCTTTTGTGCCTCCCCAGGTACATTTGGCTTTAATAGTCATCCAGAGGACACAGTTAGCTGAAAGGAAAGACTTTTTTCTAAGATGGCATCATAAGAGCAGCAGCTATAAAACATTCCCTCCATAAGCCTGAGGAGCATTCTGTGATAAATATACACACCATGGGCGAAAGTGAAAGGCATACACTTAGGGAAGGCATGTCACAGCTCCAACACTATAGAGCCCCACTGCCTTTCTCTTCTCATGCTCTTCTCCCAGGTAGTTCATTCAGCTGGGATCCCTGGGCCTCCTCCTTTCCACAGGTTGGCTCATGATGCCCATGACTGACTCTTGGAGATTCATGAAGTTCCTGCTGTTTCATGCCTTGACTGACGTGACACTACCCCCTGCTGGTGATGTCATCTCCTACCAGCATGAAGTTCAATTGCCAAGGCAATGAGAGGTGAGAAGGCCTCTGAAGGGCTGGGGACCATGCAACTCTGAGCTGTCTTGTATTGAACTCACCCCATAGAGAATGTCTTACTTTTTAAAGGCCACTAGAGGCATAGCCGATCCTTTGGCTAGAAAGTAACTAGCCACTCTCTGATTCCCTAAAGTCTCACAGAAGTTCTTTACAAAGGGGTAGCATGATGGAGAGGTGTCTTTACACTTTAAGAAGTAGAATTTCCTCATCTGGGCTGGCAGGAATCCAATTGATCACACATGTCCTGATCAACTCCGACCTACAAAATGTGTATGTTGAAAAGAACCCTTTGTTCTAAAATCTCTCAGTATTTCTCTGGTGTTTTTATTGCTTTCTCACTTGTCTTGACATTTTCATGTGAGTAAAATATAGTACCACCTTCAAGTAGTTCTCAGTCAGGTCTACAAAGGGAAAAGTCATTCAGTAAACATAATAAAGAGGTAAAGGAAAATACTAGAAGCCAGACCACTGTCGATCTAGGCCTGAGTGTTCTTTTTCACTTTGATTAAAACTGTGTATACTGATGCATTGGAGGAAAATGAGTTTCCTGTTGCACTTGGAAAGCAGGGGAATATGCTACTTATGGGCTAGATGAATTATCCAGCTGCCCTGGGGACCAGGATCAGTCCCTTGAGTGAGTAAAGATGTCCATATAAGATCACAGGCTTTGTAGTGAGATGGGACCTTAAAGATTAGCTGATGTAGCCCTGTCATTTTACCCTGGAGGACCCTGAGGCCCAGAGAAAATGGAAGGAACTGTCCTAGGTGCTACCGGGAGTGAGTCCCCACCAGATACCTGTTCAGATGTAAAAGAGCTGTGAGGACCAACTGAGAATTGGCCCCAGGCAGCAGTCTCCCTTCTTTTCAGAGGTGCAAGATATTGTATATTCTGCCAGATTTGGTTAATCTGGTGATTGGTTCTGCTGAACTCCTTTTTGTCCTTGCTTTTTTATTCTTTACTACAAGGAATCATTCACTGGGTAGGGGAGAGAGATACAATCAGACATAAAAAGTGATGCAAAAACAAACAAGTCATTTTTTTTTAAATCTTGAGGTTACAAATGAGTTAGTGACAAGGAATACTCAACACTAAATGAAAACAGAGGTTTAGACTCCACCCCATCTTCAACAATAACACCACAACAAAATATGTTAAGTATTCATACACACATATGTGTACTCACACATGTAGTCACACCGATATGTTTTTATATATATGTATATATACATATATATATGCCTACATGTGTGGATACACACATATGTATGTCTTTGCTTTGTGATTAATTTTTTACTAAATGTATGTGTGAACAGTGCAATGGAACGTTACATGACCTGGTCATAATTGCACACCCTGTAGCACCATAGAATATAACCACCTGTTAGATTAATGTGCAAAGTAAAAAGCAGCAGAAGGAAAAGGGAAAGATCTTTGTGGCCTTGAGTCATCAAGCAGGTTTAGACGAGAAGTAAGTAGAGTTTAAAGGATACCTGATTTGGAATGATGAAGAGAAAGCAAGCATTCCAGACAGAAGGAGCAGCATGGACAAAGGTGTGGAAGTAGAAATGAGCAGGGCATGTGTGCATAGGCAAGCTTGTAAATGTAAAGGTTATATGATTTTCCAGTATATTTTTTAGAAACTTTGTCAAAAAGGTTTTAAGTTCATAATTTGGAGAGAGGGAAGTAATGACTTTTTTTTTTTGCTCCCCCTGCAGACTTGGAAAAATTTCCATTCTTTTGACAAATTAAACATACTTTCAATCTGCATTTATTTATTTGATAGGATTGGGCTATTGTTTGGAAACGAATTCAAGTTGAGTCCAAGAATGCTGGTGAAGGGAGAACAGCATTGAATAGAAAGCAGCAGAGGCACACAGCTTCCTGCAGATGCCCTGACCTTATACAAAATGCATCAGGTTTCGCCCCTGATGCTGTTGCTTTTGGCGATGGGAACTAGCCACTAAAGAGTGGAGAGGGTATCTGGAAGCAAAATAGCTTGAGAGCCAAGAATGCCAAAGGAAGAATGTTGGTGTGGGGCTTGGTAGAGTCATAGAAGAGCTGAGGATGTGGCTATGGCTGCAGAAGAGGTACTTCTAGTCCAAGTGCATTGAGACCTGAGTCCAGAGGAACTGTGCCCGGGAGTCTGAGGCCTCATCCTGCCCTTCCTGGTCTTTGCCTCTTTCTAATCCCATGTATGCCCACACACCACACAGCACTGGGCCAGCATGGACACACAGTAATAATTAAAACACTACATGTTTTTTATCTCATTGGAGCCTCACAACAGTCCCATGACATAGAATCATTATCTCCATTTTACAAGTAAGGCATCTGATGTTCGGTAAATTAAAACACTTGCCTCCCATCACATATCTGGTGGGAGTAAGAGGTAAGGCTTGCACCCAAGTCATTCTGACACAAAAGTCCAGCCCTTGATCAGGTCCACCATGCTGCCTCTCTCACAGTGAAAAAAAGAGAGAGCCACTAATTAGATTGGCCTGGATGAGGTATCTGAAATGAGTATCTTCTGTCTGCTCCCTCTAGTCTCCATCTTGGGAAAAGAGGGCCTTGTGGGGAGCAGGGACATATGTACACAAGAGAGCTTTGTGTGGTTCCATATGAGAGACCAAACTTGCCTGTGGCCCTTTTGTCCCTTGCTCCCACTGGCTTGTTTACAGTTTTCTCCTGAAAAATAAAGCGTCATACTCAGCTAGAATGTTGTTTTGTTTTTTTTTAATAAACCCTTCTGAACATGCATGAAGGTCCGAGTCCTGTGATTAAGCAGGATGTTAGAGTTCCTTTTCCTTTGCTCTCAACGTTGTGGGTACAGCTCCATGGACTGATTCCCTGCATTTATTGTTAGTTCAGTATTCCCCAAAGCAGTTCCTATGCTAGTGAGATACAGATAGAAATTGAAATCGATGTCTAGTATTGTGACTAGCTTGACACCACTAGGATGAAAACATAACCTCGATCTGCTCTCGTGGTTTGTCTTAGGTTCATTGGTCTGCAGTTGCCAGTCTCCTCCAAAGGGAGACTAGGCTCCTAGTGCTCCAGATTCCTAAAGAACATTTCTTCTTGTTGGTTCTGATTTAAGGAGTCCTGCCCAGCCTGAGAAAAGAAGTATAAAGGGTACTCAGAGGATAAACATGAATCAGATAGGGAAGAAGCAGTTCTGTTCCCACAAAGAAAGATTAAGTAATGAAGAATTAGAAAATGTTACAATCAGTTGAGAGGCTAGTACTCAGAACTCATTGGGATATTTGTAGCAGATGTATTCATTAGCCAGGTTACATTTCATCTCCAATGTGTGCGACCTAACTGATGCTCTCGGGTTCTTTCTTCCCTCTCTGTTCTCTCTCTGTCACTTTCCCACTTGACCAGGCTGCTTTTGTCAGTCTTTCCACCACAACTGCCCAAGTAGACAAGACCCCACTGCTTGGGTGCCCCAGAAGAGAGGAGACCCCAGCTACCTTTAGAAATATCACAAAGCCCTGTACCAAGCATGCCCTCCTGTACAAACAGGAGGTGGCACCTTCTGATATAGGCTTGCCTAGGAGACTATGAGCTCGCAGCTTGTGACCCAGTGTGTGTGGGGGGGGCAGGGAAGAGAAGGGCACCTGATCCTTCACATCTCAGACAGTTATTCTTACATCTCAAGGAAAACAGGAAGAAGAGGCTTTTTAATATATCTACAGAGTTCTACCTCAGCAACTTATTGAAGGAATCTTCCTGGCTAACAAGAAGTAATCAGAGGATGTCTGTACCTGTTCTACAGTGTGTGTGTGTGTGTGTGTGTGTGTGTATGGGGGTGGGAAATGACATTTTATCATGAATCTTCAAGGGTTTATATATATATACATATATACGTATGTACATACATATATATGTGTGTATGTAAGTATGCATGTATGTATATTTGCCCTCTCCTTATGGAACTTACATAGACTGTGATATGTATGCTTTTCCTTTGATCTTCTAGGGCATCTATAGGATCTCCTGTGGTTTGTGTTTCAGCCTCCTAAATACTAGCCAGATGAATATAACAGTCTCTATGTGCTGCTTTGAAATCTGCTTTGAAATGCCTTAGAACTTAGGCAGTCTTCTCAAACTGAAGTGGGTCATTGGGTTGCAAAGCAATCCCAGTCCAGTCATCTCTCCTATTGCATATGAATCCAGCAGCCCTTCATAGTTTCCTTCACTGGTAACAGGAAGGGTATGACATTGTGAGCTTGTGGAGAGAAGCCTCTACCTCCTCCTTTCCTTAACAAAATCAGTTCATGGTCCCTTGGGGGAGAAAGAAAATCAACTCTGTTTTCTACCTGCTCTTAGACAGAAATACCTGACCTGAATAAATTAAACTCCCATCTAAAGCCACCTAATAATAATAAACTATTTTTTCAGTCTGTTATTGTCAGTACCATTTCCAGTGAACAACACTCGCTTTCAGAATATTTGAATTTCCATGTGTTGAAAATGGGGAAGCATGACACAGTTCCATTCCCATGGGAGCTGTGCTCAGAGCTCATTTGAGCTGTGACCTGCTTAAGCTGCCAAGGACTGTTAGTATTTTTGTAGGATCTTTAAAATGGAGATCCAGAGTGAAGGACAATGTATCAGAATCAGACCTTTTCCCCTCATTCTGCAGCAAATGAAAAATACTGAGAAAGTAGATTTTCTTTCATAGAATAGTGTTTCACCACTCTCCCCCCATTCCCTCCTCCCCACATACATACATATCAGATCTCCTTAATACGGAAAACTTATCTGGGAAATGACTTTTTTCTCCCTATAAAAATTGTTCTATGCAAATTATGCATCTGGAATCCTGGAGTTCTGGCTGGCAGTGACTACAGGATCTGTGAACATAGAAAGCCAAGTATAAAATTCTTCTGTATGTGCAAGTCGATGTGAACTCCTTGGTGGACAATAGATAGTGACTTCATAGGAATGGCTGGGGCAAGTTGGTGAATGGAAATAGCTTTTAATGGACCCTGGGACAAACTTTTAAATAGCAATATATCTGTTGAAAGGAAATGGACAGCAGTAGGTGAGGCTCTCAAGATGTTGGTTTCCATTGATTTCCAGAAGAGAAATGAAGAGAAAAGAACTGTTTAAACACAGTGCAACACATGAGCAGTGGGGTCCAACCCAAAATTGATGGATGCATTTGCAAGATAGTCAATTATGAACATGACATTTGGAATGTTGATATCGAGCATGTGGCCTTGGCGAGGAGTTAATGTCCATAGCCCCAGTAACTAAGGCAACAAGTGGCCAAAGACACAATCTTATTGTCAAATAAGATGTAAAAAAAAATATAAAACTCCTCTTATGTATAAGACATTGAACTAAGCATTGCAAATGATATTTTAAAAGACTTCCCAGAATTGTGAGTCTGCTGGGCTTATGAAGTGCATATTTGGATGTGATATGTATATATAATACATATATCTATCTATCTATATGTATATGTGTGTGTGTGCACACACACACACACAATGAGGGGACTGACTAGTCCTCAGTGCATGCTCATATTTGCTCTACTTGGGGGGAGTATGTGTAATGTTCCCCTGTCCCAAGCTGATCCTTCATATGGGGGATTGATGACCCAGCATGTCACCACATGACTAAAGGGCTGCTGGTATAAGATGATAAGGATTTTCTTGTTGGGTGAGGAGTCAAAAAGACAGATGATTCTGTGTGCATGAGGTCAGAAATGAATTTCATACAAAAGTCTCTGTATGTCCTTCCATTGACTATTGCACTTTTCCTCAGTGGATGTGACTGAGGAAAGAGCAGCTTTGAGCCAACAGATGAGGAGAGGGGCAATGGCTGCCCTATTCCTGTCTCTCCCACTACCCTCGATCTTTAATGTGCCTCTGTTACTTTTGTGTTTTTCTTTTCTTTCTTGATCTTAGTTGAATGACTATTTGGAGAGGAGAATACTGAGGCTCGCAGTGATACCAGATTTATTAGAGTCATCAGAGAGGTCTCACTATTCTTCAGAGACAGTAGCAGCAATGTTGAGATGAGCAAGGGAGTTCCATCAATTCCCCACAGTGATCCTTGGGGAGGGGGGCTCAAAAAGGGAAGAGAAGAGAACTCCAAGGCTTAGGAGTTACAAGGTCCTCAGCCTTATGTGTTCCCTTTACGTGTGTCTCGGTACTTTTGTAGTTAAAGGTTGAGCCCACTTTCTTCAGGTATTAAGTGTATGCAGAGTGGCAAGTGTATATCTAAGGTCACTTCTAGCTCTTCAATTCTTTGTGCATTCTGCATATGTTCATGAAAAGTGGCAGTCACATGTGGAATTTCCTTTACTTTCAAGTTTCATTGTTTCCCTTTGTATGAATTATGTTTTTGTGATTTCTGTCCTTATTATACATTTTCAGTAAATGATACTTTTGGAAAAGCTAATTGATGTCAACTTATTGATTGCTATTGAGGAGCTTACTGGATGGAAGCTCATGGGTATTACTGGAATCCCCAACCCTCTCTGGTTATCCCCTAGAATACTGAGGAAGATATAGCCAACCACCATCTGGCACCCAACCTACCAATTTCAGTGGAAGTGGTAAGAGTGAGCCCAGACTGGCTGCTGCATACAAAAGAATACAAAGAAATTTCAAGAACGGGACAACACCAACTAGGGAATTGTGTAGAAGGTGGTACCTGAATTGGGAGTGGCAGACGTTAGATGGGGATATGTTCTAGACACAGTTGATCGCCTATACAAAGACACATAGGTAGGAGATGAAATGAATTAGTAGCTACTGGTACCAGTTAGACCGGAAGTAAAAATGTGGGAAGGGAAGTTATATGAAGTAAGACTAGAATGATAGGTAGGAGTCAGTTTTGAAAAGGCCTTTAAATGCCAGACAGAGGATAGGCAAGGAATCTGGGATTTTCTCAGCTTGATAAAGTCCCTCCACCAATAATCTATGACTTAATAGATAAGTCCTAGGGAATTGTTTGAGGCATGTAGAGGTTAAGTGACTTCTCTTGGGTCACAAAGCTAGTGTCAGAGGCTGGATTTGAACCCATATTTTCCTGACTTCAAGCACAACACTCTACCCACTGTCAGCTAAGAATAAGAGAAAATATATTGGGAGAGGAGGCAAAGAGGCAGTCCAAAGGCGAGGGTTATTATTCAAGGATCTGAGTCTGTCTGAAGTATTTACTCTTGTCAGTGCTGGCATGGCAATATCTTTGTGGGAGGGAGAGAGGGAAGGAAGAGGAAGTGATTTGCAAAATTACTGATTTATCTCAAAGGTCCCTTCAGTATGTTGTATACATATTTATGAAAAGTGGCAGTCACTTGCATAGCAATGGAGCAATGGAGCATTTCTCTTCCTTTCAAGTTGGGGTCTAGAGGAAGAAAGACCAGGAAGCTACCGAGATGGGGGTCCCAAGTTCCTGCACCAGTGATTGTCTGCAGGGTTGCAGGTGCCTTAGCCAAACCTACAATTTTGACTACAATTCACTGCCAGTCACACTTTGTGCAAGAGGTCAGAGGAGGGAGAAGGAAAGCTAAGGTGGAAGAAGGAAGTTGCTTGCCACCAGTATGGACTATGAGCGTCTCACTTAATTCTCTGGGTTTCCTGTTCCTCATCTGTAAAGTGAGAGGGTTGGACCGCGTGACCTCTGAAGTCATCTGGAAAGCCGTGATCCTATGAATCTGCAATTCAGCATTTCAATACACTGGCATGGACTAGCTGGATGTCTGGATTTATGTTTGTGGGTTGTTGGTGGTTTTATTGTTGTTAAAATAAAGAAAAAAACATCTGTGAGCCTAACTCTTAGACAAAGACAACGTTAGGTATGGAATCTGATATTCTCTATAGGTTTGACAAAATGGGCAGCTTTATGAATCCTGGCTGAGTGAATTCTGCATGAATTATTGTCAGTTTCCATGTGTGGCAGCGTTGGGAGCTGTCCTGGCCTGAGTTTGATAGGGTTCTAGAGACAATATGATTATCCAGGGGACTATGTTACAGGATGGCTGACATGCAGAAGAAAGGTCAAAGAGTCATTGTTTTTTCTCAAAACTGGTCAAGCCTACTTTAAAGTAGAGTCATCAATAATCTTTCCGTGTCATTGGGATTTCATTACTGTAGAATTTGAAGTCACAGGACAGGAGTTCAAATCCCAGCTTTGACATTTCTTTTCTGGGTGATCCCAGACAGATCACTTAATCTTTCTTGACTTCCATTTCATCATTTCTAAAGGATTGGACTAAGTCTTCATTAGGGTTTCCTTCTAATTCTAAATCTGTGATCTCCTTTTACGATGTTGCTATTATCTATCAGCAAACATTAGACATGATCAGGCAGATCTTATGAGAGATATAAAAGTCTTATGCCCTGGTGGGTTTAGATGGGCCAAAAGGAGGTTCTAGAGAGAGGTTCTGGCAGCAGTAACTGATAATTCTACAGCTTCTATATCAGTGAGCCTGTTTTTCATATTTGGGAAATAATAATGGAATTTCTCATTTAAGCATCATAGGCTTGGAACTAGACCTGTGACTTCACAGGGAAGGCCATCCCCTCTCCCAATGCAGGGTGGCACTTCTGCTGCAATTCATAGTCTTAGAGAGTCTCCTAGATTACTGACAGGTAGGATAACAGGATGACTTAGCCAGAATGGCTCAGAGGTAGGATGTGAACCCAGCCCATCCTGGCTCTGGGAATGCCTCATTATCCCCAGTATTGTGTTGCCTGTATTTAGAATGATAGGATGTATAGAATGTATA
This sequence comes from Notamacropus eugenii, assembly GCF_028372415.1. NCBI lineage: Eukaryota > Metazoa > Chordata > Mammalia > Diprotodontia > Macropodidae > Notamacropus > Notamacropus eugenii. The sequence goes on along the minus strand of NC_092879.1, from coordinate 90,966,823 downwards.
GATGTGTAGAGTAATAGGATCATGTTTTCTGAGTCAGAAGGGACCTTAGAGATTATCTAGTCCAGTCCCCTCATTTTGTAAATTAGGGAATGGTGTCTCTTTACACAGGGGTTAGAGGACTGCTGCTCAAAGTCATGTGGGTAAAAAAGGGGTAGATATGGGATTAATCTGGTGTTTTTTCTTGTATAGTAGACTGTAAAGTTTAAAGGTGTGTGCGTGTCCTGCTTCTGTATTGGGCCTTTTTTTTCAGGCCAAGGTTACCATCCTTCAAAACTCCTCAGAGAAAGAATGGTCAAGTCAAGCTGTCCTAAGCGCATGCTCTGAGGTGACTGCTGTCTCCAACTTTATGAGCACTGCTTGAATATGTGAAGAATCTGTGATTTTCACAGTGTAGAACACTCCTTCCATCAGCCCAGCTGATGATCAGGGAGATTAATTTTCTGAAGCAGGGTTTGAACTTAAGTCTTTCTGTCTCAATTTCAGCACTCTCTCCACTACAACAAGCTGCCTCTATTTTTTATGAGTAAGGGTATGTGTATACACACACACAACCACACACATGCACATGCACATATATATATATATGCATATACATGTGATTGGAGAAATAGAGATACAGATCCAGTTATACATGGATAGATTGACAAATGTAGATCTATAAGCATATATTATCAACACACAAAAAGTTTACATTACCCCCTATTCTTAAATAAACTGCTAAAAACCATAGACTGGCATGGCTGCTGGAGGAACAAATAATTTGAGAGTCAAGAAATGATAAGATAAAATATTTTGTTGTGACAGAATATATATGATAGGATAGGTATATGTTATCAGATCAAAGGCGATTCCACCCAAAGGTTGCCTACTTGTCTCTTTGATTCCATGACAATCTGTTGAAAAGTTTCCATAAAAAAGGAGTCAATTGAATTCTTTCTACATGAAGCAAAATTGATGTGACTGATTCCTGATTTCTTTTTTCATTTAATCGATGTAAGGGATAAATCGAGCGGTCATTTGTAGTCCATGTGCCCACTGCATACTTGAGATTGGTGCTCATGATGTGCCTACCACTTTCACTTAATACCTCTGTGACCTTGGGTAAGTCATTTCACTGGTCTGGGCTTCAGTTTCCTTATCTTAAAAATGAGTGAGGGGATAGCTTTCTCACATGTGTGGGAGGGAGTAGGTTCCCTGTAATCTTAAAGTTGGGTGATTCCACATTATTGATGGTTATTTAAAGCAGCATTTAATGTAGAGTGAGCCATACCCTTTAAATGGAGAAAAACTAATGATTCATGCAATATCTTATTATATAATCAACTCAGGTCTTCCCAATGTTGCCCCCCCCCCAAAAAAAAAAAGAAATGTGACTAGACTGTTGAGTCCTGGTGCTTGACTTTTAACACGATAGGACAGGAATTTGGGGAATTTTTCTGCTGATGTATTTTATTAAACTATTAAATTATTATTTACTTCTATATCATCTGTACTTCTCACTGCCTCCCCCTTTTCCCTTCCCAGAAAGTCTTGCCTCACATCATAGAATTACAAAGAGGGAATATACAGTCCAGCAAAACTATCCCTTATAGTCAGTGTTCCATACCTCTAATGTGATATGATGGAAAATTTCCCCTGCAATCAGCCACTTCTGTCCTTTTCTATTATTCAGTCTCTGGTCTAGCTTTGGTGCACTACTTGCCTGGATCTGCAGGGGCTAGATGACTATCTTTCTCCCTGTCTTGAATGAGGCCTGTGGGTCAGGCTGTTCTGAGTCTTAAAGAAGTTGACCTTTCATGACAGGAGCCTAGACTCCCTATTCTCAAACTCAGGGGTTTCCTTAGGGACAATTTAACCTACGGCTGGTGTCTAGATCCTCCACAAAAAGAAGAAAGTGACATTCTATGTGCAATATGAATTTGGTACAAGACAGGCAATTTATTCCTATACAGAAATGAAATGTGGAGCATAGGACGCTCACAGATGCATGTTACCAAAACAGCATTCAGCACCACCTTAGAATGATTATTACAGTATTCTTAGGAGGCTAATCAAAAATTTCATCAGGGCCAAATACAGTGTAAAGGGTTTGTGGTTTGGAGGGTATCCCAGAGAGTACAACATTACAATTTACCTTTCACCTTATGTTTGCACCATCCAAACAACTCCAGTATATGTCTGACAGTAAAAGACCCAGGCATGGGCCAGTTTCCTTGTCAGTGACTGTCTTTTCTGATGCAGAAGCATTTCCTGCTGCCAGGCTATTCCTGCGACTGCCACAACCAACAGCTTCTCTCTTTGAACCATGTCCTTTTGAGTTTAAGGTTGCTTCCCATCCTGGGTGTGACCATCTCAGGATGCTCATTTGCCTAATATTAGCGCCATATATTCGTGGTTGCGTGGCAAACAGGGTAGAGAATAGGACCAAATCCTCCTTCTCCACTTGACTATTGGGAAGCAATTCAGAGTAGTCCTTCATGACAATCAGCAAGAAAGGAAGAAAAAGGGAAGGTCCAAGCCCTTTTCTTCATCCACTGAATCATCAGGTCTTCTGGTTCCTTAATCAGTAGGGATATCTTCCTCATCTCACAGTGCAAGCAATCCCCAACAAAGAATCATACCCAGATAGAAGCAATACCTACCCACCCCTCCAGTCTTCAAAGTAGTCACCATGATAATTCTAAGCAGGTTCCATGAGGAAGGCAAAGGGGAATGACTCCTGCTACATAGGCAATATAAGTTATCTTGTGTGTGTGTGTGTGTGTGTGTGTGTGTGTGTGTGTGTGTGTGATTGCCTTTATCCCTTGTTTGGTTAAGAATTCACCTCTTTCCCATAGCTGTGAAAGTTGTCTGATCCTGTTGTCTTCTAATTTTTCATGGTATAAGTTTAAATATTCAAGTTTATATTCAGTTTGAATTTGTTGAAGTTTATGGTATAAGGTGCTGGTCTAAATCTAATTTCTACCCAGTTGCTTTTCCCCCAGCATTTCTTGTAAAATAAGGAGATCTTTGCCAGGGAATTTATGTTTTCAGGTTTGTCCAAAACTGGCTTATCAAGTTCGGTTGTTTCTCTTTATTCTTTTCCTAATCACTTCTGCTGATAAATCCTTTTTTTAATTTTTAAGGCAGTATCAAATAACTTTGATGGTTTTTTCTTTCTGAAGGGCCATTCCTGCTTCATTCTATTTTTTTTCTTGTTGCCCTTGATATTTTAGATTTTGGGTATTCTAAATGAACCTTGCAATTATTTTGTATAGTTCTGTAAAGCATCCCCTTGAAGTTTGATATAACATGGACTCTTGTAAGCTACTTGGATAGAATCATCATTTTTCTAATTACAGAATGAGCCAACCAAGAACACCAAAAACCCTCCAGTTTCATGAGGTGTCCTTTAGTTCTTTCAGTAGCTTTTTATAATTGTAACCATACAGGTCTTGAGTATACTTGGCTCCAAGATATTTTATGAGGTTTGTAGTTATTTTGATTGGAACTTGTCTTTCTGTTATTCACTTGTAGATTTTGTAAGAACTTTGGACTTTGTTGATTTGTTTTGTGTCTTGTTGCTTCACTGAAACAATTCCCTGTCTCAATTATATCCTTTACTAATCCTTTATGAATTTCTAAGCAAACCACCATGTTATCAGCCAATAGTGATAGTTCTGTCTCCTCGTTGCCTACCTTATGTCTTTAATTTCTTCCTCTTGTTTTATTGCTATTGCTAGAATTATGTCAAAGAATGGAATTTTTCTCCTATATTTTTGGGGAGTCTGCTGTTACCCCATTCCATGTAATGCTCGCTTTGAGTTTAGTTAGACACATTTTAATCATGTAAATGCTGTTTAGGGTTTTTGGCAAAAATTATTGCTGTGTTTTGTCAAAGCCTTTTTTCTACACCATTGATATAATCATGTGGTTTGGGCTGTTTTGTTTTTAATATGATTAATTATGTTAATTGTTTTCCTAATGTTGAACCATCCTTGCATCTCTGGTATGAAGCCAACCTGATAAAAGTGGATAATTTTTTTTGGATCTCTTGCTCCATTCTTTTTGCCAAGATGTTATTTAAAATTTTTGAATTGATATTCATTAATTATATTGGCCCATGGTTTTTTCCTTTGCTTTCCCTTTCTCTGGTTTAGGGATTGGCCTCATAACAGGAGTTCAGTAGACTATTTTCTTTCTCAATTTCTGAAAATAATTTGTGTGGTATAGGCGTTAATTATTCTGTAAAAGTTTGATGAAATTCTCCTTTAAATCCGTCTGGACCAAGGTTTCTTTTTCTTTGGAAATTCCTTTATAGATGATTCCATTTCCTTTTCTAAAATTATGTTATGTAAGATTTTTATTTCATGTTCTGTTAATTTGGTTATTTTAGGGTTTTTGGATAAGTAACCCCCTCTTTTCACTTCTCATTTTCACTGGCCTACAACTATGTTTAACAGTGGAGTTGAAAGCACCTCACCTCCTTTTAGGTCTGATGTCTTGAAATCTGTACCAGTAGGTTTTGAAACTCATGTGTCCAAGGATATCTATAAAGCTTTTCTAGAAATTGGAATCTCTTGTGAAGGAACAGCCTTGGAGGCAGAGGAACATGGGAGAGGCCTCCATCTCTGCCTCCTCCTTTGCCTTGACTTGAGCCTTAAACAAGTCTCTTTTCTCTCCACTGCTTCCCTACCTCCACTGACTGGAGACAAAGGTTCCAGCTTTGTAGGGCTCAGAAGATGTTTGACTTGCCCAGATCATGTAGAATCATCAAGTGCCATGGACAGATGGGAACCCAGCAAAGAGATCACACCATGAATAAGGGAAAACTTTTGGGGAATCCCATGAATGGGAAAACAAAGCTTCCAGAAACCAGGAGCTTGGAGTTATCCCTCTGCAACTTACACTCTCTAAGCTTGAACCCATACTCATCTAGACTCTGTACTTAAGAGAGGGCATGTCACAGCCCTTTTAAGGTGGGGGGAGATGTTTTATATCACTGATTTTAATGTACTACCTTAATCTAAAATACCCTTTTCTAACAGTTAGGCTGACTGGCTGCCTACGTCTCAAATGATAATATTGGAGGGAAGAACATGAGCGGGACTTGAGTATTAGAGAATTATTTCTGACCCCTCAGAGTTACCCCTGACATCCTGAGGGAGGAGCTCTGTTTGTCTGGTTTGTTAGGAAGAGCAAGAATTGGGAGAAAGATGTTCAGAGCTTGCGTGGCCTGTGTATCTAGAGCAGAGATCACAAGAGCATGGAGTTAGAGCAGGATGGGAGGCAAGTGATGAGTGACTTCACCCTCCTCGCTTCATAAGAGAAGTGAGAGGACCGTCACAGGTTCATATGGAAGTGAGAGGACCGTCGCAGGTTCATATGTTCAGTAAGTGTCGAAATCAGGATTCCAACTCAGGTCTTCCTGACTCCAAGTTCACCTCTCTATTCCCTATGCCACCTAGCTTCCTTAGAAAAGAGAGTTACCTAGAGACCTAAGATTAAATGACTTGCCTAGGGTGACACTGTCAGGATGTGGCAGAAGTGAAACTTGAACCCAGGGCTCCCTGGCTTTGAGGCCAGATTTCTATTGACTATGCCACACTGTCTCTAAAAATTGTCATAATTCTTTCTCTTTCTCCTATTTGTTATGATTTTACCTTGTTTGGTTCTTTTTCCATACCCGTGCTGGGTTACTCTCCAACTCAACTGTTGGATCCTCCAATTCAAAGTCATTGAACAAGAATTTATAAAGTGGTTACTGTGTGGTTGGGCTGTGCTAAATATTGAGAATACAAAGAAGGATGAGAACAGTTCCTGTCCTTAAGAAGTTCCCATGATAAAGGCAGAGACAACATGTTAATAACTAGTCATGGTCTGTATAGTTTCCAGGTTTCCTTATTCATATTCAGGCAATTAATGTTGGTGGTTTGGACAATTGTAACAAAAGAAACAAAACCAAGAAAGGGAGCAGAAATACTTGAATTCTCTGGATCCATGGTCTCACTGATCCAGATGGTCTCTCCAGCAACAGAAATCATAATTCCTGCCTGTTCATCCTTTGTGGCTCTTTTCCTGTAAATCCTCTATAGAAGTTCACCCTTTGCACTGGAAGTCTTCATCTAATTCTCTTGCCATTGCATTGATACCAGTGGAGCATGCAGGCTTCCCACTGGTTCTTCTTTCCTCTCCTCATACAAGCAGCCAGCTTTCTTTTCTAGGGCTTCATCTCCCTGGTGGCTTCCTTACACCACTTCTCTTATACAATTTACAGTTGTCAATGGTTTGCAGCTCACCCATTGCAGTCCCGTTCCTCTCTATTGCCCTTGGTGATGGAGAACCTAGAGTAAATTTTCCCATTACAATTTAGCCACACATTTAATCCCCCAACACTTTAGTTCAAATCATTTATAAACAATCGCCTTTTATCAGTATTACATGTAATGTTAGATGCTGATGAAATCCAGTGTCCATGTGCATTGGTAAAGGGAGTTTCTCACAGGAGTGAAATCACAGGTTCAGTCACACCAATCACCAAATCTAGTCACTAAATAGTCTGGCAAAGAAAGCAGAGGAGGAGATGTAACTGACCTTTAGAAAGTTCTCAAATATGCAGCTGATTTTTTTTCTAACAGTCTGATGTAATGGATAGGACATTTTTTAAAACAATGCCAGAAAAGGGATTTAAAAGATACAAGAAAGGAAAGATCATATTTCCTGGCATACCAGACAACAAAACCTAGCTATAAGTAAACACCTTTAAATATAGATGTTTAGGGATACGAGTGCTATGAAACAACAACCTGGAAGTATTCTACAATAAAGGGACAGAATGTGAAAATGATTTTACCCTTCACGAGAGAATTCTTGTAAGACTGGATAAAAGCATATAAATAAATCAAGGCTATTTGAAAATTCAACAAGAAGAACCTATCTACTACTGGGTAATACTGTAACCAATTTTATCTACTTCAAATTGAAGTTATATTCAGGAAGATGGCAGAGTAGAAAGACGCACATGCACATAGCTCCGAACCCACAACCCATAGAACAACTACAAAGAAGTAACTCACGGTGAATTCTGCACCCAGAGGCCACAGAACATTGGAGTGAGGGAGATTTCTGTTCCGGAGAGACCTGCAAACCTCTCGCAAAAGGTCCTTCGCGCTGCAGATTGGGTGCCAGGACTGGAAGCTGAGTACAGCCCTGCCACGGCCGCGGCACCAAGAGGAAAAGATCAGAGCGGGCTTCAGGGACGGGATCTCCAGCGGCCGCACAAGTCCCTCCATCCACAGGTGACGGGGGTTGGTGAGAGAGTTTCTTTGGCGGGTCGAGGGGGGAGTGGGGTGCCCCCATGGCTCGGGCCCCCTCGGGAGACAGAAGCTGAGGGGCGGCGGCAGACCGGGGCTCCCCAAGCAGGCAGGAGCCTGGATCCATTGTTAAAGGTCTGTGCATAAACTCCCTGAGGGAACTGAGCCTGAGAGGTGGCCCTGCCCCGACCTGAGCATCTGAACTTAATCTCACACTGAATAGCAGCCCTGCCCCCGCCAAAAGCCCTGAGGCTGGAAGCAGCATTTGAATCTCAGACCCCAAACGCTGGCTGGGAGGATCAGGAGGCAAGGTGGGTGTGAGGAGAATATTCAGAGGTCAAGTCACTGGCTGGGAAAATGCCCAGAAAAGGGAAAAGAAATAAGACTATAGAAGGTTACTTTCTTGGTGAACAGGCATTTCCTCCCTTCCTTTCTGATGAGGAAGAACAATGCTTACCATCAGGCAAAGACACAGAAATCAAGGCTTCTGTGTCCCAGCCCACCCAATGGGCTCAGGCCATGGAAGAGCTCAAAAAGAATTTTGAAAATCAAGTTAGAGAGGTGGAGGAAAAGCTGGGAAGAGAAATGAGAGACATGAAGTCAAAGCATGAACAGCAGATCAGCTCCCTGCTAAAGGAGACCCAAAAAAAGTTTGAAGAAAATAACACCTTGAAAACTAGCCTAACTCAATTGGCAAAAGAGGTTCAAAAAGCCAATGAGGAGAAGAATGCTTTCAAAAGCAGAATTAGCCAAATGGAAAAGGAGATTAAAAAGCTCACTGAAGAAAATAGTTCTTTCAAAATTAGAATGGCACAGATGGATGCTAAGGACTTTATGAGAAAGAAGTTATATTCAGTTGGAAACCACTGGAAAGCTTCTGAATTTTGCTCTAGTTACATGGCAACCAAGTAAAATTCTGGGTTATGATTGATTGATGTTAATCAATAAAGTTGTTAGTTTAATAATGTCTCTATATTTGAGAGAGTCACAGAATCACAGACTTTATAGGAACCTCAGAGACCATCTGGACCAACTTATGACTAACCAAGAATCCCTTCTCTAATTTGCTCCCAAAGGTATCATCTAGTGTTTTATTGAGAGCCACATTACCCTCCAAGAATCAGCAACTGTTGGAGGGACCCTATTCCACTTTGCGATGACTCTGTAGATTTTTGAGCTGGAGGGATTGCAGAGGTAATCTAGTCCAAGTCCCTCTTTTAACATATGATTGAATTAGGGTTAGGGTGAGACTATGTGGCAGGGCTGGAAGTAGAACCTAGATCTTCCCCCAAAATATCAAGACCAGCACTCTATTCACTATGTATTTCTTGTATTTTTCTTGTCTTATATCAAATCTAAATTTGGCTCTTTGCAACTTTTGCCCATTACTCCTAGCTCTACCCTTTGTGTCCATGTAGAACAATTTAATTCATTCTTTCCTGTGATGGCTCTTTAGATACTGAAGTCAGTTATCTTGTTCTCTAAGTTTTCCCTCTGACCCTGAGATCACAGTAATGGTCCACCTGAGCCGAGAGTCCTTGAGGAGTCACCGGTGGATGGATGACATGCAGTATATGTAATGTATTAAACAGGAGTGTATATAGGACAGTACTATCCATAGGAAATCCCTCTTTCATTTGAGCTCTATTCTGGATTTTCTTTATGACTAATAACATGTTTTGTGAACATAAATCTCCTTGTCTAATGCCTCACTTCACATTAATTATCGAAAAGTTATCAAACAAAGGCAATTCTGTTGTTACATATTCCAAGGAATCTTGTATGATTTTGACATAAACCCATGAAAAACTCAGTGTTTGAGGAGCACCTTTAAGGCTATGCTTTGCTCTTCCAAACCAAGCATCATTTTTACAGTCAACAAGCAGGAAGCACAGTGGGATCTCACATTCTCTGTACCTTTTGTCAGTTGTGTGGCTGGAAAGATGTGATCTGCCATAGAATATTGTTTGTAAACGTTTGCTTATCCTTTTGTTTTTAAAAAAATTGAATTTTTTTATTTTTTAATCAGCAAAAATCTTCTGTCATTCCCTGCTACCTCCTTTCCTGCTGAAAGAAGAGAAAAACAAAACTCTGGTTACAAACATGTTGCCTGTTCCTTTCTAGTATCCCCATTAAGGATACTTCTGATGCATGTATAGATTATTTTTGTGAAAACTTTGTGTGGATGGGAAAATGGGCATGTGCATTGGTAGTTGGTATTCTTTTGGTTTCCTGTTTAATATTGAGGTGTAATTACAACCTTCTCCCTCCTCCCTCACCCTCATCTTTACTCCCTTCTTTCATATTCCTTGAATACTGATCCTAGTGGGGCCATTGCCAGTCATCTTGACTTATGGCTTGCCCCTGGATTCTAGTGACTCTGGAGGAGAGAGTGAGGCTTATGGCTTTACACAGCCCTGCCTCACTGAAATCTAATTCACTTGCAAATCAAGACATCCCCCTCTTGTATCATTGGTCCTCTTTGAGAACAAAGGACAAAGCACAAGAAGTTTGCTCTGGGCTAAGAATCTTTAGTTCATTGAACTACTCCTTCCATGCCTTGATCTTAAAGACATGTACTGTCCTGGTTTCCCACTTCTCCAGCTTATTCTCCAGTCCTTTCTAAAATCCTCCATGATCATATAATAGTTCAGATACGGTATAGCTAGGGCAGAGTACAGGGGGTCTTGTCATCTCTCTAGTTTTTGACTCTGTGTCTATGGAAACCCTCTCTATAATAATGGCTGAATATGGTGAACAAAGCCCCAAACTATGTTTGCTGCTTTGGTAGCATCTTCAACCATTTACTCGTCTTGAGCTTGCAGTCTGTCCTAGATCTTTTTCAGATCAGATTCCTTCATCAAGTTGTACTTATTAATTGCTTTTTAATCCAAATCTGAGATAGTAATTAACAATAAAGGCTAATATTTGTATAGCACCTTGATGTTTGCAAACTTTTTTGTCCATTTTTTTGCATTTGGCTTTCCTTGGGTCTCTAGGAGATGGGTGCTATTGTTGCTGTTATCACTGTTATTACCATTATCACCATTTTATAGATGTGGAAATTGATGCTCAGAGAGGTTAAGTACATTGTTAGTCACAGTGTTAGTGGGTATCTGAGGTGGTCCTCACTCCAAGTCCAGCACTTTATCCATTAGACATAGACATATTAGACATATCCATTAGGTAGTTTAGGGAATAGAGCTCTGGCCAAGAGTCAGAAAAATTTGAGTTCAGATCTGACCTCAGACACATACGAGCTGTATGAACCCATGCCACTCAGCCTCTGTCTGCCATGGAAATGCTTATTTCCTTCCCTTTCCTTTCATGACATCACACTGTATCGATGTCAGTTGTATTTTACCTTATGGATTCATTTCCTCATTCTAGCCTGTAAAACTTTTTGAACTTGATTCTGTTAACCAAAATGGGTAGTCTCCTGGATTTGTATCAGCTGAAAATTTGATAAGCATGCTACTTATGCTTTCATTCCAGTCATTGATAAAAATATTAAACAGCACAGAACCTAGCTGATGTATACTTGGGGGTACTCTTCCATGTTGACTTCAGTACATTAAGAACAACTTTGGGGTCTGATTATTCAACCAATTTCAAATTCACCTAATTGTAATATTATCCATTTGTAAGGCAGAATGCTCCCTTTTCCCAGAGCCTTTTCCTATTCTAAGATCATATCCTGAGGCTATGTCTTTTGAGAGACCCAAGTGGCCTTGAGTTCCAGACTAATCATGGAGGATGGGTCTATGAAATAACAACTTTGTCCTCTTTCCCATCTGGCTGTGAGAATTGGACCCATCAACCATCTCACATCTGGCTCCATGAGTAATTACATCACTTCTGTCTATGAGCTCTGCTCGTTTGTGAAGTCTTGAATGGTAATTAATCTAACAACACTGAAGCAATCTTTACCACAGCAGTGTTGCTGGGCCATTCAATTATTACAAAACATTTGGACCATGCTTTAGAGTGTCTGCATTTTACATCTTGTTTTGACACAGGAGTCACTTCCCAAATAAACAATCCTGCCCTCACAGAACCTTCCCATTAAAAAAAAGGAAGATAAATCCTTTAGTTTTGAGATTATGGCTGATAGTACATGTGTCTTTCTACTCTTGTTTACAACTTGTTAGCAGGAAAGATACTTTCGTGTTTTAGTTTTAATCATTTGGTGCATATGTTGCCTATTGTTTTTTAATTGAATTTTGTTGTCTTTTAGTGTTGCTTTTCATTCTATTACTGTAGGAACTGTGCATATTGTTCTTTGCATCTTCCTTTTTTCTCTCTCAGTTCATACAAGTGTTCCCACTCTTTTCTGAATTTTTCATATTCATCATTATTCATTTTTGTGCAATAATATTCTCCTATATTTGTATGCTGCCATTTTTTCAGCACATGTGGGCCCATCATTTATTTGCAACTTTTTGTTATTTCATATAGAGCTTCTGGGAATGTTTTGACATGTATGGTACCTTGCTGACAAGGATCAAAGGGTATGAAGAATATGATAACTTTTCTCTTCTACTTACCAGTGTTCCAGACTGGAAAGACAAAGTCACAGTTCTAACAGCAGTGTATTACTGTCTTTATTCCTATGGTCCCTACAATGATAACGTTTTTCCTCTTTGCTAAGTCAGTGGATATAAGGAGAGACCTCAGAGATGTTTCCATTTCTTTTATTATTAGTCATGTTGAACTTCTATACATCATGTTGTTTGTATTTCTTCTTTGGAAAGCATTTGCATCCTTTGACCACTTGTCTATTGGGTAAAGGCTGGTTTTTGTATCAATCCCTTATAGATGCTGGATGATAGCCATTTATTGAAGATGTTTGGTACAAAGATATTTCCCCAACCCTTATCTTTTTTTTTCTAGCTGGATTGGATTTGTTCATGAATACCCTCTTGATTATATATAATCATAATTTTCTCTTTTCTCTTTTCTCTTTAATAGTCTCTTTCATGTCTGACCATAAATTCTTCCTCTACTCAACAGTTTAAAATATAACCTTCCAATGTCCTCTGTTTTTATGGTATGATTTTAATTCACCATTACGTTTCAAAGCATTTCCATATTCATTATGTTATTTGATCTGGACAACAACGCTATATGGTAGGCAGAGCAGGTGGTGTTATTCCCATTTTACTTATGGGAAAAATGAGTCTCAGGGAGTAAATCATTTACCTGAAGTCATACACCTGGGGTAGCCTAGTAACTATGGAAAGCTGAAGAGAAGTAATTGAAAGTAGTGAGGCAGGAGTGTACAACCACAAGATGGAAGATTAGTCTTTCTCTGCAAACTTCCTCAATCTTCCAGTTTCCAAATAAATTATCTACCAGATGTCAAGTAATTAGAGCTCATTCCTTAAAGTAAGAAGACAAAACCACATGAGGTAAGATAGGAATCTTTTGAATGAACACCAGAAAACTTTAGTACTTAAAATACTTATTGTTGCCCCACCAGTCACCTCTACCCATTACCAGCAGCCCTAGGATAAGGATCTGCCACCAGGTCAATCCTCCACTCTAACAGAGCCTTCTGCTTTTTCCTCTCACTCAAAACAGCAAATGCTGCCTCTGCTCATACCCATGAAGGAAAAGATGACAGAGGAGGGAGAAATTACATGGGTTAAAAACAAGCCTGCAGAAGTGGCTGTTTTGTTCTTCAGGTAAAGGTGACTGGAAACCCAATTAGGACCAATCCATTACCCTGAAGGTTACTCAGGGCATGGACCAAGTCTGGTAAACCCCATACATCAAATCCAAAGAAGTGAAGACAGCCCTACTGTCCAGACACAGAGGCTGCTGCACCAGTTAACAGTGCAGAACTAGGAAATGAGGGAAGGGGAGATACAAAGCAAAAACTGAAGCAGCAAACATATCAAGAGAAAATGCCTCAGCCAAAGTCTAGCCCAGTAGCCAGACAAATCAAAAGGGAGAATCCTAAAAATCTGGAGCAAAAATAAGCAAAACAGAATAGACAAATCAGAATGCAGTAATGAAATATAACAAAATAACAGAATGCTAGATGGTAGCTAAAATGTATATAATGTTTTTGTATAAGATTTGCAAAATATTTAACTCTTTTGACCCTCATAAAAACCCTATGAGGGAGATGCTATTTTGTTCACTTTGGAGAGGACAAAGCTGAGAGTGAGAGAGCTTAAAGAAGTGGCCCAGGGTCACACAAAGTAGAGCAGTGGTATCAGAATGAAAGCCAGAAGCCTGCTGATGCTTGCCACCCTTCTCCCTGCTCTGAGATCAGGCCACAGCAAGTTTTTTTTTTTAAAATAAAACAACAAGAGATCTAAGAATGGTTCAACATAGAAATGCAACTCATACAAGAAAAATATTAGGAATGAGTTTTGTTTTGAAGCAAGAGTTTTTGATACAACAGAGTGCTCAAAACAGAATTTAAAATCAATTAGCAGACTGGGAGAAATGGAATCCATGACAAAGAATCTCTAAAGAAATGAAAGAGGTTAACATATTCAGGAACACCAGAAGACTGAAGTGGAAGAAAAGTTGACAGATGAGAAACAAAAGGCAAAAGCATTAAAAGAACATATGAAATTTTTACAAAACAGCTGGTGGACCAATATGCCCTATGAGAGCAGGCTCAATGAGTCACAGCCAAGCAACACATCCAGTTAAGAGGTCTTTCTCATTGAGGAGCAGTGTGAAGATATCCCACAAGGACATTGGGAACAAGCATTCCCCATATTATGCATATAACATCATGTGCAATCTGTGTACCTGGGGTAACTATCCTCCAGGGCATCTGACTAGTGAGTTTGAATTGGGCTGAGGAGTGCCCCTGAGGTGCTACACTGTAGAACATTTGCTTCAACAGAACAAAACGAATGTTAAAAGTTTCATTGCAGCAAGGTGTCTCCCATGCACATGATAAGATCAAACACATGTTTTTTAAATGTTTTAAATTTTCTTTTTTCAGTCAAGGAAAGTCCAGTTTTTCTCCATCCCACCTCCACCCTCCCCATCAAGAAAGCAAGAAAAACAACTGCTGTTACAAATACATATAGTCAAATAAAACAAATTCCCACATTGGCCATCTCCTACAAAACAATTTCTCATTTTGGACTCAGGGTTCATCACCTCTCTTTCAGGAGTGGGTGCATGTTTCATCATGAATTTAAGACCATACGCAATTAACTGATCAGTGCCATCATAGAAACCATTTTGTCCAATGATCCCCTACATCTAAATATCAAAAAGATAAAAGATGCTTGTTCTTATCAAACACATGAGGAATATACTGTTTAAGGTCAAAATGGAAAAGACAACCAGCAGCAATCGCAGTGACAGCAGCACAGATTGCTTTCTATAACTTGTCTCATAATGATATCTGCTGAGGTTCCCTAGATGTCCTGCTTTGTACATACCATCATGCTGCTGGCATTGAGCCTGGGAATTCCATGACCTCTCCTCAAGATCCAGGACCACTTAGAGAAGGTCAATCTAATGATCAACACAGGAAAAACAAAGTGCATGAATAATACCTATTACCAAGACTAGGACATGAAGTTGAATGAGAAACCCATTGAATATATGTATATACATAGACACATACATGCCTACATACATACATGTACATACCGAGATGACTAACTTCGAGACAAAATGGCATTGGTATAGGAGGGTTCTTGACTTGGAGATGACAGACTCCGTTTTGAATCCTTGATATAGTGTCACACAATACCCTAGGAAAATCACTTAACTTCTGAGTGCTGTAAGTAACTCTCTAGGTCTTATCTACTGAGGCATAGGCTTAGGCTAGTGGAGATAGTTTCTGTGCTGATAAAAGTCTAAATCCTTCATACATTTGATGATAATAGCTTTCGTGTGTCTAGCTTTTTATAGTAACAGAGCACTTCACATACAAATTATGTCCTTTGAGCCCCACAATAACTCTGTAGGACAGGTGTTATTACCACTTGACAGGTGAGGAAACTGGCTCAGAAAAGATGTGCCTGGCCCAAGGTCACATGACCATTGAGTGCCAGAGCGAAGACTTAAAATGACTTCATATGGATCCAGGTTTAGCATCTTTCCCACTAAACTTGAATGTACATTCAGTTCAGAATGATCACTCACAGTCAGGTTTATCAACTCAAAGCAGAAGATTTGAGTTTTGTTGAGTTATATTGAATGCTGGTGATTTATTGAGGAGCAGTGTTCAGGCTGAAGAGTTAAAGAAGACCTTCCTTCTCCCACTGCCTTTTCCCAATGAATACGTGAAAAAAGCTCCTTTTCTGATATGACCTACCTCCTTCCCCAGGCTATCTCAGGGGCCTGACAGTGAGCCAAGTACCCTGATCACAATGATGACAATGCAAGTTTGAGTCCTTAGTGGATTGGGAGGAACTTAAGGGTCTCCAACTCATTTTAAAATTACTGCTTTGGGGACTCATGTTGTCATTGTTCTTCATTCCTGAAGAGGACCATGATGTCAGGAAAGAGATGTGAATTGGATTGAAGTGAGGCAGGCCTGTGCAAAGTCACCAGCCTCACTCTCTCCCTTGGAGTCATCTGGGTCCAGTGGCCAGATATAGATTAGGACAACTGGAGATGGCCCCTTTGGCGGAGCCTATCATTATTGAAATCTCCAGATAAATGGTTCATAATAAATGTCCCCAGCTACAAAAATAATTTCTAACAGTGGATCAGAGATTGGACTTTCCATCCAGGAGGCAAGAATAGAAACTTTCCAGACACTGTATCCTTTACTGAGACTGAAACTAGCTGAGCTGGTCCACCCTGTGGTGGTATATACAGACTGTGTGGACCATGCATCTGAGTTGATCAGAGATGTTTATGAGAGATAATGGATCAGTGAAACCTGAAAATTTTGAAAGGACCTCATACCTGGCTGCCAGTCACACTTCGTGGATCACAGAAGGCAAAAGGAGTGGAATAAATAAGAAGCTTCAGTTCCTCCACATTCTCCCAACACATGTGTTTTTACAGGCACTCCAGCCCTACTGCACATGATCATAATAAGCAACAGTCTATACTCTGCTGTATGCCCCTTGGTACCTTGCTACTTCTCTCTTTGGCTCTAGGAGGGAAACTGGCATTTCAGTTGCTATCCTTGGCGCTGCTGCTGGGGAGACTACCATTAAGCTACTCTCAGCTACTTCTCATCTGCTCTGCTGCAACTCCTGATATGCCTGAGAAAGCTGTCCCTCCCTCTTTCCCTCTCACCACCTCTCTCTTCCCCCCCTCTCATTTCTGTCTCTCTTTTCATCTCCATACTCTTTCTCCTTTCTCCTTCTCTCTGTTTTTATTCTTTTTGTGTGGCCTTTTTCAGTGCCTTCCATATCAATAAGTCATGTGATAATGATGTTTCCATGCTCCCAGAGTGAAAATTCAAAATCCTAATAGTCTGTGCAGGTCCAAGTCACTCTCCACCCCTACCTGTGGAGCAGATATAACATCTGTAAAATGAGGAGGTTGGATTGGGTGACCTCTAAGACTCCCTTCAGCTCTAAATTTGTATCTGTGATCAAGAGAAGTTAATATGCCAAAAACTTAACCTGTTCTAACTGCAGGCACTTCTGTTGAACAAATGCTTAAATATTACTTAGAGGAAATTTGTAATGGAAATTTCCAAAGGGAGGGAGAATAGCTAAGATAAGCCCCACCCTAGCTTACCCCAAATTCTTCGGTTTTTATGATCCCAATGTCAAAAAGAAGCAGGAAAAGTGTGTGTGTGTGTGTGTGTGTGTGTGTGTGTGTGTGTGTGTGTGTGTGTAGCAGAAAGCAGGGGAAATAAAAATGAGAAATGTAATTAGAATTTTAGACTGAAACCAGTATTAACTCTGAGGTTTCAGCGGTGCACATGTGAGCTTTTTTTTTTCCTTTTCCCACTTTTACCTTAATTATTTTGCAGGTCTTGGGATCCGTCCCATGTTCTTGTGATATTTAAATTCATCTACTAGTATTTATTAAAACTCTACATGCACTAATATTTTCTATTTTGTATAGTCTCTCCCAATGTCAGAATTACAGAGGGGTTTGTGAGAAGCACTATAGAAATGCAGAGATAGAAAACAGTGGGTTGAACAACTGGGGAGACAATTAATTGACTGCCTGACATGTATTTCAGGTGTGTGACAGGTGCTAATTAAGCCTGTTTAATTATTTTCTGAATTTGTATCTGAGAAGTAGTGGCAAAACGGAACAGAACTAATGAAAGGCTGAATCGCTATAATCAAAGTAATATTTTCTCCAGGAAGAAAACCTCAGCCTTATTTGAGCTTCTGTGTGCACGTGGGTGTCTTTTCTCCTATAAAGAAACACAGTCAAATTACTTTAGCAGTTGAAGGTCAGGATGGAGTTCTGGCCAAAGGCACTGATTCATGTATTTTAAGGGGTATTATTTAGTGCTGGGAAAGGGACATTGGATAATTATGGTCAAAGATTGTTAACAAATAGGAAGGGTGGTGGTCAAAATAATATAGCCTTTTGAACAGTTGGGGGATCTTGTAGACACACTATAGGTGGAAAGGAAGAAATAGCCTTCAAATCAATATCCAGTTATGACTAAGTACAAAACGCTGTCCTTGGTTCTGGGGACACAGTAACCAAAATGAAATAGCCCCTGCCCTCAAGATACTTAAATTCAATTGTCTCTGTTTATCCGTCTAGACCTTCTCATAAATCTCAGGCTGATTTCCCAATTCATCACTGTTAGCTGATCTCCTATTCTCAACTATCAGGACATGCCACATTCCCAACCTGTCTCTACAGCGGTGTTTTTGGTTGACTGGTTTCCTATCCCACTGCTATCTTTGAGATTTTGAGCAAAACAGCATTATCACTAATTTGTTTCTGTTCTCCGGAACCTAGCGTCTTAATCCCACATGGCTAATAATGCTCTTTCCTTTGTCCATTTTAGGACTCCAGAAGAGATTCTAGCTCCACAGTTTTCTGGTAAGCATGTATGTGTGTGTTCATATTATAAGCAACTTTGTTTTTGATAACACATTCATTTTTCAAATGTATCCTTTCCTCTTCTCCCCTGCCAGCAAATATTCACATATAACAAAGATTAAAAAGAAAATGTTTGACCAAAACCAATATCATGCTGACTAATGTGATGGTATATGGAATATTCGAAGTAAATTATCCCTTCTCAGACCCTGGAGTGAAAGGACGCACATGCTTTTTGCTCATCTCTCCTTTAGCACCAAGCTTCTTTTTTTTTTTTTTTAACAATCATGTAGCACTCAGTTTTTAAAAACCTTTTTCCACTTACACAGGATTGTATGTATTGTCTTCCTTGTTAATCTTACCTCTGCCATGGTTCATGTATGTATTCCCATGTTTCTCTGAATTCTTTACATTGATCAATCGTTATTGCACTTGTTACATTTTTTCATCATAGTTTGTGGAGTCATTTCCTATTTACTGGGTACCAATTGTTTCCATCCTCTGGAGTAAAATAAGTTATGAGTAAACAGAGATTGTTTTTCTCTCATCTTTGTCAGTGTTTGTGCCTTTTGTTTCTTTCTCTTACCTTATTGTTTATTTGAAAACTATCTAAATGAGGAAAGTATAACCCTTAACTGCTTGGTGTGTGAAAGCTCATCTCATGGCAGGTGTCATGAAGGCCTTCCACCCCACGGGGAACTGTTTTCTTTCTTATCAAGCTCAGATTACTTGTCCTATCAATGGATGGGCTAGAAACTTCTTTTTGCTGTCTCTGCACATCATTAATGAATGGGAAACACACAAGTAGGAGTTGGGAGTGATGGTCCTGGAATTTGCTCTCCTTGTAGTTATTTATAGAATCCTCAAAACAGTAGTAAGGAAAACAAGCGTGAGTGCAAGTCCCAAACCATGAGAGATCATCCCAGACATCCAGGGGTCTTTTAAAATGTCCAAGGAGCCAT
The DNA here is from genome assembly GCF_028372415.1 of Notamacropus eugenii. Lineage (NCBI taxonomy): Eukaryota > Metazoa > Chordata > Mammalia > Diprotodontia > Macropodidae > Notamacropus > Notamacropus eugenii. The sequence continues at coordinate 90,947,595 of NC_092879.1, read as the reverse complement.
TGTAGAGATTTTGGTTATCTTGTTTGTAGGAATCCATTGGATTAGAATTATTGCTTCTTCTCTTTGGTTCAAGGATTTAACTGGACATTTCATTTTCTAGTATGTTTCCCTACAAGTCAGACCTATTCCTTTGTGGTAACTTGTGTTTGTTTGAATGGCTGCGTACTGATATCTGTTGGATTACTGTACCTACTATTTGTAGAGTAACTAATGTGACTGGTATAAATTTTATATCCCTACTACACTAGTGGCCAACATTTTGCCTAGAATACATTATAATAGCTCAGAAATGTTCATTTTTTTCCTTCTTTTTTTATTTTGAGAAGTTGTTTTAAGCAGAAGCAGAACAGTTCCTTATTTTGATATGAGCCTAGGCAACTTGTCCAAAATCATTCTGAATTTCAGGTTCGTAGGGTAAGGTGTGTCTGTTGGCCTAGAAATTCCCTGTAATTAATCCCTACTGTGTATACCTGTTTGTGAGATTCCATACTTCCTTGGGGTTCTTTTAAGTTCACATTTCTCTTTAAGTAACCTACTTGACCTACTGAAAAGTGAGTTAGAAACTGCATATGAATTTCCCTGTGCATTGGCTGGAATCCTTTTGGGACAATTTCAACTTTGCTGTGATGAAGGAAACCAAAGAAATTTTTTGTCTGTGCTTTCAAGGGGAAGTTATCTTTTAAGAAAGATCCCTGTATGAAAATGAACAGCTGAAGATTTTTTGTACAGATAGATCCCCAGTTGGATTGCTCTATATGCTAAAGAGAATTATGGAAGATTTTTCATCCAGAACAGTTTGATTTCTCACCTAAGGGTGAGGGAGTACCTTCCAGTTGACCCCAGGTCCTTTTTCCTAAAGGAGAAAGCATCTAGCTATTTTTTGCCCAGGGTTCATTATTAGAGGAGCATGACTTCCCAATGTGCAATTGGTTCATCATACCAGCTCTGGGTCCTTGGGAGCAACTCTATTTGGGGATCTAATTTGAGTTTCCCTCAAAAAAGGAGAGGTAAAAGAGATATCCAAGTATAATATGAATCTAGTATTAGACCAGTCATTTATTCCAACAGAGGAAGCACTGATAAATATAAGAGAATCACAGAATGCATTAATAAAATATGTTAAATAGTATTTGATATCTTATCACTACTAGCACAACCTAATAATAATAATGAGGCTAATGTTCGAGCCTTGTTGGTACACATAACAGTCTTTGCAAGACTGCATATTGATCATGCTACATTATTGTCCCAATTGTCACTGAGCAGTCAAACAGGCAAGCTCCATCTTTCTGATGGTCTTTCTCTGATGCCAATTCTTCCCTTGGTGCCAGCCCACTTCTGATGCTGAGCATGTCCTATGGAAGACGAAGTCACCAGCTGTAATCTCTATCTAGACTTTTTAATGCTCAGGAAATCAATGCTAAAGAAACACTTGAGGAAGCCAAAGAAAGGCCACACCACAAGTGTTGAGGTAAAGAAGGGCCATTCTTTTCCGTACCTTGCTGAAATCACAAATTGTTATTTGCAGGGTTGCATCTAAGAGAGTTTGCCAGCTAGAAGCTACCTTTTCTTTTAGCAAGTATGGTACCCTGACATCATTAGATCATTTGACTGAGAAACCAATCAGAGGACTCTAACCAATGTGGCTAGAAACTATCTTTCCCTTAGCTGTCACATGGTCCAGGAGAACCAGTCAAAGAATATCTCTGCATGCTCTGAACATGTGGGGGAGGAGGGAAGGAGACAGGTCTCATTATACAGGTATGAACAGGAGGTGAAGTCTTACTGGGTGGGAGACTTCTGGGGCCCAAGGAAAATTGGGTCATGTCTAGTGGTGGGTTATAGGGTGATCATATCTTGTGAGGAGGTATGAGGTCATGTGACCCAGTGGCCCAGGTCTGCTTCTGGCACATTGAGGGGGTGGAGCAGAAGACTGTTTAGTGGGACCTTTGAGTACATGTGTTCCCCATACTATTTTATGGATATTTACCTTGTCCAATATTTGTTTTTTTCTTTAAATTCAGTTTCATTTACCCTGTATCTGGTGCATGATTCCTTGTACTGAGGTTTGGATATTGTCAGTTTGTGCAAAACGACTATTCTACCATCTTGCCAAACACTTCATCTGCAAAATTCCATTTTCTAGGTGTTTTTGGGTGGGAAGGATTTCTGGAAAGCTACTATTTTGTCATCCTTCTTTGCTTAGAGATGACATTCATTCTGTGTCACCACTTTAGAATACTCATCATCTATCTTGTAGTACCTTTATTTAATAACCCATTTCTGTTGGTTTCAAGCTCAGTGGCACATTCCCGATCACAAGATCCTGAGTAACCCTTGTTCTTTCTTTCCCCCTTGTTCTGGTTGGGAACAGTCGCCTGATTCATGGCCTAACGGCTCAGGCCTGCCTCTCAATTCAGAGCCAACAGTTATCGCCCTGAAGCTTCATCAGTTACAGAATGGATAGAACTCTCTGGGGTGGGAGCCCACACAATTTGAAAGCAGAAACAGATGGAGTCTATAAGGGAGACTGACCCTTAGTGATGATTTTAATGATTAGATAGAAGCGAAATATTGGCCCATCCAAAGGTGTAAGGGGCTAGAAAACTGTTACAGTGTGAGAGAAGGAATGGAAAGGAAAAGTTCAGAACTATCTTATAAACCAGTATAGCTTCTGATAAGCAAGACGAAACAAAGGTAGTCATACTTCGAGGGGCATTCCTTCTAACCAAGCCCTGCTGCCCAGATGCCCAAGGACAATAGCCTCTGAGAACACTCAGAATGCTATTGGCAGGAGACCCAGATGGCTGCTTAACCCATTAGGTGGTAAGCAAGCTTTCCCAGGACCCATTAACCACCAGGGAATGTGGAACAGCTTCGCTAAGCTAGCCCTAGACAGGTGGCAGGCTGCCCAGTGACAGGCTTTTGTATTTAGGCTCTGCCTCTATTTAAGACCACAATAGTAAATGGCCCATCATGCTGCCTTGCCAATCTTAGGAGGAATGGACGGTATTTTCCGGAAGTTGCCTTGTTTGCCTTTCCTTTTTTCCCCTATTTCACATGATTTTCCCTCAAAGGCAAATGGAAATGTTGGATAGTTTTCCACCTAGCATATCCTTTGGGCATCCTATATGGCCTCACAGCTCCCTGCCAGGCAGCACTGCAGTCTAACCTGGCACATAAGGGGGATGGAGGGACACCTATATCCATGGCAGGTGAATCCTAATAAGGTAGATTTGGTGATTGTTTGCAGCATTGAAAATATTTGGACAGGGGATATTCCCTCTTACAGATAGTCACTGGAGATGTGGAATGTGGCAGATTAATGAATAAACCAGCTGCCTCTTTGGATCAGGAATCCACTTTCCAGAGTTTGCTTGTGTGTGTGTGTGTGTGTGTGTGTGTGTGTGTGTGTGTGTGTGTGTGTGCGCATGTTGTGTTTTAATCTCAAAATAGGAAGTGATTTTTTTAAATGCCATAAAATGAACTAGATGTTGCAAATATATAAAGCTTCCTTTTAAAAAGCAGCATGGCTCTTAGGTGTTTGCAGTGAGATACCTGAGAAACTGATCTTACTCTTTCCCCACTCCCCAATCCAGAAAAGAATGTTGAAGTAACCTTTAAGCAGCTCCTCCTGGAAACACAACGAGGAGGATATTTTTAAATAGCTGTATGACTCTTTAACTCAGTTCCTCCTCAACATTACTGTTCATCTCTTCCCATTCTGCAAACAGCAATGAGACCACACACACACACACACACACACACACACACACACACACACCCCAATATGTGTGCATTATTCAGAACATATTTTAAAATAATCATTTTTAACAGTAGTGCATATTTCCTATGTATTATTCCCTGTTTCTTGGGTTCAAATACAATTGTGTAGGTTGCATTATTTGATTCATTTTATGCTTTGGCAAGTGGGCCTTTAAAAATGCTCTCTTGGGTAAAATGAAAAAGACATAGAGGCAGCAAAGTATTGCAGAGAGAGTGCTGGACTTGGAGTCAGGAAGACTTGGTTTTAAATTCTGCCTCACACTAACTCCATGTGACCCTGGGAAAGTCACTTAACTTCAATGTAGCAATGACCTTTCCCCCTTGCTTGTAATGTATTGTAGCCTGAATGTGTCCACCATGAATCTTCCCATTGCCCTTTGGATGGTCCTTAAGTTGAATTATCATGAGACTACACTGAAAATGACAAAGCAATATTATAATATAGAGGCATGTGAAGAGTCCTCACCCAAAAGAGACAAATACTTTATGAAAATATGGTTAAACATTAGAAAGAAGAAACAACCATGTCCCTCCCTGCCATGGTAATCATACTCTCTCATAAGATTTGGAGCTGGAGGGATTCTTAGAGATCATATAGCCCAGTCTGCTCATTTTACAAATGAGAAAACTAAAGCCCAGAGAAGGCCCTTCCTTCCAGATCTACAGTTCTTTCCACCATATCTTGCTACCAGGACTGAATGTTGCAGATAGATTGCAGTTTCCATTCACATTCCGGTTAATTCACATTCCATGGGGCAGGTGATTTCAACGTATGAACAAAAAGCAATACGCACCCCAGGATACGCTCCAATGAAACTTTAGAATAATCTGGGCAACATCATGAACTGAAACTAGAGAGACTGAGTCCAGTTAGGTGGTGCTGAATAGTTAGGGACGGCTTCCTGGAAGAGGCGGATTCTGAACCAAAGATAGAAGAGACATAAATTTATTGAAAGAAAGGAAGGCTGGGTCACAACAAGTAGGCAGAAAGACATGTTCCAGTGAAAGCAGGAGTGAGTGAGCTGGATTTAGGAGCTGGAAAACATGCTTGGGGACTATACAGTTCTGCTCACAAAAAACGTCATTCAGAGCTGTCCACCCATTAATACCTGTCCTCAGTCCGGGGGCACTTTGATTTAAGAACCTGTTTCTTTTTGCTCCAAGTCTGAATTCAAACAATGCCCCCATACTCTCATTTCTCTACTTGTGTATTTCACATCACTGGTTCAAGAAACAACAGAATTTAACTTAGAAATTAAATGTAGATTAATCATGTTTTTTTAAACAAAAGTTTTAATTATACAGTACCCTGCAGAGCTTGTTTATTTCATAATTACTGGAAAATGGCAAGTATCCCACATAATACCCTTTCCTCCTGAATATTAAAACATATTTGCACAAATGCAGATATTGACTTGGAGTGCACACGGTGAGGAAGATTCCCACTTGTGCTTCATGGAATGGAGTTTGGCAGGCCTCATTCACTCAGCCAAAGTTCTTCTCTCTGCTAATGGCAAAAGATGCCTGTCCCTGTGGCTAAACAAATTCTGGATTATTCATTTTCCTTTTGGCAAGTACCAAGGTGGCAATGCCCATGATGCTTGCTGTTTATCATGAATGAGTGCTGTGAGTTCCCATGGTATAAGGAAACCCATCCAAGCCAAGACAACAGGAATGAAAGGAAGAAAGTTTGGTATTGGTATGAATGCATATCTCAAGCATTTGTGATCATTTTATTTTGATTCCCTGGACTTGTGGAACAATTTTCTGAGGCGCTTTTAGGGTTTTTTGCTTGCCAGTCAACAAAGATGAGTGTGAGTCCCCACTTTGCCTCAAGCAAGCTCTGTGTCACTGAACAGGGCTCTTAACCCTACTGTTTCTGTTTTGCAGGATATGTAGCATTCATTGAGTTCTGAGAAATACCTAACCCCTGGATAGAATTCTTGCTCCCAGGCACCTTGCCATTTACTTAGTTCTCAGTGATCGAATTTGCAATATGTCTGAGGTAGATAGGGGTGAATAGTAATATCTTGGGTTTATTGAGAGTTACCTCAAAACTCTGATGGATCTGTGATCTCATCAAAGTGGGGACTCCCTCCATTGATGCTTACCTTGTCATCTTTTGTGGTTCCCTCCTATGGGGAAGGGAGGTCTTTACAATGAGTGATGGGTCTTCATCTAGTTCTCTTGATACTGTGCTAATGGCTATGGAGGGCATGAGTCATCCATTGGTTGGTTACTCAGTAAATGACCAGTCCCAGTCGGTTGTCTTATCTTACATCTATGTGAGTTCCTTGAGGGCAGGGAACAGGGCTGTTCTTTGTATTTCCAGAACTTAAGACTTGCTTGAAACATAGTAAGTGATTCAAAAATGCTAATTAACTAACAGTCACTAACTGATAGTGGCCTTTATGCTACTTACCCTACTCAATTCATGGTTGGTAATGTGTTGCAGTCTGCTCATCTTCACTGTACATCTCCACATTTTCCTTTGGGTGTCTCTCAGCTTTAATCCTTTAAAGATTAAGAAATTATGTCTCGCTGCCATATATATAGCATGACACAAAAATATAGGTCTTTATTTCAGAGAGAAGCTTGGGGTCATTAACAATAATTGGAAGTTTCCCTAAGGCAGCCCAACCTACTCTCTTCCTCTTGTTCAATCCCCTGCCCAGACCTTTGTCCCTGTGTAGTCAATGGCCAAGATGAGTGTGTTGAGTGCATGTTCTGGCCCCACTCTCAGATCCAGGGTGCTACATCTCCCCCTTTGGGTGGCCTAGAACATTACTACCTCCGTTCTCCCCCAACAACACCTCTGGAGTATATTCTGCCATGTGCCACCTCAACCATGGCTCATGTTTAAGGTTTCCCCAAAGTGGATAACAGAAAGATACAAAGGTACAAAATGATGTAAATCAGCTTCAGGACAGCTATTTATTTCTCTCACATAAAAGAAATGCTAAACACAAAAAGTTTTCAAGTATTTACATTGAAAAAAGTTCGAAACATTATATAGGAACGTGTAACTACCTTCCTGGAGTAATGTACTGCTCTCCTTGTCATACTCTCCTAGAGGGATGAGCCATAACACCATCAAAGCATAAAATGGGGTCCATGACTGGCATTGTTCCGTTTTTGTCTCAGTTCTGCATTGTCTTCATCAAAGTGGACATCTGCCAGGGAAGGGTAGGGCTTGAGGCCCCTCCTCCTATTCACACTTACCTTCTTCTTCTAATCAATTCTGACCAAGGGACCTAGAACTTCTAGATCTCTCAAATTCACAAAATTAGGTCTATGGCTAGACATATCCACTTTGGCAAATTTCTTCTAGGTCTTATTCTGAAAGGCATCCAAAATTTCTCCCAATCTATCCCTGCCAGTGCCAGGGAAAATGAAATGGAATTGTGAACTCACTCAGCAGGCCAAGTAACCTCAATGTGAGAAAACAGCAAAACAAGGTCAAGTAAAGCCAGAAGTAGACGAGGCTCCCAAGAAAAGGAAGGAAGCCCCACAGGTTGTTTGCTTGATATTTCCATGGCATGTAGATAACCCTATGAAACTGCATGTCTAGATCTCATGATTAAGTAGGCAGTCTAGGTTAGTTAAAATGCAGGAGACAAAGATAAGGATTTCTCCACCATGCAATGGCATTCTAGTGATGCAACTCCATATTTGTTATGTTAGCTTCCATAACAATACTTAAATGGAATTTAGTAATGGAACAAGTAGCAATATTTCAATATTCAACAAATCAATGAATGCAACAGTCTGCAAAATTACCTCAATGGAGCTAAGGCACTTGTGAAGGAACATACACCCCAAATTAACTGTACAATCACTGTACCCACCCGTTTTTTTTTTTGTTTTGACTTTTTTTGCCAATTTTTCTAGGATCCCTCAAACTAGGTCATTCATGTTTTAAAGTTTTGGGTAGAGAATCTCTTCAGTCACCTCCACAAAAGGGAAAGGCCCAGTTGTATCCCAGATGATCCCCTACATGTAGTGAATAAGCTCCTGCTCACTCTCTCAGAGCAACACAAGATATGTATCTCTCCCTGAGGGTTCTAGTTCACCCTCGGGGGTGGTGGGATATCTTTCCACTGCCATTGACTTAAGCCCCCAACAGCCATACCCCTGCCATTTGCATGGTATCTAGGGACTAGTATTCATGTCCCATTTAACCACTTAACATTGGGTGGTTTTCACAAAAGGATATTTACTTTGAAGATACAGCAAGAATTAAGTTATTCTCCCCATTCCTCTAGTACTTCAGAGACATATCTGTCCTATACCCTGCTGGTCTCTAAGAAGAGTAAACTCAGCTTAGAGCAATTCCTACATAGTATTGACCCTACATGTTCATGTCCAGAGACAGGATCACTGCCACATGAATCCTTGTCTCATCTACTCCTGGACTTGGGTCCCGAAGTTCACTCCTTGCTCCTCAAGGCTCTCTTCAAGCCTGGACTCTGAATTTCCAGGATGTCTATGAGCTCTCTGAACCTTTTGAACACACGAGATTATTGGTTCTGTCCCTTCACTAATCAATGAATTCCCCCCAGAGTGTCGAGGCAAAGTGATAGCAGTTGAAGTTGATAGGCCTTTTCAAAGAATTTTGTTGTAAACATGTGGTTATCTGACTAAAACTAGTTATTGAGAGTCTCTACATGCTCAACCATCTTTCCCCACAAGGCACTTCCCTTACATATCATCACAATTCTCTCCAAAGCAACTCCCTAGCATTCTCTATGCTGAGAGAATCCATCCTCTTCCTAGTGTCTTCCAAATGGAGATGGATCTAAGACACTCACTCTGAGTATGTACTACACCCCTACTTCATATGTCTAGATGGACAAGATCTTTGGGTTGTCTGTCTCATAGTCTGCAGAATAGGAATTCTTCCCCCTTTGGGTTCTTTCTGGGTCAGTATTAGGTAAAACTTTTGAGTGATTATCGAGTTCATTGAAGAGACCTCCAGCATTCTGGATCTTGATGCCACCTAAGTATTATCATTTTCAAACACCTACTGGACCTCACCATCTTTTGGGAATCTCCTTTTGTTGTTGACTCTAAGCTGGACAGCCTCCATGACAGTGCTAAATACCTCTGGTAAATCTCATTCTACATGTTTTACTCCCCATGATATCAGTAACCATAGGGTCACTGAACAGTCACCTCTGTCATTACATCTTTCAGAGAATCTTATATGATTTTAGTATATGAATGGTGACCATCTTGTCGAAGGAAAACATTTAAAGGGGCATGTTACTCTGTTAACTGAGACAGTGATTGACAAACATTCTGGGCAATATCCCAGGTATTTCTGGGACTGAAGCCCAGGTCTTTGTAACGGGTTAGCTCAGTTGGTCCAAATGAGGTATTAAGGAGCCAAGGTGCCATTTAGACTAGTTAACATCACACTGTTCCATGGACACAGACTGTACCATCTTGCCAAAATATGGTGTTGGTCAACAGGGATGCTGGGCCAGAAACTATGGATGACTTGTTAAAACTGATCTCTGCTACTTGAAAACAACTGAAAGCAAATGATGAATGAGCGGTGGCATCTTCCATGGAATACATTATTTTCCTTCTTAAACACATCTTTCCTCTAATCTTCCCTATTTGTATTGATAGTACTACCATTCTTCTAGACACCTAGGTTTGCAATTTCAAAGTCATATTCAACAAGAAAAAACCCTTTAAATTCTTGTTTGTAATATTGACTGCACAGACTAAGAGGATGGGGTACTTTCTTGCTTCACTAATGGGTTGTTTTTACTCTGAGTTGAATGTGCAGATAGATTGACTTTAATCTGGGGTAGCCAGGCCTCTAATGAGAGGGATTAGGTGCTTTCTCACACTCTTTCAATCTTTATATTACATGCCAAAAATTGTTTAAAGCTTATATTTGGCTCATTTCTTGGTTCTTCCCAAAATGGAGAGGAGAAAGTTACTCAGTATACAAGATGAATTGGATTTAGGATAGCTGTTTATTTCTCCCACATAAAAGAAATGCTAAACGCATAAAGATCCAAAATACTCACAGTGATAGAAGTTCAGAACATGATATAGGAACCTGTATCTACTGACGTACTCTCCTGGGAGACTGAGACATAATACGATCACAGCATGAAGCCAGATACATGCCTGCTAAGTAGACATTGTTCCATTTTGTCTCGGCTGAGCATTGTCTCCTTCAAAGTGGACATCTTCTGCAAAACCAGGCTAGGGTTTGGGGCCCTCATCCTTTTCACAGTCACTTTGTAGAGAAAGAAGACCCTTCTTTCTGCTTCCATTTGGTTCTGGGGGGCTTGTAACCTTTGGACCTCTGAGGCTGGATTTATCCACCTGGGTCAGGGTTGCTATTCTGTCTGCTGCGTTGAAGGCAGAAACACAAGGTATGAATACAACAAGGATCCAATGCCATTTCTCTCTGGTTGGGTGACAGCCCCAAAAGGAGGGCTCAAACAGGATCATCAGCGATTGAGAGCTGTAAGGGTCCTCAAGGGCAATTCTGTCCAACCCTCTCATCTATAGATGAGGGAACAGAGATCCAGCTGGAGAACTGAGTGACTTTGTAGAGGTCACACAGGTCTTAAATATCATAGGTGAGATCTGCACTAAGGCCTTCTGAAGTAATGCTTTCCATTGTACCATGATACCTCCCATCCTGATATGTGTAAGAGAAAGAAAGAGAAAAAAGAGAGGGAGGAAGGAAAGAACAGAAAGAATGGAAGGAAGGAAGGAAGGATGGATGGATGGAAGGAAGGAAGGAAGGAGGGAAGGAAAGAAGGAAGGAAGGAGAAGTTTCTTTTAAACTTCCACTGGGCCAGTTATTCTTCCTGTTTAGCAGCCAATAAGAGGGTTGCTTTGTCACCCCAAAGCATCAAAATCCTTCAGTATTGAACCATATATTTTCCTAGAAGTGGCCAGGGTGCAGACTTTGTATTCCTCAGAGTGTACTCTAAAAAATTTCCTGCTGTATTTTGACATCTTTTGTTGTTATAATACAAGATATCCCCAAAGTCTTAGTTCACTGAGCCCCATTCTACTTATATCCCCTCTTCTTCACCAAGTGAGCCACATCTTGTGATAAAGAATATAAATGGGACGAATTCTTTGCTAAAATGCAGGATGTGAAATGAAACTTAAGAATTATTTTATTTGCATTTCTCTTATTATTAATGATTTGTAACAATTTTTCATATGGTTATTAATAGTTTGCAGTTCTTTAGAGAACTGTTGCTTGTATCCTTTGACCATTCATGCATTGTAGAATTTATTCTGGTCGATATACTTAAGTTTGTTCCTTATATACATTGGATATCCTATAGAAGAGAAATTATTTAAAATTTTTCCCAATTGAAAACTTTCCTTCTTATCCTTGTTCCTGATATTTTTAGTGTAAAAGCCTTTCAATTTCACTGAATTGAAATTATTTTATCTTTTGTGTTCACCTCTATGCCTTGTTTTGCTAACAGTTCTTCCCCTTGACTTAGCTATGAAAGTTCTTCTTCTAAGTTTTTGAACAGTATGACCTTTACTGTTTAAATCTAGTATCCATTTTGAATATATTGCAGTGTGTAGTTCAAGATTTTGATCCAAACCTTATTTTTACCAAACTCCTTTTCTAGCAGTTCTTGTCAAAAAGGGAGATTTTTCTCAACTCATGTGTATTCTAAGATTTTTGTTTCTTCCTTATCTAATCTATTTCATTGACCTATATTTTTAAAAAGATGATCAGTACTTAATATGCCTGAATTTGTTATTTCCCCTTATTTTCTATTTTTTATTATGTCCCGTGAGAGTCTATACCCTTTGCTCACCCAAATGAATTTCATTACTTTTTTATCTGTCTCCATAAAATATCCTCCTGAGAGTGAGGAGGGAGTGGGTTCCAGTCATGAGGGATTAACTATGCAGAGTCATAGAAGAGAAAGATGGAATTTTGAATAGAGAACAGTTAATAGGCCAATTTGATTGGAAAGCAGAACATTATGAAATAAAACTGGTAACATAAGGGAGAGCCAGGTCATCAAGGTAGCAAGGTGGTTCAGAGACTAGAGCCCAGGGCCTGGAGTCTAGAAGAACTGAAGTCAAATCCAGCCTTAGATACTGACTAGCTAGTTTTCCTTTTCTTTTTTCCTCCTCCCTCCTTCCTTCTCAAACTTTTATTAGAGAAGGCCAACATTTACATAACATTTACACACACACACACACACATACACATACGTATTGTATGGTTTTATATACATATATATATATATATATATATATATATATATATATATAGAGAGAGAGAGAGAGAGAGAGAGAGAGAGAGAGAGAGAGAGAGAGAGAGAGAGAGAGATTGTATGGGTATGATTCTCTCTCCATATATATCTATATCTATGCATATCTATATCTCTATATATAGAGAGATATAGATGTGTCCAACTCACAAAAATCTAAATGTTTACCTAAAGGCACAGAGCTAGTAAGTATAAAAGGTTATATTTGAACACAGGTCTTCCTGTCTTCAATTCTAGCACTCTGTAAGCTGCCTCATTTAATTGATGAATGTTGAACATTAAAATAGAAATAACAATGACTTCTGAACCTCAGATTATGTTTATGTATGTGTATATATATGTATATATATACATATATACACATACACATATATATACATATATATATATACACATACATACACATAGGTTTCTCTATATCTATATAGAACCATACAATACATACTTCCATATGTTAGTTCTTTCTCTGGAGAGTATCTTCCTTTATTAATCCTTTGTAGTTGATTTAAATGATCATGTTACTCAAAATATCTTAGTCATTTACAGTCACTCTTTGAACAAGATTGCCATTACTATATGCAATGTTTTCTTATTTTGCTTATTTCAGTCTGCATTATTTCATGAAGTCTTTCCATATTTCTAAAATCAACCTACCTGTCACTTCTTACAGTACATTAGTATTCCATCATATACTTACTAGCTCTATGATCCTAGGTAAGTCATTTGACCTCTGTGTGCCTCAATTTCCTAAATTGTAAAATTGGGATACTTACCACCTAGAATTGTTGTGAAATAATATTTGTAAAGCTCTTAAGACAGTACCTTGCACATAGCAAAGGCTTAATAAATCCTTGTTTCTTTCCTTTTTTGTGCCTTCCATATACTAGGAACTTAATCAACGAAGTAAGATCTCCCCAGTGCCATGGAAATAGTGCTAGATTTAGAGTCAGAGGACTTAGGTGTTGTACTTGTGTCTACAGGGACTAGTGTGCTGCCTGTCCCATAGTAAATGCTTGATAAATGCTTGGTGATTGATTCCAACTCTGAATCTGTGATCAATGATTCTCTCTACTGCTGTGGAGACTGGATTCCTACATGAAGCAAAATCTATTGATTCCCAAGGTGGGGGCTACATCCCATTTAATGAATCATTATAAAACACCATAGAAAGGTAAACTTTTATCTTCGTTAAACTAGCAGAACAAGGGTTGGATCAAAAATGGGGACAAATTGGTCTTGATTTAGCAAAAGAAACCTAAGAAATTGGTCCATGCTAAATGTAAAAGTCCTGATTTCAGTGTGATCAACCTTTAAATGTTAGGAGACCAGACTGCTCTTATGGGAGTACCAGTTTTTCCTGATGTGGGAGATTTCTTTGAGCAAAACCAAAGGGTAGTCCAGTAACTGACAAAGCAGCACAAAATCATCATAATTGGGCATTATTTTTAGTATGAGTAAATTCTCTGAAGAGTCTCTGCTGTTTTCCTCTCACCCTCTAGTGTTTTACATTAGTTCAAGGATACAGCAGACTTATGAGGGACACCATCTGAATTTGATTGAACACAAACATAATCTTATTTTAGCAGACTGATACATTTCAAACAAGGAGACGCTGGGGCTTGGCGCCAACCCTTCTGATATATAACATTTATTAAGACTTATCAAATGCTGACCACATTTACAGTGGAATGGAAAGGACAGTCAGGGCTGAGCATCTGTCCTCTGCCTTATGCTTCTTTTAGGGCCCCTTGTGGGGCCAAAGAGTTATGTGATGTATAGGCCATGTGTGAATACACAGAGGATGTAGCATTTGATAGAAAACTCCCTCCAAGACCACAGGCCTCCTCCACTAAAGCATATCAATATACTCTGTAAATGAGTAGATAAATCTTAGGGAGTTGTCTGACTCACAAAAATCTAAGTGATTTGCTTAAAGGCATAGAGCTAGTAAATATAAAAGGTTACATTTGAATGCAGGTCTTCCTGACTCCAATTACTCCAAGTACTCTTTCCTGTACTCTCTCTACAAGTTGCCTCACTTAAGTGATAAATGTTGAACATTAACATAGATATAACAGGGACTTCTGAACCCCAGACTAGGTTGGTGCACCCTCTCCCTCTTTATTAAAGGGCCCCTTTCAACTCTGGATACACACATGCAGATCATATTTGGACCCGAAGGAACCTGGCCACCTGAAAGAAGGATTAGACTAGAAAATTCATGAAAACTTAGGTCTTGGCTTGTGTCTAGAGTTTCCCTAAGAGGGAAAATAGAAAGGCACTAAATGTACAGTGTCAATCACATATGGGACAGCTATTTATTTATTCCACAAAAAAGAAATACTAAGCACAAAAGAAATTCAAGTGCACATCAGCTAATAAATAAGTAGCAAGGGTAACATGGTAATGATTCTATTTCCCAGTAGGGCAGTCTGTGGGATTGCTGAGTAGGCATTTTACATTTCATTTTGGCTCTGCACTTTCCAAACAATTTCATATATGTACATGTCTTCTGACAAACTAGTACATAGCTTGGACTCATTCTCATGTCAATGGTCATCTTCTCCTCCCGGAAGCATTGTGGTGGATGTAAAGAGGAAGTCTCTCTCAGTAGAGCTGGCACTGAAGACCCTGGATCTCCTAACCTCTCTAACTTACAAGACTGTCTTCAAGGCTGGACACATCCATCTCATGGTAGCTATTCAGTTACCTGCAATCATTCCAATAAACCTAAAGCAGAGGAGGAATTCAGAGGGTCAGGGGCAGTCTTTGCTCAAAGTGACAAGTGGAAAATACCCATCCTCTTACAGCTCTCATGGGAAGTTCCAGTATTACATGATGCCCCTAGACAATCTGAAGAAGAGAAGGAGATTTTCCATCTTAAGGTCCACTGAGTGGGCCACTCCTTCTAGCTTATTGGTCAGTCCCTTCTGATACACTCAGGCATATATTCTTAGTGGTAGCCCCCATAGATGTGCTTCCACAG
The DNA here is from genome assembly GCF_028372415.1 of Notamacropus eugenii. Classification (NCBI taxonomy): domain Eukaryota; kingdom Metazoa; phylum Chordata; class Mammalia; order Diprotodontia; family Macropodidae; genus Notamacropus; species Notamacropus eugenii. Next base: position 90,932,529 of record NC_092879.1, on the reverse strand, counting down.
AAAACCATAGCAAATCTATGTGTTCTGCACACAGCTCAATATACTTTATTTCCATTTGTTGTTCTGCTCCCTGACATCCCTCCCGCTGCTGTTCTGTGGTCATGTTCAGTGTTGTGTTGGCCACCTTCTTTACCTCTCTGAAACTTGTCCAGTTATTCAAAGAGAACAGTTTGCTCAACTCTGCATCAGAAGAACTGATTGTTTGATTTTGGTGTTTGTCAACATCTGTGGCTCAAGTCAGATTGGTCCATAGGACAGGAAGACATTTGCACAATTTCCCCTGGCTTCCCAATGATATTCAAAAGCCCTTTAGCAAGAAGGTTGCATTTCTTCCTGGGACCTTTGCCTCCCTTCGTCTCATTTAGTGCTCTCTGAGCAGGGATATTTCAAGTGCCTTACTATAATAATGCAACGTTGGTGGAAGTTGTCATTGTCAGGTTTTTCCACCTATGTTGCACCCCCATTGTTCCCTATGGCCAAGGTCTTCTATTGGAGCATTGATATGCACCGGTTATTGTATTTACATCTTATTTGTTTGATCAGTGGTTGAGTGAGCACTTCTGTGGGAAACATGGGGATAGATATGGGTTAAGACAAAGGAACTTCAGTAGGGAAATAGAGCTAGTCTAGTGGTGAGTAAAGCAATAAAAAAAATATCCCAGATATGCTTTGAAGAATTCTCTGGACTCTACCAGGCAGAGGTGGAGAGGGGTGCATTCTCTGTGTGGTGCCTAGAGAGACACGAGAGTGGGAGGTGGAAAATGGAATGTTATATAAACAAGTCAGTTTAACTGAGATGGAGAACATATGAATAGGAACATTATGAAATAAAACTGGAAGGATAGGTGGGAGGCCAATTTTGGAGAGCTCCCACATATTACCTCTGATATAGGCAAGTGGACCAGCTGGTCTCTCTAGCACAACCACACTGTCTAGCCTTAATCATAAAACCCAGACCCTTTCTCTCACTGGAGAGAGCAGTGCTACAAGCCTTGTCATATCCCTGCCAGTCTTCACTTATCTAGTCATTTGTCTTGAATTCTTTGTCAGAGAGAATAATTTCATTTCCTTCCCAAGATTTCTACTATGCCACAAGTGCCGCATGATGGTTGGGATTCATGGCTACCATAGTCGCAAGTGTCTTTGGCTGTGACACAGGTCCAGCCATATGTATGATGGGCCCCCAGAAATGGATCCCAGCAAGGAATAAGTGTTGGACCAAATCCAAACTGAAGGAGTTGATTTGGATGTAAATTAGGAGCTTAAGTCTACTCACATACTTTAGGGTTATCCTGCCCCCCCTCAGTTTCTTATCTCGATGTCTATTTTAGCTAAAACAGTTCTGATTAAATCAGATGTTCTGCTACTTTGTAATTTTCATTATATACCTAAGTGTTTTTTAGAGTGAAGCAGTGTGTTTCAGGACATCCAAGAGTGCAGATTCCCATTCCAGCTATAGTCAATCTCTTCTTAGACATTTATCTAATAAGCCTAGTTATCCCTGCCAGAGAAGATGCCTAAAAAGTTGTCTCACTAACTCCCTGGTGAAATATGTCCAGTTCATTTTGGAACAATGTCTCTATGCCAGAATCTGATATCAAAGTTAGCACTAATTTGTAGCCCTAATTAAGAGACCTAAAGAGTAAAAACTGAAAAGAATGATACCTTTGATGAAACTCCTCTAGGTCAGATCTCTATGTGTCCTCCATGTGAAGAAATTGCTAATATTTCTGCTCAGGTCATATCTGTTGGATGGTGAAATAAAATTCTTGACTTGGAGCAAGATATTACATATAGCTCAAATTAGCCTTGTGTACTCTTCCACTCACATGTGATATAGATATGGGTTTCCTAATCATTCAGTAATTTGAATGATCACAGCATCCTTTTACTGTGGGAGTGTTGAAATGTACTAAGTCCTCTGAGAATCTTGTATCTCATTTGACCATCAGGGCAACTAGACCTTGGGCCCAATATCATCTCTGTTTTCCAGTTCTTGTTTCCTACATCCTTCCCGATAGTTTTGTTCTTAGCTTGGAGCTTACCTTTCTATGTGCTCCATGGGGATTTTCCATTTTAAAAAATATCCAAATCCTTTAAAACATGGACTTGAGTGGTCCTATGTAACACAAGTTTGTCTGTAGAACATAATTGTCTGTGTTTATGTGTCTCTAGATATTTTAAGGCCCTAGTGATGGAAGCACCCGAGATATCCATTATTACTGAAACCTTCTGTTTAGCTTAGTATTAAGTAACAAAGCACAGAGCTATTTCTTCCCCCTCTCTACCCTTTGAGACTACATTGAGAGGCGAATCCAAGTGCAGTTTCCAAACACTTTTTACATTAACTTGGTAGGGCTGCTGTTTAGGGAATGGAAGAGGATTTGAACAGCATTCTTTCAGCTGTGGGAACTGTCTTGAGAAACCTGTATTCCAATGCATTTCATGGGAACTGGGCTGCTCCGAATAGGCATAGGAAATAGAGACAGTTCATTCACATTTCTGAAATCTTGAAGAAAAGAAAGCCAAAGACATGTGAAATAGACAACCTTTTTAAACCATCAAGTAAGCTATAAGAAATCTCTAATGGTTATTAAGGTTAACAGTATGCCATTATTTCCAGAAGGTTGTCTGTTTATTTTTATGCACAACCTCAAGACAACTTGAAGAAAGCCCCTCAAATGTTGAGAAAAGCCCCATGGTAGATTTAGGGGAGGGCATGGACAAGAGTTGTATAGAATGAGTAAGCATGATTGATTTTGATCTGCACTGTTGGAAGGAATGCCCTCATTGATGGCCTCATGGATCCAATGGAATGGTATTTTTAAGAAGTCTGTGATACCTAGGTGTTTGCTTGCTTGTCTGTTCACTTCTACACTCAAATCAGATTTCCATACTCATTTAAATTTGATAGTCCCTAAAATAAGAATATTTTTATGACTAGAAAATTTATGTTTATAGTTACTAGAATAACTCAGTTAGCAATTGCATTTGTAAGGGTATGACCTGTTTAGACTTCTGTGCTGTTGAAAAATCAAAGGAAGAAAGACAGAGGCCAATGAAAGATAGGCCTGCCTCCCTTTCAGGTGAAGTAAAGAATTTCACACCTTGGAAAGGTACAAGGTTTGGATTGTCTCAGTTACTTGTGGGAGGTGACAATCCTTAGAGCTGAATTTCTGAGGGAGTCAAGGAGGAACAACTTCTGCCAATGCTAGGCTAAAAATCTCTGCCTTTTCTGAGATGGTGCAATAATATTCTAACTGGAAAAAGAAAAAGTCAATCCTTTAGCTGAGAGAATACAGTAACATCTAGACAAGTTTAAGGCTGGAGGTGGTGAAGGCTAGTAATTGCTCACCAAAGACAGAGCCCAGAAAGTCCAGTAGATTGGCCCGTTTAACACAATCAATGAACCGGTAAACGTTTATTATATGCCTACTCTGTGCTGAGCACTGGGAATACAAAAAGAGGCAAAAGATAGTTCTTGCCCTCAAGGAGCATACAATCTAATGGAGGAGAATACATGCAAAGACATATATACTAAATGAACTATATACAGGATAAATAAGAAATAATTAAAAGTGAGAAGGCGCTAGAATTAAGAGGAGCTTCCTATAGGAGGTGGGATTTTAGTTGAGACTTAAAGGAACCAAAGGAGGTCAATAATTGGAGTAGAGGAAGAAGAGTATTGCAGGCATAAGGGAAAGCAAGATAAAATGTTTGTAGCTCAGAGACAAAACATCCAGGAGACCAATGTCACTGGACAGGAGAGTACAGTATAAGAAGACTTTTCAGCCCTAACCCTTTTCAGGTAGTAGAGGTCAAGGATATGAAGGACTTTTAATGCCAAACAGAGCATTTTGTATTTGTCTTTGGAGGCAATGAGTAGCCATTGGAATTTATGGAGAGGAAGACGGTAGACATTATTAGACCTGAGCTTTTGGAAAATCACGTTAGTGCCTAAAGGGAAGATAGATTGGAGTAGGGAGAGCCTTAAGGCAGGTAGATCCACCATCAGGCTATTGCAATAATGCAGGCACAAAGTGTTGAAGATTTGTCCTAGAGAAGTGGCCATAAGAAGAGAGGAGAGTGTGTTTGAGAGATGCTACAAAAGTGAAATCTGTAGGCCTTGGCAGCAGATTAGATATGGTGGAGTGAGAAATAGTGAAGAGTTTAGGATGACTCCTAGGTTGTGAGCGTGGGGGACTGGGAGGATGATGTTGCCCTCTACAGTAATAGGGAAAGAAAAGGGGTGAGAGAGGGTTTAGAGGGAAAGATAATAAGTTCGGTTTTGGACATAATGAGTTTTATTTTTACTAGGTATCCAGCTTGAGATGTCTGAAAAGCAGTTAGAGATGCAAGAATGGAGGTCAGCAGAAAGGTGGGGGTGGGATAGTTAGATTTGTAAATCATCAGCATAGAGATGGTCTTTAAATCCATGGGAGGTGATGAGCTAAGCAGTGTAGAGGGACAAGAGAACAGGACCTGGGACCAAGACCTGAGAAACACCTATGGAATTAAGGTTAGATTACCCTGTGAAGGGCCATCCCAGAGGTCAAGCATTTTGCCACATCCAACACACATAGCTGAGATCCCCAACCCAGAGTGGAATAACTCATCACTGACATTGGCTCCCACCCTTAAGTATATTTTATGATGATTCTGGAGAGAAGGTCAAGGAATCCCTGTAGTTCCAGAATTACAAATTGCCTTGGCCACATTTCATACACATGTCCCTCACTACCACTGTACTTTATGTTTGCACCTTTTTTCCCCAGGGACTTCGTGTATTTTTTTTCTTTTTTTGCTCTTAATAGTACTTTATTTTTTTTTCAATTTCAGGTAAATATAGTTTTCAACATACATTTTTGTAAGATTTTGAGTTCCATATTTTTCTCCCTCTCTCTCCTTCCCCCTCCCCAAGACAGCAAGCAATCTGATGTAGGTTATACATGTACAATCATGTTAAACACATTTCCACATTAGTCAAACTGTGAAAGAAGAATCAGAACAAAAGGGCAGATGATGAGAAAAAACAAAAAAAAGGGAAAATTGTATGCTTCTATCTGTATTCAGTCTCCACAATTCTTTCTCTGAATGTGGCTAGCATTTTCGATCATGAGTCTTTTGGAATTGTCTTGGAAGAAACAATTGCTGAGAAGAGCGAAGTCTGTCATAGTCAATCATCACACAATGTTGCTGTTATTGTATACAATGTTTTCTTGGTTCTGCTCACTTCAGTCAGCATCAGTTCATATAAACCTTTCCAGGTTTTTCTGAAATCTGCTCACTCAATATTTCTTATAGCACTATAGTATTCTGTTACATTCATATACCACAACTTGTTCAGCCATTCCCCAATTGAGATGCTTCCCCTCAATTTCCAATTCTTTGCCACCACAAGAAGAGCTGATTATAAATCTTTTTTGCACATGTGGGTCCTTTTCCCTTTTTATGATCTCTTTTAGGATACTGGCCTCGAGGTAGTATAGCTGGATCAAAGGGTATGTACCCTTTGGGCAGAGTTCCAAATTGCTCCTCAGAATGGCTGGCTCAATGGCTCCGTGTATTTTCATGGAGAAAGCACTCCAGGTTTTCGGGAATCCAAATTATTTATAACTATTGTTCTTGCTATCCTATTTGAGTCAATACTGTTTCTAGAACCTACTGAATCTCCTGCCTGATTATTCATGGGAAGCACACCAGTGGGAGCTCAGGAGCTCGGCAACATCTCTCCTGTATGCCCTTTCTTCCCTGCTAACATGGCCATAACCTTAGTTAAAGTCCTGTGGCCTGGAGATTGAGTACCTGTTTAATTGGCCTCTCTACCTCTCCATTCTCCCCTCTCTGATTCATCTTCCTCTCAGCTGGGAAATTGATGTTCCTGAGGCCCAGGTCTGACCGTACTCCTTACTTGATTGAAAAACTCCAGTGATTCCTTGTTACCCAAGGACAAACTACAAATTTCTCTCTTTGGCATTTAAAGCTCTTCACAGTCTGGCTCCAGTCTACCTTTTGTGGACATATTGTACAGTACATCCTTTCACACATTCTGAAGTCCAGTCAAACTAGCTTATTTGCCATTCCTGACATATAATCTCCCCTGTTCCACCTCCATGCCTTTGTATGGGCTGTCCCTCATGTCAGGAATGCCCTCCCTCTTCATCTCTACCTGTTGGAATTGCCTGATTTCTTCTGAGATAAGCTCAGGTTCCACTTCCTCCTCCCTGAGGACTTTCCTAATCCCCCTACCCTAGCCCAGTTGTTAATGCTTCCCCTTCTGAAGTTATTTCGCATTCATTTTGTATCTTCTCTATTTATATATGTGTCCATGTTGTTTCTCCTGTAGGGAAGGGAATGTTTTTTCCTTTGTTTTTTTTTTTACTCCCAGATCCTGGCACACAGTAATATTTGATAAATGCTTCTTAATTGATTGAGTCCCATGGCTCAGATTCAAGCTATGTTCCCAATTTTTCAGCTCTTCTTCTTTGTAAAAGTCATTCTCAGACTGTTTTTCCTTTAGTATTTCTCCTTCTACTGTCTAATGTATGGCTTCTGCCAAGGGCAGCTTTCTGGATGAACCTAACTTAGCCCCACAACCACCTCATCCTTTCCTCTTACTGCCAAAAGGACCTACATGTCTTGATGTGTCTTTCTCAGATTAATATCATCTACCATGAGCATGGCAATTCACTGCCCCATGCAGAAAATATACAAAGACAGCAGCTTTCCTGACAATCACACTGTGGTTTTTAAGAATATCAATTAAAAAAGGAAAGTGACATGCAAGATGTTCTCTATCTGGTATCACATCTCCAGTTCCTAAGAGACAGGCCTCTGTAGACATTTCATAGTGTATATAGAAAACTTTGACTCTCACAGAGGTGTCCTAGTAAATGTTTAACAACCATCTCTGAAAAAAAATATGTGTGATACTTTTTAAGGGTTAAACCAAAGCTTTGATATTTTCTCCATCACTTAAGAAAGTCTAGGTCAGTGGTATCAAACTCAAATAGAAATGAGGGCCACCAGCCCTTATATAAGGCTCCCCATAGGCCACATGTTGACTTGGAAAACCACATATTACTATTATCTAGGGACAGAGCCAAGATAGTGGTATAAAAGCATGGACTTTCTAAAGGGTTCCTGCCAAGCATAGGCAAATGCCTGTAAAAATGGCTCTAAACAAATTCTGGAGCTACAGAACTCACAGAATGACAGAGTGAAGCACATCTCCATCCCAAGACAGCCAAGACAACAGGAAGTGTATATGTGCCACAGGGGGCAGGGCACAGTCCAGCACTGGCTGCACCAGCACACGCAGGACCTGAGCAGGTCTTGAAGAGACTGAGTCTCTCACACCTCTGGTGGTTTCCAGACTTCATGACCCCAAAATTCTTAGTATAAATTGGAAGGTCAATGGGAAAAGCCTGTGAGACCAGTGCACGAGAGTGGAGTGGTCTGTTCCCAGCACCAGGGTGGCTGAGAGGGGAGGGGCTGAAGGAACCCTCAGCAGCCACAGCAGCAGCAATGGCAGCTGCAGTCACTGTATCTGGAGGTCTAAGCCCACAGATTGTAGGGGAATCAAGCAGCTGACCTTACACCCCTCCACTTCTCCCTGGAAGCAGAGATATACCTTGACAAAGAGCCCAAAAATTAAGCCCAAAGGCTGAGGAAATGAGCAAAAACCAGAAAAAGAATGAGAATATAAAATCTTAACTTTGGTGATAATGAGAAGCAAAACATATAAACAGAAAACAACAAAGTCAAAGCTCCTCCGTCCAAAGCCTCCAAGAAAAATATGAATTAGTCTCAGGCCATGGAAGAACCCAAAAAGGATTTTGAAAATCAAGTAAGAGAAGTAGAGCAAAAATTGGGAAGAGAAATGAGAGTGATGCAAGAAAACCGTGAAAAGTGAGTCAACTGTTTGCTAAAGGAGACCCAAAAATATGCTGAAGAAAATAGCACTTTAAAAAATATACTAACCCAAATGGCAAAAGAGATCCAAAAAGCCAATGAGGAGAAGAATGCCTTGAAAAACAGAATTGGCCAGATGGAAAAGGAGATCCAAAAGCTCACTGAAGAAAATAATTCCTTGAAGATTAGAATGGAGAATATGGAAACTAATGACTATATTAAAAATCAAGAAATCATAAAACAAAACCAAAGGAATGAAAAATAGCAGGCAATGTGAAATATCTCATTGGAAAAACAACTGATCTGGAAAATAGATCCCGGAGAGATAATTTAAAAATTATGGAACTACCTGAAAGCCATGATCAAAAAAGAGCCTAGACATCATCTTTCATGAAATTATCTAGGAAAACTGTCTGGATATTCTAGAACCAGAGGGTAAAATAAATATTGAAAGAATCCACTGATCCCCTCCTGAAAGAGATCCCAAAAGGAAAACTCCTAAGAATATTGTAGCCAAATTCCAGAGTTCCCAGGTCAAGGAGAAAATATTGCAAGTAGCCAGAAAGAAACAATTCGAGTATTGTGGAAATACAATCAGGATAACACAAGATGTAGCAACTTCTATTGTGTTCATCCTTCATTTTTAAAGAAGAACATGACATCAGAGAAATGATGACATGACTCACACTTGACTTTGTTTTGAGTGAGGGAGGGCGCAGTGCAAGGTCAGAAATTAGAGGGCTTAGAATATGATATTCCAGAAGTCACAGGAACTAGGATTAAAGCCAATAATCACCTACCCAGCAAAATTCAGTATAATACTTCAGGGGAAAAAAATGGTCATTCAATGGAATAGATGACTTTCACGCATTCTTGATGGAAAGACCAGAGCTGAATAGAAAATTTGACTTTCAAACACAAGAATCAAGAGAAGCATGAAAAGATAAATAGGAAAGAGAAATCATAAGGAACATACTAAAGTTGAACTGTTTACATTCCTACATGGAAAGATAAATGTTGGTAACTCTTGAGACTTCTCTCAGTATTTGCGTAGTTGGAGGGATTATATGCATATAGACAGAAGGCACAGGGTCAATTGAATAGGAAGGGATGATATCTGAAAAAATAAAATTAAGAGGTGAGAGAGGAATATATTGGGAGGATAAAGGGAGAAATGGAATGGGGCAAATAATCTCTCATAAAAGAGGTAAGAAAAAGCTTTTTCAATGGAGAGGAAAAGGGGGGAGGTGAGAGGGAAAAAGTGAAGCTTACTCTCATCACATTTGGCCTAATGAGGGAATAACATGCACACTCAATTTGGTATGAAGACCTATCTTACCCTACAGGAAAATAGTGGAGAAGGGGATAAGTGGAGTGGGGGATGATAGAAGGGAGGGCAAACGGGAGGAGGGGGTAATTAGAAGTAAACCCTTTAGGGGAGGGACAAGGTCAAAAGAGAGAATAGAATAAATGGTGGGCAGGATAGGATGGAGGGTAATATAGTTAATCTTTCACAACATGACTTTTATGGAAGTTTTTTGCATAACTACACATGTACAACCCTTATTGAATTTCTGGCCTTCTCAGTGGGGATGGGTGGGGAGGGAGGAAGGGAGAAAAGTTGGAACTCAAAGTTTTAAAAATGAGTGTTAAAAATTGTTTTTACATGCAACGGGGAAATAAGAAATACAGGTAATGAGGTATAGAAATCTGTCTTGCCCTACAAGAAAATAGAGGAGATGGGGATATGGAAAGGGAGGAGTATGATAGAAGGGAGGACAGATTGGGGGAAGGGGTAAGCAGAATGCATGGTGTCTTAGGGTGGAGGAAGGGGAGAGATGGGGAGAAAATTTGGAAATCAAAATCTTGTGAAAATGAATATTGAAAACTAAAAATAAATTAATTAATTAAAAAAACATTATTTATATTGTGTTGTATTTTATTTCTCATGTTAAACATCTCCCAATTGTATTTTAATCTGATTTAGGCTGCTCCTGGCAGACCACATATTTGATCCCTCTGGTCTAGAGAGACAACAAAACAATAGGTTAAACTGTAATTTGGAGTTTTACTGATTTCTGAGGCATACATGCTTACACTAAAAATTTAACAATTTGCTCTCATGAAGTGGCTTCAGCAAGCCCCTGAGTTCTCATCTCTCTTTTGTCTTTTCCTACCCTATTAAGTATCTTATGATTATGACCTGGACAATGCTGCTGGAGAGGTAGGTGGGGAGATCCTTCAAACTACTCCTCAACTCACTTTCCTTTTCTTCCTCTTTCTTGTTGCTCTTAATACTTGATATTTCCTTTGGATATGGTACCAAGGGAAGAGGAAACATTTATTCACCTTGAACCACTTAGCCTAATATCTCTATGCTTTTTATTATTAGGTGTTTAATCCTGTCTCAAATTATCATGTATATTCTTATCTATGTATATACCAGGCCATATCCTACCATTAAAAAGCAAGCTACTTAAGGGCAGGAGCAAGGAGTACCTAGAACATAGAAAATGCTTTATAAACCTTTTTGGATTGCTTCAGAATGGATGCCGACTACTTGGCATCTGTAGGTACTTCACTTAAGCACAGTTGCATCACTACAAATTTATGTGTAAAGCAATTTTTTGGACAAATTCTATTTTTCCATCAATGTTTGCTGTAACTTTGGGAATGTGTTCATGCATCTCTTGCTTTCCATGCCTCCAGCTGAGTCTAGAGTAAGAAGATTATCTCTGTTACTCACAACACCTGACACCTGCTCAGAGCTATAGCTTAAGTCAGGCATTGAGGGGAGAGAGCTGCCATTCTGGGGACCTCGCCTCTGCTTTGGAAGCTTGCCTCCTGGAGGTAGCTTCTTGTCACCTGCTGTTCTAGCCTGGCTTTGATAGCAGACCCAAGTGGAAGTGATAGTAGTTATGAATATCAGCTGGTCCTATCCTGTTTCAGCTCTGGCAAGATGCAAACAATCAGGGAACCAATTTTATGTATGTTCCTGGAGGAAGTTCTCTTGCTAGCAGAGTTCAGTTCATGTGATGATTCCAGAACCATAGCTTTGAATTTGCCCCTATTTTCTGTGTCAGTGAATTTGTGATGTGTACCCCATTTAATTGGGATCATGCCTGCATGGTAGAATTCATTTGGTGGTTGAGTATTAGGACATGTCATCACTGTCAATTTCTAGGTTATTTTGCCATCTCTGTGCATGTGGACCATTGACTTACATTCCACAGTAACTCAGTGCTCAAACATCACATGAAGACACTGTCCTGGGCAAGTTTTGGCTTCCATGTAGATTAAAAATGGAGACTCAGATCATATTGTGATCGTTATGGACCCCCATGCCACTTTTAAAGCCTAGCAGCCTTAAGTAGACCCAGTGTCCTAAGTGAATTTGAAACGAGATCATTACATTGGGTACCCTGCAGTTTCAGCTGGGAAACACATTCTTTATTTCCTGTCTCAAACTGCTGGCCAATTGTTAGATGGCTTCCATTTTTCCCTTGAGATAGTTACACATTAGAAATGAATGGAGTCTTTTGTAGTATGTTTTCAAAGTGTCGATGAAAGGCGATAAAGAAATGCTATTGTTATTGCTTATTATTATCAACAGCTCTCTTTACAGCATTGTTGGTGGCAGATGACTGTGTTCCAAGATGTTGCGAGGATTTTTTGCCTGAAAAATAATCCCTATTAATCTAGTCCTTTCATATTTCTTATAAAAAGCATGTATTTTAGGAGGAATGAAAGGTTAAGCTCATCTCCTTTTTGAGATATCATTAAATGTGCTTGTGTGTATAAACCAAATGTAAGCATTTATTTTGAGAAGCATTAGAAATAATGTTCCAAAAGGGGAACAATATAATTGAATGGATATTCAGTTTGCAAGTGAGTGAAGAAAAAAATTGTAATCACAGAAGCTCACCTTGTGCATGTCATAGAAGAAAAGACTCATAGCTTACAGTAGGGTACACGTCAATACAGAGCTTTATTCAGATTAGTTAAGTGAATGCTGATTAAAAGCCATTTCCCATCGGCAGAAATACAATAAAATGAAGAGGAAGCAAGGCAAGGCTGCTTCTGCCAGATCATAAAATCTATGCAATCAGCTTTAGAAATGGGATAGAAAGTGGGCCATGTTCTAGGAAAGGGAACCCAAGGGTTGTTGATGAGCAAATCTGATACTGACCTTAGGGGCCAAAATGGGTTAATTCTGTTTTTTTCTAGTTGCCTTTATAATCCTTTGAGATAGAAAGGAAAAAACAAAAACAAAAATAAAGACAGAGAAGTGAATGGGAGGGGTTACTTCACAATAATGGAAGCTAGTTTAAGGATAGTCACTCCTTTAGCAAGAAAAGGAAAAGACCCTTCCCTGTGCTTCTATGTGGGCTAATCTGAAGAACTAGAACAAGGGTGTGATGAGTCATTGCCTCAGGGCACCAACATTTAGTGGAAACAAAAATTATAAATGATAACTTTTAAAGATTTTGCATTTAAGATGAATTATATTTGCATTTTGATAATCAGTTTTCTGGGTATAAAGCAGTTTTGCAAAGTTCCAAGAATCAACAGGTCCAATTTAAAGACATAGTGCATCATAAAATTGCCAAAAGATTCTGGATGCTGTAGTGGAAAGAGTGCTTGATTTGGAGTTAGAATACTGACTGTCACTTACCAAGTTACCTTAGACGAGTCACTTTCCATCTTTCCAGGCCTCAGTCACCTCACCTGAAAAATGAGAGGGATGGGCCAGATGATTCCTGAGGTCTTTTTCAAATCAAAATATATGATCCTCTGACATTGCTCTTTCAAGCTCAGCTTTTAATGGGTATAGACATAGTTCATTATAAAAGAACTGAACATGTTTGATACATTTATGAATTACCAACACTATATGTTCTTTATACCTGGAGAAGACAGTGAGATTTGTGGACCTTCACTTAGGTGTCCAATTGGGCCAGTATTGTGACAGTTCCAAAGATGGCTTTCCAGCTTTCCATTTTGTACGGGAAAAGTCTCATCTCATATGTATGTTAGAGATGCTCCCTCCTATTGGTGAGTTCCAGAATTGGGACTGGTGAAGAGTAAGGTGTTATCTGTTTCTTATGTTTCCAGGTCAGCACTTTGAGATATTTGGACATAGTATTTGGTTGAGGAGTATGAGAGTAAAGAATTGAAATGTTTCCTAACAGGTGGAAAGAGGGACAAAAATATAGATTGATATCCCCTGCAAAGAGGTGGCCATTGAAGCTAGTAGAGCATATGTGATCATCAAAGGAAATAGTGGAAAGAGAAGAAAGAAAAGGAAGGCCCCAGGATGGAACTTTGCAGGTAGCCGTATTGAAGGATAGGATCAAAATGAAAAGAAAGCAAAAGGATGGTCAGAGGTAAAGCAAATGCCATGAAAAGTGGTGTCATTGAAGCTGGGAGAGAGGAAGGCATCAAGGCAAGATAATAGAATCTTAAGATTTTGAGCTGGAAGGGACCTAGAAGGTCATCTCATCCAATTCCCTTATTTTACAGAGGAGGAAACAGAGACCCAGAAGAATTAAGAGACTTTTCTGAGGTCACACAGGTGTAGAAGGACAGCCATTGATAGTCACTGGCATCCAAGTTGGTATTTTCTCCCCACTAGTGTGCTAAAACTACCCAATTCAGGAAAGCCATCCATTTGTTCTTCTCAAAAAATGTTGCCTTTGCATGATGTCTCAGTGTACCACTCTGGACAATTTAGCAAGATCAGACTATCAAGTAATGTAACTGACTTCATACAAACACCAAACTCCTACCATTTGGGGTCTAGTGAATAAGAATAATGTGCAGAGATTTAAAAAAGATTCTATTGATGTTTTTGCATTTCTACCACAATAATTTCCATATATGAAATCCATCTCTTGTAACAACAACCAAAAACCTCTCTAAAGTACACATAACTGCTACATTGACTATACCTAACTGCAAAGGTGACAACCTGCTCTTCTGTTTACCCATCCCTCTGCTGAGAGGAGGGAGGAAGGTTTCATTATTTCATTTATGAAACTGAGACTGGTCATTACAGGCTTCAGATTTCTTTTAATGGTGGTTTCGTTTACATCCTTTGCGGTTCTTGTACGTATGATTCTCTTGGTTTTGCTTACTGAACTCTGCATTTAGTTTGTCTTAATCAAGACCATGTATTTCTGAATTTTGTGTATTTCTTATTTCTTATAGCACGACAATATTCTCTTTTATTTATATATAGTAGTTCAGCCATTTTTTATTGTATGAGTGCTCACTTTCCATTTTGGGGGTATTTTATGCAGCTAAAAAATAAAACTTTTTGTTATGCAAAGTTTCTCAAAAGTCTTAGTTCATTTTTAAGTTTTAATAGTATAAAACTGCTCTAAGGCTTTTGGGACACCCAATATATAGGACCTTTCTGTCTTCGATCTCTTTGAATACATGTCCAATAGTGAAATGACTGGATCAAAGGTAAGGGATAGATTTGTGACTTTTCTTGCAAAATGTTGAATTGTATTCCAGAAGGGTTGGACCAATTCACTGTTTGAACAAATATGTGTTAGTCAACTTGTCTTCTCATAGTCTTGTCAATAGCTTCTGGATTTTTTTGGTCACATTTGCCAATTTGATGAGTGTTGGGGGGAACCTCAGAGTTTTTTAAAATCTGCATGTATCTCATTGTTAATGAGTTAGAGTAATCTTATTGATAGTTAGCATTTCTTCTTTTGAAAACTTTGTTCCTGTCCTCTTTTAATACTTTGTTTAATAGAAGATAACACTTGGTCTTAGAGCTTTATGTTAATTCGGACTCTTATGAATGTACATGCTGAATAGAGCTTTGTGTCTCATGATATTTCATAGTTACCTATGAAGTACAAAGAGCATTTTTTAAGACCTTAAGTATGAAAAGTCTGATGCACATGTGCTATTTTCCATGATTAGACAAGTCAACTATAGTAATTCCCAATCAAACTGACCTCTTCAGAGCAGATAATTGTATTTTCTATTTCCTCAATTCAGTTTTGAAATAAGTTGTGAAGGGAAGAGGTTAAGCTTTTGCAAGTCAGTGGTCAGTCTCTCATTTCTCAGTTAATAGGAAATGTCTCTTGTGTTTCCTTTTGGTATAAATGATAATGATAAAGAAGGGATATGTCCCTGCAATCATTCAATCTGATAAAAGAAATCAAACCTTACTTTGACTGGATGACAAAACACCAGAGTTCATTTCTCACCTAAAATCCATTAACCTCTCTTTCATATGAAACCTCTCAAAGATTTTATTTTGATCTGAATACAAAATTCTTTTATCAATTACTGCATCACATGCTTTACTAAAAATAAACTCTGCATGCACACATGATGTTGTTAGAAGGCTCAGGAATAATATGGCTCTCCTGTGTAGTAGTGATCACATATTGCTCTGGACAATAAAGAGTTCATCAGTGACAGCCGTGTGAGATTCAAGAAGAGAGCTGTCTTGAGGAATAGATAAAGACTTGAGGCCTTCTTCCTGAAAGGGTAGTAGCTCATTTCAATGGTAATTGGAAGTGAATTACATGGCTTTAAGTGGTAAACATTGATCTCACTGTCCCTTCCCTTCTCTCTTCTTTTCATAGATACTAAATTAGTTGGTCATTTTTCTTTTCTTTTTTTATTATGAACTTAAGCGTAAACAACATGAACATTTCAGTACACGCAGAAGAAAAAAAGAGGATCCTATATGAACTTGGGAGCTTCTCTTAGATATCAGTTGTTTTTTGGAATATATATTAAATATAGGGTAGTAACAAAATTGCCCTGGTTCTTTCTGTCTCCATCTCAACTTCTTTTTGTTTTCCTCTGGGTATTTTTAATGTTTTATTGAAGATATATTTTAAATTTAATTTTTATGTTATGAACATGATCACCAAGAAATATGAAAATTTGAGTATAAAAAGAAAAAAACACAAAGATCATATGCAACTGTATTCCAGCTATGTCCCTTGAGTTTTTTTAATGAGTATATTAAATTTATCACAATAGTAACAAAACTGCCCTGTTTTTCATTACCTTCTGAACTTTTCTTCTACGTGTGCTTTGTTAAAAAT
The DNA here is from genome assembly GCF_028372415.1 of Notamacropus eugenii. NCBI lineage: Eukaryota > Metazoa > Chordata > Mammalia > Diprotodontia > Macropodidae > Notamacropus > Notamacropus eugenii. The sequence goes on along the minus strand of NC_092879.1, from coordinate 90,916,528 downwards.
AAATAAATATTTTTAACATCTATTTTATATCACCTGCATTTCCCAATACAGATCAGTCCTGCTATAACTTGACATACGTGTTCCAAAAAACCACTGTGTCATGCAAAATTATGCAATAAAAAGCAGAAGGCTTATGGGGAGAATGAGGTTAGAGACATAATACTCAAAAAGTTTATCAGGGACACATTAAAAAAAAGACAGGAACCCAATTCAAACTGTAGGGTAGTTTTACATTTGCTAAATAGTGAAGAAACACATAAATACTAGAACAAATAGTGGCAGTATTTGTGACCTTGGGCAAGGCAGCACTGGGGTAGTGAGTTAGGGGTAAAGCCTGTGGGTGGGGACTAGTCTTTCTGCATCCATAGCTCCTACTGCACCAGAAGATACCCAATAAACATACCTTTTTAGCTTGGAAAAAGACCTGACTTTTGCTTTGGATGTGAGCATAGGAAAGGTTGCAACTTATTCGCTATTGTGAGATGGTACAGGTTTGTTTTGTGTTCTCACTAATTGCAGGGAGTAAATCAGGTTTAGAAGTTCCCCAATGAATGGGCATCTATTTTGTTTTCAGATCGTTACTACCCCCCCAAAAGTGCTGCAATATGTATTTTGCTCTTTGTGGAGACTTGCTTTTCATCATTGACCTCCTCGGGTTCTGCGTCCAGCAGTAGAATTTCTTGACCACTTTGAGTGTCATTCCAGATTGTGCCAATTCACAGCTCTCTCACTAATCTTTCAATGTGCTTGCCTTTCTTTAACTCCGCTAACTTTGGATATCCTCATGTTTTTTATCTTTGTCACTTTGCTAGATATGAAATTTAATTTCATCCTTGTTTTGATTTATGTTTCTCTTATTATTGGTGATTTGAAACATTCTTTCATATGGTTATTAATAGTTTGCGATTATGATTTTGAGAACTCATATGCTTTAATAGCTTGTTTATGGGAGAATTACTTTTGGTTTTAAATATTTCTGTCGCCTATTTATCTTCGAAGTCAGACCATTATCGGAGTTTTTTGTTACAAAGAATTTTTTCCCCATTTGGGTTATTTCTCTAATTTTGTTCATGTAAAATATTTTCAATTTCATATAATCAAAATCATCTACTTTATCTTTTTTGATTATCTTTGTCCATTGTTGGACTAAGCCATAGCTATGAAATATTTCTGATCATGTTGTTTTCTAATTTTTTTATGGTATGACCTTTGTTATTCAGATCATCTATTCATCGTGAGCATACTGTTGTATGTGGGGCAACCAGTATGTGGGTGCAGTGGATAAAGCACCAGTGCAGGAGTCAGGAGGACCTGAGTTCAAACCTAACCTCAGACACTTGACACTTACTAGCTGTGTGACCTTGGGAAAGTCACTTAACCCCAACTGCCTCATCCTGGGTCATCTCCAGTCATCCTGATGAATATCTGGTCACTGGATTCAGATGGCTCCGGAGGAGAAGTGAGGCTGCTGACCTGCACAGCCCTCCCTCACTCAAAACGAAGTCAAGTGCAAGTCATGTCATCATTTCTCTGATGGCATGATCTTCTTCGGCAATGAAGGATGAACACACGCTGTTGTATGTGGAGAAAATTGGTTGATCTCAACTTAATTTCTGACAGACTGCTTTTCAGTTTTCACAGCAAATCTTTTCAAATAGGAAACTATTCCCTAGGTAATTTCTACATTAGGGATTGTTGGTCATGGGACTATTAAGTTCATTTCTTTCTGATTATTCTTGTCTGTTTTCTTCTATTAATCTGATTATCTCTAAAAAACAGTACTGAGTAGTTTTTAGAATTACTTTTTTATAATCTAATTTGAGATCCAGAAGTCCTATTTCTCCTTAGCTCAATTTTTTTCAGTGTTTTCCTTGATGTTCTTGATCTTTTATTCTACCAAATTATGATTAGTAAATTATGAAGTCTGTAAATTAATTTATGTACCATTGTCATTATATTGACATGGTTCTACCATGAGTACAAAATAGTCCTATAGTTGCTGAAATAATTATTTCTTTAAGGAGTGTTTTGTATGTGCATAGGTTTTGAGTATGCTTTGATACATTGACTCATAGACACATTATTCATTTTGTAGTTATTTGAAACTAGAGTTTCCTTTCATTATTCATTTCTGAATCTGCATATTTCTATGTAGATATGCTATTGACTTTTGTGACATTATTTTGCACCCTACTGCTTTACCACATCTGTCAGTGTCTCAGTTTGTTTCTTTGCTAATTCACTAGAATCTTCTAAGCAAGCCATCATGTTATCCACAAACAGGGATAGTTTTGCCCATCTTTATGTTTTTAGTGATTTCTTTTTTTATTACTCTTGCTAGCATTTCCACAACTCTATCTGATAAAAGAAGAGAAAGAAATGTCCTTACTCTACTGCTATATTTATTGAGAAAACTTGTTAATGTTTACCCATTTCATATGTTAGTTTTTAGTATATATAGCTACTTTTTATAATATATTTTAATTTTTTCTAAGATTTTTAGTACATATAGATGTTATTTGTCAAAAATTTTTCATGCATCTGCAGATATAATCCTTCACTTTTGCATTTTTTTAGTCAGTAATATCATTGATTACATTAACGATTTCACAATGTTGAACTCTCCTTGCATTCCCCTTAAAAAGTCAATGTGGTCACAGTGAACAGCTTTTTGGATAAAGTGCTGTAACCTTTTAACCAGAATTTAATTTAGATGTTTGATTCACCACTAATTAATGGTGTGGGTCTATAGTTCTCTTTCTTTGGTTATCGTTTCCTGGTTTAGTTGTTAAGACCACATTGTTCTTATCAAAGGAGGTTGGTGGAGTGTTGTCTTTCTAATTTTTTGTGTGTAGAATTTCTATAATATAGGTATGAATTATTCTTTAAAAGTTTTCTAGGATTCACAGGAAAAAATCCATCTGGACTCAGTTTCCCCCTTTGGTGGTTCTTTTAGAGCTTGTTCAGTTTCTTTTTCTGAAATTGTATTGTTTATGAATTCTACATGGTATTCTGTTCATTTCAATTTTAAAAATATTTTGTAGACAGCATTCACTTTCTTTTGAATGCTCAGTTTTGCTGATAGGCAACTGTATGGTAAAAGTAGATAATTTTTCTTACTTCTCTGTCATGATTTCACTTTTCTATTTCCTTAATTTGTTATCATTAATTTTTTTCATTCTTTTTAATCAAGTTAATAAAATGTTTTTCAACCTTGTTAGACTCTGGGCAAGTCCATTTACTCTATTTGCCTTAGTTCTTCATCTGTAAAATGACCTGGAGAAGGAAATGGCAAACCACTCCAGTATCTTTGCCAAGAAAACCCCCCAAATGAGGTCACAAAGAGTTGGATACAGTTGAAAATGACCGAAAAATAGCAAAATAGAATTTGTGTTTCTGTAAGATTGTTGCCTTTTGCTTCTCTTCTGCCACATTTTTCTTTACTTCAGCATTTTTGAGTTACTGATAGCTAACATTTATTCAGCACCTGCTATATTCCAAACATTGTGGCAAATAAGCATTTCACTCATATTTCATTTGATTGTCACACTAACCCGGTGAAGTAAGTTCCAGTATTATCCCCATTTTACAGTTGAGGAAATTAAGGAAGACAGAGGTTAAGTGACTTGTCCAGGGTTACATAGCTAGTATGCATCCAAGGCTAAATTTGAATTTTGGTCTTCCTTTTTCCAGACCTGGCATATCTACTGTTACATACAAGTGTCAAATCTGTTTAAAATCTATTCATTTTTCTTGCCTCTTTTTTAAGAGAGATTCTCCATTGTGGATTAAATTCATTTATAATATGCTAATTAACATTTTATTTCTACTTTCTGAGATCTAAGTTCTGTTATATATTAATTTCTACATTCCCCTTGTATGTATTCCATTTCTCTTTGGAACCATTTTTAGTTTTTTCTTGTTCATCCATGATCTCTGTGGCATCAACAGGATTCTTTATTTGATCCTACACTTTCTTTCTCCCAGTTGGGTTATATCAATAGTTGCCCCTTTTTCAGGTTGGAGGAAGGCAGGGAAGATGCTACTAGCATGTTTTTGTACATATGTACCATTGATCACTTTGGAATATCTAGCTCTTTCCCATCTCCCCTGGCTCTCCTCCTGACTCTCTGGACTTCTCCACCATTTTCAAGCAGTCTTTTCCCTCTAGTAGATCCTCTACCATTGTCTCCCCCTCCTCTACCTCCAATTATTGAGTTCTTCCTAGAACTTCCATTTTAAGGATATGCCATGGTCACCACTTTACTCCTCTCCCTACTGCATTCATGATTCCTGGGCTTTTCTACCATCCCCTCCACAATTATTCCACTTCCTCTCAACTGTTATTTTCTTCCATCAGAATGTAAGCTCCTTGAGGACAGGGACTGCTTTCTTCTTGCTTGTGTTTATATTCCCTGTACTTAGTACAGTTCCTGGCACTTAGGTTCTTAATAAAATGCTCTATCTATTAGTGAGAGTCTTTTTTTCCAATTAAGAAACAATATTTGATTGATTGACACATAAGTACTTACAGCTGTCTCATTTTAATCTTTAAAATGACACCACTGTGAACAATTTGAAAAAATATTTCTTCCACTTTGTATGCCTGCACAATATTCCCAGTATGTAGGTACTAATATGTACAGAATAAATCTTCTCATTCCAAATCCATGACTAGGAATTCTGATGCCTGAAACAAGTAGTGAAAAGGTGCTCTTCAATCAAATTTTTAAGACAACTTCAATAATAGATATGATAAGGAGAGACCTCAGACAAAGACCTTGGACCTCAGGTCAAGATGCCTGATGAGTGGAGACCCTAGCTTACCTCAAAATAGCCACTAGTGAAGCCACTGTCAGTGGAGAAACAAGGCATGCCCATTGGAAGTGAGAGGAAAAATGCTATCAGGTATCTTCACTTAATTATTCTGGCTAATTGGGTACATGGTTGAGTTGTATCTACCTGCTCGAAGACTGCAAATATTGTTAGCATCCTCTAAGTTTACAAAAAAAGATCTGAGGTCAACTGTATTGAAGTTCAGCAATTCAGGAGTGTTCACCAGATGGAAAAAAGACATCCATGAAATGCCAGAATGGTCACTCCAGATCACCAAGTGGCATGCATAACTATTTTCCACAGGGTGATATTCCAGTGGTTCAGTTATCACAAAGTAGGAACATTTATCCAAGACAGAAGACATAAAATAAAGACTTCTGGTACACATTGAAGCCATATCTATATGATGCCCATACAATGATTTCAGAAATCAAAAACTTGGTCAGTCAACTAGTTGTATTGTCTTCCTGATACTAAATAATCAATTTGACTTTCCCTCCCAGATTTCACTCATCTGGGGATACAATATTACATTCTTCACACATACACCTCCATACATCTGACAGGTTTTACCTTGTTGCCTCAGTCTCTGTGAATTTCTGGTGTGGGTGCCCAATACCACTACATCCCTATAAGAGTGCTTTCCTAGTTTGGCAGAGTTAGTGTTCTCTGACGCTTGAAATCCCTCTGTATGTACAATGTATCCCTTGATCTATTCTGGTATCTTTATCCTCACCTCAGTGGAACGTAAGTTCTTTGACATCCAGGGTTAATTGAGCGGTATATTTCTCATGTCTAGCAAAATGCCTTGCAGATGGTAGGCACTTAAAAGTGTGTGTTTTGTGGTAGTTTTGATAGGACCTAGGTCCTGAATCATACTAATGCAAATACTAATGTCAAGTTCTTAGGCATGACATGATAGGCTGGATGGGCACATCCTAACCAGTACACCAAGGACAGGTCTTCCAAGTGGCTTCTTTCACTAAATGCTGCCATCCCCAGAGTACTTAGTGCATGCAAATATTGCATTGGACTTTTGGTTTTCCTCCTTTGAAGCTGCTATTTGATCTATATTGCCTAATGTCCATTATAAAACATATGATCTCAAGTAATAGAGGAGGCAGAACTAATGAAGATCTTTCTTTACTTTTCCAATATGAACTGGCAGGAGAATTGATGGGGAGGGAGGGGTTAGGTGTGAGGAAATGGAGAAGGTATGGGGAATGATGCACTGATTATTTGGGGGGAAAGTCTATCAGTCTCATTTTGGGGGGCCATTAAAGACCTACTAATGAATGAATGTGTCATCAGTGACACACTCGGTGGAAAATTTCCTAGTTCTGGTACGCTCCTCTGCCTCCACTGATTCTAGAAACCTGGCTCTCATGGTGGAAGAGAGAGTCTCCTGAGCAAGAGTTGCCAAGACAGTTCTACAGAGATTTTAGGAAAGACATTACTAAGAGACATAACAGTAGGCATTGCTGTATTTTCTTACTATTTTGGTATCGATCAAAACATGACTCCATGTAACCAAGCCAATAATAAGCATTTATTGGTACCTGTTTTGTGCCAGGTACTGTGTTACAGCCTTGAGATGCAAGCACAAAGAATGAAACAGTTCTTACTCATCAGAACCTCACATTCAAATGAAAGTAGCAAGTATATGTATGACTATGCATGGGGCTAGGGGGAGAGAAGGGTGGCAGCTCCCAAATTGCACTAAGACTTTTGGGACATGCTGTATATAGCATAAAGAAATGTGAATAAATACAAATGGATTCAAAGCAGTTAAACACAAGGTGGTTTAGGAGGGAAGGTGTTAGAGTTGGGGGAGGTATGATCAGAAAATGCTTCCTGTAGAAGATGGTGCTCCACCTGTACTTTAAAAGAAGGGAGGCACTCTATGGGGGTGGGGGAGGAGCAGGGGATGAATTCCAGGCATGGGTGGTGGCCAATGGACAGGAAGATGCAGCACCATGGACATGGAACAGAGAAGGCCTATATTACCTCGATTATAGAACGTAGCCAGGAAATGATGCCCTGTGAGGCTGAAAACATCAGTTAGGGGGCCAGCTTATGTAAGGTTTTAAAAGCTAAATGGAAGACTTTACATTTTAAACTAGAGGCAATAGGAAGCCACTGGAGTTGGTTGAGTAAGGGAGTCACATGGTCAGACCTGCACTTAGGGAAAATTACTTTCACCGTCATATATAAGATAGACAGGAGTGAAGAGACTTGAAGCAAGAGAAGGCTAATGAGAAGGCAGTGGCAGAGATCTAGGCATGCAGTGATATGGGCCCAGGTTAAGCAAGTGCTGTGCGAGTGGGACAGGGTCCCATGGGGAATGTAGGAAAGGTAGCATCAGTATATCTGGTAACTAATTGGATATGGGGAGGGGAGGGAAATGGAAGGTTTGGGGATAATTTTGAAGTTTCTGAGCCTGGAAGACTGGGGAGATGGTGATACCTTTGACAGAAATGAAGTCCTTTGGAAGAGAGGTGGTCTGTAGGGAAAAAATAATGAGTTTGGTTTTAGACGTGGTGAATTTGAGGTGTCTCTGGGACATCTACTTTGAAATGTCCAATATGCGATTGGTGTTTTGGTACCAAAGCCCAAGGGAGATGTGAGTATACATTATATTTATATAGATATATATAGAGAGATAGATACACATACATATATATATATATATGTATATATACACACATATACATATAATATATGTATTTATACACATACACATATATGTATATTTGTGTATATGTATGTATGTATGTATATGTATATATATACAAATGCATATGTATATATGTATACATACCTATAGCATGAATACATATATTGAAAAAATCCCATCAAATACAGGCATTCAAAGATTGCTGATAACTTTGGCAAGACCAATTTCCATGGAATGATGAGTTTAGAAGCCATACTGCACAAAGGAGAGGAATGGATGAGAGAAAAGAAAGTGGAGGCATCATATGTTGACTTTTTCAAGGAGTTTGGCTAAGAAAAGTTGGAGAAAGATGAGATGATAACTTCAAGGGATGATGAGACATAATGAAGGGTAAGGCTTGGGCATGTTGAAGGCAGTAGAGAAGGAACAAGTAGATAGCGCAAGGTTGCAATCTATACAATCAAATATTCAGGTTGGGAGGTGGGGCCAGGTAAGGAGAATGGCTACCTGTTTGTCAGAGACTGAAGAAAGGAGAAGACAGTGGGAGATTAAAAGGGGTTTTGAGATGAAGTGAAAGAAAGAAGAGGGAACTCTTTCAGATATGACTCAGAAGAAGAACTTGATTCATGTATCTAGACTGAAGGAGGCCTCCAAAGTCTTCTGGTTCAAACCTCTTATTTTACACATGAGAAAATTGAGGCCCAGAGAGGCTGAGGCATTTGCCCAAGGTCACACATGTAGTAATAGTAGCAAAATTTGAACCCAGGTCTTTTAACTTCAAATCCAGTATTATTTCTGATATACAAGACTGTTTTGTTCACTGACCTTCGTTGACATCATCCTGTGCTTTGGAGGGTGTGTTCCCCCAAATTGGTTTATTCCATTCTCACTTATGTTTGCTTTGAAACCTGTTATATCCCAAATACCAACCTATTGCCTCAAACTTCCATAGAAGTGATCTTGACTTCTTAAAGGCCATGCCAACTGAGTTCAGACTTTGCCATGTTCCACCAAGTCAAGAAAGGTTTAGCGTACAGTTCTGGTGAGAAATGATATCCATTTTCCTCATGGAGCCCTAGTAAAATACAGAGAATCTCATCCATCATTGGCTGGTCCCAAGGCAATATATTCTTTGTCCATGAATGGAATTCTTCTCCTCTGTCCCCAAATACTTTATCTTTTCACTTTTGTCTTGAAAGATAAGAAATAATCATGAAATGGAGCTGCATTCTATGAGATGGAGTTAGAAAGTGCTTTAGAAATCATCCAAGTCCATCCTCTTTCACTTATAAAGGAGAAAACTTGTGCTTCTTGTCAGTAATAATGCCCATTAGATGCCTCATGTGTATATACAAACTCATCCATTGAAAGTCAGCATGTGGAGGTTGCAATTCTAGTCACATAGCCAATGTTGAGTCCTACTGCCAAAGCTCCACATTTTTAAGTGTGTGAAATATTACTTTTAATAATCAAAGGAAGTGAACTTCCATTTCATGACCAAAATAAGCTTGCATGAGTAGAACTCTTGTAAGTGTTATTACAAGGTTAAACCCTTGTCTAAGGAGAGGAAAGAGAGAGACAAATCAAGACTTACTTGGAGCCATTCCCCCATCTCCATTTGCCCTTAGACTCCCTTCTCTTGCTTCCTCATTGTAAGATTCAGAAAAGAAGAGATTCATTAGACTTCTAACAGCCTAGACCTACTAACTATCACCAAGGAATTGTACACACTGCAAAATTGTTATCACTGGAATCATTTCTAGAACTACATATCTTCTTGTTTTCTGTTCCAAGAGACCTTTCCTTGTTGATGGGGACTTCAGATCAGTAAGAAAGGAAAAGAGAGGTGTTGGGTTTTTTTGTTTTGTTTTGTTTTCTCTAAATGCCAAAGTTTCACTCTCACTAGTATAAGAGAATTACCAGCTCATTTAATCAGGATAATCTGCTTTTGTTTGTCAGGGGATAATGACCCCTTCTCTTAACTCCTTGGATATGAGGCTGACTGGTGCAGACAGCTGCCAGATTGTGTCAGCACCTGTCAATAGTGCTTAATGAAGTGGAGAGATATTGACAAGTTTACCAACAGCTGGGACTCCTGTCCCTTGTTCTGAGCAGTGTCCTCCAACTGCCTCAGACCTGTACCCAACTAAAGTAACCATGTGTGAAATGGCTTGATTTTGTTCACTCTAATTGACCCGCTAAATTTGATTGTACCTAGTCTCCCACTTCGAAGGCTTAGTTCAAATGAGTTGTCCTTGTCAAGTTCATCCAGTGTACACAAGGTGTCCATATACTCATTTGGACCCCTATGTCCCAAATCAAGTCTCTTCCAACTAGAAGCAGTACTATGGATTTCTATTTTCCTTCTGCCACATTGGATTAAAGGTATTCTCTCACTCATGGGGCTGTAGATCATAACCATGAACTTGGCTAACCTCTTATCATAGAGCTGGTAAGCAAACGAATTGGTTTTCTGGATTTCTACTATAACAAGGCTTGCCAGTTATGTACAACTGTTTTAGTAATGCTGTCACGTTCCAAACAGAAGCATACCAAGTCTTTTTGTTTCTCTTTTCTCAATACTCATCCTTCTGCACCTATACAATATTTGACACTGTTGATCACCCTCTCCTAAACACTCTCTTTTCTGATTTTCCATGACACTACTCCTCCCCTCTCTCTATCATTCTTTTCCTCTTTCCATTTCCTTCTCTCTCTTTTTCTCCTTCCCTCTCCCTCTTCTACCATTCTCTATCTCTTTCAATGGTTCATCATCCAGAGCATGTTTCCTAAATGTGGTTGTTCCCCAAGATTCAGTACTGGGCTCTTTTTTCCTCTGTCTATACTCTGATTCTGAGTGATGTCATCAGTTGCCATAGGTTCAATTATCATCTCTGTGCAGATAATTTCCAGATCTACGTATCTAGCTTGAGTCTGTTTCCTGAGTTCTAGGTCCATCAATCTCAAATTTGACATGTCTAAAACAAAACCCATTCTTCTTCTCCTGTCCTCCCAGTCACCCACTTTCACAACTTCAGCCATCCTTGATTTTTCATTTCACAGTGCTTGGCACATAAAAGGTTCATAATAAAGTCTTGTTGAATGTCATAATTCAGTTATCTAGAATAACTTCTCATAGAGTACATATCTATAAAGTCTGGAGTCTATATTTAAAACTATAATTAATATTAATAATAATAATCTAGATATTCCTTATTATCTTTATAGATGGCACAATGGATAGAGCACTGGGCCTAGAGTCAGGAAAGCTTGAGTTAAAATTTGTCCTCAAACGCTTACTAGCTGTGTGACCCTGGGTAAGTCCCTTAGCCTCTTTCTGCTTCAGATTCCTCAACTGTAAATGGGGATAATAGCACCTAACTCCCACCTAACTCAGAGTTGGCGTGAGGATCAAATGAGATACTATTTGTAAAATACTTAGCACAGTGCCTGGCACGTGGTTGACAATTAATGCTTGTGTCTTTCCCTTCCTTTCCCCAATAATAATAAAACATATTTTTGATTAATGGTCTAGCATAGAGAAAAATAATTTGAAATTTAATTTGACTTGAACCCTGCGTAGCTATAATGACCAAACTTCATTCTGAAGAAGCAATGAGAAAATGAATCTCTCTCTATTTATTGCAGATGGAGAAGACTTTGGGTGAGGAAAATTGCATATACTCTCAGACTCACTATATTAGTCAGATGTGTGATGTTGCGTCCTTTCTTTTTTATTATTTGTTACACCAGATTATTCAGTGCATAGGGGAGGGGGAAAGACACATTAAAAAATGAAGGTGATACAAAATAAAAGCATCAATTTAAAACCTTTAAATCATTTCAGAAAACTTTCTGCTAGTGATGCCAAGATCAAGGACAGGGGTCAGTGGTTTTTCTTTAACATGGAATGAAACAGTAAAATCCAGTCAGGAAGCAATAGTCTGAGCAACTATTTCTTCCTTTATTTTAACAACTGATATACTATTGGAAGATACAAGAAGCAGATACGGTGTACCATGACACAACAAAGCTTGAAAGGATCAATAGATAATTTTTGTCTTTTGTTACTCGAAATTTGAATTTGTTCTGCATATTGACCCCAGACACTTACCAACTTTATGTCCTGAGGAAAGTCATTTAACCTTTCTCAGTTCCAGTTTCCTCACCTGTGAAATGAGGTTAATAATAAGGTGGATCTCATGGTGTTGTTGTGAGGAGCCAGGGAGATGATGTGGACTGCTTTGCAGACCTGAGTGTGTGCTGCTGCTGCTGCTGCTGCTGCTGTTGCTGCTGCTGCTCCCTTTCCCCCATTTACTGTCTTGTTACTGAACTTGAGATCCTTTTGCCTTCAGCATATCAGAGAATGATTTTTTGTCATTGCTGAGGTCTACAAATAATTATGTCATATCTAACAGAAGGAAAATAGTCAGCATTGAGGCATGTGGCTCTACTAGAAAGAGGACATTCTAAGCTGCAGCAGCAGAATAGTATGAAATCTTTCCATATCCATATCTCCCATCTCCCTTACCTCCCCTAAAAAACTCTATGCTCAAATGAAAAGGACCCTTCACCATTCCCTAAAACTCGTCTTTTCTCATCTTCTTACCTTTTGCTCATCTCATTGCTTCCTCCAGAATATCTTGCTCTGCCCCCTGAAATCCTGACAATGTAGTTATCCTTCAAGGTCCAGTTGAAATGCCTCTTTCTGAAGGCTTCTCTCACCATCCCCTCTGAGAAATGAATTAATGAAGAAGAAACATTAGTGCCAGAAGACTCAATATGGGCTCGAGATCAAAGGCTTTAGAGAGAGCATTTAGTCCTAATGATCAATTTTAAATGAATAGAAGGGAATTCAATTAAACAGCAGCCTTTCATTAAGTGCCTCCTATTTCTCAGGCACTATGTCGACCATTAATTATAAACACAAAAATAAAACAGCTCCTGCCCTCAAGGAGATTTCATTTTATTAGGTGCCTTCAGCATGCAGGCAGACTAATAAATGAATATAAAGTATACATTAAGTAATTTCAAATGGAAAAGAGCACTACAAATAGGGGAAACCAGAAAAGGCCCAGTGTGGAAGCCAACAGGTGAACTGTAGTTTGAAGCCAACTTGAGGTTTTAAGAGGCAGAGGCGACCTGGGGGGGGGGGGGTGTTCTATACATTAGGAATTACTTGTGCAAAGGGATACAGGTGAGAGATACAGTGGTGTCACTGTATATGGGCAAAGATGTAACTAGAGTTTTTTGTCCTCCAGTTTTGAAGAAGACCAATGGCATCATGGAGTGATATCTTTACTTGCACATGGATTGGACTTAAGTGAGGAAGAGGTGCACAAAGTCATCAACCTCACTCCTCCAGAGTCATCAGTCTACTGGCAAGATGAAAGTCCGGATGACTGTGATGGTTTGGGACGTAGTGGATGACCTTGGTGTCTTTGATGTCTGACCAAGCTCTAAGCCTCCCCAGCATGTGTTTCAGCCACCTTCATGGTCACTGAAACAAATTGTTCTCATCCATCCATTCTGCCAGTTTGGGGTAGACACCCCCAACTCACTGAGGACTTTGAGGCCTATATGTTACCCTCAACCTGGTTTAACCTGTCTGCTGAGACAGTTTCACCAAGTGTGGCCCCTGTGCATGCTACAGCTTCTTGGAGCTACACATGAGTTGTGTGAATCAGGTGGACACCAAAAGTGGATGAGCAGCCCTGGAAGGGGCTCAGCAAGCCCTCAAAGCAGAAATGCTAGTCTTCACTGAATGTATTATATAATAAAGTGGTAACTAGAGTAGGGTGCTGTCCAATGTACTGACAAGGGAAAACTCTTCAGCCCCACAACAGAGACCACACTTTTTATGCCTCATTGTCTTCTGGTGGCTCATGCTCCCACAGGAATTAGGGTGTGTGACTGGGGGAAGGGATGAGGGTGGGGCCCACAAATTGGCAAAGAAGTGGAGCTGCAAGCTGCTGAGGTCAGGGAAGGAGAAAGGAAGAGACATCACTTTCTTTCCACCTGTGCTTTCACCCATGATTGGGTTATTTCTCTTGGTGTATGCCTGTACTGATCCCCACTGTCACATGAATTTACCGTAGGTACCAAGATTCCTAGTCATAGTTTTATGTATACCAAACAGCTCGCAGACCAGTTTGACTGGAATGGAGAATAAATTAAGAAGGGTAATGTGAAATAAGCCTGGGAATATAGTTAGGAACCAGATAGTGAAGGAATTTGAATTTCAGGCTGATATCAGTTTATTCTTGTCATTTTTCTCTCAATAAGAGCTACACAGTTCCCAGTAGTTACCTATGATAGCCAAAGTTAACAGCAGCAGGCTAGGACTGGGCCATTCTCTTGGGGCCAGGGCCTACATCTCCTGACCCACAACTCTGGGACCAACCCAGGGGACAACGTTCCCATTTCAGCCTCACCATTATGTGGTGAGCCTTATTCTCTGTGAAGCTAGTGTTTATTCTCTAAGTAAATGAAAAGACAATAGCTCTCATCATATAATGGGAAAACTTTATTGATATGGGTCATTGCTCTTAAAAGAAAATGATGGATTCAGGGCAATAATAGTGAATGCCTGGCTTTAGAATTCTGCCATAAACTCATTTATTTCCCATAATTCCCCTTCTTGCCCTCTTCATTCCAATCCAACTGACTTGTTAGGTGCTCCTCATGTCCAACATTCCATCTCCCACCTCCCTTCCATTGCACAAACTCTTCCTCATGTCTAGAATGACCTCTTTTCTCATTTCCACTTGTGTTAGAATCTCTAGTTTCCTTCAAAGCACAGCCAATGACCTTAGGTCACTTTGGATGTTGTTTGTATTTACTCATGGTATGTATGTTGGATCCCCCAAAATACTCGACCTTTCCAGGTTAAGGCAATCTGCTGAAGAGTAGTGACCTTTCATTTCCATCTTTGCAGTCCCAGCACCTGGCTCTGTCATTGTCTGTCACACAGCAGTTACTCAATCAAGGTTGGTACTCAGCCAAAGATATTTAGAATCTATATTCATTATATACGTTATACCCTAGGATTTGGAAAGGACCAGCTAACACTGGTACCTATATATTTTCAGCAGTATCTCATAATTACCTAGACCCTTGGCAATAATTTTGAACACTCAGAAAATGGGTATGCATATTCACTCTTTCATATCCCTCATGGAACAAATGATTAAAAACTTCTGGATTTTTCCTTCTTTTGTAAAATCTGAAATGCTCTCCTTCCCCCTCCTATTATGGACCTGTTGATCAGCTTACCTCAGTCTTCGCTGCCTTGGATGGCTGGAATGAGCAAATTAAGGCACATCATCTTTGTCTTATTCTTAGCTTTCTCTGGTGTAGATGTTCGGCCAAAGTGCTCTGTGGTAGTGTGTGTGTGTGTGTGTGTGTGTGTGTGTGTGTAGACTCTTTGCTCTGCTTTCTGCTGATAGAAATGGCTACCAACAGAAATAGATGGACAAGATGGAGAATGTTGGAATGGTGTGACTTTAGGTTGAATGTCCCATTCTTGATTGAGGTGTGGATGGTGTCTCATACTTAGAAGGTCATTAGTTCATAATTTGGGAGCCAGAAGGCACTTGAGAGGCAATCATACACAACCCCCTATTTTATAGATGATGAACCTAAGATTCATTGAGCTAAAATGACTAGTCCAGAATCACACAGCTTGTAAGTATCTGAGCCAGGATCTGAACTGAGGAGTACTCCCAGTGCTCTACTCATTGTATGTCTTCTGTCCAAATGACTTTCGTTCAAATAATCCTGCTTACGTCTCACTTTCTCACCTTCGTTTTTCTGAATTGACCTTCCATACTTCTCTTCCTTGGATAAATAAGACTGTTTTTATTTTTACCATGTTTATGGGGATGTGGACTAATGCAAGTAGTGATCCTCACCCTGGGCAGTGTGAACTTAGTTTTCATTGTATTTGATAAAAATTTGTAGTTGGACAACATGTGACTGACCAATACATGATGCAGAAAAATAAGTGTGGTACTGAGTCATGAAGTGTCATCACAGTATAGAGTCCTGGGCTGGAATCAGGAAGACCTGAGTGCAAATCCTGCACTTACAAATTGTGTGTCCCACTTAATTTCTCTCAACCTCAGTTTCCTCTTCTGTAAAATGGGGATAATAACAGCACCTACTGCACAAGGTTGTAAGGATCAAATGAGCTAACATATTTAGAACACTTTAAAAACCTTAAAATTTTATATAAATGCTAGCTATTTATTGTCACCATCATTATTGTTTTAATATTGTTGCTATTATTAACCCCAAAGGAGCTTGAGATAGGAATGATGTGATATACTGGGAAAATACTGAGGAGTAGCTAGAACATAGGGTCTGGGATGAGTCTCTTAGCCCCATCTTGATGGAAGATTGGGTCCCCAGAAGGAAGTTGACTTCTCCTATCTTCAACATTGAAAGGGTAACAATCCTGAAGGACTTTTCACCAGAAGGAAGTTGACTTCTCCTATCTTCAACATTGAAAGGGTAACAATCCTGAAGGACTTTTCAGTTTTGATTGCAAGCCAAGTCCTTCCCAATGTCATTCAGCCAATTGGTATCTCCCTGATATCAACTAAGCAATTCTAAGCAATTCACGTCAGTTACCTTTGGGAGATTTACTGAGAATGCATAGTAAGGGCTGAAGTACCCCCCACCACTACCACCCCCATTAAAAAAGTGTGGTACAAGTTCCCACAAATACCTACAAAGTCTGGAGGAAAGTGAATTCAAGATTGAAGAGCCTGTGTGGCCTTTGGAAACCTTTTGTTACTTCTCAGGAGTCCCAGGAATGCCCTTCTTCGTTTCTAGAATCCTCATGACTTTCAGCTAGCTCTCTGTTCGGCCCTTTCTAAAGGCCAAAGCTGCCTTTCCTCGGTATCTCTACCTTATGCTTGTATCACTGCTGTACCTGGAACAGTGCTGCAGTCATACAAGAGAAGTCTAAATATTCCAATTCTTTCTTTGAAGGTTACAAGGTTTATCTCTCATCAAGGAGGGAGAAGACAGTCTTCCTCTTCCTACCTCACCAAAACACACACTCTCTCTCTGTGTCTCTGTGTCTCTGTGTCTCTGTGTCTCTCTCTCTGTCTGTCTCTCTCTCTGTCTCTGTCTCTGTCTCTCTCTCTCTCCCTGTCTCTCTCTCTCTTTCTCTCTCTCTCTCTCTGTCCCTCTCTCTGTCTCTCTCTGTCTCTGTCTCTCTCTCTCTCTCTCTCCCTGTCTCTCTCTCCCTGTCTCTCTCTCTCTGTCTCTCTGTCTCTCTCTCTGTCTCTCTCTGTCTGTCTCTCTCTCTGTCTGTCTCTGTCTGTCTCTCTGTCTCTGTCTCTCTGTCTCTGTCTGTGTCTCTGTGTCTCTGTCTCTGTCTCTGTCTCTGTCTCTGTCTCTGTCTCTCTCTCTCTCTCTCTCTCTCTCTCTCTCTCTCTCTCTCTCTCTCCCTTTTCCCTCTGTCTCCCTTTCTCTCCCTCTCTCCACCCCCCCAGGTGATTCCTTCTCAAGGATTGAGTTGGAGCTGCTTCCTGCCAGCATGACCCCCTACTGGCATAGCAGATTCAGAATTGTTTTGCTGTTGTATCTAAGCCCCACAGGGCATATTGATTCTCTACAACCAATCCTAGTATACTTCCTGTGTAGCATCATTTCATCCAACAGCTCAAAGCATTTCACTCCTTCACATCTAGTCCCATGAAAGACTTTTTCACACCTAGTTTATGCTTTGATTGATTGATTCACTAGAGGTATCCAGGAATTGTTCACACCTATTTTATACTTTTGATCATTGTCTGCAACTCAATCAAAGAGGTGTTCTCACCTGATAAATATGTCAGGGCATAGACCAAGTATCTTATTCATTACATTAATTGAGGTTAACATAATTGATTGGATCAAAGAAGCCTGGGTCTTCTGTGTTTGATCAGAGAGGGTGGACCCCTGCCTTTGCACAGGATTAAAAAGGTAGCCAGATGGAATGTGGGAAGCTTTCCTAAACCTTTGAGTCAGTTAAGGGAGACTATAGCTGTTTTCAATTATTTGACGTGCATTGTACATAGTACCTGAAAACTTAGTGTAGGAAGAGCCCAAGTTTCTGTCCCTGGTTAGGATACATAATACCCGAGACAGCGCATGGTTATTTAATAGGTAACCCAGGTGTTGTTATGCTAATTTTATGGATGAGGATACTGAGGTTCAAAGAGGTGAGGCTTCTTTTCATGAACAAGTTCCATCTTCACTGAGCTTGTAATTCCTAGTGCATAAAAATGAGAGATAATCAAGCCCTTAGCACCTACTTCACAGGCTGGTTGTTAGCTTAGAGGCAATGTTGGTAAATCTCATTTTGAAGTAGTGACTAGGAAACTTCAGGGTCCTGAAGACTTGGGTAGGAACTCTCATATGTACACAGCAGGTAGGGCCATGGGCAGGTCACCAAAGCTCTTGGTGCTCTAGGCCACTGGGGTGAAGTTCAAATAGAAATAGGGGTCACATAACTCATTGCTGCAAGCTGCATACTGACTTAGAAAGCCACACCGTAACATTCTGTTTTCTGTTGCATTTTTCTTGATTTTGTTAAATATTTCCCAATTATATTTTAATCTATTTCACTTGATCCTGGAGTGTGTTCCTGGCTCCAGTGGGCCTGTGGCAGAATATTTGGCAACTTAACTCCAGGCTCCTTTGTAACACTGGATGTTGCAAAGAAGGAACCAACCTGCATTGGTAGAGGGAGTTTCCTCCTCTAGAAGTTACCTTTATCAATGGATTCACAGGCTTAATCTTTTATAAGAGGCTCTATACAGGCTCTTTCCAAATGACAGTCATTGTTATTACTTTTGACACAAAATCAATGCAATTCATTTATATAATATACTGAAAAGAGAATGACAGCACCCCAGATTGTACCACATCCATTCCTGTCACTACCTGGTAGACCCAACTGCAAGATTGTTTCATTTCCCACAACAATAATAACAGCAACAATAATAATGTAACCCACAGATTTATAGTACTTTAATGTTTTCAAAGTATTTTATAATTTCTCATAGTGCATTCTATTCTCTCTATTCACTGATGGCAAAACCGAGGGTCAACGAGATGAAGTGACTTACTCAGAGTCACAGATTCAGTATGTGTCAGAAGTGGGATTCAAACCCAGGGCTTCCTGACTTAAAGTTCAGTGCTTGATCCAATTTATAAGGACTACCTTTGATTATTGGAGAAAGGGCATGGGGTTAGGCCAAAGGAACTTTCTCATAGTACCTGAGCTGAGGGGTAAAAACTGAAGAGACAAGCAAACATTAGGTTTGACAGGACTAAACTAAAAGGGTCCTGCTCTCCTTCCACGTCAATGTCTCCCATTAAAGCCTTGGCCAAGCCCCTTGGGCCCAGCTGCCTGTCAATGCCATTCTCCTTTTGCCAGCATTCAGATGCCAAGGAGAGTCAGTAACTGAGATGACCTCAGTGCTCTACCCCCTTCCCTTTTGTCCAAACCCTGGGGTTGTGATAGTCACCAATTGAAACTCCTGGAGGAGAGTAGTTGGGGGCTTGGGCAGACTTATTAGCCCAAACTCTTTTCAGTTCCAAGGCAAAAGGTTCTCATGCCTGGTAGAAACAGCAGAACTGAATCTCATTGCCCTACACACTAGGAAGGAGGAAGCAAATTGATTCCCTCTAAATTGATTTGTCCTGTCCAGATGATATGGATACTAATGAGTGTTTGAGATGATTTCTGAGAGTAAGGTAAATGATTTAAAGGTGATTCAAAGGGGCATGGCTGATACTGGCAAATGAGCTTAGCTTTTGTCCTTAGAGATGGTAATCTGGACTTGGAATTGCATTGGATTGAGTTCAGCTGCCATCCATACTAGCATACTGTTAATTAACTTCTCTCTGCCTCTACTTGTTTATCTATGAAAGTGGGAAAAATAAATACATCTGACATCCCTCCAAGTGGTAAAAAATGATGAAAGCAACTTGAGGTTGAAATGATGAAATTTCATTTCATTGCTGAAATGATGAAAGCAACATCGAAGTACATTGATGTAAAGTAATAATTAGGGTTTTGACAGTTTTAGGGGAACTGCATCACCCTTAAAGGTAGATATTATACTTTAAATAACCATGTCAGGTCCCAGTTCATGGAACTAGGGCCCATATCCTCTATTCTAACCTTGAGTTTTGGTGCTCAGGGTCTTTTGATCGCCTGTCTTCCTTGGTACTGATGGTATCCTCCATGTTAGTGGTACATTCACATCCAGAGTGCTACCTCTTCCCCTACTACTTGTTGTGATCTGGTCATTGGTTGCTTAGGGCAGAGTCTTCTTCATTTGCTAGCACTCTCTGCTTTCGTATCACTAGCCACCTTAACCCTCACCCCCCTAAGTTCCTACACTCATGTTTCCTTCCATTGTGCCCCTTAGAATCCCATTATTGGTCAATAAATCCTTTGTTGTAGATATCTTTGCTTCTTACTCCTTCATCTTCTGTTTCTCGAAGTCTATCTCCTCTCAGAAGACAATGCATCCCTAGGCACTCTCTCCAATACTGGGTGCGCCTTCTTTTATACTCCCAGACTTGCCAGGCCAGGAGGAAGAGGAGACATACACCTTGTTCTTCACTGTCTTTTCTATTCCATCCCTTGGCTATTCTCACTAAACACCCTGTCCCGCTTTGGGTTTCATTCCATCTACTTAGAGTGGCGGTGTCAAACAAAAAAATGGTAGCCACTAAACTGTATGTGAGGATCCCTGCAGGAAACATATTGACTGAGAATACTATATTTTAGCATTGTGTATGTTCTATTGTATTTTAGTTATTTTATGAAATACCCCCAGTTGCATTTTCATCTTGTTTGATTGGCATTCTGGAGTGTTAGCCGGATATATGGTGCCAGGTGGTGAACACCTCCAATCTCAGTGACTCCAGCCAGATCTTAGGTGCAGTCATCAATGACTCCCACCTTCCACAAGGTGCTCAGTTGTTGTTATATTCTCTGTCCCAACCTTTGCCTTGTGCTTCGAGATTTCAGTTAAAAATATTGATATCTCCCTAACCAACTTGGCCTCCCACTTCATCAATGTGCTCAACTCCCATGACTTTTACATTAACTCCATCTAGTCTCAGAGATGATAATACCCTTTATAACCCATTACCCATAACTATGTTATCTCCATGATCCAGAACTCTGAAATTCCTCTCAGATCACAACCTCCCAGTTTTTTATTTGTCCCTCTGTACCAGTCCTCCTAAACTTATTCCATTTCCTCAAGAGAATCTCTAGTTATTGCACTTCCTCCCCCTTCCCTGGCCATTCTCCCAGTCTCTCTCCCCTGTTCTACTCATTGAATGTTCAGTAGGTCATAGGATCAGAGCTAGAAGGGACCTTAGCAAGCACATAGTCTAAACTTGAGGCCCACAAAGGTGAAGTGATTTGTTAGGAGTCCCATGCATAGTGAATGGTAAAGCCATGCGTGTACTATTCTTTATCTTGTTGGGCATAGTTTCTGTTTTTCTAACCGGACACTAAACTTATGAGGGCAAGATCTGTGTCAGTCTTACAGAGTAGAAAAAAACTTTGGTTTGTTTTCTGATGCTTTATTGATGCTCTTTTTAATTTTTATCTCATTGTTGCTTTCCAAACAATTCCACTTTCCTGCCAATAGCATCATCCTTTGTAATAAAGAAGCACAATTATGCAAAGTAAATTAGTACATTGACCATGACTGAAAATATATTTTTCGATCTACATATAGTCTCCTGCTTCTCTTCAGAGCTGCGAAGCATCCTTCACTGTTCAGTGCTCTGAATTCACAGCTGATTGAGGCATTAATGAGAGTTCCAAATTCATACAGTGTTGTCTTCATTTAAATTATTGTAGTCATTGTGTAACTGTTTTCCTAGTTCATGCTCATTTCAATCTGAGTCAATATGCATAAATCTTCCTCAGTTTCTCTGAAGCTGACATAATATTCCTTTATATTATTGTATGACAGTTTATTCAACTCTTCCCAAATGAGGGATATCCACTTTCATTTCAGTCCCTTGCTACTACAAATAAGTGCCAAAATGCGTATGAATATATTTATGTGTATATATAAACATATACATATCTGCACATTCATTTGCTTATATAAAATCTTCTCTTCTGTCTTCAATATTCTTGAGAGATATGGTTAGTAGTGCCATCACGGAGTCAAAAGGTATCTATAGCTTAGTGATTTCTCTAATATAATCTCAATTTGTTTTACAAGATGATTGGACATTTTTCTAACCATCAACGTTGCATCAATGTGCCTATCTTCCCACAGCCCCTCCAGCACTTAGCATTTAATCTTTCCTCATCTTTGCCAGTGTGATGGCTATGAGGTGAAATCTCAAAGTTGCTCTAATTTGCAACTCCCTCATTGCAATAAATCTTAGATGCCATCTAGGTCAAATTCATCATTTTATGGAGGAGGAGACCGAGACCTAGAGATAGTGTAACTTGCCCCAAAAGATTGGTCTTAAACACAGTCTTCTGATTCAAAGGCTAGTGGTCAGTCCACTGACTATGCTGACTGATATTAGCAATACATCAGTAACTCAAGAATTTTCTGTGATTGATCTTTTTGGACAGAGTTCACATATCTTAAGCAGTCAGGTATAAGTCCTACTTCCAAAGCATTTCCTTTTATTCAATTATGTTTTTTTAGTCAGGTTGTAGATACTTTTTCACTTTAGATACTCTCTGGTTTTTGTCACTCTAGCTACCAAAACATGTATTACAAAACTGATATTCTGTAAGCCCTTCCCCCAACCATCCACCCATCCCTGAACTGACTTATTTGACTTTATTTGTCTTTTTAGCCAGTTTAGGGGCACCACATAGACATGAATCAAACTTTTGTAAACAGGAACTAAAGCATATACTATCTGCTTGAGAAACACCATACCAATTTTTACAATTTTTACACAGTTCAAAGAAACAACTGTGGTTATTCTATGGTGCTTTAAGGACTTTGAAATGAGATTCCTTGAGCCTCATCTCACTTCTGTGAGATAGGTAATATATTTTACTACCACTTGTAAGGTGAGAAAACTGAGGCCAAAGGTAAAAACTAAGGTGAGATATTGTCTCATGGTCATGTGCCAAGTAAATTTGAGAGGCAAGATTTGAACCTAGGGCTTAACTGATAGCGATTTCAGACCATGTTCTACTACAGGACACTATAGGGGTGGGAACCTGCAGCCTTGAGAGGCCTTTGAGTTCCCTTCCCCTGCACTACACCATACTCCATCCTTTCCTCTCACTCTCTGAAACCTTACTGAAACAGGAAGGTGGCATAGTGGATAGAGCACTGGGCCTAGAGTCAGGAATACTTGAGTTCAAATCCAGCCTCAGACACTTACTTGCTGTGTGATCCTGGGCAAGTCACTTAACTCTGTTTGCCTCAGTTTCTTCAACTCTAAAATGGGTTTACAGTTTCCTATCTGTAAAATAGCACCTACCTCCCAGGGCTGTTGTGAGGATCAAATAAGATAATTGTAAAGTTCTTAGTACTATGCCTGAAACATAGTAAGCACTATATAAATGTGTTATTATTGATATTGTTAATAATAATAGTAGCAATTTTGGTTTGGTTTTGGTTTGACCACATCAATGAAGTATAATGCTGCAATACTCCAGTGAATCTTTTTTATCTCATCTATGTGGTCCCTCTCCCAGTGATGCGGATCACAGCTTATTCATTTGACTCTACTACTCAACCTGTGTGATTATAGTCTGTGTCCTCCAGAAAATCTAGGACATGTGCTCAAAATCTGCAGGCATTCTCTTAACATTGCATGAATATCAAGGGAATATGCGATAACTGTTTGTCAGATATCCTTTACTCTTGCTATAAATTATGATACCCAACTTGATTTCAGTGTGAAAAGATATCAGCTTGAACCTACACAGAAGTTGAATCTAAGAATTGATGTAATGTTGCAAAGAAAATGTGTGTGAGTGGCTCTCTATGTAGTGTCTCTATGCGGAGACCAAGCTTGGTCGTTGTGACTATACAACATTTGATGTCTGTGTTGTTGTTGTTGTTGTGTAAATTGTTTTCCTGGTTCTACTTGATTCATTTTGCACCAGTTCATATAAATCTGTTTATCCTTTTCTGTATTCTTCATATTCACTGTTTCTCACAGTGAAGTAATAGTCCATTATATTTTAGTTCTACAAGTTGTTTATCCCTTCCCCAATCAATAGGCATCTGCTTTGTTTCCAGCTCTTTGCTACGCCAAAAATTGCTACCACAAATATTTCAGTGTATATGAGACCTTTCTTTCTATCTTTGCTAAATTTCTTTTTACTCCTTCTTTTGTGTTTATTCTTTGTTATAGTGGATGGCTGTCTGGAAGAAGGAAGGAGGGAGGAAGGAAAGCTATATTGGGAAATGAAGGTGATGTTTAAAAAATGATACTAAAAATAAGGACATTTTTAGAATAAGACTAGTCACCTGCTCCGGTAGATTTCTTTCTTCCTGCAATGTTAAGATTGGTGAGTATGCCACAGGTAGAGGAAAAGGAATAA
The DNA here is from genome assembly GCF_028372415.1 of Notamacropus eugenii. Taxonomy (NCBI): domain Eukaryota; kingdom Metazoa; phylum Chordata; class Mammalia; order Diprotodontia; family Macropodidae; genus Notamacropus; species Notamacropus eugenii. The sequence continues at coordinate 90,892,439 of NC_092879.1, read as the reverse complement.
GTGTGGTTTAATTATATTTGAAACTATATATTTTCTGAATTAAATTTCAAGCACAAATTTCCCTATAGTTTTACTATGGAAGATGTAGAAATAAATATTGCCCCTAAATACACACACACACACACTCAAGCACACATGCATACACATACAAACATATATGCACATGCTCACACACTCACACACCCTTCTACTAAAGCACACATTCTCTCTTTATATCTTGTTTTAGAATTTTAGAAGTACATTTTTTTCTAAATGCCTAGGTCAGAGGTAATGATCTTTTGAAATGGCCGAATCCAATGGGGGCAGACACACATATCAGTGCCAGCCTATTGGCTAAGCAGCACATTTTTCATTCTTTTCTTCAGTATGGACATGCTCTTTGACATTGGAGAATGCCATTGAAAAGCAGCACGCAGTGGGGGGGGGGGGGGGAGCCAAGATGGTGGAGTGAAAGCAAAGACTCACCTAAGCTCCTGGACAAACTCCTCTGGATACCTCTGAAAGGAGAATCTGACCAAACTTTGGAGGTGTGGAATCCAGTGGGTGACAGACTTTGATGGATTCGGAGCCCAGGTTAGACTGGAAGGTCCACGGGAAGGATCTGTTCCGTGGGGGTGAGCCCCCAGCTCACAGCGCAGAGTGGTCAGCGCAGCAGGGCGGAAGGGACCTGAGAAGCCTGAGAGCGGCGGACGGAACCAGCAGAGCAGGAGACCAGCCAAACTGAGCCGGTGAGAGCCGCTGAGCACCAGATATCAGCGCAGCAGCCCTTGAAACCTTCAGTCTGAAGACTAAACTTCGGTAAGTCACCTACTTGAACTTCCGGGAGCCAGGATGGCGGAGTGATCAGTAAATGCTCTCTCCTCCCCTCTGATGACCGTGAAAGAACCATAAAATATTTCCCCAGAAAAATCCTGGATCAGCAGGAACAGTAGAAGGGGGCAAATAGTCTCATAACACCAGAGGCTAGGAAAATAGCAAAGGGGGATTCTTCCTACTGTGGCAGAGGCGATCCAGAAGGACAAAGGACCCAGGGCAGAGAAAATTCGCACTGAGACCCAGGCAAGCCTCAGTGCCGGGAGAAGAGTCCCAGGAGGGGTGGGAACATGCATTAACATCTAGGCGTGCCTCAGCCCTCCAGGGGAAAAGGGAAGACAATAGGGAAGCTGGGATCACCATCCCCTGAGCTTGCCTTTGCCTCAGTTCAGCTGAGGAGATCTCCTGTGACCAGACCACTCCTCCCACACACTTAACAAGCTAACCCCAGGGTTGATCTGGGAAACAAAAAACAAAAAGCTGCTTTTAGCTTTTTCACACATCAGCTCAACACAAAGTTCTGTACCTTCTGACTGAAAGAACCAGAAGCTACAACACTCAGCCAACATCATGAATAGGAAAAAGCAGACGAAAAGTGAAAAAAACTATAGAATCTTTCTATGGGGATAAGGACCAAAACACAAACACCAAAGACGTCAGAGCTGGAGAAGCAAGGAATAGTGTATTTATCAGATTTATGGAGAAGGGAAGAATTTTTTACTAAAGAAGAGATAGAAAGCATTATGAAATGCAAAATGGATAATTTTGATTACATTAAACTGAGAAGTTTTTGCACAACCAAACCCAATGCAACCAAAATCCGGAGGGATGTAGTAAATTGGGAAAGAATTTTTACAGCTAAGCTTGGGGATAAAGGCCTCATTTCTAGAATATATAGAGAACTGACTCAAATGTATAATCATACAAGTCATTCCCCAATTGATTAATGGTCAAAGGATATGAACAGGCAATTTTTGGAAGAAGAAATTAAAGCTATCTATAATCATATGAAAAAATCCTCTAAATCACTATTGATTAGAGAGATGCAAATCAAAACAACTCTGAGGTACCACATCACACCTATAAGATTGGCAAACATGACAGAACAAGAAAATGATAAATGCTGGAGAGGATGTGGGAGAGTTGGAACACTAATTCGTTGTTGGTGGAGTTGTGAGCACATCCAACAATTCTGGAGAGCTATTTGGAACTATGCCCAAAGGGCTACAAAAATGTGCATACCCTTTGACCCAGCAATATCGCTACTAGGACTGTATCCCCAAGAGATCACAAAAATGGGAAAGGGTCCCACATGTACAAAAATATTTATAGCAGCACTCTTTGTAGTTGCCAAGAAGTAGAAGTCAAGGGGATGTCCATCAATTGGGGAATGGCTGAATAAATTATGGTATATGAATGTAATGGAGTACTATTGTGCCATAAGAAATGATGAACAAGAAGACTTCAGAGAGGCCTGGAAGGACTTATAGTCATAAATCCTGATGCTGAGTGAAAGGAGCAGAACCAGGAGAACTTTGTGCACAGCAACGACCACAGTGTGCGAGAGTTTTTTCTGGTAGACTTGGAATTTCATAATAATGCAAGAACTTCTTAAAAATAAAAAAAAATTAAAAAAAAGCAGCACTCAAGGGTTTTGGCAGAATACAGAGCTATACACATTTACATAGAGGTGAGTGTCTGTGCCAGTGTGACAGAGTGCCATCTCCCCCTCCTTGCCATACTGTTTAAGATTTATGTCTGGGTTCAAAAGCCTTCTCTACAGGGAAATAAGGAGGCCAGTCATGCCAAGGGATTTTCAGTAAAGCATTTGGAAATACAAAAGCAAAAAGGAGAATCAAAGTGATTTCCTGCATAGTCTATCCCTTGTCATAAATCACAAATAACAAGAAAAATGTAATATAAAGTACCATTTTATTAAATGTCACTCAGCATTCATGCCTTCATCATTCTAGTAAACTGGAGTTTGGGAGAGGGTACCAAGTGCCTGATCCTCACCATCTCAATATGCACACCTTGAGGGCTACAGTGTGCCTGTGATGAAGAGAAAAATACAGTCACATCCACAAAAGTAGCAACTTCATCACCTCCATCACTCTGAAATTAGATAGTGCTGGGTGGCTTTCACTGCAGATTTTATCACCCATCCTGAAAACCTAGTTTTCCTTAGCTGTTTCTCTCTCTCTCTCTCTCTCTCTCTCTCTCTCTCTCTCTCTCTCTCTCTCTCTCTCTCTCTCTCTCTCTCTCTCTCTCTCTCTGTCTCTCTCTCTCTCATTTTCTCTCTCTCTTTCTGTTTCCTCCCCTCTTCTTCTTTCCCTTCCCTTCCCTTCTCTTTTCTTCTCTCTCTCTCCATTTATATATCTACACAACTATATCCAGGTGTCTGTCTGCCTAGCAACTGCCTAAAATTGGATAAATGATTTCAAGATAGTTTATGGGAGACAGCACAAAGTAGATCAAGATTTGATCAGTTACACATATAAAGCTACTTCTTGTGACTCCCTGTCTGACTTGGTTTAAGCCTTTGACTATCAAAAACATAGTATACCTGGGATTTTGTAAGGCATTTGCCAAGATCTCTCATAATAATTCTTGGGAAACAAGTTGAAAAAAGTGTGGGCTAACCTAGTACATTAGTACATTGAGGTAAAGGTTGAGCTGGTAAGATGATCAGATCTACAAAGTAGAAATGAGTGATTCTCTGTCAGCACAGAAAGAGGTCTCTGTGCAGTGTCCCATGGCTCTGTCCTTAGCCTTGTGCTGGTCAACAATGTTTATCAATGACTGGGAACAAGTCATATAGTAAGTAGAGTGCAAGCTTCTCTGATTTGTAGATGATCCAGCAATGGGTATATGATCCAAAAAAGTCTCACTAGGTTGGAATACAGTGTTGAATCTAATAAGATGAAATTTAATGGAGGTAAATGTGAGGCCTTACTTTGGTAAACTGGTGGCAGCCCTAACCCCTTTCCCTTCCAAAAGGTGATTGTTATTCTAGGCTACATTAATATAATCAGTAGACAGGAGGGGAGTGATAGCTCAGTTATATTATGCCTTGGCCACATCTGAAGTGAGGAATTCAGTTCTGCATACCATATTGTAGGAAATTTATAGCCTCAAGATAGAGGGGGAATGGGTGAGCAGGTTTGTGGGGATCAGAGGGCATGGTAGCCATGCCATATAAAAATCAAATGGGAAGGAAAAAACAGAAGGGGGAGAGAAGAGAACAAGGGTTTACATAGCCCTTCTAGGTGCCAGTGTTTTACATATAATAACTCATTTGAACCTCACAACTGTAGGAGGTAAGTACTATTATTATCCCTATTTTACAGAGAGGCAGAGGTTAAGTAACTTACTCAAGATCAAACACCTAGTTAAGTATCTAAGGTTGAATTTGGTTTGAGGTCTTCCTGAAGGCAGACCCACCATTCTCCACTGTGCTACTTAGCTGCCTCAGTGATGATATTGAGCTTAGACAAGGGGACCCTTAGAGGGACAAAACAACTGTAAGAAGGGCTGTCAATTCCAATGCCATCCACATACAGAGAAAGAACCATGGGGTCTGAATGCAGTTTGAAGAAGAATCTCTTTTTTTGTTCTTTTTTCTTCCTTGTGATTTTTCCCTTTTGTTCTGATTCTTCTTTCGCAACATGACTAATGTGGGAATATATTTAATATGATTGTACATGTATAACCTGTATCAGATTGCTTGCTGTCTTGGGAATGGGGGAGAGGAGTGAAGGAACAAAATTTAGAACTCAAAATTTTACAAAAATGAATGTTGAAAACTATCTTTACATGCAATTGGGGGAAAAGGGGGAAAAGGGAAAAAAGAAGGGCTGTCTTGTGGCAGAAGGAGTAGGTTTGTTCTGTTTAGCCCTAAAAGGCAGAACTTGCAGTGATGGATAGCAGGGGAAGAGAGAGAGCAGGGCAAGCTCACCAACAATGTGCTGCATGGGGCTTAGGAGGAAAGGAATTGATTTCCCCTTACTGAGATTCCTCAGTGGAATCCTGGATGACCATTTCTAGCATCAGAGATTTAAGAAAAGGGGTGTTGATTTAGCTATAGGTTAGTCTAGAAGATGGCTGCTGAGGGCCCTCTCTGTGCTAATGGTGAATTTCTGCATCTTTCAGAAAAACAGATTGTCAGAGATTAAAGGGAGTTCAGGGAGCATCTTGTGGTCTAGTCCAACTTACTCATGAAAAAATTGAGGATTCAGTTGAGTTGTCCAAGGTCATATGTAATTGGTAGAGCCAGGACTTGAACCTGGGACAGCTGCTGAGGTCCTCAAAGGAGAGTATAGTGAGAAAAGAGGGCCTGGGCACCTCAAGCCACAATAAAATGAAATTTTATTTCATTTAGGGTGACTTCAGTTATTTATATTATTGTGGCTTTGGCCACATATAGTTCTTTCACTATGAAAAGAATTCAATTGTAGAAACCCAAAGCTGCTCCCAGATGTCACTGGGGACCTGAATTGTCAGTTACCTACTGCTCATTATTCCCTCAGTCATCATTTTCTTCAGTTGTCGTTCATCAAACAGTGTATCACATGCCGCGGGTGGGGGAATGCCCTTCTAATAGCATGGTATTTCTGGAGACCTCTTTGGCCTCAGGTATTCATTTGATGTTTGCCAGGGGAAGAGAAGAGGAAGTACTGGGCAAGTGTCTCATCTCTGGCTTTATCCAAGAACTTTATCAAAGAAATGGCACACAATGAACAGAATGTTGGACTGAAAGAGTCAGAAAGAACTGGGTTCAAGGCAAGTCTCTGACATTTAACTGCTGTGTGACCCTAGGCGAGTCACAACTCTTCTGTGCTTTGGACAGCTCCCTAAGACTTATCTATTAAGATGGGTCGGATTCTGTACTGATGGAGGGTGATCCATACTGGTAATTCCCTATATTGAGGAAAATGAAGATCCTTCATACTTAATGAGAGGAAATACTTTTTGTAATAGAGATGAAAAAAGGAAATTGCTTAGTTTGGTATTTAACAAATAATATGGCAGTGTTTTCTACAATAAACAGAATCCTTCTTAAAGGTAAATTACCATCTTTGTCTTGACTATAGAAAACAGAGTTGAGACCTTTGAGGGCAATGGAAGCTCAAAGTATTTTCATATAGAAATGGTTTCAGACACCTAACAAGCTAACCCCAGGGTTGATCGGGGAAACAAAAAACAAAAGCCTGCTTTTAGCCTAGACACACATCAGCTCAACTTAAAGATCTGTACCTTCTGACTGAAAGAACCAAAAGCTACAACACTCAGCCAACATCATGAATCCGAAAAAGCAGACGAAAAGTGAAAAAACCATAGAATCTTTTTATGGGGATAAGGACCAAAACACAAACACCAAAGAGGTTAGAGCTGAGACTGTACTTCCATCTGAAACCTCAGATGGGACTATGAATTTCTCGCAAGCACAACTAGATTACCTGGAACGTCTGAAGAAGGATATAAAAGAAAAACTGGCCAATGATTTTAAAACTATAAAAAAAGAATTCACTGATGAGAACATCACCCTGAAAAAGAAAATTGAAGAAATGGAAAAGGAAGTTCAAAAATTAACTGGAGAGAATAATTCCCTAAAAGGAAGAGCTAATCAAATGGAAAAGGAAACCCAAAACCTAATTGGGAAAATTGATCAGATGGAAAAGGAAACCCAAAACCTAACTGGGAAAATTGGTCAATTGGAAAAAGAAGTACAAAAATTAAATGGAGAAAATAGCTCCTTAAAGGGAAAAATTGGTCAGATGGAAAAGGAGATGGAAAAGCTAACTGAAGAAAACACTACGATGAAGATTAGAATTGGGCAAGTAGAAACTAATGACTCAATGAGGCAACAAGAATCAGTCAAACAAAATCTAAAGAATGAAAAGATAGAAGAAAATGTAAAATATTTAATTGGAAAAACAACTGACCTGGAAAACAGATCCAGGAGAGAAAATCTAAGAATTATTGGCCTGCCAGAAACCCATGATGAAGAAAAGAGTCTGGACAATATCTTCCAGGAAATCATCAAGGAAAACTGTCCAGAAGTACTAGACTCAGAGGACAAAATAGTCATCGAAAGAATCCACCGTTCCCCTCCCGAAAGGGATCCCAAACTCAAAACCCCAAGAAATATAGTTGCCAAATTCCAGAGCTATCAAGTGAAGGAGAAAATACTACAAGCAGCCAGAAAGAAACAATTCAAATATCAAGGACACACAGTCAGGATCACACAGGACCTTGCAGCTTCTACATTAAAAGATCGAAAGAATTGGAACCCAATATTCCGTAAGGCAAAGGAGTTGGGACTTCAACCAAGGATCAACTACCCAGCAAAGTTCAGCATAACATTTCAGGCAAGGAGAAAGTCATTCAACGAAATAAGGGATTTCCAGAGCTTCCTGACCAAAACACCTGAACTCAATAGACAATTTGATCTTCAAATGCAGGTCTCCAGAGAATCATAAAAAGGTAAACAGAGGGGAAAAAACAAAAACAAAAACTTGCTACTCAATTAGGGCAAACTGTTTACCTCCCTATAAGGGAAGATGATACCTGTTAATCTTGAGAACTGTGCAGCTATTATGATAAAAGGGATATATGTAGAGGGAACGGGCATAAAGTAAATGATGTCATGTCAAAAATATGATTTAAGTATGAGAAGGGAATGTAATAGGAGGTGTGGAAAGGGGGAAGCAGAAAATGGTAAATTATATCACAGGAAGAAGTACAAAACTATAGTAGAGGGAAGGAGGGGAGGGAGATGAGCATTGTTTGAGAGGTACTCTCATCTGATTTGTTCAAAGGAGGGAACAATAATCTTAAGTAGATAAGCCTAACTAGCTCTATAGGTAGTAGGAGGGGAAGGGGGAAGAAAGGGGAGGGTGGCTAAAAGGGAGGAAAGAAGCAATAAGAGTAAAGGGAACTAAAAGAGAGGGGGGTCAAAAGAAGGAGGGGAAGGCTGCAGGAGGAGGGGGTGAAAAGTGAATACTATTGAGGAGGGGAAGGGAGACGGGAGAGCTAAAAGCACAAATGGTGGGAAAGAGGTTGGAGGGAAATACACAGATTGTAATCATAACTGTGAATGTGAATGGAATGAACTCTCCCATAAAACGGAGACAAATAGCAGAATGGATTAAAAGCCATAATCCAACAATATGCTGCTTACAAGAAACACATTTGAAACAGGGGGATACACATAGGATAAAGGACAAAGGATGGAGCAGAATATATTGTGCTTCAGCTCATGTAAGAAAGGCAGGAGTAGCAATCCTAATCTCAGACAAAGCAAAAGCAGAAATAGATCTAATCAAAAGGGATAAGGATGGAAACTATATCCTGCTAAAAGGCACCATAGACAACGAAGCAATATCATTACTAAACATGTATGCTCCAAGTGGTATAGCATCCAGATTCTTAGAGGAGAGGTTGGGGGAGTTGAAGGAAGAAATTGATAGCAAAACTATACTAGTGGGGGACCTCAACCTCCCCCTCTCTGAACTCGATAAATCCAACCTCAAAATAAACAAGAAAGAGGTTAAGGAGGTAAATAAAACTCTGGATAAGGTAGATATGATAGATCTTTGGAGAAAATTAAATGGGAATAGAAAGGAATATACTTTTTTCTCAGCGGTACATGGAACATTTACAAAAATTGACCATGTACTAGGACATAAAAATCTCACAATCCAGTGCAGAAAGGTAGAGATAATCAATGCATCCTTTTCAGATCATAATGCATTAAAAATTACATGTAATAAAAGGCCATGGAAAGAGAAACCAAAAATCAATTGGAAACTAAATAATCTAATTCTAAAGAAGGGTTGGGTTAAAGAAGAAATCATAGAAACAATCAACAATTTCATTCGAGAGAATGACAATAGTGAGACAACATACCAAAACTTATGGGATACGGCAAAAGCAGTTATTAGGGGAAGTTTTATATCTCTGAATGCTTACATAAATAAAATAGAGAAAGAGGAGATCAATGACTTAGGCTTGCAGTTGAAAAAGCTAGAAAAAGAACAAATTGAAAATCCCCAAGTAAATACCAAATTAGAAATACTGAAAACCAAAGGAGAGATTAATAAAATTGAAATTAAGAAAACTATTGAATTAATAAATAAAACCAATAGTTGGTTTTATGAAAAAACTAATAAAATTGATAAACCTTTGGTCAATCTGATTTAAAAAAAGAAAGAAGAAAACCAAATTACTAATATTAAAAATGAAAGGGGTGAACTCACCTCCAATGAGGAGGAAATTAAAACAATAATTAGAAACTACTTTGTCCAACTTTATGCCCACAAATTCGATAATCTAAATGAGATGGATGAATATTTTAAAAAATACAAATTGCCCAGATTAACAGAAGAGGAAGTTGATTACTTAAACAACCCCATCTCAGAAAAAGAAATTGAACAAGCCATCAATGAACTCCCAAGGAAAAAATCTCCAGGGCCAGATGGATTCACAACTGAATTCTATCAAACATTTAAAGAACAGTTAATTCCAATACTACATACACTATTCTTGAAAATTGGGGAAGAAGGAGTCCTCCCAAATTCTTTCTATGATACAAATATGGTTTTGATACCCAAACCAGGAAGAGACAAAACAGAGAAAGAAAATTATAGACCAATTTCCCTAATGAATATAGATGCAAAAATTTTAAATAAGATTCTAGCAAAACGAATACAGCATCTTATCACGAGACTAATACATTATGATCAGGTAGGATTCATACCAGGACTACAGGGCTGGTTCAATATTAGGAAAACTATTAGCATTATCGATCACGTCAACAACAAAGCTAACAAAAACCACATGATTATCTCAATAGATGCAGAAAAAGCTTTTGACAAAATACAACATCCATTCCTACTAAAAACATTGGAGAATGTAGGAATAAAGGGAACTTTCCATAAAATAATAAGCAGTATCTATCTAAAACCTTCAGCAAGCATTATATGCAATGGGGATAAGCTAGATGCATTCCCAATAAGATCAGGGGTGAAACAAGGTTGTCCATTATCACCACTATTATTTAATATGGTACTAGAAATGTTAGCTGTAGCAATTAGACAAGATAAAGATATCCAAGGAATTAAAAGAGCCAAAGAAGAAACTAAGTTATCACTCTTTGCAGATGATATGATGATTTACCTAGAGAATCCCAGAGATTCAAGTAAAAAATTACTAGAATTAATAAACAACTTTGGCAAAGTTGCAGGGTACAAAATAAACCCACGCAAATCTTCTGCATTCCTATATATTAGCAACAAAGTCCAACAGCAAGAGATAGAAAGAGAAATCCCATTTAAAGTTAGGGTAGACAGTATAAAATACTTAGGAGTCTACCTGCCAAAACAAACCCAGGGATTATATGAACACAATTACAAGACACTTTTTGCACAAATAAACTCAGATTTAAGTAAGTGGAAAAACATTAGTTGCTCATGGGTAGGCCGGGCTAATATAATAAAAATGACAATTCTACCCAAATTAATATACTTATTTAGTGCCATACCAATTAAACTATCAGACAATTACTTTCTAGAGCTGGACAAAATAATATCAAAATTCATTTGGAAAAACAAAAGGTCCAGAATATCAAAGGGACTAATGAAAAGAAATGCTTGGGAAGGTGGCCTAGCGCTACCAGACCTCAAACTGTACTATAAAGCAGCAATTATCAAAACCACTTGGTATTGGCTAAGAAACAGAGAGGTAGACAAGTGGAATAGACTTGGCACTCAATATGCAGTAGGCAAGGAATATAGCAACCTTCTGTTTGATAAACCCAAGGACCCCAGCTTCTGGGATAAGAACTCATTGTTTGACAAAAATTGCTGGGAAAACTGGATAACAGTGTGGCGGAAATTAGGCATAGACCCATACCTGACACCGTACACAAGAATAAAGTCCAAATGGGTACATGATTTAGGTATAAAGATTGATACCATGAATAAACTGGAGAAGCAAGGAATAGTGTATTTATCAGATCTATGGAGAAGGGAAGAATTCTTTACTAAAGGAGAGATAGAATGCATTATGAAATGCAAAATGGATAATTTTGATTACATTAAACTGAGAAGTTTTTGCACAACCAAACCCAATGCAACCAAAATCCGGAGGGATGTAGTAAATTGGGAAAGAATTTTTACAGCTAAGCTCGGGGATAAAGGCCTCATTTCTAGAATATATAGAGAACTGATCCAAATGTACAATCATACAAGTCATTCCCCAATTGATAAATGGTCAAAGGATATGAACAGGCAATTTTCAGAGGAAGAAATTAAAGCTATCTATAATCATATGAAAAAATGCTCTAAATCACTATTGGTTAGAGAGATGCAAATCAAAACAACTCTGAGGTACCACATCACACCTATAAGATTGGCAAACATGACAGAACAAGAAAATGATAAATGCTGGAGAGGATGTGGGAGAGTTGGAACACTAATTCGTTGTTGGTGGAGTTGTGAGCGCATCCAACCATTCTGGAGAGCAATTTGGAACTATGCCCAAAGGGCTACAAAAATGTGCATACCCTTTGACCCAGCAATATCGCTACTAGGACTATATCCCCAAGAGATCATAAAAATGGGAAAGGGTCCCACATGTACAAAAATATTTATAGCAGCACTCTATGTAGTTGCCAAAAACTGGAAGTCAAGGGGATGTCCATCAATTGGGGAATGGCTGAATAAATTATGGTATATGAATGTAATGGAGTACTATTGTGCCATAAGAAATGATGAACAAGAAGACTTCAGAGAGGCCTGGAAGGACTTATATGACCTGATGCTGAGTGAAAGGAGCAGAACCAGGAGAACTTTATGCACAGCAACAACCGCAGTGTGTGAGAGTTTTTTCTGGTAGACTTAGATTTTTGTAATAACACAAGAACTTCTTACCAAAAAAAAAAAAAAAAAAAAAAAAAAAGAAATCCCAATGGAGGATCTCAAGGCAAAATGCCTGCCACACTCAGAGAGAGAAATATGGAAGTCACTCACATATTGTAGCAGATCATGTTTGTGTATGTGTATGTGTTTGTGTATCATGTTCTGATTTGTTATACGATTTCTTTCATTTATCTTAGTCTGACTACATAGCATGACTATAGTGAAAATATACTCAATAGGAAAGTATATGTAGAATCTATACAGAATTGTATGCAGTCGTGGGGAGGGAGGGGGGGAGTGGGGGGTAGGTGGGGGGGATAAAATCACAATTGTATGGCAGTGACTGTTAAACATTACAAAATAAAAAAAAAAAAAAGAAATGGTTTCAGAATCAAAGTAACCTGTCTTCACAGAGAATAGGAGCAGACAACAATAGCCTTTGTGTAACTTAATCAGTATTTGCAGTTTTTATTAAAAATCTGACATACTTGAATGAAAATGGGGGGACAAGAGATTACAAGGGCCACTGTGTGCTCCTAGGGGGCTACATTAAGTAGTCTAATAAATTGGGCACTAAAATGTTTTTTAACAACAATCCTTCCTCCAAAATCAAAAGAGGCTGTAATTGAAGTACTAGAATGAGGATCCTTAAAAGAAAGAAAACAGCTTGGTATCTGAAAAACCATTGAATTTAGTAAGATTAGTGATATAGCTCTAAAAATCATTTATCAGAGCATTAAAATAATGTAAGTCTAGTGTAGTGGCTAGCCAGGTATCAATCACTAGACAGAGACTGCAGGGGCTGGTGTTCTCTACCAGTCCCAGACCTTTACCTGCTCTCAAGTTTCACCCCTGAGTTCATCGCTCTGAGCTTGCCTGCCTTCCCAATAGGGGAACTAGGTGTTTCAGGGCTCCATTTCAGCCCCCACCTCTGATTGTATTGCTGGCTCTCATCTAAGGTCTCCCCCAGCATGGGTTAAAAATAAAAAAAGAGGACCCCAGAAAACAAATGGGAGTCCTGAATGGACAGAAAAGGGAATGCTAAGCAAAAAAGAAGCAAGGAATGACTAGAACACAAACCAGTCATTTCTCATCACTATTACAATCAACCAAAAGGCTAATGCTTGCCTCTCTTTAGGATATTCAAAATGTTTCTCTGACAGCTGCTAACCAGCCATCCACACTTCCATCTTCTGAGCACAGCCTGATCACTGCCAAGTGGACTCTTTCTCTTGGGTGGTATTGTTACCACAACTGACCAAGTAGTGTCTACCCTGCTGTTTTGGTGCCAAAGAAAGGGAAAGAGGCTCCACATACTAAAGGAAAAAAAGAAGAAACAAATGGGAGGAGCCTGCATCCCAGGCACAATCTCTTCTCTCTGTAAGCCCATGAACTCAGTCCATATCTGAGTGTCCCCACCTGACTCTCCATAAAGCAGAGAGAGTCATGCTTACACCTTAAAGCAGAGATCAGTCTTTCAGTATGTTCATGGAATTCTAGCTCAACAGACAATTGAAAGACATTTTGTCAAAACTCAGTAGGAACTCCTGAGTATTCAAGGTTATTGGGAGCCAATCCAAGGATGTCTGCACCTGCTTGAAGTATGTGTGCATGTGTGCGTGCATGCATGTGTGTGTGTGTGTGTGTGTGTGTGTGTGTGTGTGTGTGTGTGTGTGTAGGATTCACTTGAAGCCATGCTCCTCAAGGTTGGGGGCTGGGAGGAGTTTTTGGACTATGTAAGGCCACCTCTTCTGCCTGTCCCTGGTCTTCTCTATTCAGCCACAAAGCAGAGTGATTGTTTCCTTTTTCCACTTCACTTCACTATTAGACTGTAGACGCAGGCCAAAGCACATCTTTGCTTGGTAAGCCACCAATAAAGAGAGATCATGAATTATTGATGAGCTTTCCGTGTGTGTGTGTGTGTGTGTGTGTGTGTGTGTGTGTGTGTGTGTGTGTGTGTATGCTAGAAATCTCCAGTCTTACCTGTAGAAATGGCACTAGTTTAATGAAAAGGGGAGATTTTATTATTTGCCAAGTTCTATCTTTTCTGAATTTAATTGCAACATAAGCTGGGAGAAGGAGCACAAACTGCAGGTTATACGATGGAGAAGGAGTATATAAACTGTTCCTGGCTTGCACAGGGTCGTACTTCTGATGGAGAAGAAACTATTAAAAGGGAACCAAGGCTTGAATCTGCTTCACTTCCTACTAGTTGGATCTAGTATGAACATAGTACTAAAGCATGTTCCTTAATACAAACCAGGCACAAGTATGCAAAAGGAATTTTCTATAGAAGAACGTTACAGCTCCTAAGGGTTTCCTCTGTCTTTGTAATCTTTTTCTTTATTTCTCTTTTTGGAGGCAATCAGGAGTTAAGTGACTTGCCCAGGGTCACACAGTTAGTAAATATCTAAGGTCCTCCTGACTCCAAGGCCTGCCCCTTCTTACAGTTCTTTGAATGAAATAGTTAACCCTATACCTTCTTTGGCTCTTAACAGGAGGTGAATGAAGAAGGGGCAGATCTGGGAAGCATATGTGAGTCTTTATTCATAGTTCCTAGCTTCCTTTGGCTCACAGTCTAGGTGCCACCTTGTACATGAGTTCTTTCCCATTCCCTCTGGTCACTAATTCTTTTTCCTACTTTAACTGGCTTTACATGGCTTTGTATCTGGCTTTCTGAACAGATGTTTTTATGGCTTCAGCTGACTCTGAACTCTCCAAGGGCAAGACCAGCTTTGTTTTTGTGTTTGTGTCCTCTGGTGCCTTTCCCATGATAGGTACTTTAAAAATGTTTGTGTTGTTGAATGAAAATGAGTGGGAGGAAGCTTTGGTCTGGAGAAGAGTACAGAGAGCCTGCTGTGTAGCTCCCAAGGTTTTGTACACAGTATCCTAGGACCTGTACTTAGTTGGTGATCCCTCCCTTCTCCAGGTCTTCCCAATCTTGACTTAACCGTTTACCCATATGCTTCCATGATCTCCTCAGTGCGAGCGTTTCCTCCTCCAAGAGCACAGAACACAACTTAACAATGCCTGCCTCTCCTAGTCAACTGCTGTTAATGTGCTTACAGAAGTTCTTCCCCAACATGCAGGGGGCCTTCCTCAAGCTCTCTTGACTTGATGTGGATACCAAGGATGCTCATGGGCTGTCCATTGGTTATCACTTGTCTTTTCCTCTAACTAGGAGAGACATAAGGAATTTGAATCAGAGTGGAAAGGTAGCACTCTAAATTGGTATAACAAATGGGGAGCAGAGACCTTGACAAATGCTTATGAACTGGAATACGAGTTAATGAGAGTCCCCAATAGGTGGTAGATGAATTCAAGAGCAATGCAAACAATCCACTGGCATGTTGGATTTTAATACATCATTGCTACAAGCATCTGTGATTTTGTCAGCATAGGTATTCCCTCTGTCTCTGGATTTTCATCACAGCCCTTTCAAGCTCCAGTGAATGGTTTTTAAGAGTTACTGTTGCTGGGAAAAAAGAAACGAACAAACAAACAACATCAAAGCATCCTCTCACAGACATTGTGTTTATATGTGAGTGTGGCTAAGCTCATTTCCTGAACACTAATAAAGAAACTAGTGCCACTTTCATATGTAACCTTTTCTGGCTTGTTAAAATCTAATTAGTTGATCCTTATTTTACATGTTAGGGAGTTAAGAAACCAAGGGCAAAAGATATTTGCCCTTGTTTGCTCAGCCAGTAAATGTCTGGGCAGAATTTGAATTCAGATTTTTTTCCCTCCTCCTGCATGGAATGAGACCCCTACATTATGCTGCCTCTCCATCTAGACATCAATGTTTCATAAAATCTGTAGTTCTGAGGATGAGTATATTTCCTCTATTCAGGTGTATTGTAATCCCCCTATGATTTAGTAAATAGCCTTTAAGAGTTGCTGTGGCTGAAAATGTCATCTCTCCTTCCCCCAAGAAGAGCTTCTGATAAAAATGGAGACATCTCTTGGAAACTCTAAGATGGAATGATTATTTCTTCCTCTAACATTTTGTTCTTCTACTTCTTTAAAGCTTTCTCTGACAGAGTATCTCCTGTTCATGTGGTGTCCAATACCTCCTTATTGGGAAGAATCTTCTCCAGAGTAGCAGCAGCACTTTCCACTTCATCCACCGTTGATGGCATAAAAGTTTCAGTAAGGACAAGGAATCTGGGAGTTTCTCTTCTTGTAGCAAGGATAGTGCTGCAAGAAATGTAGACAGAGAAAAAGCCACCCCTCACTACTCTATCATGCCTTTGTACTACTATTTCCCCATTCATCCATTTCCTCATCCTAGTCTGGTGCGCCATAGCATGTTTTGGATGTGGTGCCTCTGCTGCTTGTCACTCCACTGATCCTCACCCAAATAGACTCTGCCATGTTTCCCTCACCAATTCTTATATTTCCTAATGTGACTATGTTTTCTTGAATAAGACATACCTTCCCATGAGGAAGTAGGATTGACTCAAAGGAAACAGTGGCTGAACTAGAGCAAGTATAGACAGAGGAAGTCCATGCTGTAAATGACATAATTTTCATGGAATAAAATTGATTCTCAAGATACCTGAAAGATGAGAGGTAACCTTACATCTGGGAAAATTTGTAAACCTTATTATTCCCCATGAGGGTCACTAAAATATCAAAAAAAAATGGATCCATTTTAAAAAATATCAATACTCTCTATCAGTGATGTGTGACTATGTGGCATAGAATACCAGTTGTCAAAGAAATGAAGTTACAAGTCACCCAAAGACAATAAAGAGACACACAATGGGTTGGTTGGCTACAGAATGTTACCAGCAAAAATCCGGGCAAGGGAAATTTTGTCAAAGAGATCAAAGAGTTGATTGGCTGATGTGTAACCTCAGTGATATGTATATAGCTAACATTGTTTTCCTTGCATTGTGATCTTTGATTTACCTTATTCATTAGAACTGCACTTAAAGTCAAACTCCCATGCCTTACAATTGTGTGAAAATGACCTTAGGTTCTTTTTTATTTTATTTTTATTTTCAGCTCCAAATTCTCTCCTTCCCTCCATCCCCCTCCCACCCATTGAAAAGGCAAGAAATATGATGATACACATCATACATACAAAGTCATGAAAAACATTTCCACATTATCCATGTTGTGAAAAAAATATGTTTCAAACTGCACTCGGTCTTTCAGTTCCCTCTTGGGAGGTGTAGAACATTTTTTATCATGAGTATTTTGGAATTGTCATGGATCATCGCATTGATCAGAGTACCTTGGTCTTGCACAGTTGATTATTGTTATAATGTTGCTGTTATTATGTACAATGTTCTCCTGGTTCTGCTCACTTCACTTTAAATCAGTTCATTAAAGTCTTCTCAGTTTTTTTTTTCTGAAACCATATCCTTCATCATTTTTTATACCACAATAGTATTCCATGACAATCATATACTACAATTTGGTCAGTCATTTTTAATTTGAAGGGTATTCCCTCAGTTTCCTATTCTTTACTACCACAAAAAAGCTGCTATAAATATTTTTGTGCATTTAGGTCATTTTCCTTTTTCTTTGATCTCTTTGGGGTATAGACCTAGTAGTGTAGTATTACTGGGTCAAAGGATATACACAATTTTATAGACCTTTGAGCATAATTTCAAATTATTCTCCACAATTGTTGGTTCACAGATCCACCAACAGTGCATTAGTGTCCAAATTTTTCCACATCTCTTACAACATTTGTCATTTTTATTTTTGTCATGTTTACCAGTCTGATGGATGTTGGCTTAATTTATGTTTCTCTAATTATTAGTGATTTAGAGCATTTTTTTCATATAACTTGATAGTTTTTGTTTCTTCTGAAAACTACCTGTTCATATCTTTTGACCATCTAGCAACTGGGGAATTTATTATTCTTCAGTCATTTTTTTCAGATATATCTGATTCTTTGCAACCCCATGGGGGAGGGTTGGCTAAAAGATTTGGAGTGGTTTGCCATTTCCTTCTCGAGAGCTCATTTTACAAATGAGGAAACTAAGACAGAGTTAAGTGACTTGCCCAAGGTCACACAGTTAGTAAGTGTCTGAGGTCACTTTGAACTCAGGAAGATGACTCTTCCTGACTCCAGGCCCAGTGCTCTATTGTCTGTATCACTTAACTGCTCAAATTGGAAAATGTTTCTCATTTCACAAATTTGGCGTGACTCTGTATACATTTGAGAAATGAGACCTTTATCACAGAAACTTGCTGTAATTTTTCTAGTTTCCTAACTTCTAATTTTGGCTGCATTGTTTTTCTTTGTGCAAAATCTTTTTAATCTCATAATCAAAACTATCTATTTTACCACTCATGAACCTCTCTTTCTCTTGTTTTGTCATGAACTCTTCTCTTCTCCATGGACTGACAGGCAAGTTTTTCCATGTTCCCTAATTTGATTGTACCTTTTCCATTTGCGTCTAAATCATATACAGATTTTGAGTTTACCTTGGTAAATGGTGTGAGATGTTGGTCTGTGCCTAGTTTCTGTCAGACTTCTTTTCAATTATCCCAACAGTTTTTGTCAAATACTGAGTTCATGCTCTAAGAGCTGTCATCTTGGGGTTTATCAAACACTAAGTTACTGTGGTCATTTACATCTGTATATTATGTACTTGATCTATTCCATTGATTAACTTTTCTATTTATTATTCAGTACCAAATTGTTTTCATGATTACCATTTTGTAGTATAATTTGAGATGTGGTCCTACTAGGCCACCTTCCTTCACTTTTTTTCATATATTCCCCTTAATATTCTTGACCATTTGTTTCTCCAGGTGAATTTTGTTATTTTTTCTAGCTCTATAAAATAATTCTTTGGTAGTTTGATAGGTATGATACTGAAAAAGTAAATTAATTTAGATAGAATTATCATTTTTATTATATTGGGTTGGCCTACTTGTGAGTAATTAATATTTGTCCAATTGTTTAGATCTCTGTTTGTGTGAAGAATGTTTTATAATTGAGTTCATAGAGTTCCTGTATCTCTCTTGGCAGTTAGTTGAATTGAACTTTCTCTTTCTGCTTCTTCCTGCTGTTTTGGTTGGTAATATGTAGACATGCTAAAGGCTTCTGTGGGCTTATTTTATATCCTGAAGCTTTGCTGACGTTAATTGTTTCAACTAGGTTTTTAGTTGATTCTCTAGTATTTTCTAAGAATACCATCATATCACTTGGAGAAAGTGATAGTTTTATTTCTTGTTGTCTATTCTTATTGCTAGCAATTCTAGTACAACATTGAATAATAATGGTCATAAAAGACTTCCTTGCTTCACTGCTGATCTCCTTGAGAAGATTTCTAGTTTATCCCCATTACAGGTAATATTTGCTCTCGCTTTTAGATAGTTATTACTTATTTTAAGAAAAACTCCATTTATTCCTATGTTTTCTAATGTTTTAATAGGAATGGATATTATATTTTGTCAAATTATTTTCCTGCATCTATTGATATAATCATATGATTTTTGTTGCTTTTGTTATTGATATGGTCAATTATACTTACAGTTTTTCTAATATTGAACAATTCTACTATAAATTCCACCTGGATATAATGTATGATCTTTGTGATATGTTGTTATAACCTCCTTGTTAAGACTTTATTTATAATTTTAGCCTCAATATTCATTAGGGAAATCGGTCCCTAGTTTTCTTTCTCTGTTTTTCACCTCCTTGGTTTAGGTATTAGCACCATATTTGTGTCATAGAAGGAATTTGGTGTAGGACTCCTTCTTTGCTCATTTTTTTCAAACAGTTTACATGGTATTGGAATCAATTACCCTGATTCCTTGAAGCAATGTGTGCAAAGCCAAGTTCTGCCAAGACCTACTAAACTAGAAAGAAAGAAGCTAGGAAGGACTTCCGTTGAAGTCCTTCAACAAAGAGGCTAAAGACTGGCCACCAGGTGATAGGTTGGAAGGGAGAGGATGGACAGCCACATGTAAACACAATTTTCTAGGGCTTAGAGAGGTTGAAGTTTGTCTTAGTATTATATTATTGTATACATGTACATATAAATATACTATATTATATTACATTGTATTATTGGAGGATGCACACAGTTCCAAAAGAAAATCATAGTTCTTTCAAAGTATTAAAATATAAAGTCAGAGGATCCTGGTTATTAGGGCCATAGGGAACTAGGGCAGGGTAGTCTGGGCTTTGCCATAGGGCACTGAAATTTAAGTCATCCTGACAGCATTTGAACTCCTTCCACAGACTGAAACAATTGCTCTTAGTACCTAGTTAGCAGAAATAATTATCTAAATAAAAAGGTACCATATGGAACATGTCCTTTTTTCTCTCTTCCATCACTTCCTAGGCCTCACTCCAGGTGAATCTGGCACTGAACCAGCAACATCTTGCTCTGTTCCCCTTGGGTGGCTCCCCTAGGTATTGGCCTTGTGATTTTCAGAGTCTCCTCCAATAGCAACTTATGTCCTGAGGCTTTGTACCCTTGGACCTCTCTCTGCCTACTCCTCTAATGAACTTGCAGCTAGGGCATTGTTAGTGTGCTTGCCTGCATGCTAGAGTTAATTGGTAATGGCTCTCCTGGTTATCATGTTTGTAATGTCAGAGCTCCACAAACCTGACTCCTGTCAGAATATCTCTTAGCCATGTTTGGCTGACATGAACATGGCCGTAATGGGGATACATGGCTGTGGCTGCACTGGGAGTTAGTGGAAGAGTTTTCTGCCATCTTCCCATGATTAGATAAAACTCTATTGCTGAATACAAGCTGACTAACTTTTTTTATGGACCTGATTTTTTTTTCTTTTGCTCGTAGTCGTCGTTGTATCTTCAGAACTCCCAGCACATTCTGGAGCATGGGATAGAATAATAATAAAGGAAATGATAGTGGAAAATCCTTGGAAGCATGGACTTCTGAGGGGCAATTTATGAGTCAGGATTCATGGGAAATAACAGATTATGGGAAAACAATTTGAAAACTAAAGACAATCTCAGTCAAAGTACATAGTTTAAGTCATCTCTATCCTAAACTCATAGATAACATAAAAAATCAGTGGTTGTAGTAGTGATCATGGTAACAGTAGTAGCAATAATTTGATGAGAGATGATCAGATGTGGAGAAAGTGTCCTTAACCAGAAGTCCATAGATTGACTGATCTCAGAGGGACTGTAAACTTGGATGTGAAAAAATTTGCTTCTTTATTTTCATTCACATATAACTGAAATTTGGTATTTATTTCAGTTCTTTAAAATCATCATTCTGAGAAGGGGAACACAGTCTTCACCAAATGACCAAAGGGATTCAGGATGCAACAAAAGGTTCTGGCACAGTGGCCAGAAGGCTAGTCTTGGAAGTGTGAAGACTTGTGTCTAAGTCATGTCTCTGGAACCCAATTGCTGCATTACCCCCGATGCTCCAAGCAATTCTCAAAGATAGAGATTCACAAATGTTTTTTGGGACTTAGGGAACTCATTGGCAGACAGTCTGGTGAAACTTACAGACCTGTTTTTACAGTCCTATTTATTTAAATAATTGAAGGAAATGCTCATAGGTCAGTGAATATAAAAATGGAAGGTTTATTTTCCCCATCTAAGTTTATGTACCCTCATGAAATCTAGCCACACATCCTTTGGGGGTTTTGTACAAGCCAGGTTAAAAGCCTCTACACTAAAATTATATTACCCATAAGCGACTAATCTGCCACAGTGGAGGGCATTTCCACATATTCACCAGCACTGACCTCTGTGTAGCTCTTTAAATTTTGCCATTTACTTCATGTATGTGAGCATATTTGGGCATCACCACATCTCTGTCAGGTGGGGGGGGGAAGGGCACAGGGATCATTATTCCACCATATAATGGAGCCATTAGTTCTCATGATGGTTTGAAATGTCCAATTATAGTTGTTTGAGACTCAATTTCAAAGAGACCTTCGCTGTGTTTTCTGGCACCGATCTTAGCTCTGCTGTTTTGGTACTTGTTGCTTTGCAGGATCTTTCTTTTAATCCATTCTTGACTCCTTAAAATTCTTGCTCTAGTTTGAATTTATCTGGAAATCTTGTAAGAACATAAGGTGAGAGCTGGAAGGGACTCGGAGGCCATTTAATCTGATCTCTTTGTTTTACTGATGAGGAAAAAAGATATCATCCAGAGTCTCACAGGTGGCACTCATTGGCTTGAAGTCTTAGAAGAGCAACATGAAGGAAAATATGGCATCAAGTGGGAATGCAAAGATACAATTACAGCATCTTTTCAAAACTGCATTTAAGGAATTGTAACCAAAAGTCCATCAATTTCTTTGTTCTTCAGTTTCACAGAAATATAGCTGCCCTTTTGATTAAATATGCACATGTGCGCATGTGCACACACACGTAAAAGTGGATTTTTCAAGATTTATTGAATATGAACAGAAGATTTCTGAAATAAAGTCCCATTTTCAGGAAATTTGACCAGGGAAAATTGGACTATTGAACCTGGTGGCAGAGCTGTGAAATGAATGGATGTCAGCTGGAAAAAAATTTGATCCTCTTTGTTGAGTTATTTTCAGAAAAGCCATTTTGTAAAGGTGTTATTCCTACTCTCAGAATCTGCTCACAAGATCCAAAGAATTATTTGTCTGTTATGTTGGACTCTGAATATTTCAAAAGAGTTGTTTATCAGTATGCCACTTTAAATAGTATTGGGAGCCAAGTTGGAAAATATGTTAATTACAGACTACTATAGGCGTGTCTCATTTACAAGTTAGTAAGTACCACGTCACTGATCCTAAGCAGCATCTTCCCTTTCTGAAGCACAAATCAGGAAAATTCAAGCAGGAGACATGGAAAATTCTCCCTTCAAAGGGAAATAAATATGTTTTGAGAGACATCCTTTCAATGCAATCTGGATTCAAAAGAAGTCTATTTAGAGAAAATGGAATCCATAAATGTTAAAAACACCTGTAGACTGCTTGTAAATATGCCTATTTTTTGACAATAGCATTGATAAAGTGAGGGAATGTTTAAAAACAAACACGCCTCACTTTATTTGATAATAGAAAAAGGATGTGAGATTTTTTTTTTCTTTCTGTTTCTGGAGTTTCATTTCATAAAACTAGTCCATTTCATCCCTCCATTTGCCTGCATCTAACAATGTCGTGGAGAGCTTTCCATTTGTGGGATGACTAATTATCAGCTGAATATTTGGTAGTGAGGGGTTAACCATGTCTGTGAATTTGTGGTCTCACTGATGTGTGACTTCTGTCGACGTTGTAGATGGTAGCCTATCCGTGCCTGGCCATATTGAATGAGCCTAATCCAAGTCTTCTCAAAAGCTTGCCACGGGTCCACCCTGTGTCCTGGGGCCCTTGTGCTCGCTTTCTGTTGAGATCAAAAGAATACTTGTGTAGGGCCTTAAGGTTGGCCTTACTCTCACCTATGGCCAATTCATCTTCTCTTTGGATCATAAATCCAACAGATTATTTAGGACTCTTGACACGTGGACTCAGAAGGGTTTCTTTCCTGTTGTTTGTCAAATTTTAGAGCCTGCAAGGCAATACAGCATTGTGAATAGAGAGTTGGCCTTGGAATCAGGAAGAGTCCTGACCCAGGAATAGCTGTGTGAACATGGGAAAAGCATTTAAATTCTCCTTGCCCCCAAGACAATTCCCTTAGAGATAGCTCAGAACAAAGGAAGTTTCTACAATAGGAGTTCTCTATGCAAATGAAATCATATTTCTGAACCAAACCCAAAAAACAACACAACCTTATAGCAGAAAAAAGTTCTAGCATTACAGAATCTATTGTTTTTTTCCACACATATAATATCCTTATATCTGCATACATAGACATAGATATAATTATAAACAGTGTGTGATCTGAAGGAAAATAATTCTGGTCTTAGATAATAATGTGGAAGAAATTAGATTTAGCAGACAAGGATAGTGTCTTTTAAAAAACAATTTAAATTTTTAAAAAAATGTCGATAACAGCAATTGCATTTCTCTAGACTAGGAAAAGATAAAGGCTATTGTCACAGTTAGTTAAATAAAGGTGGTGCAGAAGCTGCAAATAAGATGTTTGTCTTCCAGGGTTTTCTGGTAGCAGTGTTTAATAATAAATGTGCATTTTCTACAGGGGTTTATACCAATAAGGCATAATGAGACAAAATGGTCATGTAAACCCCCAAAGAAGAAGAAAAGACATGTATAATTTAAAGTATTTCTATTTTGTAATTTTGCCCACAAACCTCATAAAAATTTTTATCATATCTTCTCTGAGAGAATGCAGTCATAACCACAGAGAATATTCCAAATGTGGTGATCTTGTACTGGCCTTAAAGCTGTTATATGTTTAAAAGATTTTTAAAATATCTCTATATAGTACATATAGTCTGTTGTCTTCCAGAAACCATTTCCATCATGCGTGTGCCATTAGTGGTGTTCTAGATTACTCATCTGTTACTTATAGTCTTTGAGAGTTGCCTGAGGCCCATAGAGATCAAATGATCTGCCCATGGCTGCTCAGCAGGAAGTGTCAGAGGCAGGGCTTGAATCTACGTCACCTGGAATCCTTGTTCTGCACATTGCCCACTGTGCCCACCTGTCTCCCAGAAATAGAGTGGAAACTGGACAAATCTAGAAAGTTCAATTCCAGGTGAAAATGGCTGTTGTCTCCATCAGCCTCCTGTAAGAACCTCATGCTGTTTGGGGGCAGGAGCCTGTCATGTCTCCTCTATGATGCCTTGCTCACTATTTCTTTTAAAAAATATTTTAAACTTAAGTACTAAAACTGAAATACACAATATGAAAAGAAAAAGAAACACATTATAAACTTAAATGCAAAGTAAAAGAACAAAAAAGCATCGCCATGTACAAAGCAGAATGTAAGAGAGGATTCAAAATAAATTTCCATTTCAAAAAACCCTATATACTAAATACTGCACTTTATGTTCCGAGCCGTTCATCTTTGCTCCTTGTAAGTGCTGTGTACTTTTACTTTGTTCTTTTTTCCCCTTCCTCCTCCCCTCCCCCAACAAGGCTATAATTAAGCAATTAAACACAGATATACACATACAAACACATATATATGTATATAGTATGTATATACATGCCCACAAACATACATACATGTGCACATATATACATAAACATATATTTAGATATCTGTAATTATATTCATATATAGACATGTGCATTCTTATGCATCTATGTAAAACCATACTATTTTTGTCCTTTTTTTCTCTGAGGGTGAATAATATCTTCTTTCATAAATCCAAGTCTTTACATATTTTTCTAAATCCACCAACTCCTCATTTCCCACACCACAGCAATATTCCCACCTTATACTGTCTAGTTATTTTAAACAATCTAAGCAGTACTGATTCATATAGCTGACATATAGTAGCTTCCCAATCTTAGCTTTAACTTTTTCTGAGATTACAAATATTACCTCTGCTTTTTTCCCTAATAAATTCCACTCCTGATTTTTATTTTATTTTTGTATATATCTATTTCCTATCCCTTCTGACTCTTCTGCTTTACTTCTGCCTCCTAACTTGTCTTCCTATTACTTGACCTACCCTCCCCACCCCAAGGATCCCTACCTTATTCTCTCCCCTCCACCCTTTTCCCTTAACCTCTTGTTTCAAGTTGAATCTAGAAGACTTTTATGGCCTTCCAAAAAATGTTATTCCTTCTTTATCCCATTTTCATTAATCCAGATACCCTTCTATACTCCCTCCCTTATCCTGTTCCCTCACCTTCTTATTTCTTTATAAATTTCAAAGATATTTATTCCCTTTTAAATGTATATCTTGTTCTCTCTTTAACCCAGATATGATGTGAAGAGGGTTCCTTATAAAAATCCCTCCCCCTCCCTTTCCCCTTAGCCTTTTTACTTCTTCCCGAATTGAGAAGACGTTTGTACCCTTCTAGATATACATGCATTCTTTCCTCTTTTATCCATTCCCAAAGAAGATAGGGTTCCAGAACTATCGGCCCTCCTCCCTCATCTCATTCCTCTGTACTAGTTCTTCCACTTATGATAATTACTCTTTTTACCTTTTCCTAAACAGTTTTATTTTTTAGAATCACATCATCCTCAGATCTACCCCAATCTTTCTTATGAACTGCCCAATGACTAATAATAACCTTAGATGTGCATTTTACATTTCCTCATATAAAAGGAAACAGTCTGTCCTTATTGAGTCCCTTGTAGTTAGTCTTGATGTGTACCTTATATTTCTCTTGGATCTTGTATGTCAAATTTTCTATTAAGGTTAGGTTTTTTGCAACAAAATCCTGAAAGTCTGGCAATCCATTGAATGCCCTTTTTCCATTCAGGATTGTGCTTAACGTTGCAGGGTATGATATTTTTGGCAGTAACTCTAGTTCCTTTGCTCTTTGATATATAGTGTTCTAAGACCTGCAGTCTTTTATTGTCACTGCTGCTAGGTCTTGTGTGATTCCAATTGTGACTCCATCATATTTTAATTGTTCTTTTTTTCTTATTGCTCATAATATTTTCTCCTTGAGCTGGGAGTTTCGGAATTTGATTATGATATTCCTGTAGGTCTTCCTCATATGCTCTCTTTCAGGTGATGATTGATGGATTTTTTTCTATTTTCCCCTTTTGTTCTAATGTTTCAGGACATTTTTCTTTAATTATTTCTTGCATTATTATATCAAGATTCTTTTTTGATTGTGGCTTTCAGGTAGTCCAAATATTCTTATGTTTTCTCTTCTTGATCTGTTCTCCAGATCAGTTGTTTTTCTTATGAGATGTTTCACATTCTCTTCTATTTTTTCATTCTTCATATTTTATTATTTCTTGATCTCTTTTTAAACAAGAAAATATTATAATCTGGGAAAACTGAAAGAGAAAATTATTTTCCTAAGACACTAATGTATTTGCTGGAGAGAAGGGGACACTCTATCCTAATGATGGCTCCTTTTTCTAAACTTGGACTTTGGCCCATGGGTCTTGTTTTTAGTGAGTGAGATTTTCCCACATAGCCTATCTAAAGGCATATTGAGCCCTAGCTTCTCATCTTCGTCTTCATTTGTACCCATGTCACCTCAAGTGGGGTCCTGTCCGCTTTGTGGGCATCAGCTCTAAAGTGATGGCACTGGATTCAACTTTGTTCAATTCACCAAGCATTTCTTTTTTCAAAATAAAATATTATTTACTAATTTTAAACATTCTTTTCTTTTTAAGTTTTGAATTCCATCTTCTCCGCCTTCCCATCACATTCTACAGGAAAGCAAGCAATATATCAATCGTACTTGTAAAATAATGCAAAACACATTTCTATGTTAGCCATGTTGCAAAAAAAAAAAAAAAACCCAAGAAAAAGAAAGTGAGAAAATTATGCTTCATTTTGTACTCAGAGTTCATCAGTTCACCCTCTAGAGCTGGATATTATTTTGTTATCATGTGTCCTTTGGAACTGAAACTGGGAGAAAGAGGAAAGAACTCACCAAGAATTTCTGAAGCAGGTACAAAGGATGTGCAAGGTATTGTGACTGGGCATCAGGGAAAAAGAGATAACACACAGTAGTGCCTTCCCTTAAGGAACTTACTGTACAGTCTGCTGGGGGAGGGGTGTGGATTGGAGGAATGCATCATGAATACTGTTAAAGATATGCAAAGTACATACAAAGTTATTTCCTCAAGGAGAAAGGGCTAACCACTGGGGGCTTCAGATGAAGAAAGAGGAAGGGCCCAGTAACAGAGATTTTAGGATACTAAAGGAAGCTGAGTGTTCCACAAAATGGAAGCCAGGCAAGCAGGAATTCTTTTAAGTACCTATTATGTTCAAGGAATTGTGCAAGGACAAAGAGTAAAATGTTTCCTACTTGCATTGTGCTTCCATTCCAATGAATGAGAGGCCATTTGGGAGGCAGTCTTCCAAATAGTGAGGGAAGAAGAATCAGAAAAGCTTTCTGGTAGAAGACAGTGCCTGAGCTGTATCTTCAAGAAAGAGATGATGGGAAGTAGGGAAGGAATTCCATGGACGTAGGACAGCATGGGGAAAGGCAGGAGGGTAGGGAGATGGAGTGTTATATGTGAGGAACAGAGAGGAGGCCAACTTGACTGGATCATAGTGCTGGGGGGACTAATATACAAGGAGGCTAGAAAGATAGGTTGGGACTCAGTCACGAAGGAATTTAACGCTGAAGAGAGGAGTTTCTGTTTTATCTTATAGGCTATAGGAGGCCACTGCAGTTAGCTGAGTAGCAAAGTCACATGGTCAGATCTCCATTTAAAGAAAGTCACTTTGGCAGCACTGAGTTGAATGGTATGGAGTGGGAAGAGAACTGAGGGTGAGTTGCCTTAGGAGACAGTCCCAATAATCTAAGTGAGCTGAATGAAATCTAAGGGCCTGAACTAAATTGGCAGCTATGGGAGTATAGAGAGTGAGATGGATGCAAGGGATGGTGTGGAGACAGAAATCGCAAGATTTGACATCTGATTGTCAATGTGAAGAGTCTTGGGTAAAGCCAGGAACCAGATATCCCATAATTCTATAATGGTTATGGACTGGAGTCACTGTAAGGAAAGTAATGCTTTTGACAGAAATAAGGAAGTTTGGAGAAAGGGAAAAGTTAGAGGGAAATATTATGAGTTTAGTTTGGGACATGCCAAGATGAGGAGGTGGCATGCACTCCAGGAAGGGGAGGCCACATTTGCAAAGGTGAGAGATGGACTGTTATGTATGGAGAGCAGTCAGCAGTGTGACTTGACTGGAGTGGAGAGCAGAGGAGTGGGAATCACATGACAGATGACCTTTAAGGGTCTTTCCAGCTCAGAAATAAGGAGAATGTTGTTTATGTTCTAAAGTTCCATATGTATAGTCCCAATAATTAAAAATTGTGATATCATTGGAAAGAGGGCTAGATTTGGAATTGGTGGAACCTGGGTTCAATTCTCGGGTCTACCACTCCCTGCCTTATGTAAACTTGGACAAGTTAATTAAACTCTCTTAAGTCCATGTTCCCCACCTGTAAAATTAAAGGGTCAGAATGAATGATCTCTCACTTCCCTTTGAGCTGGTGGTCTATGATTGCATGACCTGATACTGAAAATTGAAATGGAATCCCTCCTAATTATGACTTAACCAAGGAGGAAAGAGGAAGGAAAGGGAAGGGAAGGATTTTGACTCTAGAACTAAGGAGGATTTTGTTCCTTTTATATCCCCACACAAATATTTGAGATTCACATGAGAATTATACAATAGCTTGAGCACAGGTGATAGCTTTGTGCGACAGGGGAGAGGTATTGAGGTGGCAGGATTGACCAGACTTGGGAAGACCAAGGAGTCTAGAAATACCTGAATGGGTCAGGTAGATGAAGGAATAACTGACAATGCAGGCATCACCTCTGAACTCCTTTCGTTCCAGGCCTTTTCTAGTCTGGGTTTGTTTACTGTGGGCATGATAGCACCATTGCCATGAGCAATGCTGCAGTGGCTAGAGTACTAGGCCTGGGGTCAGGAACACTTGAGTTCAAATCTAGCCTCAGACACTTACTAGCTGTGTGACCCTACTTTAGTTCCTCACCTAGACAATGAGCTGAAGAAGGAAATGGCAAACCACTTTGATATCTTTGCCAAGAAAAGCCCAAACGGGGTCAAGAAAAATCAGATATGACTGAACAACAACAACCAAGCAGCACCATAGCCCACAGGATACAAGTGAGACAAGATGTGAATATTATTAGCAAATGATGCCTTTTCAAAAGCCCAGCTGAGTTGGGCAATGCGGGGATCTATTTGATACTTCTCTCATTGTTTGGATTTATGTTAAATTAGTGTTGAGTAATGAAACTGGTTACTATAGGAAGGACATCTCACTGCTGGGGTGCCAGTCACTGAGGAGGACTGGAACATCCAGTCATTGAGAGGACAAGGGGCTGAGACAAGAAGCATTTCACAGGGAAAATGAATGAAGTAGGAAACTTGGTTGATTGGTTAGTTGGTTGTTGGCCTTTGTTCTCAAAGAGGACCACAATGACATCAGTGTGCTAAAGTTAAGTTGCAGCATGTCTGACTGTGGCTGATCAGAGCAATATAAACTTGGAATATTCTACCACAGGTTGGACACAAAAAGGCCTTGTGAACATTTGGGGTAGATTCTTTCAATGTGCGCATATTCAGGAACTAGACAAAGCATGCATCTAGTCACCGGCATCTAGCCAACAAGGCAAGTATCCTGGTTACTGGGGAATTAGGGCATGCTGCCTTCTCCTTATGTCCAAGGATTGGGGCCTAAGTGTTTAATATTAGTAAGAAACCTCATGCTCAGACAGTTCTATAACCTAATTTTGAGAAGATTCTCTCAAAGCCCTTGAGATAGAGCTACCCCCAAAAGAGCAGTAGCTAGGAGCTACCTTGAAAAGTAGCTTTCTCCCTCAACAGGGAGATTCAAGCAAAAGTTTTGAAGTGTCTGGAATTGTGCAGAGTAAGTTTTTTGCTGGGTGCAGATTGGATGAGAAAGCCTCTAAGTTCCCTTCCAATCAAGTGGATCTTTAACTCTGCGATAGGGTTGGGACATTAAAGGAAGGTCAGCAGCAGGAGTCTATCAATAATGAGCCAATGAGCAGTTGCCAAGAGGTCAGTATTGGTCTCCAAATCTGTGGCTAGATGAGACTGCTCCTTGCAGGAAGCCCAGCAGCCAAGCATAGATGAAAGCGGGGCTAGGTGAGTGGGCTGGCCATCCAAAGCTTAGCCAATACCAGAACCATATACATCTGAAAGACTGCTAGAATTTTTAGCAATTAACATTTCAGAGGAATCCATCTAGTTGTAATGTTTATTTCCTTCAATGTGAATGTTCTTGTGGGCAAGAAAAACCAAAAAGCAGTGAATAATTCATAATACTTTAGCTCACTTAAAAAATATTCATTAACCTCCCCCATACACACACACACACACACACACACACACACACACACACACACGACTTAGAGCAGTGGCAATATAAAGGGAGGTCTCTTTATCTTTTATCGAAGGGCAAAGAATCTTAGAGGTAGATACAGCAACCCCCTCTGATCCCTTTTGTGAACTTCCCCTTCCTTTCTTTCCCCACCAGATACCCAGGACCCCTACGCTGTTCAGGGTGCCACACCACACTGCCCCCACCTAGATCACTTATCTCAGGCAATATCCTATGTCCTGGATATTGGCTGATACCTCATTTTTCTCCTTCCTGTAGTTTGTTATCTCAGTTGTTTGTTTACAAGACTGGTAATTGAAGCTGCTATACAAATTTGAGCTTAGATATATGTGTCACATTTTCTAGGTAACAAGTGTCTCAGTGTGAGCCTTCATTTTCTTACTACAAAGTAGTAATTAATACTAGAATTTCAGGCAAGCTCAGTTGGTGGGGAGGGGAGAAATTTTGAGTGATAAGGGCCTTTTGGTACTAGGTAAATTGTACCTTATAGGGGCTTTCTCTTACATCTCTGTATAAGACTGTCCCTATGAATCAAAGCTGAGCATTAAACATTCTTAGAGGTAGGACCAGGAAGAAACAAGCTGAACAGTATGATCATCACCTGATCTGGACACAGCTTGTATACAGATGATCGGAAGTCAGTTTGAATATCTGAAGAGAATCTCCTCTTCTAGTACTGTGTCATACCCAGCAGCCTTGGCTGGAAATCACTGTCCAATCACACTAGAACAGAAGCTGACACTGGTTTCTTCTCAAGGAAAAATGTGACCAATAATGATAACTTAAATTTATGTTGGACCGTTTTTCTCCAGAGATCCAAAATGCTTTTCAATGGAAAGAAGGGGCTGGTGATCATGACAATATGATGAGTTATTTTGGCACCCTGGGAGTATAACTTTGGCTGATATGCAGGTGTCAGAACAACACAGCTTTATGGCGGCCACTAATGGAAGGAACATGATGGATGCCCTTGAACAGAGTGGAAGGAGGAGAGAAGAGAGAGAGCCTAGGGACAGATGGTGCTGATTTATTACTGGGAAATGTCAGAGGGTAAGTGTTCTCTGCATACATAGTTAGAGGTAATACAGAGGTAATGTTTGAAACGATTGTATTGGCCTTGATATTTTGATACTGCATCTGAATCAGTCATCTCACTTCTGAAGCAAAATTACTGACAAAAGAGATAGCTGGAATCTGATAGACTGTTCTCTTTGAAGCTATCGGTGGGAAACAAAAGTTCTGGGTCTATGACTCATGAATGCTTATTTTTGTTTTGTTTTTTCATTTTGTTGTTTTTTAAGTTAACACTGGCTTTCCTCCCTACCCCACCCACTCCATGTCATCAACTTTATTTTCTTGCTTGATCACATGATTCAAAGTGGGACACCTAAAGCCAGTTATCACTGATACTTGGTAGTTTAGCAGAGACTGAATCTAAGAGGGATGAGCGTGTGCATGCTATCCACTGACCATGGGTTTTCCTTTGGTTCCTGCCCTGCTTATTAGCAGAAGATTTTTCTGCCCACTTCATCATGTATGAATGCTGCATAGGAACAGGGCTTATAAATTGTCCAGTAGAGTATTCAACAATGTCACGTCCTTGTGACAAATGTAATAATTACAACTATAATTATAGTAATACACTGAAATGCCATAATTCAGAATTTTTGTTCCTGGGAAAGTACCATAAACTGCCTGGGTCAAGTTGTATGAAACATAGCTCTGTTGTTTCTGTGATGCTAAAGAATGACAAATTCCTTCAGCAGGTACCCTCTAAATGCTGCCCTATTCTAGTTATGGTACTGTATAGCAGTGAGCTCATATATGCTGCTAAATGATTTGATTTGGGGAAGAGATAAATTATTTATTTGCAACCTCTATCTTTGTCACTGGACAGAATTCTGGATTTTTCCTTTGTATTGTGAAACCCAAGTTCTTTTTTTAATCGTATTTGAAATGATATCCCCATGTTCCTAAGCATCTATTGGCATAGACAAGTTTGAAAAGGATGCTTTTATTCTTCTGTGTAGTCGGGGACGTAGCTAACGTGCTCTGGGTTCTTCTGTTCATTCTGTCATTGTTATTGATAAGCTCTTCCTGAGGTTTCCAATTCTCACATAGACAGATAATGGGATAGGTCTCATGTACTACACAGAACACTAGGCCCAGTTTCTAGAGGCCTCAGGTCTTGTATTGAATTCTTCATTGACTTTGTGAGCCCAGGCTAATGGATTTTCTGATGCCTTTGTCTCTTCATCTCTAAAATGGGAAACGCATTTCTCATGGGGAACAATGAGGAGAGTTTCCCCAGTAGTTTGATCTCAGAAAATATAATATTTTTAGAAACAGAGCAATTCAAGATGTATATTTGTCATCCAAGGGGTGGCCTCGCTAAGGCTGGGAAGGTAACAACTAGGACAACCACAGAGTTTATTAGTTTGGATTTTGGTACCTTTTTGCTGCAAGAATGCTGGAGAACCATCTACTAAGTCAAAGAGGAATTGTGAGCTACATTCCTGACGAAGTCTACATTGACAGAGTCATGGATCCTTGAAGTGTTGAACAATAGATATCTGATGTACAAGCAGGTGAATATTGTGTGAGGATATGGATAAGTCTAGACCTTTGGTCTTATTAACTAGTGTAAGAAAGTCCCAGGTGAAGAGACTCCTCTAGCAATGCAGGTCAGAACCTTTTGTACTATATAAATCTTTTCATAAGGACTTGTGTATATGTTTTAGCTAAAGACAAAGAAGGCATATTATAATATGGCAGAAAGAATAATGAAGCCAGACAGAAGACTAGCTGGAATCCCGACTCTAATGTTTACTGATGATGGAATATTAGGTTTAACCTTTCTCACCCCCAGCTTCCCTATCAGTAAAATGGGTATGATAATATGTGTACTCACTACTTCATGAAAATGACTCGAAGTCTGTGCTTTTCAAAATCTGAAAGCATTCTATATGTGAATTATTGCTATAATAAAGCAATTCTCAGAGAAAGGGAAGACAATAAGCAAATGATAAATTGTGCTTCTGTGTGAACTTCTGTTCCCAAGGCTGTTTAAGATGTTTGCTTTGATTATAGGACTTTAACAATTGAATGTGGTTCTAATTTCAGAAATATTCTTGAATTTCACATTTTGACTTTTATTCTAGGAAGACAGCCCAATCAAATAAGTGCATGTGCTAAAACTCCAGATAAAAGGCAAAAGCCTTCTATGTCACTGCTGCAGCCTATTTATACCCACCACAATTTCTCCATGGAGCTTTGGCTGCCTCACAATTTTGATCTTTCATAGATTGAGATATTATATGATTTGTAGCCATGTAAACCCACTGGAAGGATATTGCTATTTTTAAAAAATGGGATTTTGTTTCAGGCAGGGAGCTTGGGGGTCACTGAATACACAAGCCAGTTTCTCGGATACAGTCCAACCCATTCAAGTTATGGATCTTTATTATATACTTTTAAGAAATCTTCCCTAGGACTGTATCCCACTGTCTTTCTCTTTACATCCACTCAAACTGACTCTTTAATCAGAACAATGTACTTAATGTTACAAGT
Organism: Notamacropus eugenii; assembly: GCF_028372415.1. Classification (NCBI taxonomy): domain Eukaryota; kingdom Metazoa; phylum Chordata; class Mammalia; order Diprotodontia; family Macropodidae; genus Notamacropus; species Notamacropus eugenii. Next base: position 90,858,228 of record NC_092879.1, on the reverse strand, counting down.
GTGGTATTTGCCAAAGCACAAGCCTTGGGGTAACATCCATGGTGCAGTATGAAGATGCGACCTCATCAGAAAGTATTGCTCCCAGAAAGCCCCTGATCAGTTTTTACAATACACTTTGAAATGAGTTTCCTTTTTAGTTAAATGACCTGAAAGAGACAAACAGCTTGCTAGGGCCTTAGTATTGCTAAAGAATATTTATTTTGACTGGCAAGCCCTATCGGTCAGTGCCACATGCTCTAGCAACTGTCTCATCAGTCCCAAATCTCTTCAACATGGCCTTGGAATCGAACCCTTGTAAAAAAAAAGTATAGAATTCTTAAACTGATAAGTCATATAGAGAGGAGGAAAATGGCCTCAAGATTACTAGACTCAAAAATGAAAGAGCTGAACCAGTCAAGGATGCTTTCCCCATCTCCTATCTTCTTCCCTACTGCCAACTTGCTTCTAATATTCCCTCCCTATTTCTTTCTTTCTTTTCTTTTTTTAAAACCACTTGTTTAAATGAAAATGCTGATATGACCACAAATTCCCATAAAACCTGCAGTCAAATCATGGGTCCCTTCTCATTCTATTAAAAGTGTGTGGGGCGGTGGTGGTTTAGTGCAGTGCATTTAGGTGGCTGTGGATTTCTGAAACCAGCACATAGAGCAATGAAGTCCTCAAGTAGAGACAGAGGTCGAGGGTGACTAGGAAAGGTATTTCCCAAGATACTGGCTCAGACACAGAGCTTTTCTATCTATTTGCAAATGCAGATATGCTAGTCCTTTCAGAGCCCCAGAAGATGTAATGCATCATGTTGTCTAATACCAGGAAAAAAGCTGCAGTCACAAGCACAGGATTCCTCTCTGCATAGGTCGGGCCCAATAGCAGGGACAGGCTTGCTGAGTGCTCACTTTACATCGTGTGCTTTCTAACACCACCATTGCTTTGATTGCTGATGCAGCATCCTCCAGCCTTCAAAAAGCTATTTGTAGTTCAAATGAGGTAAAATGAGGGAGACTCATTTGCTTAGATTGGGGAAACTCCATTTGAGTTTTCCATTTGCTGATAGTGGCATTACTAGAACCAGTAGCCAAGAGGTCTGACTGTAGAAAGGGAATTGCAGAGTAGATTGTGAAAGAGGAGATAGAATCAAGTTCAGTGCCTCATTCCTATGTGAATTTTTTTCCTCAGGGAAAATTAAGGAATAAGTATTGCATTTGGAATCAAGGACCCTGGTTTCAGTTCCCAGTACTGCCATTACCTATTTTTTTTTTTTTTTACCTCAAATCGTACGTTCTTTTCAGATCTCACTTTCTTCATTGGTAGATAAGAAGTGTGTCCCATATGCCTACTTCAGTAATTAGAAATCACAATGCTCAGTTGAATCAATGAGAGGTAAACTACATATGAACAAGGCCTAAACATCTCTAGTGAATTAATGATTAAAAAGCATTTTAACTGGATGTGAAAAGTCCTTGACCAAATTAGAAGGTGGAAGTCATAGAATGAAATGAAATGGCACCACACATTGGGTATGTCCTATGGGATTTTGTATAAAATAGGAAGCCAGTTTGGAACCCAGGAATTCCAGTGTCTGGCAGCTGAGGAGGAATGGAAAGCTGAGAGGTGAACTGGAAAGAATCAGTGGCATGGAAGAAATCAGTGAATAGAGGACTGAGCTGGGGCAGAGAAGAGAGGATCAAGCAGGGCCTTTAGCTCTCCAGGCATATCGAGAGACTAGGGCTCAAGTTATCAATTGTATCTACCACTTTAAAGAACCAAAGAATTTCTAAGGAAATGCCTACTCTTTCATCAGCTTTCCCTCCCAGTTCCTTTCTATTAACAGATACTGTAACATACTCTACTTGCTTTTTTCTCCAAATGTTTTAGATTTTTAAAAAGTTGATCTCTTTGCTCTTCAGTTGCCTAGAAAGATAGTTGCCCTTTGATACTAAACACACACACACACACACACACACACACACACACACACACGTGAATTTCTCAAGATTTATTGAAGATGAACTGAAGGTTTCTGAAATAAAGTCCCATTTTCAGGAAATTTGACCGGGGAAAATTGGACTATTTAATCTGGTGGCAGAGCTGTGAAATGAATGGGTGACAGATGGAGAAATGTTTGGTCCTTTCTGTTGAATTATTTTCAGAAAAACCATTTTACAAAGGGGTTATTCCTTCTCTCAAATTGTCATATATTCTTCCTTCCTTTGACCAGTTCAAATGAGAGTGAGGATCATGTCAACTTCTCCCTTCCACCCCTTCCTTCTTGTTTATGTAGGCTTCTATTTGTGTGCCTAAATGATATGAGATGATTTTCTGTATCCTTTCTGTCTCCCACTAGTGTATTCTTCTTTATCCCTTTCCATTCTTCTTTTAATACCATCAAGGCATAACAGAACCACTCCCTGATCCTTTAATTAGATTCCCTCTGTGACTTCTGAAGATAAGGTTCAGAAGGAGACATATGTATCATCTCCCCATTTTAGGATGTCAAAAAGTTATCCTTGTTTGATCCCTTATAATTATTCACTCCCATTTGTCTTTCTATATTCCTCTTGAATCCTATGTTTACACTTCAAAATTTCTATGAAGCTCTGGTGTTTTCATCATGAATGTTTGGAAAACCTCTCTTTCATTATTTTGCCCTTTAGAATTATACTAAGTTTTGCTGGTTAATTTATTTTTGGTCCTAAACCTATGTCCTTAGCCTTCTAGAATATCATATGTTAGGCTCAACATTCTTTTGTAATGGTAGCTGCTAAATCATGTCTGATTATGACTGTGGCTTCTTGGTACTTGAATTCTTTCTTTCTGGATATTTCCAGTACATTTCCTTTGACCTACTCTCTCTGAAGTTTGGTTGTAATGTTCCTGGGAATTTTCTCTTTGGCTTTTCCTTTAAGGGGTGATCAGTGGATCCTTTTTTTTCCTCCTCTGCCATCTAGTTCTGAGATCTAGACAATTTTCTTTTACAATTTTTTGTAAAGATAATATCTAGGCTCTTTTTTGGTCATGAGTTTCAGGTCTTCCAGAGATTCTTCATGATTTGTTTTTCAAGCCAGTTCTTTTTGCTGTGAGATACCTTAAATTTTCTTCTACTACTTTTCAGTCTTTTGATTTATTTTAATATTTATTGTCTTATGGAGTCATTAGATTCTATTTAGTCCATTCTATTTTTAAGTTTCTTGCTTGGGCAAGCTTTTGTACTTCTGCCCAGCTATTAATTCCTTTTCCATTTTTTTTCTTCCATAGCTCTCATTTCTTTTTCAATTTTTCTTTTAGAACTTTCATTTTATTTATTGAGCAAAAACCATTTTAACTCTGGAAAAACCGCTTGTTCCATTGTATGATCTCTTCTGGGAATTCTAGTCCAATTTCCAGCCAGGATGCTTTTCTTGCTTATCGATATTTTGGAGTCATTCTCTTCTTTGGGGTTTTTGTCTTGAGCATCCCTCTCATCAAAATAGCTTTTTATGGTGTGATTATCTCCAAAGTCAACACTTCTGCATGGGCTTGTGATCTCATCTTTTTCATCAGATTGCCTTGTTACTCACCTCCCCCCAACCCATGGGCTCTCTCATCTTCAGCTTGTACCTATCTCTTGTTTTCTTCCCTGCTGCTACCACTGTAATTCAGGACATCATCATGTGGACCACTTTGATGGCCTCCTAATTAGAATCCCAGCTTCAAGTCTCTCCTCACTCCAATCCATCTTCCATACAACTGCCAAAGTGATTTTTTAAGTTCAGTCCTTACCATGTTACCCTTCTACTCAATTAACTCCAATGACTTCTTATTGATTCCAGGATAAAATATAGACTCCTCTATTGGACTGATAAAGTCCTGCATAGCCTGGTACCAACCCCTATTTCCTGACTCTCCATTCATTATTTCCCTTCCCATACTCTGATATCCATATCAACTCTTTCTCCCTCTCATATATCATCTACCATCATCTCCAAACCTTTCTACTGTCTCCAATTCCTTCCTCAGCTCTACCTCATGAAATCCTTTACTGTCTTCAATTATCAAGGCAAATATCATCTACATGAAGCCTTTCCTGATCCCCCCTGCCAGTGTCTTGTATTGATTTTGTATTTAATCTGTATATTGTTATATATGTTTATATTGTCTCCTCTGGTAGAATGTGTGCTTCTTGAGAGGAAGGATTGTTTCATTTTGTCCTGGTTTTCACAGTATTTATCACAGCACCTTGCATGTAGTAGGTACTTAATAAATACTGATTGATTGATTCGAGACCAAGAGGAATCCCACAAAGGGATATCATCCCTTAATCTTACTTTAGTTCATCAGTGATCAGAAATCACTGGGCTGCAATGGCAAGGAGTCTTTCCAAGGAAATCATAACAACACACAGTAGTTCACTAACTGAGCTATGCCAAGTGATTTCCAAGTGACTGGAAGTGTTGTCTCACTCAGCCATAGAAATTCAACAACTCAGTTCAACAAACATGTATTAAGTACCAAATATGTTGCAGGAACTATGTTTGGCTCTGGTGATACAAATACAGAAACAAAATAACCCTTACCCTCAGGGAGTTTCCATTTGTTTGGGGTAAAATAGCATATATACAATAAGTACATTATGCACACACAGACACACACAGACACACAGACACACACACACACAGACACACACACACACACACACACACACTCAAAGTAATCAGGATCATGACTGCTATCATGTAGGAGAAGTTCCAGATCTCACAAGGTGGAGATAAGGAAGAAGAGCATTTCAATCTGGGGGATAATGTGTGCAAAGGTATAGACAGAAGAGAAGGCATGCTGTGGAACAGCTAGCAGGCTCTTTTGACTGCAATGGAGAGTACATAGAGCTCAGACTGTATTTCTTAGCATTGCTACACTTTAATGGGGCTCCTGTCACTCCTTGTTGGTGCCATTAGATATGCTGTCTGCCATGGCAGTAAGCAACAACTCTGGAGCATTTGTTTCTGAAGTAGCATTGATAACAGTGTCACCAAGATTGGTCAAAGTCAAAGGCCAACAAGCTTGACTGATGATGAGAAGACTTGGGCAGCTGATATATTGCCTGAGTGAGGAAAGTTTGGAACTTCTTACCAACCTCTAACAGCCAAGCCATTTTACAAATCAGGCCAGAGTAAAATAGTATTGGATCCCTCCGTGTGACCACATTGGCATAATTTCTCATGATTCAATTTAGCAATCGGTAAATTACTTAGTACTGCTACTGTTGAATGTGGGTCTCCCTACGTCATCTTCATTAAAGCTGCTTCTCCTTATCTGGACTTTATGATGTAGAAATTAAAATATTAACATCACCTGACCAGGCTCCTTTCTTAACTATAAGCTGCAAACAAAGGAATTTCATCTGCCTTTATGAAATTGTTTTCACCATCTCTAGCAGCATATGTGGCATTATTTTAAGTACTATGCAAAGCTAGAATCCCTTAAAAGCTTATCTTCCAAATAAGGCCATGTGAATATATACATATATGTATGTATGTATATGTATATGTATGTATATATCATATGTATATGTGTGTACATGTATATGTGTATATGTATATGTGTGTATATATGTGCATGCATGCATGTATATATGTGTATAGATATTTGGATGTGCATATATTTGTATGTATGTATATATAATAACATGAAATATATATTTACTCCTCTTATCTCTTCTGCCATAAACCTTGGAGTGAGACAATATTTAGGTGTTCATTGGCACTCCATTCAACTTGCAAAGACTCAAATAAGGTTTATTACTATCACAACATGGTGCTGAGCTTTGAATATTGAGGTTTGGGTTTGAATCCTCATTCTTTACCATAGCAGTTGAGTGCATTATAACATCTCTTAGCTTCAATTCCCTTATGTATAACATGAGTATTAATGCACTTGGATCACTTACCTTATAGGTTTATTGTGTGGAAATGATCAGTTAATCATAAAGTACTGAAGAAAGGTGAGATTCTGTCAGGGGAAACACCAGACTGGCATCTCAATCTCAGGGCTTCATTGTTTTAAACCAACCAAGAAATTCTTTGGCATTTACTGCAAATATCTTTTAAATTCATAAATATGTTTGTATACAAACAGCAGAATGAAGACTCCCTAATGGCATGGACTATTGCATGTGGATCTTCATATTCCATGTTCCAAACATAGTTCCTGGGTGAAATAAGTATTCAGGGAATCCACTGATCACCACCTGAAAGAGATCCAAAAAGAGAAACTCCTAGGAACATTGTGGCCAAATGCCAGAGTTCCCTGGTCAAGGAGAAAATATTGCAAGCAGCTAGAAAGAAACAGTTCAAGTATTGTGGAAATACAATCAGGATAACACAAGATCTAGCAGCTTCTGCATTAAGGGATCAAAGGGCATGGAATAGGATATTCCAGAAGTCAAAGGAACTAGGACTAAAACCAAGAATCACCTACCCAGCAAAACTGAGTATAATACTTCAGGGGAAAAAATGGTCTTTCAATGAAATAGAGGACTTTCAAGCATTCTTGATGAAAAGACCAGAGCTGAAAAGAAAATTTGACTTTCAAACACAAGAATGAAGAGAAGCATGAAAAGGTAAACAGCAAAGAGAAGTCATAAGGGACTTACTAAAGTTGAACTGTTTACATTCTTACATGGAAAGACAATATTTGTAACTCTTGAAACTTTTCAGTATCTGGATAGTTGGTGGGATTACGCACACACACACACACGCACACACACAGAGACAGAGAGCACAGAGTGAATTGAATAGAATGGGATTATATCTTAAAAAAATGAAATTAAATGGTGAGAGAGAAATATATTAGGAGGAGAAAGGGAGAAATGGAATGGGGCAAATTATCTCTCATAAAAGAGGCAAGCAAAAGACTTTTCAGTGGAGGGAAAAAGGGGGGAGGTGAGAGAAAAACATGAAGTTTACTCTCATCACATTCCACTAAAGGAAGAAATAAAATGCACACTCATTTTGGTATGAAAACCTATCTTACAGTACAGGAATGTGGGGGAGAAGGGGATAAGCAAAGTGGGGGGAGGATGGAAGGGAGGGCAATGGGAGGAGGGAGCAATTTGAAGTCAACACTCTTGGGGAGGGACAGGATCCAAAGAGAGAACAGAAGTAATTGGGGGCAGGATAGGATGGAGGGAAATATAGTTAGTCTTATACAACAGGACTATTATGAAAGTCATTTGCAAAACTACACAGACATGGCCTATAATTGAATTGTTTGCTTCCCAAAGGGAATGGGTGGGGAGGGAGGGATGAAGAGAAGTTGGAACTCAAAGTTTTAGGAACAACTGTTGAATATTGTTCTTATTACTAGAAAATAGAAATACAGGTAATGGGGTATGGAAAGTTATCTGGCCCTACAGGACAAAAGAGAAGATGGGGACAAGAGAAGGGAGGGATGTTAGAAGAGAGGGCAGATCGGTGATAGGGGCAATTAGAATGCTTGGCATTTTGGGGTGGGGGGGGAGAAATGGCAAGAAAATTTGGAACCCAAAATTTTGTGAAAATGAATGTTAAAAGTTAAATAAATAAATTTTAAAAAAAAGAAAAAGAAAAGAAAAGAAAACATCCTGGATAGACCCTAATGAACAGTCATTTGGGCAATTACAATCCACTCCATTGGCCACATTGAGGAAGTTGGTAGTCTTGTGGAATTTTGTTTATGTTGTCTATTTCCTGAAATTTCTATAAAGATGCTTCATTTTAATAGATGTTGACAAAACTCCTTCTCCGTGCACACATCATCTTTTTGAGACTATTGTTGGCAATTTACAGATGTTTTCAATTTAAGAAACATATTTTTTAAAGCAACAACAGAGATCTGTGCTGGCCTCCTGGGGAAGTGCAAAGATGAAATCAGAGACAACACCTGCCATCCAGAAGCTTATAATCTAGTCAGAAAATTCAACCCAGATATAAACGCTCACTGAAAAAAAAAATAGAATGTCACTTATGTAAAAGACCCATTACTCCTAAGAATAGCAGATGATATTTAATGCCTTAGCATTTTCAAGGCACTATTTGCATGTTGTCTCACCTGTGCCTCAAAACAATTCTGTGATAATGAATCAATGAGTAAAGCCATTATTAATTACTCACTATGTGGAAAGTTCCACTATGTGCCAGGCACTGTGCTAAACACTTCACAAATGATAATCCTGAGAGATAGGTGCTATTGTTCTCTCCCTTTTGTCATTGAGGAAAATGAGACAAGCACAGTTTAAATAACTTGCCCAGGGCCACACAGCCAGAAAGTGTCTGAGGCCAAATTTGAACTCGGGTCTACCAGTTTCAAGTCCAGCAATTTATCTACTGCCCCACCTAACTACCTCTGATGAGGAAACTAGATCCAAAGAGATAAAGTGACTTACCCCTGGTATAATTAATTAACTAATTAATTAATTAATTGAAAGATTCAAAAGCTCTTAATACCAGAAAAAAATTTTTCCTGTGCATCCTTTTTTCACTTAGAGGCTATGAATATAAAATGTCGTGTATGGTATCTGATGTGCTTGCTGTGTTGGTTTGGCTTAACTTTTTCTTATAAGGAACTGGTTATGGGATGGGTACATCTGTCTAGAAATGATTTTGGTGTAGAAACAGAAAGCACCAATATAACCTTACTATTTCATTTTCTTTGTGTAAATTGCTTTACATTTGTGAGACCAGAGAAAGATTCATTTCATTTGAACAAATGGATTAAGATTTTTACAGGAATTAGAGACTGGGCGGAGGGGAAAGAGTTATGAGCAAAAAGGCTAGCTCCAGCTGTCTGGAGAAAAATAGGGGAGTAGGATAAAAAGGCTGGAAAAGTATGGGAATACCAGATTACAGGGACCCTTAAATGCCACACAAAAGCCTTTGGAAGCCACATGGTCCTCCATAGTAGAAGCGAAACTCAGTGCTATCAGTGATCAGCTTCTGTTTGGGGGGAGGGAGGAACATCCACTGTAGTGTTTAATGGTAATTCAGTTATAAAATAACTGTTGTCATTTCCTTGGTGCTTTTTATGGTTTGGAAAGTGCTTTTTTTACAGCAAGTTTGGGATAGGTAATAAAGAGAAAAAAAGGCAAGATTCTTTTGCTTTCTTTACCACTGCCCAGTCCCACAAGCACTTCACATTTAACTCCACTCATTCTGAACTTCTCTATCTTCCTTCCCAGCTGCCCTGTCATCCTGGAGAAACTGATCTCCTAATGTCTCAGGCAGAATTTTGAGAACTGACTCTAAAGCTAGGACAAATCTGGACAGCATACTAAAAGGCAGACAACAAAGGTCCACATAGTCAAAGCTGTGGTTTTTCCAGCAGCAATGTAAGGCTGTGAGAGTTCAACTACTGGAAAGCTGAGTGCCACAGAAACAGTGCTTTCAAATTGTGGTGTTGGAGAAGACTTTTGAGAGCTCCTTTGATATCAAGGAGATTAAATCAGTCCATACTTAAAGAGATTAATTCAGGCTATTCACTGCAAGGTCAAATACTGAAGCTGAGGCCTAGCTGCTCTGGCCACATAATGAGAAGATAAGACTTATTTGAAAAGACCCTGATGTTAGGAAAAATTGAAGACCAAAGGAAAAGGAAGTGGTAGAAGATGAGATGAATAAATAGTATTATGGAAATAGCAAACATAAACTTGGGCAGACTTGGAGAGACAGTGGAAGGTAGAAGGTCCTGGCATGCTATGGTCCATGGGGTCACAAAGAGTAGGACACGATTAATCTCGGGGGCGGAGCCAAGATGGCGGAGTGAAAGCAACGACTCACCTAAGCTCCTGGAAAAACTCCTTTGGATATTTCTGGGGGGAGAGTCTGACCAGACTTTGGAGGTGTAGAATCCAGTGGGAGACGGACTTTGACAGATTCGGAGCCCAGGCTGGACTGGAAGGTCCACGGGAGGGATCTGTTCCGCGGGGGTAAGAGCCCGGCGCACAGCGCAGCGCGGTCGGCGCGGCAGGGCGGAGGCGACCCGAGGGGCCCGAGAGTGGCGGGCGAGACCAGCGGAGCAGGAGATAAGCCAGGCCGAGCCAACGATATCAGCGCAACAGCCTTTGAAATCTTCAGCCTAAAGACGGGACTTCAGTGGCTCACTACTTGAACATCCAGAAGCTGGGATGCCGGAGTGATCAGTAAGTGCTCTCCCCTCCCCCCCGATGACCGTGAGGGAACCATAAAATTCTTCCCCAGATTGATCCTGGATCAGTGGGAGCAGCAGAAAGGGGCGAGTGGTCTCGTAACACCAGAGGCTGGAGAGGTGGCAAAGGGGGATTCTTCCTACTGTGGTGGAGGTGATCTGGAGGGACAGACGACCCAGGGCAGAGAAAATTTGCACTGAGACCCAGGCAAGCCTCAGCGCCAGGAGACGAGCCCCAGGAGGGGCGGGAACACGCATTAGCCTCTAGGCGTGCCCCAGCCCTCCAGGGGAAAAGGGAAGACAATAGGGAAGCTGGGATCACCATCCCCCTGGACCTTGCCTTTGCCTCAGGCCAGCTGAGGAGATAGCCTGAGACCAGACCACACCTCCCACACACCTATCAAGCTAAACCCAGGGTTGATCTGGGAAACAACAACAACAACAAAAAAAAAAGCCTGCTTTTAGCCTAGACAAACATCAACTCAACTTAAAAGATCTGTATCTTCTGACTGAAAGAACCAAAAGCTACAACACTCAGCCAACATCATGAATCGGAAAAAACAAAGAGTAGGACACAACTGAATGACTAAACTCCATTACATTCATATGCCATAATTTATTCAACCATTCTCCAATTGATGGGCATCCCCGTGATTTCCAGTTTTTGGCAATTACAAAGAGTGCTGATATAAATATTTTTGTACACTTGGCACCCTTTCCCATTTTTATGATCTCTTGGGGCTACAGTCCTAGAAGCAATATTGCTGGGTCAAAGGATAATCACATTTTTGTAGCCCTTTGGGCATAGTTCCAAATTGCTCTCCAGAATGGTTGGATCAGCTCACAGATCCACCAACAATGAATTAATGTTTCCACTCTCCCACATCTTCTCCAACATTTATCCTCTAACTGTTCTGTCATGTTAGCCAATCTGATAGGTGTGATGTGGTATCTCAGAGTTGTTTTAATTTACATCTTTCTAATCAATAGTAATTTAGAGCATTTTTTCATATGACTATAGAGAGCTTTAATTTCTTCCTCTGAAAACTGCCTGTTCATATCTTTGGACCATTTATCAATTGGAGAATAACTTGTATTCTTGTACATTTGACTCAGTTTTCTATATATTTTAGAACTGAGGCCTTTATCACAGATACTAGTTGCAAAAATTCTTTCCCAGTTTTCTGCTTCCCTCCTAATCTTGGTTGCATTGTGTTTGTTTGTGCAAAAACTTTTCAATTTAATGTAGTGAAAAGTATGCATTTTTCACTTCATAATGTTTTCTATCTCCTAGTCAAAATTTCTTCCATTCTTCATAATATGATAAATACACTATTCCTTGCTCCACTAATTTGTTTATAGTATCATTCTTTATACTTAGATCTTGTACCCATTTGGACTTTATTCTCGTGTATAATATCAGGCCTCGATGTATGCCTAGTTTCTGCCACACTGTTATTCAGTTTTCCCAGCAATTTTTGTTGAATAGTGAGTTCTTATCCCAGAAGTCGAGGTCCTTGGGTTTATCAAACAGTAGATTACTATATTCATTTCTGTGTACCCTTCTGTTTCTTAGCCAGTACCAAGTGGTTTGGATAATTGCTGCTTTATAATACAATTTGAGATCTATTAGAACTAGGCCACCTTCCCTAAACATTTCTTTTCATTAGTTCTCTTGATATTCTGGACCTTTTGTTCTTCCAGATAAATTTTGATATTATTCTTTTCTAGCTCTAGAAAATAATTATCTGATAGTTTGATTGGTATGGCACTGAACAAATAAATTACTTTAGGTAGAATTATCATTTTTATTATATTGTCTTGGCCTACCCATGAGCACCTGATGTTTTTCCACTTACTTAGATCTGAATTTATTTGTGGGAAAAGTGTCTTGTAATTGTCTTCATATAGTCCCTGGGTTTGTTTTGACAGGTAGACTCAGAGATATTTTTTACTGTCGGGATTTTAAATGGGATTTCTCTTTCTGTATCTTGCTGTTGGGATTTGTTAATAATATATAGGAATGCAGAAGATTTGTGGGGATTTATTTTGTAACCTGAAACTTTGCCAAAGTTGTATATTATTTCAAGTAGTTTTTTACTTGATTCTCTGGGATTCTCTAAGTATATCATCACATCATCTGCAAAGAGTGATAACTTAGTTTTTTCTTTGCCTGTTCTGATTCCTTCAATTTCTTTTTCTTCTCTTATTGCTACAGCTAGCATTTCTTGTACCATATTGAATAACAGTGGTGATGATGGACATCCTTGTTTCACCCCTGATCTTATTGGAAATGCACCTAGCTTGTCCCCATTGCATATAATGTTTGCTGAAGGTTTTAATTAGATACTACTTATTATTTTATGGAAAGTTCCCTTTATTCCTATGTTCTCCAGTGTTTTCAATAGGAATAGGTGTTCTATTTTGTCAAAAGCTTTCTCTACATCTATTGAGATAATCATGTGGTTTCTCATAGTTTTTTTATTGGTATGATCAATAATGCTAATAAAGTCCCTAATATTGAACCAGCCCTGCATTTCTGGTATGAATCTTACCTGATCATAATGTATCATTCTCATCATATGTTGCTGTATTCTTTTTGCTAAAATCTTACTTAAAATTTTTGCATCTGTATTCATTATAGAAATTGGTCTATAATTTTCTTTCTCTGTTTTGGCTTTTCTTGATTTAGGTATCAAAACAATAAATGTATCACAAAAAGAATTTGGGAGGACTCCCTCTTCCTCAATTTTCTCTAATAGTCTGTATAGCTTTGGAATTAACTGTTTTTTAAATGTTTGATAAAATTCACTTGTCAATCCATCTGACCCTTGAGATTTTTTTTCTAGGGAGGTCATTGATGGCTTGTTCAATTACTTTTTTCTAAGATGGGATTATTTAAGTATTCAACTTCCTCTTCTGCTAATCTGGGGAATTTATATTTTGTTTAAAATAATCATTCATTTCATTTAAATTGCTGAATTTATATACTGGCATACAGTTGTGCAAAGTAATTTCTAAGTATTGTTTTAATTTCCTCCTCATTGGAGGTGAGTTTTCCCTTTTCATTTTTGATGTTGGTAATTTGGTTTTCTTCTTTCTTTTTTTTAATCAAATTGATCAAAGGTTTATCATTTTTTTTTGGTTTTTTCATGAAACCAATTCTTAGTTTTATTTATTAGTTCAGTAGTTTCCTTAATTTCAATTTTATTAATCTCTACTTTGGTTTTCAGTGTTTGTAATTTGGTATTTACTTGGAGATTTTCAATTTGTTCTTTTTCTAGCTTTTTCAGCTGCATGTCCAATTCATTGATCTCCTCTTTCTCTAATTTATTCATGGAGACATTGAAAAATATCAAGCTTCCCCTAAGAACTGCTTCTGAATTATCCCATAATATTTGGTAGGTTGTCTCATTATTGTCATTCTCTTAAAGGAAATTATTGATTGTTTCTATAATTTGTTGTTTAACATACTCATTCTTTAGAATTAGATTATTTAGTTTCCAATTAATTTTTGGTCTATCTTTCCATGGCCTTTTATTCCATTGATTTTTATTGCATTATGATCTGAGAAGTATGCTTTCACCATCTCTGCCTTTCTGCACTGGATTGTGAGGTTTTTATGGCCTAGTACACGGTCAATTTTTGTAAATGTGTCTCCTCTTGGTTCGCTGAGGTGAGGCTGTCTGGGACATCTCCAGTCCTCTGCCACAGCAAGAGGGATCCTCCTTAGCGATTTTTTTTATGATTCTTTCAAGGTCAATAAGGGGAGAGGGAGAGAGCATTTACTGATCACTCTGCCATTTTGGCTCCCAGAAATTCAAGTAGGTGACTTACGAACATTTAGTCTGTTGTTTGATAATCTCAGGAGCAGCTGCTGCAGATACCTGGGGCTCCTCCTTGGCTCTCACTCACTTGGTTCCACTAGACTCCCATCCTGGGCTGATATGCACGAGATTCCACAGTGCAGCCACTTCCTCAGAGTGTCAGGGCTTCCTGCTTGGTTCTGCCATGGTGGGGATGCACTGGTACAGCCTTTGTGCTGTGCACTATGTACTCCTCCAGCCCCATGGAACAGATCCTTCCCATTGATCTTCCATTCTGTCCTGTCCTGTGAATCTGCCACATTCTGTCTCCTCTTGGATTCTGCGCCTCCAAAATCTGGTCAGATTCTCTTTTTAGAGGTACCTGAAGGAGTTTTTCTAAGAGCTTAGGTGAGTAGTTGCTCTCACTCTGCCATCTTGGCTCTGTCATCCCGCCCCCAAGTTTTTTAATAATGTTATTTTATAACTTTTTCCAGGTTCTGCTCACTTTACCTTGTATCACTTCATGTGCACCTTCCCAGGTTTCTCTGAAGCCATCTGTTTTGCCATTCTGGCTCAGTAATATTTAGTTACATTCATTTGCCACAATTTGTTTAGCCATTCTCCAAATGGGTGGGTACCCACTTTAGTTTTCAGTCTTTTGCTGCTCAAAAGAAAGATCTGCTCTACATATTTTTATACATTTGTATTCTTTTCCTTTTTCTTTGAACTCTTCCAATTATAGGCTTAGTAGTGGTATAACCTGAACAAAGAGAATTCATAGTTTATTAACTGTTGAAGTATAGTTCCAAATTCTTTTTTATTGGAACACTTCACATCTCCACCAACAGTACAATCACATGCCTGTTTTCCCGTAGCCCTTCTTCCAATTGCCATTTTCCTTTTTTGAAATCTTTGACAATCTGATGGATGTCAGGTGGAACCTGTTACATTTCTGTAATTATTTATGATTTTTAGAATTTTTCACATGACTATTGATAACCTGGGTGTCTTCCTTTGAGAAATCATTTTTCTTATGATTTGGCCCTTATCTATTGAGGAATGACTCTTGATCTTATAAATTTGAATCATTTACTTCCATATCTTAGATATGAAACTTTAGTGGATAAATTTGCTGCAAAGATTATTCCTAGTTACCCATTTCCTTTCTAATTTAATCTATATTGATTTTATATGTACAAAATCCTTTCAATTTTATGTCATCAAAATTATTCATTTATTCTTCTGAGTGTCTCCATCATTTGTTTAGTCATGAACTTTTTACCCTATCTACAAGCCCCCAAGGTAATGATTTCTTTGTTCTTCCAATTTGTTCATTATGTCACCCTTTATATCTAAGTCATCTATTTGGAGCTTTTCTTTGTATATAGAATGAAATTTTAGTCTAAATCTAGTTTCTGAACACCATGCTTCTTTCTATATGTTGTGTACCTAACCTTTTACAGTGGTTTTTAACCATTGCCAAATCATTTTGTTTACTATTTTTTATAGTATGTGAGACCTGCTACTACTTGGCCTACCTCTGACCCATTTGTTTGCACTATTTCCTTTAAGATTCTCTACTTTTTGGTCCTCCATATGACTTTTGTTGTTTTTTATTCTGGTTCCATAAAATAATCATTTGAGAATTTGATTTGATATGACACTAAATAAGTAGGCTCATTTATGTAGTGTTGCCATTTTTATTCTACTGACATGTCCTGGTTGTGAGCAGTTATTATCTCTCTGGTTATTTAGATCTACATTTATTTTTGTATTCTCAAAGTTTCTATGTTTATCCTAGATAGATTGCCCTGCTCTCTTTCTTCTTTCACCAGTTTCACATGAAATGATGTCCTTTCCCTTTTTCTAAGGCAAATCTCTCTTCATGTTTTCTTGGTCCTTTTTTGTCCGTTCCCGTCCCATCCGGCCCTACATTCTTCAACAGAGTATGCTCTCTGTCTCTCTCTTCCTCACTTTTTCACTCTCTGCTGCTTCCCTGTTGCCTATAAATATGGAATGCATCCCCCATCCTTAAAAACAGCATTCACTTGACCTACACTTCCTGCCATCATCCTGTATCTTTCTTCTACCTCTCAGCTACACTCCTTCAGAAAACCATGATTCTGAGGGTCTCTACTTTTCATCTTACTCAGTTTTAATCTCTTTGCATTCTGACTTATGACCTCATCATTCACCTGAAACTACTCTCTCCAGAGTCACCAATAATCTCTTAATTGCCAAATCTAATAGAATTTTCTCAATCCTCATCCTTATTAACCGTTTTTGTAGCATTTTACACTGTTGATATCTCTCCCTGCATGATCACACTCTCTTCTCTAGGTTTTCATGATCCTGTTCTCTCTTGGTTGTCCTTTGCCTCCCCTCTGTTGATTATTTCCTATTTATTGTCCATAGCTTGTTTTGTACATAATTGTTTACATCTTGTACCCTCCATTAGATTGTAAGCTCCTAGAGGGCAGGGACTGTCTTTTGCTTCTTTTTGGATCCCCAGTGCCCATTGGTTGGCACATAATGGGCATGAAATAAATGTTTATTGATTGGTTGATTTCTTCAGCATTTTCATTTTGTATCAATTCTTTTTTTATACTTGTTCATTTCTGTTTGGCCCATTCTGCTTTTCAGGGAGTAAAATTCTTTGATTATGTTTACCTCTGCATGTTCTAAGGTATTAATTTTCTTTTCTATTTTTTCTTCACTAGATATTGCATTTTGTACCTTTTGTTGCTTTTTCTCTACATACCCTTGTAGTCCTTCTGATCAGCGTATTCTTTTCTCTGAATCTCTGTTTGAACTTACTGTAGGGTTACTTCAATTTTGGAATTTATTCCTTGGGGTTCTCTCATTCTAAGATATTTTATCATTGTTTTTTCTTGTTTACTCCTCTTTCCAGCCTAGGTTTCTGGATTGGGATCTTATATTTAGGTCAAATTCCTCTCTCAGACTCTTAGAAAGTATGGGTAGACCTTACTTGATCATGAGTTTGGGGACAAAATCTTGGTCCCACTTTCTGTAGTAATTGGCTGGTCTCCCCTTCTGCTGTGGTTTGACCCCACCTGTCTGGATGTTGGGTTGAGGAGGAGTTGTCTAGAAACTAGGTTAGGGACTAGCTTAATGGATGCTAGGTCAAGCTTCTGCTGATCTGGCCTTGTATCCTGTTGCATATATGACTCCTAAGCAATGCTAGGTTCTTGTCTCCTGACACAGATGAGGCCTTTGGGTCACCCTGGTTTGGTGACTACTCTGATCCTGTATACTACTGTGTAACTGAGCCAGTTTGCACTCTGCCTTCCACCTATCCTAGTTTGTCTTAGCAGGATTCTCTTTCTGAAGCTCTGGTCTAGATGGAGCATTGATAGTTAATTCCCTTTGAGTTTATTTTTTTGTCCATAATTCTAGCTCACTTTTAGAACTTTACTAAGGTGTTTGTGAGCACCTGGGCTCCTCTAGCTTCAAAAATGTTGCCAGCTTCTTGCAATTTCTCTTTGAACTCACCCCTGTAAAAAAAAACATTTAAAGAAAGCCAATCAACTCAACGCATCTGATAATGTAGTGGAGTTTTTTCCTCCATTTCTCCTAACCTACCACGACGAATTACATATCTTCCTCATCAGTTCTCTGGGATCTTGATTTTCCACCATAGCTCTTCAGATTTCTGCTGCCAGATTTCCCTAATATCCCTTAGCTTCATCCTTGTCTCTTAGCTCTTCTCTGGTCTCCCCAGCCTTGTCCACTGCTGTGACAATACCTTTACCTCTTTGGACCCTCTTATTGCTAACTTACAGCCTAGGATCATTATTTGATGAAAAGCCCACGCCTTCAGAGACTCCTGACTTTGCTGCTGACTCTCTGGACCCTTCCACGTTGCCTTATCCTCCTCTTTACCCCCTCCCAACTTCCAAGATCCCATCATATATTTTCTTCTTCTTTTGGAATATAAAGTCCTTGAGGGTAGGGAATATTTGAGTGGAGGGAAGGTTGTGTTTGTTTTTGCCAGTATTTAACACAGTTCCTTGCACATAATAACTTAAAATGCTTTGATCAATTGCTCTATCCCTCTTTATGAATTTCTATTTTGTAACAAATATTGAGGATTACTCATCAGTGGTCTAGAAACTCCCAGGATAATGACATCAACTAGAATTTTTGCAAGATAGTTCTTAATGGGGTCAGATTTCCACCCCCCCACTCAACCATTATAATTATGATTGAATGAAACAGAGAAGTTAAGAAAAGGAAACAGATAGCCTGAGTTAGTGAATTGCTATACTGGTCCTGGAGTCAGAAATATCTGAGTTCAAATTTTGCCTCTGGTTTTCACGAACCTCTCTGTGTCTCAGTTTCCTTACCTTTAAGTGAGGGGTTTAGGTGCAATGGCTTCTAAGATTTGTTATAGCTCTAAATATGTGAACTTTTGATTCTATCATAGAATCTTTCTAGTACCTATTTATTGAGTCTTAGGCAAGTTGTGGTCTCTATTGGTGAAGGGAGTTTCCAGATGATATTTTCTCTGCCCTGACATATTACATCCTTAGTGTATACTTATTCATGCATATAAATGTTTTATTTACAGTGACTCACCTCTAAGATGGACAAAACTAAGCCCTGAAAAGCTAAAGAACTTTAAAAAGGGTCTGGCAGAAATTCTGTGGCTTATCCAAGAACCAATTGAGAATTTTCACTCTCAAGACCCTTAAGAGACATTCCACAGACCTCAAATATTCAGTGAATTGGAGAAAAATGTCTTGTCCTCCACTCTGAAGCCTCTATCCAGTCTTCTGGTTGGTATGTATCCTTTTCTATTTGCTTTCTTTCTTACAGAGAAAAATTTCCTACAAGCCATTATTAAAGCTTAGCACAGCTTTCCAGGGAATGTACTTTGTGTCATAGTTAACTCTAAATTTCATTGATTTGTGACTCAGTGTGAATTAGCAGCATTGTCTGAGGGAGATATATTGGGGTAAATTGACATTGTAATTTTATTTGTAAGTGTTTTTGTATGAAAATCAGCCATCTAAAGGCATTAGGTTATTGGCATAGTTCCTTCTAAAGTATTTTAGCTGGGTTGGGACTTGGCTGGTAAATGCACTAATTCTGGGGTGATGTTCATTTATTGAAGTTGCTTCTCTTTGCTAGTATAGCAGTTGGCACTAATGAATCTCTCTCCTCTGACCCAGTGCTGAGATTATTTGATTTTGGGACGCTAAGCCTACAGCAAGCACATTCATTGACCTAAGAATTCCCTTGGTAGTAATTTGGCATTTTGCTCAGCTTGGGCTCTGAAAGGACTGGGTGTAGGTGATTCAACAGAAAAAGAAGTCAGGGCCCTGAGAGATCACATGTGTGGCTCATGTCATGCATGATGTTCACTCCTAGGAAAGCAGAGTTTATCTGGAGTCACTAAGGTAACAAGCATATTGATCTCCTTGGTCTTGGTCAGATGGTGGTGGTACTAGCGAGGCACCACTTGGTGATGGTGGGGGATGCATTGTTGCCAATGCACAGGTACAGGAAGCAGTGGGTGCCACTTCTTTGGAGGGCTTCAAAAGGAGGCTGGTAAATTGCTTATTGCAGATATTGAGGAACAGGGATTCTTTTCCAAGTATCAGTTGAACTAGAAAGTTCCTAAGGTCTCTTTCAACTCAGATTGTGTTGCTGAGATCCAGGAACAGGTTACTCAGATGCGAGGAGTGGGTTGTTACCATTGAGAAGCCAGGGGAGAGTAGTTAAGGTCTAAGCTATTGTTTAGATCAAATAAATCAGAGACCAAATGCTTAGACATGATCACAAGCAGGGGTCCTTAACTTGTTCATGTGTCCTGAATTTTTGTAGAAGTCTGGTGAAGCTCTCTTCTGAGAATGATATTTTTATATAACTGGTTAGTAAAAATAAAGATGGTTTTTTTTCTGCCCATACAAGTTCATGAACCTTCTAAAATCTATTCACAGAGCCCTTCTGTGGACCCCTTATGAACCCTTAAAAGGGTTAAAGGGAAGTATAATGTACCCTGAGAGATACAGGGGATAACTCCAAGGATGAGTAGCATGACTCTGAGGTGAGCAGAGCAGGGAGGCCATGAAGAGCTCACAGATGTGTGAGAGCCCATCAGGAGATCGAATCTCGCTTCTGAGGTTTTGGGGTATACCATTGGAGGACATGGTCTTTCTAGTCTGTGCTGCTCCCTTCTTCTGATCCCCCTCTCTAATTTCTCCACAGTCAGTTGCTTCCTGTTTGTTACAAGGAGATTCAGGTGGAGCAGAGGTCCCTAAGGCTGGACCCAGAAACCCAAGCTTTTAAGTTTGCTCATGCTACCTACACCTTTTTGTGTGCATTGTGCACTGAGTTGTGTGTGTGTGTGTGTGTGTGTGTCTGTATGTGTTTAGAGAGGGAGGGACTGCTAAGTGGGATTTCTAAGTGTTTAACTTCTGTCATCTAAGTTTCTGTGTTTTTATAATGAGGATTCATCTTTTCTTACTTTGTATCTGCAACTTTGTTTTCTAAGGATTGAAGTTACTAAGGGTTATGGGAAGCAAATATTCTTCCATCTTGCTGATCACGTGATCCCTTCTCCTTTTGCAGTGATACATGTCCTTAATGATGTCTCTTACACTAGTTTTGGTAACTCAGGAACCTGACCTCATTTTAACAACTAATAATAAAACTTACTTTTTCAACAATTGATTTGTGTTTTATCAGTGCAGCAGTCCCAAAACACCCATCTCACTTAGATACCCATAAGACTTAATTGTTGCAGGCTGTCTCTGTTTTGAACTTGCCACTCCTTTCTTTGACTGAAAAATTTCATTCCCCCTGTTTGCATTCCTGTTTTGTTTCCAGGGTTCTCAAATACCTGTCCTTTCTGTGCCTTTGATATCTGACACAGGAAACTCTGCAGATGTGCCTGAGAAAGAAACTTCTTCCTCTTCCTCATAAAAACCCATGATTTTCAAATGCCTCAGAAATCTATTGTGTTGTTACCGCGCCTCAGCCATCGTGCATACAGAGGAATTACAGACATTTGGTGATGCTCTGTGTACCCAGATCTAGGACATTACTAGAACACCTCCTCTAGTAGATGCTGCTGACTCCCCTCCTCCCACCCCAGCCTGGAAACCATCATGCTCAGTGTTTCTGTGACTTCTCTGGTTGTGTCTTTCCTTTGTCCTTTCTCTCATTCTCCCACTCATGGGTGCCTCATTTTATTCCTTGGGCCTTCCTTTATTTGAGTTAAAACTCATCATCATGAAGACATATGCCTTTATGCATGGTTGACCTGTCTGAACCATTTATTTAAACCACCATGTCCCCAGACTATTTGAGCAGACTAAAGACACGAAGATAGCCATTTAAACATGCTACAGAGGCTGTAGCTAAATTCAGCCCTTTGTCTGTTCAATCTCACCACTTTATTATAAGATTTGAAGAATAATGAATAGGATTTGCTAACTTCTAGCTATTTGTTGTAGCTAGAACAACCTCTACTTGTTGTCAACTATAAATATGAAAAAGTTCTATAAGACTGAGATTTATCAGCCATTAACCCAAGAGTCATAACTGCTCTTGTAAATAATGGTGTTGGAAGATAGAAGACATTTATGTTTTCCTGAGCATGCTACATAAATGATCTGCTTTTTCCAAAAGAACATCCATAAGAACTCTCATGGGTGAAATCAACTGACCTCACTAGCTTGGAGACTCCATCTAGGGTCAGTCCAGAGCACAAAGTATTCTGTGCTATTGTACAAGGTTGCCCACAGAGCTGATATGCTTGTCACCAATTAGAACAGTGCCTCTAATTTTTAGAATGTATTTAGAGCTCTACAGTGCAATTAATATTTGTTACAAACCTGGAGATGCACAAATAAATCCAATGAAGCCATATTTCACTGAATCTCAATGTTGTGTCATTTACATTGCCCCTGCAGCCACCACCACCCACCCTAGATCAGTATTAAAATGATAGCAGTGGTTATCTTTCTGGAGCTGCCTGATTGATTGACAAGCCATAAAGAAACACATTTGTCTTTTCTATCCAATGTTTGGTACTATACAATAGTGTTATAGAGCATTATTAACACTGCATCTGGAGTCTCTACCACAGTGATCTGGTGTGAACTTCATTGATTGGTGCCTATAGAACTTTTGCCATGGTGACGAAGGAAAATGTTAACCTCCTTTTCAAAGGAGCTCAAATATGTTTGGAATCTCTAAGCAAAATGGTTCATCGAAGACTGGTATTTTAATATAGATGTTTCTGAGGCCTAAAATACAGCCACTTTTTATATCGATGGCTTTCTCCTTTCTAACTTCTTCCTACCTGAAGAGATTTCAAGCTGGAGAAAATGATACACTGTTGTTTAAATTGGAACATCTCAAACTCGCTGATATTCCAAGTGTTCAGAGCACCTGGCTCACAAGAACTGCTGAAGTCGACAGTGGTATTTATACAGAGATTATAGAATCACCGTATCCTCAGTGGCATTTTTGTCTTTAGAGTATGTAAGGGATGCCAGCACTTCTCACTGCTTAATTGGTTTTCTCCCTCGACTTTAATTAAACTCACCCTAAGCTTGCAAAACCCCAAAGCCGGTGCTTAAGGGTAAGAAGCCCAAGTGTTTCTCAGCATTGAACACAACATAATGAAGAATCAATTGTACTGTTTGATTAACTGAATATGCCACTTCTGTACATTTTTAGAAAGTGCCTTTGCTACAGTGATAGCAAAAATACGAAAAATTGATCTTTCAAAGACAAGAAATCCCTTAAAAACTTAACCACTCAATACTACCTTTTTAAAAAAGAAGCTTTTTAAAATATTATTTTTTAAAAATTCCTCATTCATTAACAAGATAGTTGGTTATCTAGATACCATTTTAAACAAGTCTGCATCCTGGCATTTTTCTTGATAGAAGTTGTTTTTTAAAGCCTTTTAAAATTCTTGATGTCCAAAGTTCATCCACTTCCTCATTTCTTATGGTAAGGTTGTTTGAATTAACTGAGTCATTTTAATGTGCTGAAGATGGTTCTCTTTGGTAGAGATTACTGGCATTGGTTTTTAGTATTCTTCATGTGACTAGAGATTGGACTATAGAAACGTAAAAGGATGGTTTCTATTCTTCTACAATATAAAATTGTTTCTGCTGGAAACTAACTCTGTCAACAAACATGAATGAAACCTTCAGAGTCAATCCAACAATCAACAAGCATTCATTAAATTCAGAGAAGTGTCAGGCATGATGCTAAGTGCTGGAGATACAAAGAAATGCAAAAATAGGCAATCCCATCAAGAAATTTAGGTAGACAACCTATGTAACTAGGTACATACAAGAAACATAGAGAGTGAATAGAACTTGTTACCTCTGCATGTAAAGGTATCTAGTGTGCATATGCATGTAAAGATATATGTGTATGTATATGTGCATGTAAAGATATATGTATAGATACACATATGTGCCTTTCTATTCCTATTCAGTATGTGTGTATATATTTCTCAGCTATATATTTCTCTCTATACCTTTAGAAAAACTGACCATATATTAGGGCATAAAAACATCACAAACAGATGCAGAAAGTGAGAAATACTAAATGCATTTATTATTAACCACAATGCAATATAATATATTCAATAAAAAAACTATAAAAGAAATTATTAAAATGAATGGAAGAGTAAATAATGCTAAAGAACTGATAGGTCAAAAATAAATAATAGAAATCACTGATAATTTTATTAAAGAGAATTACAATGATGAGAACATACAAAAATTTATATATACAGCCATAATAGTGCTTTGGGGAAAATTTGTATCTCTAAAACTTTTTATCAAAAAGAGACAAAAAATATATAAACAAACTTGGATTGCAATTTAAAAAAACTGTAAGAAACCAATGAATTTTTAAAATTCTAATTAAATACTAAAATAGAAAACCTGAAAATCAAAGAAGAAATTTACACAATTGGACATATTGACTTAATAAACCTTAATAAATTATACTTCATAAATATAGTTTCTTTAAAAAAACCCAACAAGATAATTCATTCCCAAATTTCATTTTTAAAAAAAGAGAAAAAGAAAAACAAATTATTAATATCAATAATGAAAGAGTAGAATTCACACCAAATGAATAAAAGAAATTATTAGAAACCTTTTTGCCTAAGTATAGGTCAATAAAACTGATAATCTAAATGAAATGGATAATTATTTATAAAAACTAAATGTACAGAATGAAAGATTTTTTAAAAATAGAGAACTGAAATCACTCAATCAAGCCATAAATGAGCTCCCAAAAGGGAAAAATATACAGAACCAGCTGTATTTACAAGGGAATTTTATCAAACCTTCTAAGAACACTTTAGGCTTAACACTATTATGCATCGCAGTAGAAAGAGCACTACAATAGCTAGGTGGTGCTGCAGTGGGTAGAGAGCAGGGCCTGGAGTCAGGAAGACTCATCTTCCTGAGTTCAGATCCACCCTCCGATGCTTAACACCTGTGTGACCCTGAGCAAGTCACTTCTTGTGTGTTTCAGTTTCCTCACCTGTAAAAATGAGATGGAGAAGAAAATGGCTAACCATTCCAGTATTTTTTCTGAGAAAACCCTAAATTGGTTCACAAAGAGTCAGACACAGCTGAAACAACTGAATAAGAACAAGCCCTTGGCCTGGAATCAGGAATAATCGAATTCAAATAGGACCTTAGATACGCACTAACTATATAACCCTGGGCAAAGCATTTAAACTATGTGCCTTAGTTTCCTCATCTGTAAAACAGGGATATTGATAGCACCTGCATCAAATGAAGTAATATTTGTAAAATGCTTTACAAACCTCAAAAGGACTATGCAAATGCTAGCTATGGTTATTGTTGTTATTTCATAAAATTTTTGAAAAATAGGAAAAGAAGAATCCTGCCAAAGTCCTTTTATGCTACAAATATAGTTTTACTACCTAAGCTATATAAACTAAAGTATAGACCAGTATCAATAATGAATATTAATGCCAATATTTTAAATGAAACTTTAACAAAGAAACTATGACAAAATCACAAAGATCATACACCATAAATTTGGGAGTGATTCAAAATTAGGAAAACTATCAGTGTAAGAGAAAAAATTAATAATGAAACCAACAAGAATTATATCCTTATGTAAAAATAAATAAAGGGGAAAAAGAAACTTCTGATGAGTTATACCATACATTCCTATTAAAAACACTGGACATTCTAGGAGCAAAGATGATGGAGTGATTGGTAAGTGCTATCTCCCTCCCCTTGTTGGACCTTGATGAGCCAAGAATATCTCCCTGGGAAAAACCCTGGAACAGTGGGAGCAGCAGAAGGGGTAAACTGTCTCTTAGCCCATGAGGCTAGGAAAATTGCTAAGGAGGGTTCTGCTTGCTGTGGATGAAGGGGACAAGTACAGCACCAGAGCTGTCCCAGATAGCACCACCTCAGCAAACCAGGGAGAATAGCCTGGGCCCCAGGGGAGTGAAGCACACATCTGCCAATACCAGGACTCCAAGAGTGCCTCAGCACCTCAGGGGAATCAGAAAGACACTAGTATGGACAGGATCACCAAATGCTGATTTTGCCTATGCTCTAGCTCAGCAGAGGATACCTTCTGTGGCCAGAGCACCCTTCCCCCATACTTAACAAGTTAGGTCCAGGGTAACTCCATGGAAACCCCAAAAGACCTCATCTGGCCTCTCCTTTCTAACACCAGCCAGCTCAGCACCAGGTAAGCTGCAGCATTTTAACTTCCAGCTGAAATAACCAGAGATCACAACACACAAAGCCTCAAGTTATAGGCGTAAGAACTGTGGGACAGAGCTCCATGTGCCCCAAATGCAAAAATCTACTTTAAAAGCCAGGAAAAAATGGTTACTATCATGAGTAAGAAGCAAAGCAGAAAATAAAAGACCATAGAATCTTTCTGTGGGGACAAGGACCAAAGCTCAAATACCAAAGAGGTCAGCATTGAGACTGTACTCCCACATGAAACTTCAAAAGGGAATATGAACTGGTCTGAAGCACAAAGAGCTTTCTTGGAAGAGCTCAGGAAGGATTTTAAAACTCAAATTAGAGAAATAGAAGAAAAACTGACCAAAGACTTTAAAAATATGAAAAAAGAAATAACAGAAGAATTTAAAAGGACAATTGGACAAGTGGAAAAGGAAGTATAAAACCTAACTGGAGAAAATAACACCTTAAAAGAAACAATGAGACAGATGGAAAAGGAGATGCAGAAGTTAACTGAAGAAAACAATTTTATAAAAAATAGAATCGGGCAAGTAGAAGCTAATGAATCTATGAGACATCAAGAATTAGTCAAACAGAACCTAAAGAATGAAAAGATAGAAGAAAATATAAAATACGTAATTGGAAAAACAACTGACCTGGAAAATAGATCCAGGAAAGAAAACTAAGGATTATTGGTCTCTGAGAAAGCCATGATGAAAAAAAAAAACAGCCTGGAAATTTTCATCCAAGAAATCATCAAGGAAAATTGCCCAGAAGTCCTAGACCCAGAGGGTAAAATAGTCCTCAAAAGAATCCACCACTCACCTCCTGAAAAGGACCCCAAATT
This sequence comes from Notamacropus eugenii, assembly GCF_028372415.1. Lineage (NCBI taxonomy): Eukaryota > Metazoa > Chordata > Mammalia > Diprotodontia > Macropodidae > Notamacropus > Notamacropus eugenii. Next base: position 90,831,670 of record NC_092879.1, on the reverse strand, counting down.
AAAAACATCAAGGAATATGGTTGCCAAATTTCAGAACTGTCAAGTGGAGAAAATACTACAGGCAACCAGAAAGAAATAATTCAAATACTGAGGATATACAGTTAGGATCACACAGGACCTGGTAACTTCTACATTAAAAGACTGAAGGAATTTAAATGTGATATTCCATAAGGCAAAGGAGCTGGGACTACAACCAAGGATTAGTTATCCAGCAAAGTTGAGAATAATATTTCATTCAAAGAGATGGACATTCAATGAAATAAGGGATTTCCAGACATTCCTGATGAAAAAGCCAGAACTCAATAGAAAATTCGATCTTCAAACACAGGTCTGAAGAGAGGCATAAAAGGTAAACAGGGTAACAAAAAAACTTGTTACACAATATGGGCAAAGTGTTTGCATCCTCATACAGGATGATGATACTTGTTAATCTTGAGATTTGTATATTCATTATGAAATGTAAGAGGGATATACACAGATAGAGAGAGTGGGTATAAATTAATTGATGTTATGATAACAAATGTGATTTAAGAGTGAAAAGGGATTGGAATGGGATCTGTGAAAAGGAGGAGGCAGAAAAAAATAAATTACATCACAGGAAGAAACACAAAAATATATTACAGGAGAGGGAAAGAGGGGAGGGAGATGAGCATAGTTTGAGAGGTACTCTCATCTGATTGGATTCAAGGAAGGTACAACAAACTCAGTTAAGCATAGAAATACAATTAGCTCTATAGGCAGTAGGAGGGGAAGGAGAAAAGAGAAGGGAGGGGAGGATAAAAGGGGGGGAAGAAGTAGTAAGGGGAAAGGGGATTAAAAGGAAGTGGGGCTGAAAGAAGAGAGGGAAGATTGAGGGAGGCAATGGTCAAAAATTAAAACTGTATTGTGGAGGGGAAGGGAGAAGGGATAATTAAAAGCATAAACAAGGGGAAAGGAGATGGAAGGAAAGACACAAATAGTAATCATAATTGTGAATGTGAATGGGATGAACTCTCACATAAAACAGAGGTGGATAGCAGAATAGATTAAAAACCATAATCCAACAATAGACTGTTTACAAAAAACACATTTGGAACGGGGGCATACTCACAGGGTAAAGGTAAAAGGTTGGAGGCCAATGTTTTGTGCTTCAGCTGATGTAAAAAAGGAGGAGTAGCAATCCTAATGTCAGTCAAAGCAAAAGCAAAAATAGATCTAATCAAAAGATATAAGGAAGGAAACGATATCCTGCTAAAAGGCACCATAGACAATGAAGCAATTTCATTACTAAACATATATGCTCCAAGTGGTATAGCATCCAGATTCTTAAAGGAGAAGTTAAGGGAGTTACAGGAAGAAATAGACAGCAAAACTATACTAGTGGGAGACCTCAACCTCCCCCTCTCTGAACTTGATAAATCTAACCTCACAGTAAACACAAAAGAAGTTAAGGAAGTGAATAGAATTCGGGATAAGGTAGATATGATAGATCTCTGGAGAAATTTGAATGGGGATAGAAAGGAATATACCTTTTTCTCAGTAGAACATGGCACATATATAAAAACTGACCATGTACTAGACCATAGAAGCCTCACAATCCAGTGCAGAAAGGCAGAGATAGTCAATGCATCCTTCTCAGATCATAACACAAAAAAACTTATATGTAATCAAAAGCCATGGAAATATAAACCAAAAACTAATTGGAAACTAAACAATCTAATCCTAAAGAATGAGTGGGTTAAACAACAAATTATAGAAAAAATCAACAACTTCATTCAAGAGAATGACAATAATGAGACAAGCAACTGTATCTTATGGGATACTACAAAAGCAGATCTTAGGGGAAGTTTTATATCTTTGAATGCCTACATGAATAAAATAGAGAAAGAGGAGATCAATGAATTGGGCAGACAGCTGAAAAAGCTTGAAAAAGAACAAATTGAAATCCACAAGTAAATACCAAATTAGAAATACTAAAACCCAAAGAAGAGATTAATAAAATTGAAATTAAGAAAACCATTGAACTAATAAATAAAACTAAGAGTTGATCTTATGAAAAAAACAATAAAACTGATAAATAGTTGGTCAATTTGATTTAAAAAAAGAAAGAAGAAAGTCAAATTACCAATATCAAAAATGAAAAGGATGAACTAACCTCCAATGAGGAGGAAATTAAAACAATAAATAGAAATTACTTTGCCCAACTGTATGCCCATAAATTCAGCAATCTAAATGAGATGAATCATTATTTTAAAAAATATAAATTGCCCAGATTAACAGAAGAGCAAGATGAGTACTTAAATAACCCTATCTCAGAAAAGGAAATTGAACAAGCTATCAATGAACTCCCTAGGAAAAAATCTCCAGGGCCAGATGGATTTACAAGTGAATTCTGTCAAACATTTAGAGAACAGCTAATTCCAGTACTATATGGACTATTTGGGAAAACTTCCAAAGAAGGGGTACTGCTAAATTCTTTTTATGATACAAATATGGTTCTGATACCTAAATCAGGAAGAGCCATAGCAGAGAAAGAAAAGTATAAACCAATGTCTCTAATGAATATAGATGTAAAAATTTTAAATGTTATTAGAAAAAAGAATACAGCAGCTTATCATGAGAATAATACATTATGATCAGGTAGGATTTATACCAGAAATGCAGAGCTGGTTCAATATTCGAAAAATTATTAGCATTATTGATCATATCAACAACAAAACTAACAGAAACCACATGATTATCTCAATGGATGCAGTAAAAGCTTTTGACAAAATACAACACCCACTCTTATTGAAAACACTGAATAGAAATAAATGGAATTTTCCACAAAATAATAAGCAGTATCTACCTAAAACTATCAGCAAGCGTTATATGCAATGGGGATAAGCTAGATGCATTTCCAATGAGATCAGGGGTGAAATAAGGATGTCCATTATCACCACTATTATTCAGCATGATATTAGAAATGCTAGCTGTAGCAATAAGAGAAGAAAAAGAAATTGAAGGAATTAGAACAGGCAAAGAAGAAACTAAGTTTTCACTCTTTGCAGATGATATGATGATATACTTAGAGAATCCCAGAGTATCAAGTAAAAATCTCCATGAAATAATAAACAACTTTGGCAAAGTTGCAGGTTACAAAATAAACCCACATAAATCATCTGCATTTCTGCATATTACTAACAAAGCCCAACAGTTAGAGATAGAAGGAGAAATCCTCTTTCAAGCTACAGTAGACACTGAAAAATATCTGTGAGTTTACCTGGCAAAACAAACCCAGGGACTATATGAACACAGTTACAAAACACTATTTGCACAAATAAAGTCAGATCTAAGGAAGTGTAAAAACTTTAGTTGCTTGTGACAGTTCTACCTAAATTAATTTGCTTGTTCAGTGCCAATACCAATCAAACTATCAGATAATTATTTTCTACAGCTAGAAAACAAAATATCAAAATTCATCTGGAAGAACAAAATTTCCAGAACATCAAGGGAACTAATGAAAAGAAATGTTAGAGAAGGTAGCCTAGCCCTACCAGATCTCAAATTGTATTATAAAGCAGTAATCATCAAAAGCACTTGGTACTAGCTAAGAAACAGAGGGGTAGACCAGTGGAATATACTAGATACTCAAGACACAGTAGTTAATAAATATAGCAATCTACTGTTTGATAAACCCAAGGACCCCCGTTTCTGGGATAAGAACTCACTGTTTGACAAAAATTGCTGGGAAAACTGGATAACAATGTGGCAGAAACTGGACATACACCAATGCCTGACACCATACACAAGAATGAAGTCAAAATAGATACAAGATCTAGGTGTAAAGATTGATACTGTAAATAAATTAGGGGAGGAAGACATAGTGTATTTGTCAGATTTATGGAGAATAGAGAAATTTATGACTCAACAAGATATAGAAACCATTATGCAGTGCAAAATGGACAATTTTGATTATATTAAATTGAAAAGTTTTTCACAAACAATTGTGGTGCAACCAAGATTAGGAGGGAAACTGGGAAAGAATTTTTGCAATTAGTGTCTATGATAAAGGCCTCATTTCCAAAATGTATAGAGAACTGAGTCAAATATTCAAGAATACAGGTCATTCCCCAAGTGATAAGTGGTCAAAGGATGTGAACAGGGAATTTTCAGAGGAAGAAATTAAAGCTATGTATAATCATATGAAAAAATGTTCTAAATCACTGTTGATTAGAGAAATGTAAATCAAAACAACTCTGAGATACCACATCACATCTATCAGATTGCCTAACATCACAAAAGAGGAAGATGATAAATGTTGGAGAAGATGTGTGGAGATTTGGAACACATTCATTTTTGGTGGAGCTGTGAGATTATCTAATCATTATGGAGAGCAATTTGGAACTATGCCCAAAGGGGTACAGAAATGTGCATACCTTTTAACCCAGAAATATTGTTCCTGGGTCTCTATGCCAAAGAGATCATAGAAATGTGAAAGGGTCCCACATGTATATAAATATTTATAGCAGCTCTATTTATGGTGGCCACAAACTGGAAATCAAGGGGATGCCCATCAATTGGGGAATGACTGAACAAGTTGTGGTATATGAATGTAATGGAATACTATTTTCCTATGAGAAATGACGAACAGGAATACTTCAGAGAGGCCTCCAAAGACTTATATGAACTGCTGCTGAGTGAAAGGAGCAGAACCAAGAGAACTTTGTACACATTAACCAACACAGTGCATGAGGAATTTTTCTTGTAGACTTAGTACTTTATTGCAATGCATGGAGTTAAAAAATTTCCAATGGACTTTTGAGGCAAAACACCTTCCATATCCAAAGAAAGAACTGTGGACAGACCATTTTGTTTCGTATTTTGTTGTATTATGTTTTGTTTTATGGTTTCCCTCATTCATTTTAATTCTTCTATGCAACATGCATTTAATAGGAAAAAACACTAGAAAATATAAAAATAACTGTACCTTTCTTTAATATGACAAACGACATGTATCTAAATCCAATAGTTTGCCTTATGTGTGATAGAAATAATTTAGAGGACTTTCAAATAAGATCAGGGGCCCATTATTACCACTGTCAGTTGATATAATGCTCAACATGCTAGGAATAGAAAAAGACAATCAAAAAGGATTTAGAGAATAAGCATAAGCAAGGAGGGAAAAATATGTCTTTTTGCAGATGGTATGATTATTTACTTAGAAAATCCTGGAGAATCAAATGATATTAATTGAAGCTATACCTTCAGTAAAGTTTCAGATTGTAAGATAAATCCACACAAATCATTCTCTGTATTACTAACAGAACTCAGCAGGAAAACATAGATAGATTTTTCCATTTAGAATAATTGGAGAAGTGTAAAATGCTTGTGAGTCTACCAGCTTAGATAGACATAAGAACTATATTACTAAATTTATAAAACATTCTTTCCAAAAAAAAAGGCAGATCTAAATAAGTAGAGAAACATTAATTATTCATGGGTAGTCTGAGCCCATATGTTGTTTGTCCTTCATTTTAGAAGGGGGTCAGTGACATCCAGGATGATATGTAAATGTGCACCATGAATTAGATCTAAGTAGGGCAGACTTGCACAAGTCATCATCCTCATTTTCCCTGTCTGAGTCATTGAAGTCCAGTGGCAAGACAAAGGTCAGAGTGACTGGTGATGAACTGGGAAGCAGGGGATGGCTTTGGCATCTTCAGTATCTGATTAAGTTCTGAGTGCTCCACAGTGCCTGGTCCATCTACCTTTATGACCATTTCAACGAATTGTTCTCATTCACCCATTCTACCAGGGAAAGTCTTCACATGCTTGGGGTTGACGTCCCCTTAATTCATCAACAGGTTTGAGGCCTGGGGGTTACCCTCCACCTGTTTTAGCCCACCTGCTAAGAAAAACTGTTTCATGGTAAGGCAAGCAATGTATTTTCTCTCTTTCTCTTTTAATTTACTTAGAACAAGGGTGGGGAACCAGCAATTTCGAGGCCACATGTGGCCTTATATTTCCTCAAGTGTGGTCCTTTGCATGAATACAAACTTCAAAGAATAAATCCCCTAAATAAAAGGATTTGTTCTGTAAAAATTGGATTCAGTCAAAAGGCCACACCCAAGGACTTAGAATGCCATAATGTGACCTTGAGACCACTGGTTCCCCACCTCTGTTCTAAGTAAATTAATAGAGAAAGGAAGAAATTACTTTGTTTCCTCTACCATGAAACAATTTGAAACCATATCTTCTTTGCCATCCTGTGTAGCTGTCATTCATGTCCTCTTCTTAACTTCTCCATTGTAATCCTGCCTAATTGTACAGAGACCTTCCTAGCATTCTTTTACCATTGTATGGTTGCCAGTATAGCACATGAGCTGTGTTGCTTATTCCATGACCAAGGACCAATGCCCCTCTCATTATTTTCATGTATTTCTCTTTTAATGTCCTCTCTCCTGCATAAATTCCTCATGTGGAAGTATTGCAGTATGTTTCCTTCCCATTACCCTTTGAGTGATCTTTGACTTCCTTTCTTTGGAGATGGTATCATCCTATACAAATTTCTAGAAAATTATGGAAAAAGATGGGTCTTTGTTTCAATGAGAAAGTTGGGGGTGTCATTAAAGCACTACACATGCCATTTCTGAGGCAGTCCAGTTCTCTGTTTATTTTATTGATTTCTGAGCTTCATGGTTGTCCCACAGATTAAATCAGTACATAAGTTCCATGGGTTGTCTGTCCATCCAATTGTATACCACTGGGTCTGGCATTCTTTATCCACTTGCATTTTCCTTTATTGTTGTCATTGTTCTTTTGAGAGAGGATTATAGACTTATTCAGGAAGTTCTGGATCATGAGCTTGAGATGAGCAGAAACATTATTTTAGGGTTTCTCCCACAGTTCAGTACGATATGTTTTACAAACAGGCATATACCTTCAGATATATGTCGTTTTCCTTATGAATCCGAACTCTTTTTTCCCTTAATTTATATTTAATCAAATGATTATTGAATCCTATATTTATGTTACATCTTTTAAGGAACCATGTATGATTTTGATATATGATAGATAACATTGGAAGACCCTTGTTCCAAGAGAGTTTTTCAAGCAGTGATTTGCTTTACAAGGTCAAATGCTATTTTGTAGTCAACAAACAATATTCCCATTTCAAAAATCTACAACTTCTAAACCAGTTTTGTTATTGTAAAGATGTGACATTCCCATTATTATTTTCATAAAAGATGCCCTCAGTCAAAATTCTATGTATATGAGGAATTACATTAGTTGGGGATAGGTAGCAGTAATGAACTTGAATTCTTAAAAAACACATAACATGATTTGAGTTATGATTTGATTTCTCTGTACAGAGAATAGTCATTTAGTTCAATGACAGGATCTTACATTCTCTTAAGGAGGAAACTCAGCATAACACAAATTCCTAAAATTCTGTCCTTGGGACTGAGCTCTCTCCAATGAAGAACTCTCCCTTTAAGATACTGGCGGGGACTCTCAACAAATTTTGGAGCAGCAGAAGTGGAGAACAACAGAATGGAGGAAATTTCCAGCCCAGGGTGACCTGAAAGGCCCACAGGAAATGTCTGTTGCACCTGACATGGAGCAGAGCCCAGCCCAGCCTTGGCCCTGCTGCGGCATGGCTCTGGGAGGAGGACACCTCAGGAGTGGAATCCCCAGTCACAGTAGCAGCAGGTTCGCAGATCCCTCAACCTACAGGCGCCAAAGGTCAGTGACAGGGTTTTTTCAGCTGTCCTGGAAGGGAGAAGGGCCTTCCTATAGCTCTGACCTTAGTCAGCTGCCACAGAGGCCACATCAGGCAAGTATCAGCAGTTCCCAAGGCAGCCTCTACAGCAGCCCGCATCCATTGTTAGATCGTAAAACCCTGGGGGCACGGAGGAGCTGATTATTACCTCAGCCCTTTGTAGAGGCCCTGAGGGAGCTGATCTTTATTTCACACTAAATGGCGGCCAGGCCCATGCAGCTTATCTGAAAATAAGCCCCCAGTGCTGGCTTGGTGGAGGCCAGGTGCCTGTGGAAAGGAAAGTGCTAAGATTCTGGGCACAAAAATCTCTCCATGCTCCCAGTCCAGTATAAACGCTTGATTATGCCACCTTGGAGGAACTGAGATCTTAAAGATTCCCAGAGTATACCCTACTCTTGAAAAAGGACCCAAAAGTCAAGTAACTGGTTGGGAAAATGCCCAAAAAAGGGAAAAAAATAAGACTACAGAAGGTTACTTTCTTGGTGAACAGATATCTTCTCCCATCCTTTCAGATGAGGAAGAACAATGCTTACCATCAGGGAAAGACATAAAAGTCAAGGCTTCTGTATCACAAACATACAAAATAAATATTCAATGGGCTCAGGTCATGGAAAAGCTCAAAAAGGATTTTGAAAATCAACTAAGAGAGGTGGAGGAAAAATTGGGAAGAGAAATGAGAGAGATGCAAGAAAAGCATGAAAAGCAGGTCAACACCTTGCTAAAGGAGACCCCCAAAAAATGCTGAAGAAATTAACACCTTTCAAAACAGGTTAACTCAATTGGCAAAAGAAGTTCAAAAAGCCGATGAGGAGAAGAATGCTTTAAAAAGCAGAATTAGCCAAATGGAAAAGGAGGTTCAAAAGCTCACTGAAGAAAATAGTTCTTTAAAAATTAGAATGGAACAGATGGAGGGTAATGACTTTATGGGAAACCAAGAAATCACAAAACAAAACCAAAAGAATGAAAAAATGGAAGATAATGTGAAATATCTCATTGGAAAAACAACTGACCTAGAAAATAGACCCAGGAGACATAATTTAAAAATGATGGGACTACCTGAAAGCCATGATCAAAAAAAGAGCCTAGACATCATCTTTCATGAAATTATAAAGGAAAACTGCCCTGATATTCTAGAACCGGGGTGGGGGGGGGGGGGGAAGGAATATTGAAAGAATTCACCTATCACCTCCTGAAGGAGATCCAAAAAGAGAAACCCTAGGAACATTGTGGCCAAATTCCAGAGTTCCCAGGTCAAGGAGAAAATATTGCAACAGCCAGAAAGAAACAATTCAAGTATTGTGGAAATACAATCAGGATAACACAAGATCTAGAAGCTTCTACATTAAGGGATCAAAGGGCATGGAATATGATATTCCAGAAGTCAAAGGAACTAGGACTAAAACCAAGAATCACCTACCCAGCAAAACTGAGTATAATACTTCAGGGGAAAAAATGGTCTTTCAATGAAATAGAGGACTTTCAAGCATTCTTGATGAAAAGACCAGAGCTGAAAAGAAAATTTGACTTTCAAACACAAGAATGAAGAGAAGCATGAAAAGGTAAACAGCAAGGAGAAATCATAAGGGACTTACCAAAGTTGACCTATTTACATTCCTACACAGAAAGACAATATTTGTAACTCTTGAAACTTTTCAGTATCTGGGTAGTGGGTGGGATTACACACACACACACACACACACACACACACACACACAGAGACAGAGAGCACAAGGTCAATTGAATAGGATGGGATCATATCTTAAGTAAATGAAATTAAGGGGTGAGAGGGAAATATATTGGGAGGATAAAGGGAGAAATGAAATGGGGCAAATTATCTCTCATAAAAGAGGCAAGTAAAAGACTTTTCAGTGGAGGGAAAAAGGGGGGAGGTGAGAGAAAAAACATGATGCTTCCTCTCATAACATTTGAGTAAAGGCAGGAATAAAATGCACACTCATTTTGGTATGAAAACCTGTCTTACAATACAGGAAAGTGGGGGAGAAGGGGATAAGCAGGGTGGGGGGATGATGGAAGGGAGAGCAGTGGGAGGAGGGAGCAATTAGAAGTCAACACTCTTGGGGAGAGATAAGATCAAAAGAGAGAATAGAAGCAATGGGGGGCAGGATAGGATGGAGGGAAATATAGTTAGTCTTACACAACAGAACTATTACGGAAGTCATTTTCAAAACTACACAGATATGGCCTGTGTTGAATTGCTTGCTTCCCAAAGGGAATGGGTGGGGAGGAAGGGATGAAGAGAAGTTGGAACTCAAAGTTTTTGGAACAACTGTTGAGATTGTTCTTGCAACTAGAAAACAAGAAATACAGGCAATGGGGTATAGAAAGTTATCTTGCCCTACAGGACAATAGAGAAGGTGGGGATAAGGGAAGGGAGGGATGTTAGAAGGGAGGACATATTGGTGATAGGGGTAATTAGAATGCTTGGCCTTTTGGGGTGGGGGGAGGGCAGAAATGGGGAGAAAATTTGGAACCCACAATTTTGTCGAAATGAATGTTTAAAACTTAAATAAATAAATTTAAATACAAAAAAATGGTACTGACGGGGATCATTTCCTTGTCAGAGAGAGAAAATAAGGTTTTTCGACACTGCAATGACAGTAGCTCTTTGCAATTTTTTTTTTACTTAAAAATCATGTACCAACCATTTTTTGCCAAAAAATATATATATTTGAAGTTCATATTCAATTTCTTGTAGGAAGCAGTCCCAAACAAAAACCATAAACCTGTGAGGTCACACTCCATTAAAGATGCAAATTACAGGTTCCACATCAAAACAATGAAGTTCTACTGGTCCATTTACAACATCACAGATTGTTAATCAGGCTGAAATGTCAGCCTGGGCTGCTTTGTTCTAGAGGATCAAACAGAGGAAACTTGCTTTGGGAGAAAGTCAAGCTAGAAACAACTAGAGTGAGAAATAAATTAATTACACTTTTTCTGTAAACCATAGTAGAGTTTGTCTTGATGTCTGTGGTCTTTGTAAAATTTTGCTCTATTTAATACTGGAAGATCAGTTCTTTTAATTTTTTGCATATTAAGCTATTCAAATGCTTACCTGTAATTATTACCTAATTTATAATGATTATAATTATATTGTATTTTATGTGATATATTTTGCAATTAGATAATATAATTATATATATATATTTATAAATAATACTTTGATATTAATAAATGCTCAATTTTAGTAGAACTTAGTGAATTTATTAGTATTAGTATTAAAAATTTTTTTCTTCATTATTGCTTCAATAGCTTTTCCTCTTGTGTAAATCCTGGTACCTGATGAATTTTGGTTATTCCTGTCACTTCTTGAATCTACTTTGGGGGCTCCTTTCTATTTCTTCCAAGGAAACTGGGGAGATCCAAGTGCAGTTGTTCCCCTTCCCCCATTTATCCTATTTGGACAAATTTCCTGAGAATCTGATTGAGAGAGAATTGCATCTGAGATCAAGGCTGTTTCTGAATGTGCTTTATTGCTTGAAGAATTCAGAGGTCCATTTTTCACCCAACCTCAGTGCCTTCCAGTACTGCTGCCCAATCTCCCAGGTCAAGGCTGTATTCTCCAACAATAATTTCCTATATATCCATCCCTATATATCTATAGTCAGTTCTATCAGGGTAATTGTGTTCCTGTCCTTTCTTTCATCTCTTGTTGCTGATTAAAAAAAAGATCTTTTTTTATGTGCTTAGAATTCACTGGAGAGAAGAAAAACTGGCCTGTGGGCAATTGTTGGAAAGAGTGAAAATCCTTGAGGAAGGATGGTAACAAAACTTTAAAGTTCTGGAAAATTTAGCTTCCATTGATCAAACCAATTAGAGATGTAACTCTAGGGGGGCACACTGATTCAAAGGCATAAGATGGCAAGATTATTTCATGCTTAGAGATTAAAAACAGTGCATCTCAAATGGTCATTATTCTAATTAAAGATCCTGACAAGATCCTTGAAGTTGTTTGGTAGTGGCAGCAGGAAAAGTAGACCCTGTGTGGCTCTAGTGGGATCTAGCTCTGAAGTGTCAGTCTTGATTGGAAAGTTCAAGTTTATGATATTATTTTATAAAATTATGATATTATGATATTGCTTCTAGGCAGGGACTGAGCCTGTACCAGCAGGTGGCAATGAAACATACGAGAGCACCAAATTCCTGCTGGAAATGATTTTCTGACTGATATCACATAGCCAAGATATGTTGTGGTGCACAATATGTATGTCTATCTATCTGCATCTATCTATCCTTAGGTTGTTTAGTTGACTTGAGCAGTGAGAATCTGAAGTCCCACGTAATTATTCTTACTGAGCTACAGAATTTTAGGATGTGTGATTAAACTCACTCTACTCTACTAGAGAGTAGATTGTTGGTAGAGAACTCAGCAGAGAAATTCTACTAGAACAAAACAAACCTGAGGGCCTAGGAGCTGAGTACAGGTAGAGTGTTTCATCAGAAGACAAATTCAGATTTTCTTTAGTGATCGATATTGATATCGATCTGCCTTCCTTATCCTCTCTTCGCATTCCAGTTCATATACTCAATGTCCAGTCCCCTTCCTTGTTCAACAAATTTCACTGGGGTGCCTTTCATCTCCAGGATCATTAAATATTATAAATCATTTTGCAAGTCAAAGCTCTTTAAAACCTCTGCCTTCCCATACTTTCCATTCTTGACTCTGTGATCCCCATGACAAACTTTTTTCTCTTTTTCTTCCACAAGATACATCAGACTGACTCTGGGCATTTTTGCTGATTGTCTTCCATGTCAGGAGTCCTCCTTCCATCTCTGCTTCCTGGCTTCTTCTGTAATGTTCTTCAGTTATCTCAGTTAAAATTCTAATTTCTACAATAAGCATTTCTTTTTAAAAAATATATAATTCATTTATTTATCAGTTCTCAACATTCACTTCCATAAGAATTTGAATTCAGAAATTTCTCCCCATCTCTCCCCACCCCCTACCCCAGGACAGCATGCACCCCATCCACCCCTTCCTCCAATCTGTTCTCCTTTCTATTACCCCCCTTCTTCCATCCTCCTCTCCTCTTTTTTTCCTGTAGGGCAAAATAGATTTCAATACTGCTATACATCTTATTTTCCAGTTGCATGCAAAAAAATTTTTTAACAATCATTATTAAAGCTTTGAGCTCCATATTCTCTCTCTTTTTCCCTCCCCACCCACCCTCACTGACAAAACAAGCAATTCGCTTTAGGTCATACATGTGTAGCCATGCAAAACACTTCCACAATAATTATATTGCAAAAGACTAGCCATATTTCCCTCTGTCCTATCCTGCCCTCCATTTATTCCGTTCTCCTTTGACCTGTCCTCCCACAATAATGTTTGCTTCTGATTATCTCTTTCCCCAAATTACTCTCCCTTCTGTTATCTTCCCTTTCCTATCCCCTTCACTTTTGCCTTCCTGCAAGGTAAAATAGATTGCCATATCCAATTGGGTGTATGTTATTCCCTCCTTAAGCCAAATCCCATGAGAGTAGGCTCACTTATTTCCTTTCATGTCCCATGTCTTCCCCTCCATTGCAAAAGTTCTTTCTTGCTTCTTTTATGTGAGGTGACTTGCTACATTCTACCTCTTCCTTTCTCTTATGCCTAGAACATTCCATTCAACAGTAATTTTTATTTTTAGGTATTCTCCCTTTATATTTAGCTCACCCTGTGCCTTCTATGAATATATATATGTATGTATGTATGTATGTATATACCCATGTACATATACATACCTACACATATATAATGTACCCATAGATACCCATACACACATACATATATTTTATATATACATCTATCTACATATATACACATATATGTGTGTGTATATACATATATAAGTGTATGTATGTGTATATATATATTTCCTCTAACTGCAGTAATACTGAAAAAGGTCTCATGAGTTACAAATAATGTTTTTCCATGTAGGAATGTAAACAGTTCAACTTTAATGAGTTCCTTAAGGCTTCTCTTTCTGGATTACCTTTTCATGTTTCTCTCAATTTTTTTATTTGAAAGTCAAAATTTTCTATTCAGCTCTGGTGTTTTCAACAAGAATGCTTGGAAGTCCTCTATTTCATTAAAAATTCCATTTTTCCCCTGAAGTATTATACTCAGTTTTGCTGGGTAGGTGATTCTTGGTTTTAATCCTATCTCCTTTGACATCTGGAATATCATATTCCAAGACCTTAGATCCCTTAATGTAGAAGCTGCTGAATCCTGTGTTATCCTGATAGTATTTGCACAATAATGGAGTTTTTTCTTTCTGGCTGCTTATAATATTTTTTCCTTGACCTAGGAACTCTGGAATTTGGCTACAATATTCCTGGGAGTTTTCATTTTGGGATCTCTTTCAGGAGGTGATTGTTGAATTCTTTCCATTTTTACTCTACCCTATGGTTCTAGAATATCAGGGCAATTTTCCTTGATAATTTCTTGGAAGATGATGTCTAAGCTCTTTTTTTGATCATGATTTCAGGTAAACTAATACTTTTTTAATTATCTCCCCTAGATCTGTTTTCCAGGTCAGTTGTTTTTCCAATGAGATATTTCACATTATCTTCTATTTTTTCATCCTTTTGATTTTGTTTTATAATTTCATGGTTAGGCAGCTAGGTGGTGCAGTATATAGAGCAACAATGGAGGAGTCAGAAGGACCTGGGTTCAAATCTCACTTCAGACACTTGACACTCATTAGCTGTGTGACCTTGGGCAAGTCACTTAACCCCAGTTGCCTCATGGTGGATCATCTCCAGTAATCCTGATGAATATCTGGCCACTAGATTCAGATGGCTCTGGAGGAGAAGTGAGGCTGGTGACCTGCACAGCCCTCCCTCACTCAAAACAAAGTCAAGTGCAAGTCATGTCATTATTTCTGTGATGGCATGGCATTTTATGGCAACAAAGGACAAACACACATAATTTCATGGTTTCTCAAAAACTCATTAGCTTCCATCTGCTGCATTCTAATTTTTAAAGAACTATTTTCTTTTTATTTTTGATGTGGTATCAGATTTTTCTGGGGCAATTTCATGTTTACAGTAGAGGCTGTGTTCTGAAGGGCCTAAGCATCATGGCCCTTGTGGTGAGGAGCAAGGCAAAGATGTCCATCTCCTCCAGGCAAAGTGGCTGATGGACTAAAGACTGCATTCGATATTGCAAACCATCATACCACCATATTGACTATACCTACTTTCTAGCAGAGTGAGAATGAAGTAGGTGAGGCCATCCAAGAGAAGATCAAGGTGAATACTGTCCAATGGGAAGACCTCTTCACTGTTTTCAAGCTTTGTACACATATCATGAGAAAAGCTTGGTTATGTCAGGCTTGCAAAAAAAAAAACTCTGAGTGACTTGAAGCTGGATTACTTGAACTTCTATCCTTGTTCATTGCCCTACAGGATTTAAGACTGGGAAAGTTCTTCTCCCCACTGGATGTCAAAGGCAGTGTGATTCACAGTAGCACAAACTTTTTGGGTACATGGATTACCATGGAAGAATAGTGGATACAGGACTAGTGAAAGTCATTGGAGTCTCCAACTTCAACCACCTCCAGATTGAGATCTTGACCAAGCCAGGGCTGAAGCACAAACTGGCAGTTAACCAGATCAAGTGCTATCCATATCTCACCCAGGAGAAGTTGACCAAATATTGAGAGTCCAAAGGAATAACAGACTACAAACTCCTTGTTTCTCCAGATTGGCCATGGACCACAGCCAGAGGACCCTTCTTTTCTTGAATGACCTCAGCATCCAGGCTATTGTAACAAAGCACTAAAGTCACAGCAGAGATTCTGATCAGGTTCCACATCCAGAGAAAAGTAGTTGGAATCCCCAAGTCAGTCACCCTATCGTGGATTGTTGAGAGCTTTAAAGTGTGTGCTTTTGAGCTGACTGATGGAGGAGAAATTAGATATGCTCAGCTTTATCCTGTACCTTAGTCAGTGCTGCTTCTCAGAAAGATTAGTTCCATGCCCAATTTTGTAATCCTGAGTAGCCATTGACCAGTGTCCAGATGACATTTTTCTGCTACTTTCAGCTGTGCTGACACTTGTGCTGACAGGAATGTATCCCTTCTTCTGCATTGCACTGGTCAACCCTGGCCTTTGCTTGAAAGAACTAGATCAACCACTGAATGTCCCCATCAGATCTCAAGCTTGGTTGAGTAACTTCATGGTTTTCTGAACCTCCTTCCTTCCCAGCTAGGAGAACTACAGAATTTTACCCCCTGTAATGGGGATCTTTTAAACAAGGGCCCTGTAAACAAGAAAGGAAGTGGTTTTCTTTCTTTTAGTAACAAGTAGATTTCATCTGATTAAAATTATAAACTATTTCTTGCTTTAAATTTTAAAAAAAGTATCTTTCATATAAAAAAGTGTTTTTCTTGAAAGAGATCATGTTCTCAAAGGAAGAGGTGGTTAATAATGACTACTATTATTATTCTGGGTCGTGCCTGAAAGTCATGCATTGGTGTGACATTTTTTCCAGGGAATACAGAATATTGAGAGAGAGAGGAAGGTATCATATACATATGGAACTGATTAATTTCTAAACAGAAGCAAGGCTTATATATTATAAGGTTGTAACCTAAGAACAATTGTTGTTTGGCAAATATATCATGTTGTTCCCCATTTTGCTTTAGTGAGCAGTTGTAGAGCCAACATTCGGGGATGAATTAAAATTAGCTGATCTTCAGATGACATCACATAGGCCCCCATTGTCTTTATTTCCATTCAAAATATTACATAGAATGTATATAGATATTTGAGACCTATCTCTCCCAAGACAGAGAACTACAAATTTAATGAATAACCACAAGATTTTGCTTTTCACAGAAATAAAGACAGGCCTACAAAATTGGAGCAATATTTTTGTTCATGATTTGTATCTGCTAATATAAAATGTTACTATAACTTAATTTGAATTAATTTTTTAAATTAATTATTCCTTAAGAACAATAAAGCAATAATATAACAAATTCATGTGAAGAAACAAGTCAAAAATTTCAAGAGAAATAATGAAAAAATGTGAAAGAAAGGGTCCTTTAGGACTATCATCATATAATCCGACAAAGACTGCTTTGGTCATTTTGGCACATTAAGAAAAAGAAAGAGGTAGAGAAAAGGTTAGGTGCACAATATATAGAAGCAAATAATAAGGTTTTTAAAATTTATTTGTTTTCAGTTTTCAACATTCACTTCAACAAAATTTTGAACTTCAAATTTTCTCCCCATCTCTTGTCTTTCCCCCCACCCCAGGACAGCATGTATTCTGATTATTATCCTTTCCTCCAATCTGCCCTTCACTTCTATCACCTACCCCCATTAATCCTCTTCCCTTCTATTTTCCTGTAGGGCAAAATAGATTTCTATGCCTATATTATCTTTTTTCCTAGTTGCATGTAAAAACAATTTTTGACATTCATTTTTAAAGTTTTGAGTTCCATATTCTGTCCCTTCAACCCTCCCCATCCAACTTCATTGAGAAGGCAAGCACTTTGACACTTATACATGTGTAATCATGCAAAACAATTCCATAACACTCGTGTTGTGAAAGATAAGTTATATTTCCCTCTGTCCTGTCCCTCTGCCAAAGTGCTTGCTCCAGATTAACCCTTCCCCCAATCTGTCATTCCTTCTATATCGCCCCCCTACCCCGCCCAAGGTCCCCTTCCCCTCTGCTTTCCTTTAGGGCAAGATGAACTTCCATATCCAATTGAATGTGTACGTTATTCCCTTCTGAAGCCAAATCCTATGAAAGGAAGGTTATTCCCTCTCATATTTCCCTTCTTCCCCTCCATTGTAAAAGCTCTTTCTTGTCTTTTTTATGTGAGATGATTTACTCTACTTCTCCCTCTCTCTTTCTCCTGGTACATTCCTCTCAACACTTAATTCTCTTTCTTAGATATCTTCCATCATATTCAGGTCACCCTTTGTGGCCTCACTCTTTCTGGGATAAACACACACACACACACACACACACACACACACACACACACACACACACATATATATATACACACACATATATCACACACACACTCATATTCCCTCCAACTATCATAATACTGAGAAAGTTCTCATGAGTCGCAATTATCATCTTTCAATGTAGGAATGCAAACATTTCAACTTTTTATTTTAATTAATTTATTTAACTTCTAACATTGATGTTCACAAAATTTTGGGTTCTAAATTTTCTCCCCATTTCTGCCCTCCTCCCACCCCAAAAGGCCAAGCATTCTAATTACCCCTATCGCCAATATGTCCTCCCTTCTAACATCCCTCCCTTCCGTTATGCCCACCTTCTCTATTGTCCTGTAGGGCAAGATAACTTTCTATACCCCATTGCCTGTATTTCTTATTTACTAGTTGTATGCAAGAACAATACTCAACAGTTGTTCCTAAAACTTTGAGTTCCAACTTCTCTTCATCGCTTCCTCCCCACCCATTCCCTTTGGAAGGCAAGCAATTCAATATAGGCCATATCTGTGTAGTTTGGCAAATGACTTCCATAATAGTCATGTTGTGTAAGGCTAACTATATTTCCCTCCATCCTATCCTGCCCCAAATTATTTCTATTCTCTCTTTTAATCCTATCTCTCCCCAAGAGTGTTGACTTCTAATTCCTCCCTCCTCCCACTACTCTCCCTTCCATCATCCCCCCACCCTGCTTATCCCCTTCTTCCCCATTTTACTGTATTGTAAGATAGGTTTTCATACCAAAATGAGTGTGCATTTTATTCCTTCCTTAACCAAAATGGGATGAGAGTAAACATCATGTTTTTCTCTCACCTCCCCCCTTTTTCCCTCCACTGAAACATCTTTTACTTGCCTCTTTTATGAGAGATAATTTGCCCCATTCCATTTCTCCCTTTCTCCTCCCAATATATTTCTCTCACACCACTTAATTTCATTTTTGAAGATATGATCCCATCCTATTCAATTCACTCTATGCTTTCTGTGTGTGCGTGCGTGCGTGTGTGTGTGTGTGTGTGTGTAATCCCACCCACTACCCAGATACTGAAAAGTTTCAAGAGTTACAAATATTGCCTTTCCATGTAGGAATGTAAACAGTTCAACTTTAGTAAGTCCCTTATGACTTCTCTTTGCTGTTTACCTTTTCATGCTTCTCTTCATTCTTGTGTTTGAAAGTCAAATTTTCTTTTCAGCTCTGGTCTTTTCATCAACAATGCTTGAAAGTCCTCTATTTCGTTGAAAGACCATGTTTCCCCTGAAGTATTATACTCAGTTTTGCTGGGTAGGTGATTCTTGGTTTTAGTTCTAGTTCCCTTGACTTCTGGGATATTCTATTCCACACCCTATGATCCCTGAATGTAGAAGCTGCTAGATCTTGTGTTATCCTGATTGTATTCCCACTATACTTGAATTGTTTCTTTCTAGCTGCTTGCAATATTTTCTCCTTGACCAGGGAACTCTG
Source organism: Notamacropus eugenii (assembly GCF_028372415.1). Taxonomy (NCBI): domain Eukaryota; kingdom Metazoa; phylum Chordata; class Mammalia; order Diprotodontia; family Macropodidae; genus Notamacropus; species Notamacropus eugenii. The sequence goes on along the minus strand of NC_092879.1, from coordinate 90,812,475 downwards.
GCATTTGGCCACAATGTTCCTAGGAGTTTCTCCTTTTGGATCTCTTCCAGGACGTGATCAGTGGAGTGGAGATGGGAATAGCATCGACCTTATATGGTTATTCTGAGGATCAAATGAGATAATAATGAGCAACACTGAGGACACGCCTTTTAAGGACAAGAAAAGGCCCCTCATGCCCATATTAGGTAACACTGCCTCCTATGTGAGGCTACCAGGCAAGGGCCTCTTGTGATGTCAAGGCCTCTTGTGATGTCATGGCTTGGTGAGTCATCAGAGATATTGTTGGGTCACCTGGCCTAGAGGGTATAAATTGAGGGCCGCGGCCCACAGGAGACCAAAGCCTGGGCTCAGGTGAGAAACCCCACTGGCTGAGGCAACTTCTCTCAGGCTTCAGGAGGAGAGTGAACTCATCATGTGGGCTCAAGGGGAGCCCTTACGAGGCGATCCTATGGTGTATTGTGTCCCAGAGACTGATCCTGCAGCTTCTACCTCAATTTTCTCTGTCCTCTCTCTAAGTGATCCTGTGGGAGAACACTCAGGGTCTTCGCCAGCATCTAGAAGAATACCAGACATGAAAGGAATCCCGGTGCCCCATCATCGAAATGCCACGTCTGCTGTCTATGGCTTCCAGGAGTTGGGCACAGTTGGCCTAAGGAGCCTCTCTTGCACAAGTTTCCTGGTAGCACCAGGAAATGAAGAGTCCAGTGTCAGCTATTTAGGGACACTGGAATACCTCTGAATATTGAATTTCAGAACAGCAGGGCATGGAAGAGCTCTAGTTTGTACTCCTGCTATAGAGAGAAGAGATGCGGGTCTGCTTTATTTAGACCATAAAATAAAACAATTAAGTGTGAAATAGCTCCGCTTCTGTGTTGACTGGGTCACAGGGAAAGGGGCTCTGTAGAAATCAAGGGTACAATAATGATAAAGGTCAATCTCCATGGGATAATGTTTTAAAAATCTCTTTCTCTTTAAATGCACCTTGAGGTCATGCCCACAAAGGTGTGAGAAAATCACCTGTTTTGTCTTTAGAGCCCATAAATGGTCAGTTCCAGTCCTCCTCTTGTCCCAGAAGGCCTTTCTCCGTTACATAATAGTGACGTCTTTCTATGTGCAGCTATATTCTGTATACAGGTGAACTCATTCTTACCACTGAGGTTGTATGTAAGGTTATTGTGAATGGCCCCACATGTTATTTATCTGAAGGGAAGGAGGTTAAATTCCTCCAAAGATGGTGCAAGTTAAATCTATTCACATGGGCCTATATATGTTATGTAGTTCCTCCTATATTGTATAGAACAAGACAGTGATGACGAATGACTGTTGAGAAGTCAAGCGTGGTAATTAATGTGGCTGGGCTCTCAACAGTGATATCCTTAATAACACAAAAATTCTGATGGAAGAGAAGAGGGTTAGTAAAATATAAGCAGAGATGTCAACCTCATTGAAGTTACTGATGCTGTCAGAACCAGATTCAAATGTAATTGGGAATTGTTCGAACAAAATAAGTAAAGATACTGCATAACAATTTGATAGTGTTAATTTGTAGCTTTTTTATATCAGTGTTGTCTTTAGGAGCTTGTTTCTGTTGTATTGGATCTTGTTTTGGACGTCGTCTATTCTCTGAGAAGTCTTTCCCCGATGAGATTCTCCGCTTATTCAGGTATTTAATAGTAGAAGTTCTTATCTCTAGCCCTTTCTTTGATTTCTCTGGGTATACAAATATATCTCAGTTGATACTTTTATTGCTGGATCATACTGACCAAAGTCACGAAAATTATTTTATTTACTCCCTTGTTTGTTATTTCAGTAAGTCAGAAATCCATGTGATACTTAAGTTAAATGCTAATAGATTTTGCATTGTCTAACCGGAGTTATTCTGCCAGATTATTATTCAGTTTTCCCAAGTTATTTTTGTGGAATCCTTACTGTTTGTGTGAGTTGGAGAGCGCCTCATTGAACGTACTAGTGTAGTGTTTGTTTACTTCCATATCGTTGTATACCTAGTCTGTTCTCTTCCTCTCTTTTTTTAAATGTTTATTTTAAGAGGTATAAATTAAGTAGAGCCAAATACTTCATAATCAAATATTTTCTCCAGTTGTTTAGGTCTGGCTTATTTTTATGAAGAGCAAACTTTTATGATTTTTGTTCAATATAATTAAATACAATTCTTATATCAAGAGATATAAGCATACACACACTATACCACATTCTTTGAAGGTCTTCATTTTTTTCAATTCTTTTTTTATTTTAAGTTTTCAGCATTCATTTCTACAAAATTTTGAGTTGCAAATTTCCTCCCCATCTCTCCCCTCACCCCCAAAAATGCCGTATATTTTGATTGCCCCCTTCCACCAATGTGCCCTTCCTTCTAACATCCCTCCCTTCCCTTATCCCAATCTTCTCTCTTGTCCTGTAGGGCAAGATAAATTTTTATGCCCCATTACCTGTATTTCTTATTTGCCAGTTGTACGCAAAAACAATTCTCAACATTTCTTCCTAAAACTTTGGATTCCATCATCTCTTCTTCCCTCCCTCCCCACCCATCCTGATGTAGAAGGCAAGCAATTCAATATAGGCTGAATATGTGTAGGCAAATGACTTCTAAAACAGTCATGTTGTATAAGACTAACTATATTTCCCTCCACCCTACCCTGCCCCCATTTCTTCTATTCTTTTTTGACCTTGTCCCTCCCCAAGAGTGTTTACTTCTAATTTCTCCCTCCTCCCATTTGCCCTCCCTTCCATCATCCCCCCCACCCTGCTTATCTCCTTCTCCCTTACTTTCCTATAGTGTATGATAGATTTTCATACCAAATTGAATGTGCATATTATTTATTCCTTGATCCAAATGTGATGAGAGTAAGTTTCATTTTTTCCTGCTCACCTTCCCCCTTTTCCCCTCCATTGAAAAAGCTTTTGTTTGCCTCTTTTATGAGAAATAATTTGCCCCATTCCATTTCTCCCTTTCTCCTCCCAATATATTTCTCTCACACCACTTAATTTCATTTTTGAAGATATGATCCCATCCTATTCAATTCACTCTATGCTTTCTGTGTGTGTGTGCATGTGTGTGTATGTGTGTGTGTGTGTGAGTGTGTAATCCCACCCACTACCCAGATACTGAAAAGTTTCAAGAGTTACAAATATTGCCTTTCCATGTAGGAATGTTAACAGTTCAACTTTAGTAAGTCCCTTATGACTTCTCTTTGCTGTTTACCTTTTCATGCTTCTCTTCATTCTTGTGTTTGCAAGTCAAATTTTCTTTTCAGCTCTGGTCTTTTCATCAAGAATGCTTGAAAGTCCTCTATTTCGTTGAAAGACCATGTTTCCCCCTGAAGTATTATACTCAGTTTTGCTGGGTAGGTGATTCTTGGTTTTAGTTCTAGTTCCCTTGACTTCTGGGATATTCTATTCCACACCCTATGATCCCTGAATGTAGAAGCTGCTAGATCTTGTGTTATCCTGATTGTATTCCCACTATACTTGAATTGTTTCTTTCTAGCTGCTTGCAATATTTTCTCCTTGACCAGGGAACTCTGGCATTTGGCCACAATGTTCCTAGGAGTTTCTCCTTTTGGATCTCTTCCAGGACGTGATCAGTGGAGTGGAGATGGGAATAGCATCGACCTTATATGGTTATTCTGAGGATCAAATGAGATAATAATGAGCAACACTGAGGACATGCCTTTTAAGGACAAGAAAAGGCCCCTCATGCCCATATTAGGTAACACTGCCTCCTATGTGAGCCTACCAGGCAAGGGCCTCTTGTGATGTCAAGGCCTCTTGTGATGTCATGGCTTGGTGAGTCATCAGAGATATTGTTGGGTCACCTGTCCTAGAGGGTATAAATTGAGGGCCGCGGCCCACAGGAGACCAAAGCCTGGGCTCAGGTGAGAAACCCCACTGGCTGAGGCAACTTCTCTCAGGCTTCAGGAGGAGAGTGAACTCATCATGTGGGCTCAAGGGGAGCCCTTACGAGGCGATCCTATGGTGTATTGTGTCCCAGAGACTGATCCTGCAGCTTCTAACTCAATTTTCTCTGTCCTCTCTCTAAGTGATCCTGTGGGAGAACACTCAGGGTCTTCGCCAGCATCTAGAAGAATACCAGACATGAAAGGAATCCCGGTGCCCCATCATCGAAATGCCACGTCTGCTGTCTATGGCTTCCAGGAGTTGGGCACAGTTGGCCTAAGGAGCCTCTCTTGCACAAGTTTCCTGGTAGCACCAGGAAATGAAAAGTCCAGTGTCAGCTATTTAGGGACACTGGAATACCTCTGAATATTGAATTTCAGAACAGCAGGGCATGGAAGAGCTCTAGTTTGTACTCCTGCTATAGAGAGAAGAGATGCGGGTCTGCTTTATTTAGACCATAAAATAAAACAATTAAGTGTGAAATAGCTCCGCTTCTGTGTTGACTGGGTCACAGGGAAAGGGGCTCTGTAGAAATCAAGGGTACAATAATGATAAAGGTCAATCTCCATGGGATAATGTTTTAAAAATCTCTTTCTCTTTAAATGCACCTTGAGGTCATGCCCACAAAGGTGTGAGAAAATCACCTGTTTTGTCTTTAGAGCCCATAAATGGTCAGTTCCAGTCCTCCTCTTGTCCCAGAAGGCCTTTCTCCGTTACATAATAGTGACGTCTTTCTATGTGCAGCTATATTCTGTATACAGGTGAACTCATTCTTACCACTGAGGTTGTATGTAAGGTTATTGTGAATGGCCCCACATGTTATTTATCTGAAGGGAAGGAGGTTAAATTCCTCCAAAGATGGTGCAAGTTAAATCTATTCACATGGGCCTATATATGTTATGTAGTTCCTCCTATATTGTATAGAACAAGACAGTGATGACGAATGACTGTTGAGAAGTCAAGCGTGGTAATTAATGTGGCTGGGCTCTCAACAGTGATATCCTTAATAACACAAAAATTCTGATGGAAGAGAAGAGGGTTAGTAAAATATAAGCAGAGATGTCAACCTCATTGAAGTTACTGATGCTGTCAGAACCAGATTCAAATGTAATTGGGAATTGTTCGAACAAAATAAGTAAAGATACTGCATAACAATTTGATAGTGTTAATTTGTAACTTTTTTATATCAGTGTTGTCTTTAGGAGCTTGTTTCTGTTGTATTGGATCTTGTTTTGGACGTCGTCTATTCTCCGAGAAGTCTTTCCCCGATGAGATTCTCCGCTTATTCAGGTATTTAATAGTAGAAGTTCTTATCTCTAGCCCTTTCTTTGATTTCTCTGGGTATACAAATATATCTCAGTTGATACTTTTATTGCTGGATCATACTGACCAAAGTCACGAAAATTATTTTATTTACTCCCTTGTTTGTTATTTCAGTAAGTCAGAAATCCATGTGATACTTAAGTTAAATGCTAATAGATTTTGCATTGTCTAACCGGAGTTATTCTGCCAGATTATTATTCAGTTTTCCCAAGTTATTTTTGTGGAATCCTTACTGTTTGTGTGAGTTGGAGAGCGCCTCATTGAACGTACTAGTGTAGTGTTTGTTTACTTCCATATCGTTGTATACCTAGTCTGTTCTCTTCCTCTCTTTTTTTAAATGTTTATTTTAAGAGGTATAAATTAAGTAGAGCCAAATACTTCATAATCAAATATTTTCTCCAGTTGTTTAGGTCTGGCTTATTTTTATGAAGAGCAAACTTTTATGATTTTTGTTCAATATAATTAAATACAATTCTTATATCAAGAGATATAAGCATACACACACTATACCACATTCTTTGAAGGTCTTCATTTTTTTCAATTCTTTTTTTATTTTAAGTTTTCAGCATTCATTTCTACAAAATTTTGAGTTGCAAATTTCCTCCCCATCTCTCCCCTCACCCCCAAAAATGCCGTATATTTTGATTGCCCCCTTCCACCAATGTGCCCTTCCTTCTAACATCCCTCCCTTCCCTTATCCCAATCTTCTCTCTTGTCCTGTAGGGCAAGATAAATTTTTATGCCCCATTACCTGTATTTCTTATTTGCCAGTTGTACGCAAAAACAATTCTCAACATTTCTTCCTAAAACTTTGGATTCCATCATCTCTTCTTCCCTCCCTCCCCACCCATCCTGATGTAGAAGGCAAGCAATTCAATATAGGCTGAATATGTGTAGGCAAATGACTTCTAAAACAGTCATGTTGTATAAGACTAACTATATTTCCCTCCACCCTACCCTGCCCCCATTTCTTCTATTCTTTTTTGACCTTGTCCCTCCCCAAGAGTGTTTACTTCTAATTTCTCCCTCCTCCCATTTGCCCTCCCTTCCATCATCCCCCCCACCCTGCTTATCTCCTTCTCCCTTACTTTCCTATAGTGTATGATAGATTTTCATACCAAATTGAATGTGCATATTATTTATTCCTTGATCCAAATGTGATGAGAGTAAGTTTCATTTTTTCCTGCTCACCTTCCCCCTTTTCCCCTCCATTGAAAAAGCTTTTGTTTGCCTCTTTTATGAGAAATAATTTGCCCCATTCCATTTCTCCCTTTCTCCTCCCAATATATTTCTCTCACACCACTTAATTTCATTTTTGAAGATATGATCCCATACTATTCAATTCACTCTATGCTTTCTGTGTGTGCGTGCGTGTGTGTGTGTGTGTGTGTGTGTGTGTGTGTGTGTGTGTAATCCCACCCACTACCCAGATACTGAAAAGTTTCAAGAGTTACAAATATTGCCTTTCCATGTAGGAATGTTAACAGTTCAACTTTAGTAAGTCCCTTATGACTTCTCTTTGCTGTTTACCTTTTCATGCTTCTCTTCATTCTTGTGTTTGCAAGTCAAATTTTCTTTTCAGCTCTGGTCTTTTCATCAAGAATGCTTGAAAGTCCTCTATTTCGTTGAAAGACCATGTTTCCCCCCTGAAGTATTATACTCAGTTTTGCTGGGTAGGTGATTCTTGGTTTTAGTTCTAGTTCCCTTGACTTCTGGGATATTCTATTCCACACCCTATGATCCCTGAATGTAGAAGCTGCTAGATCTTGTGTTATCCTGATTGTATTCCCACTATACTTGAATTGTTTCTTTCTAGCTGCTTGCAATATTTTCTCCTTGACCAGGGAACTCTGGCATTTGGCCACAATGTTCCTAGGAGTTTCTCCTTTTGGATCTCTTCCAGGACGTGATCAGTGGAGTGGAGATGGGAATAGCATCGACCTTATATGGTTATTCTGAGGATCAAATGAGATAATAATGAGCAACACTGAGGACATGCCTTTTAAGGACAAGAAAAGGCCCCTCATGCCCATATTAGGTAACACTGCCTCCTATGTGAGCCTACCAGGCAAGGGCCTCTTGTGATGTCAAGGCCTCTTGTGATGTCATGGCTTGGTGAGTCATCAGAGATATTGTTGGGTCACCTGTCCCAGAGCGTATAAATTGAGGGCCGCGGCCCACAGGAGACCAAAGCCTGGGCTCAGGTGAGAAACCCCACTGGCTGAGGCAACTTCTCTCAGGCTTCAGGAGGAGAGTGAACTCATCATGTGGGCTCAAGGGGAGCCCTTACGAGGCGATCCTATGGTGTATTGTGTCCCAGAGACTGATCCTGCAGCTTCTACCTCAATTTTCTCTGTCCTCTCTCTAAGTGATCCTGTGGGAGAACACTCAGGGTCTTCGCCAGCATCTAGAAGAATACCAGACATGAAAGGAATCCCGGTGCCCCATCATCAAAATGCCACGTCTGCTGTCTATGGCTTCCAGGAGTTGGGCACAGTTGGCCTAAGGAGCCTCTCTTGCACAAGTTTCCTGGTAGCACCAGGAAATGAAGAGTCCAGTGTCAGCTATTTAGGGACACTGGAATACCTCTGAATATTGAATTTCAGAACAGCAGGGCATGGAAGAGCTCTAGTTTGTACTCCTGCTATAGAGAGAAGAGATGCGGGTCTGCTTTATTTAGACCATAAAATAAAACAATTAAGTGTGAAATGGCTCTGCTTCTGTCTTGACTGGGTCACAGGGAAAGGGGCTCTGTAGAAATCAAGGGTACAATAATGATAAAGGTCAATCTCCATGGGATAATGTTTTAAAAATCTCTTTCTCCTTAAATGTACCTAGAGGTCATGCCCACAAAGGTGTGAGAAAATCACCTGTTTTGTCTTTAGAGCCCATAAATGGTCAGTTCCAGTTCTCCTCTTGTCCCAGAAGGCCTTTCTCCATTACATAATAGTCACGTCTTTCTATGTGCAGCTATATTCTGTATACAGGTGAACTCATTCTTACCACTGAGGTTCTATGTAAGGTTATTGTGAATGGCCCCACATGTTATTTATCTGAAGGGAAGGAGTTAAATTCCTCCAAAGATGGTGCAAGTTAAATCTATTCACATGGGCCTATATATGTTATGTAGTTCCTCCTATATTGTATAGAACAAGACAGTGATGACGAATGACTGTTGAGAATCAAGCATGGTAATTAATGTGGCTGGGCTCTCAACAGTGATATCCTTAATAACACAAAAATTCTGATGGAAGAGAAGAGTGTTAGTAAAATATAAGCAGAGATGTCAACCTCATTGAAGTTACTGATGCTGTCAGAACCAGATTCAAATGTAATTGGGAATTGTTCGAACAAATAAGTAAAGATACTGCATAACAATTTGATAGTGTTAATTGCAGCTTTTTTGTATCAGTGTTGTCTTTAGGAGGTTGTTTCTGTTGTATTGGATCTTGTTTTGGACGTCGTCTATTCTCTGAGAAGTCTTTCCCCCACGACATTCTCCTCTTATTCAGGTATTTAACAGTAGAAGTTCTTATCTCTAGCCCTTTCTTTGATTTCTCTGGGTATACAAATATATCTCAGTTGATACTTTTATTGCTGGATCATACTGACCAAAGTCACGAAAATTATTTTATTTACTCCCTTGTTTGTTATTTCAGTAAGTCAGAAATCCATGTGATACTTAAGTTAAATGCTAATAGATTTTGCATTGTCTAACCGGAGTTATTCTGCCAGATTATTATTCAGTTTTCCCAAGTGATTTTTGTGGAATACTTACTGTTTGTGTGAGTTGGAGAGCGCCTCATTTAACGTACTAGTGTAGTGTTTGTTTACTTCCATATCGTTGTATACCTAGTCTGTTCTCTTCCTCTCTTTTTTTAAATGTTTATTTTAAGAGGTATAAATTAAGTAGAGCCAAATATTTCATAATCAAATATTTTCTCCAGTTGTTTAGGTCTGGCTTATTTTTATGAAGAGCAAACTTTTATGATTTTTGTTCAATATAATTAAATACAATTCTTATATCAGTGGATATAAGCATAAACACACAATACCACATTCTTTGAAGGTCTTCATTTTTTTCAATTCTCTTTTTATTTAAGTTTTCAGCATTCATTTCTACAAAATTTTGAGTTGCAAATTCATCCCCATCTCTCCCTCACCCCCAAAAATGCTGTATATTTTGATTGCCCCCTTCCACCAATGTGCCCTTCCTTCTAACATCCCTCCCTTCCCTTATCCAATCTTCTCTCTTGTCCTGTAGGGCAAGATAAATTTTTATGCCCCATTACCTGTATTTCTTATTTACCAGTTGTACGCAAAAACAATTCTCAACATTTCTTCCTAAAACTTTGGATTCCATCATCTCTTCTTCCCTCCCTCCCCACCCAACCTGATGTAGAAGGCAAGCAATTCAATATAGGCTGAATATGTGTAGGCAAATGACTTCTAAAACAGTCATGTTGTATAAGACTAACTATATTTCCCTCCACCCTACCCTGCCCCCATTTCTTCTATTCTTTTTTGACCTTGTCCCTCCCCAAGAGTGTTTACTTCTAATTTCTCCCACCTCCCATTTGCCCTCCCTTCCATCATCCCCCCCACCCTGCTTATCTCCTTCTCCCCTACTTTGCTATAGTGTATGATAGATTTGCATACCAAATTGAATGTGCATATTATTTATTCCTTGATCCAAATGTGATGAGAGTAAGTTTCATTTTTTCCTGCTCACCTTCCCCCTTTTCCCCTCCATTGAAAAAGCTTTTGTTTGCCTCTTTATGAGAAATAATTTGCCCCATTCCATTTCTCCCTTTCTCCTCCCAATATATTTCTCTCACACCACTTAATTTCATTTTTGAAGATATGATCCCATCCTATTCAATTCACTCTATGCTTTCTGTGTGTGTGTGCGTGCGTGCGTGTGTGTGTGTGTGTGTGTGTGTGTGTGTGTGTGTGTGTGTAATCCACCCACTACCCAGATACTGAAAAGTTTCAAGAGTTACAAATATTGCCTTTCCATGTAGGAATGTAAACAGTTCAACTTTAGTAAGTCCCTTATGACTTCTCTTTGCTGTTTACCTTTCATGCTTCTCTTCATTCTTGTGTTTGCAAGTCAAATTTTCTTTTCAGCTCTGGTCTTTTCATCAAGAATGCTTGAAAGTCCTCTATTTCGTTGAAAGACCATGTTTCCCCCTGAAGTATTGTACTCAGTTTTGCTGGGTAGGTGATTCTTGGTTTTAGTTCTAGTTCCCTTGACTTCTGGGATATTCTATTCCACACCCTATGATCCCTGAATGTAGAAGCTGCTAGATCTTGTGTTATCCTGATTGTATTCCCACTATACTTGAATTGTTTCTTTCTAGCTGCTTGCAATATTTTCTCCTTGACCAGGGAACTCTGGCATTTGGCCACAATGTTCCTAGGAGTTTCTCCTTTTGGATCTCTTCCAGGAGGTGATCAGTGGAGTGGAGATGGGAATAGCATCGACCTTATATGGTTATTCTGAGGATCAAATGAGATAATAATGAGCAACACTGAGGACATGCCTTTTAAGGACAAGAAAAGGCCCCTCATGCCCATATTAGGTAACACTGCCTCCTATGTGAGGCTACCAGGCAAGGGCCTCTTGTGATGTCAAGGCCTCTTGTGATGTCATGGCTTGGTGAGTCATCAGAGATATTGTTGGGTCACCTGTCCTAGAGGGTATAAATTGAGGGCCGCGGCCCACAGGAGACCAAAGCCTGGGCTCAGGTGAGAAACCCCACTGGCTGAGGCAAACTTCTCTCAGGCTTCAGGAGGAGAGTGAACTCATCATGTGGGCTCAAGGGGAGCCCTTACGAGGCGATCCTATGGTGTATTGTGTCCCAGAGACTGATCCTGCAGCTTCTACCTCAATTTTCTCTGTCCTCTCTCTAAGTGATCCTGTGGGAGAACACTCAGGGTCTTCGCCAGCATCTAGAAGAATACCAGACATGAAAGGAATCCCGGTGCCCCATCATCGAAATGCCACGTCTGCTGTCTATGGCTTCCAGGAGTTGGGCACAGTTGGCCTAAGGAGCCTCTCTTGCACAAGTTTCCTGGTAGCACCAGGAAATGAAGAGTCCAGTGTCAGCTATTTAGGGACACTGGAATACCTCTGAATATTGAATTTCAGAACAGCAGGGCATGGAAGAGCTCTAGTTTGTACTCCTGTTATAGAGAGAAGACATGCGGGTCTGCTTTATTTAGACCATAAAATAAAACAATTAAGTGTGAAATGGCTCTGCTTCTGTCTTGACTGGGTCACAGGAAAGGGGCTCTGTAGAAATCAAGGGTACAATAATGATAAAGGTCAATCTCCATGGGATAATGTTTTAAAAATCTCTTTCTCCTTAAATGTACCTTGAGGTCATGCTCACAAAGGTGTGAGAAAATCACCTGTTTTGTCTTTAGAGCCCATAAATGGTCAGTTCCAGTTCTCCTCTTCTCCCAGAAGGCCTTTCTCCGTTACATAATAGTCACGTCTTTCTATGTGCAGCTATATTCTGTATACAGGTGAACTCATTCTTACCACTGAGGTTGTATGTAAGGTTATTATGAATGGACCTACATGTTATTTATCTGAAGGGAAGGAGGTTAAATTCCTCCAAAGATGTGCAAGTTAAATCTATTCACATGGGCCTGTTTATGTTATGTAGTTCCTCCTTTATTGTATGGAACAAGACAGTGATGACGAATGACTGTTGAGAAATCAAGCGTGGTAATTCATGTGGCTGGCCTCTCAACAGTGATATCCTTGATAACATAAAATTCTGATGGAAGAGAAGAGGGTTAGTAAAATATAAGCAGAGATGTCAACCTCATTGAAGTTACTGATGCTGTCAGAACCAGATTCAAATGTAATTGGGAATTGTTCGAACAAAATAAGTAAAGATACTGCATAACAATTTGATAGTGTTAATTTGTAGCTTTTTTATATCAGTGTTGTCTTTAGGAGGTTTTTTCTGTTGTATTGGATCTTGTTTTGGACGTCGTCTATTCTCTGAGAAGTCTTTCCCCCATGAGATTCTCCTCTTGTTCAGGTATTTAATAGTAGAAGTTCTTATCTCTAGCCCTTTCTTTGATTTCTCTGGTATACAAATATATCTCAGTGGATACTTTTATTGCTGGATCATACTGACCAAAGTCACGAAAATTATTGTATTTACTCCCTTGTTTGTTATTTCAATAAGTCAGAAATCCATGTGATACTTAAGTTAAATGATAATAGATTTTGCATTGTCTAACCTGAGTTATTCTGCCAGATTATTATTCAGTTTTCCAAGTGATTTTTGTGGAATACTTACTGTTTGTGTGAGTTGGAGAGCGCCTCATTTAACGTACTAGTGTAGTGTTTGTTTACTTCCATATCGTTGTATACCTAGTCTGTTCTCTTCCTCTCTTTTTTTAAATGTTTATTTTAAGAGGTATAAATTAAGTAGAGCCAAATACTTCATAATCAAATACTTTCTCCAGTTGTTTAGGTCTGGCTTATTTTATGAAGAGCAAACTTTTATGATTTTTGTTCAATATAATTAAATACAATTCTTATATCAGGAGATATAAGCATACACACACAATACCACATACTTTGAAGGTCTTCATTTTTTCAATTCTTTTTTTATTTTTAGTTTTCAACATTCATTTCTACAAAATTTTGAGTTGCAAATTTCCTCCCCATCTCTCCCCTCACCCCCAAAAATGCCGTATATTTTGATTGCCCCCTTCCACCAATGTGCCCTTCCTTCTAACATCCCTCCCTCCCTTATCCCAATCTTCTCTCTTGTCCTGTAGGGCAAGATAAATTTTTATGCCCCATTACCTGTATTTCTTATTTGCAGTTGTACGCAAAAACAATTCTCAACATTTCTTCCTAAAACTTTGGATTCCATCATCTCTTCTTCCCTCCCTCCCCACCCATCCTGATGTAGAAGGCAAGCAATTCAATATAGGCTGAATATGTGTAGGCAAATGACTTCTAAAACAGTCATGTTGTATAAGACTAACTATATTCCCTCCACCCTACCCTGCCCCCATTTCTTCTATTCTTTTTGACCTTGTCCCTCCCCAAGAGTGTTTACTTCTAATTTCTCCCTCCTCCCATTTGCCCTCCCTTCCATCATCCCCCCCACCCTGCTTATCTCCTTCTCCCCTACTTTGCTATAGTGTATGATAGATTTTCATACCAAATTGAATGTGCATATTATTTATTCCTTGATCCAAATGTGATGAGAGTAAGTTTCATTTTTCCTGCTCACCTTCCCCCCTTTTCCCTTCTATTGAAGAAGCTTTTGTTTGCCTCTTTTATGAGAAATAATTTGCCCATTCCATTTCTCCCTTTCTCCTCCCAATATATTTCTCTCACACTACTTAATTTCATTTTTGAAGATATGATCCCATCCTATTCAATTCACTCTATGCTTTCTGAGTGTGTGTGTGTGTGTGTGTGTGTGTGTGTGTGTGTGTGTGTGTGTAATCCCACCCACTACCCAGATACTGAAAAGTTTCAAGAGTTACAAATATTGCCTTTCCATGTAGGAATGTTAACAGTTCAACTTTAGTAAGTCCCTTATGACTTCTCTTTGCTGTTTACCTTTTCATGCTTCTCTTCATTCTTGTGTTTGCAAGTCAAATTTTCTTTTCAGCTCTGGTCTTTTCATCAAGAATGCTTGAAAGTCCTCTATTTCGTGAAAGACCATTTTTGCCCCTGAAGTATTATACTCAGTTTTGCTGGGTAGGTGATTCTTGGTTTTAGTTCTAGTTCCCTTGACTTCTGGGATATTCTATTCCACACCCTATGATCCCTGAATGTAGAAGCTGCTAGATCTTGTGTTATCCTGATTGTATTCCCACTATACTTGAATTGTTTCTTTCTAGCTGCTTGCAATATTTTCTCCTTGACCAGGGAACTCTGGCATTTGGCCACAATGTTCCTAGGAGTTTCTCCTTTTGGATCTCTTCCAGGAGGTGATCAGTGGAGTGGAGATGGGAATAGCATCGACCTTATATGGTTATTCTGAGGATCAAATGAGATAATAATGAGCAACACTGAGGACATGGCCTTTTAAGGACAAGAAAAGGCCCTCCATGCCCATATTAGGTAACACTGCCTCCTATGTGAGGCTACCAGGCAAGGGCCTCTTGTGATGTCAAGGCCTCTTGTGATGTCATGGCTTGGTGAGTCATCAGAGATATGTTGTGGTCACCTGTCCTAGAGGGTATAAATTGAGGGCCACGGCCCACAGGAGACCAAAGCCTGGGCGCAGGTGAGAACCCCACTGGCTGAGGCAACTTCTCTCAGGCTTCAGGAGGAGAGTGAACTCATCATGTGGGCTCAAGGGGAGCCCTTACGAGGCGATCCTATGGTGTATTGTGTCCCAGAGACTGATCCTGCAGCTTCTACCTCAATTTTCTCTGTCCTCTCTCTAAGTGATCCTGTGGGAGAACACTCAGGGTCTTCGCCAGCATCTAGAAGAATACCAGACATGAAAGGAATCCCGGTGCCCCATCATCGAAATGCCACGTCTGCTGTCTATGGCTTCCAGGAGTTGGGCACAGTTGGCCTAAGGAGCCTCTCTTGCACAAGTTTCCTGGTAGCACCAGGAAATGAAGAGTCCAGTGTCAGCTATTTAGGGACACTGGAATACCTCTGAATATTGAATTTCAGAACAGCAGGGCATGGAAGAGCTCTAGTTTGTACTCCTGCTATAGAGAGAAGAGATGCGGGTCTGCTTTATTTAGACCATAAAATAAAACAATTAAGTGTGAAATGGCTCTGCTTC
This sequence comes from Notamacropus eugenii, assembly GCF_028372415.1. Lineage (NCBI taxonomy): Eukaryota > Metazoa > Chordata > Mammalia > Diprotodontia > Macropodidae > Notamacropus > Notamacropus eugenii. The sequence continues at coordinate 90,797,437 of NC_092879.1, read as the reverse complement.
TGTCTTGACTGGGTCACAGGGAAAGGGGCTCTGTAGAAATCAAGGGTACAATAATGATAAGGTCAATCTCCATGGGATAATGTTTTAAAAATCTCTTTCTCCTTAAATGTACCTAGAGGTCATGCCCACAAAGGTGTGAGAAAATCACCTGTTTTGTCTTTAGAGCCCATAAATGGTCAGTTCCAGTTCTCCTCTTGTCCCAGAAGGCCTTTCTCCATTACATAATAGTCACGTCTTTCTATGTGCAGCTATATTCTGTATACAGGTGAACTCATTCTTACCACTGAGGTTCTATGTAAGGTTATTGTGAATGGCCCCACATGTTATTTATCTGAAGGGAAGGAGGTTAAATTCCTCCAAAGATGGTGCAAGTTAAATCTATTCACATGGGCCTATATATGTTATGTAGTTCCTCCTATATTGTATAGAACAAGACAGTGATGACGAATGACTGTTGAGAAATCAAGCGTGCTAATTAATGTGGCTGGGCTCTCAACAGTGATATCCTTAATAACACAAAAATTCTGATGGAAGAGAATAGTGTTAGTAAAATATAAGCGGAGATGTCAACCTCATTGGAGTTACTGATGCTTTCAGAACCAGATTCAAATGTAATTGGGAATTGTTCGAACAAAATAAGTAAAGATACTGCATAACAATTTGATAGTGTTAATTTGTAGCTTTTTTATATCAGTGTTGTCTTTAGGAGGTTTTTTCTGTTGTATTGGATCTTGTTTTGGACGTCGTCTATTCTCTGAGAAGTCTTTCCCCCATGAGATTCTCCTCTTATTCAGGTATTTAATAGTAGAAGTTCTTATCTCTAGCCCTTTCTTTGATTTCTCTGGGTATACAAATATATCTCAGTTGATACTTTTATTGCTGGATCATACTGACCAAAGTCACGAAAATTATTGTATTTACTCCCTTGTTTGTTATTTCAATAAGTCAGAAATCCATGTGATACTTAAGTTAAAATGATATAGATTTTGCATTGTCTAACCTGACTTATTCTGCCAGATTATTATTCAGTTTTCCCAAGTGATTTTTGTGGAATACTTACTGTTTGTGTGAGTTGGAGAACGCCTCATTTAACGTACTAGTGTAGTGTTTGTTTACTTCCATATCGTTGTATACCTAGTCTGTTCTCTCCTCTCTTTTTTTAAATGTTTATTTAAGAGGTATAAATTAAGTAGAGCCAAATACTTCATAATCAAATATTTTCTCCAGTTGTTTAGGTCTGGCTTATTTTTATGAAGAGCAAACTTTTATGATTTTTGTTCAATATAATTAAATACAATTCTTATATCAGGAGATATAAGCATACACACACAATACCACATTCTTTGAAGGTCTTCATTTTTTCAATTCTTTTTTTTATTTTAAGTTTTCAACATTCATATCTACAAAATTTTGAGTTGCAAATTTCCTCCCATCTCTCCCCTCACCGCCAAAAATGCCGTATATTTTGATTGCCCCCTTCCACCAATGTGCCCTTCCTTCTAACATCCCTCCCTTCCCTTATCCCAATCTTCTCTCTTGTCCTGTAGGGCAAGATAAATTTTTATGCCCCATTACCTGTATTTCTTATTTGCCAGTTGTACGCAAAAACAATTCTCAACATTTCTTCCTAAAACTTTGGATTCCATCATCTCTTCTTCCCTCCCCTCCCCACCCATCCTGATGTAGAAGGCAAGCAATTCAATATAGGCTGAATATGTGTAGGCAAATGACTTCTAAAACAGTCATGTTGTATAAGACTAACTATATTTCCCTCCACCCTACCCTGCCCCCATTTCTTCTATTCTTTTTTGACCTTGTCCCTCCCCAAGAGTGTTTACTTCTAATTTCTCCCTCCTCCCATTTGCCCTCCCTTCCATCATCCCCCCCACCCTGCTTATCTCCTTCTCCCCTACTTTGCTATAGTGTATGATAGATTTGCATACCAAATTGAATGTGCATATTATTTATTCCTTGATCCAAATGTGATGAGAGTAAGTTTCATTTTTTCCTGCTCACCTTCCCCCTTTTCCCTTCTATTGAAGAAGCTTTTGTTTGCCTCTTTTATGAGAAATAATTTGCCCCATTCCATTTCTTCCTTTCTCCTCCCAATATATTTCTCTCACACTACTTAATTTCATTTTTGAAGATATGATCCCATCCTATTTCAATTCACTCTATGCTTTCTGAGTGTGTGTGTGTGTGTGTGTGTGTGTGTGTGTGTGTGTAATCCCACCCACTACCCAGATACTGAAAAGTTTCAAGAGTTACAAATATTGCCTTTCCATGTAGGAATGTTAACAGTTCAACTTTAGTAAGTCCCTTATGACTTCTCTTTGCTGTTTACCTTTTCATGCTTCTCTTCATTCTTGTGTTTGCAAGTCAAATTTTCTTTTCAGCTCTGGTCTTTTCATCAAGAATGCTTGAAAGTCCTCTATTTCGTTGAAAGACCATTTTTGCCCCTGAAGTATTATACTCAGTTTTGCTGGGTAGGTGATTCTTGGTTTTAGTTCTAGTTCCCTTGACTTCTGGGATCTTCTATTCCACACCCTATGATCCCTGAATGTAGAAGCTGCTAGATCTTGTGTTATCCTGATTGTATTCCCACTATACTTGAATTGTTTCTTTCTAGCTGCTTGCAATATTTTCTCCTTGACCAGGGAACTCTGGCATTTGGCCACAATGTTCCTAGGAGTTTCTCCTTTTGGATCTCTTCCAGGAGGTGATCAGTGGAGTGGAGATGGGAATAGCATCGACCTTATATGGTTATTCTGAGGATCAAATGAGATAATAATGAGCAACACTGAGGACATGCCTTTTAAGGACAAGAAAAGGCCCCTCATGCCCATATTAGGTAACACTGCCTCCTATGTGAGGCTACCAGGCAAGGGCCTCTTGTGATGTCAAGGCCTCTTGTGATGTCATGGCTTGGTGAGTCATCAGAGATATTGTTGGGTCACCTGTCCTAGAGGGTATAAATTGAGGGCCACGGCCCACAGGAGACCAAAGCCTGGGCGCAGGTGAGAACCCCACTGGCTGAGGCAACTTCTCTCAGGCTTCAGGAGGAGAGTGAACTCATCATGTGGGCTCAAGGGGAGCCCTTACGAGGCGATCCTATGGTGTATTGTGTCCCAGAGACTGATCCTGCAGCTTCTACCTCAATTTCTCTGTCCTCTCTCTAAGTGATCCTGTGGGAGAACACTCAGGGTCTTCGCCAGCATCTAGAAGAATACCAGACATGAAAGGAATCCCGGTGCCCCATCATCGAAATGCCACGTCTGCTGTCTATGGCTTCCAGGAGTTGGGCACAGTTGGCCTAAGGAGCCTCTCTTGCACAAGTTTCCTGGTAGCACCAGGAAATGAAGAGTCCAGTGTCAGCTATTTAGGGACACTGGAATACCTCTGAATATTGAATTTCAGAACAGCAGGGCATGGAAGAGCTCTAGTTTGTACTCCTGCTATAGAGAGAAGAGATGCGGGTCTGCTTATTTAGACCATAAAATAAAACAATTAAGTGTGAAATGGCTCTGCTTCTGTCTTGACTGGGTCACAGGGAAAGGGGCTCTGTAGAAATCAAGGGTACAATAATGATAAAGGTCAATCTCCATGGGATAATGTTTTAAAAATCTCTTTCTCCTTAAATGTACCTAGAGGTCATGCCCACAAAGGTGTGAGAAAATCACCTGTTTTGTCTTTAGAG